>NC_136900.1:5854583-6527083 GCF_949152265.1 Phoxinus phoxinus | reverse complement strand
ATAACACCTGAGGAGTCCAGGACACATCTGGCCTCTCTCTGAACATCTGCACACACACACACACACACACACACACACATGCATTATACACAGGTAACACACACTCCTCTAAATAACACCTGAGGAGTCCTGGACACATCTGGCCTCTCTCTGAACATCTGCACACACACAAATGCATTATACACAGGTAACACACACTCCTCTAAATAACACCTGAGGAGTCCTGGACACAGCTGGCCTCTCTCTGAACATCTGCACACACACACACACACATGCATTATACACAGGTAACACACACTCCTCTAAATAACACCTGAGGAGTCCTGGACACATCTGGCCTCTCTCTGAACATCTGCACACACACACACACACACACACACACACACATGCATTATACACAGGTAACACACACTCCTCTAAATAACACCTGAGGAGTCCTGGAGACCTGGACACATCTGGCCTCTCTCTGAACATCTGCACACACACACACACACACACATGCATTATACACAGGTAACACACACTCCTCTAAATAACACCTGAGGAGTCCTGGACACATCTGGCCTCTCTCTGAACATCTGCACACACACACACACACACATACACACACACACGCATGCATTATACACAGGTAACACACACCCCTCTAAATAACACCTGAGGAGTCCTGGACACATCTGGCCTCTCTCTGAACATCTGCACACACACACACACATGCATTATACACAGGTAACACACACTCCTCTAAATAACACCTGAGGAGTCCTGGACACATCTGGCCTCTCTCTGAACATCTGCACACACACACACACACACACACATGCATTATACACAGGTAACACACACTCCTCTAAATAACACCTGAGGAGTCCTGGACACATATGGCCTCTATCTGAACATCTGCACACACACATGCATTATACACAGGTAACACACACTCCTCTAAATAACACCTGAGGAGTCCTGGACACATCTGGCCTCTCTCTGAACATCTGCACACACACACACACACACACACGCATGCATTATACACAGGTAACACACACTCCTCTAAATAACACCTGAGGAGTCCTGGACACAGCTGGCCTCTCTCTGAACATCTGCGCACACACACACACACACACACACACACACACACACATGCATTATACACAGGTAACACACACTCCTCTAAATAACACCTGAGGAGTCCTGGACACATCTGGCCTCTCTCTGAACATCTGCACACACACACACACACACACATGCATTATACACAGGTAACACACACTCCTCTAAATAACATCTGAGGAGTCCTGGAGACCTGGACACATCTGGCCTCTCTCTGAACATCTGCACACACACACACACACACACACACACACACACTCACATGCATTATACACAGGTAACACACACTCCTCTAAATAACACCTGAGGAGTCCTGGACACATTTGGCCTCTCTCTGAACATCTGCACACACACACACACGCATGCATTATACACAGGTAACACACACTCCTCTAAATAACACCTGAGGAGTCCTGGACACATCTGGCCTCTCTCTGAACATCTGCACAAACACACACACACACACGCATGCATTATACACTGGTAACACACACTCCTCTAAATAACACCTGAGGAGTCCTGGACACATCTGGCCTCTCTCTGAAAATCTGCACACACTCACACACACATGCATTATACACAGGTAACACACACTCCTCTAAATAACACCTGAGGAGTCCTGGACACATCTGGCCTCTCTCTGAACATCTGCACACACACACACACACATGCATTATACACAGGTAACACACACTCCTCTAAATAACACCTGAGGAGTCCTGGACACATCTGGCCTCTCTCTGAACATCTGCACACACACACATGCATTATACACAGGTAACACACACTCCTCTAAATAACACCTGAGGAGTCCTGGACACATCTGGCCTCTCTCTGGACATCTGCACACACACACACACACACACACACACACATGCATTATACACAGGTAACACACACTCCTCTAAATAACACCTGAGGAGTCCTGGACACATCTGGCCTCTCTCTGAACATCTGCACACACACACATGCATTATACACAGGTAACACACACTCCTCTAAATAACACCTGAGGAGTCCTGGACACATCTGGCCTCTCTCTGAACATCTGCACACACACACACACACACACACATGCATTATTTATACACAGGTAACACACACTCCTCTAAATAACACCTGAGGAGTCCTGGACACATCTGGCCTCTCTGAACATCTGCACGCACACACACACACACACACACACACACACACATGCATTATACACAGGTAACACACACTCCCCTAAATAACACCTGAGGAGTCCTGGACACATCTGGCCTCTCTCTGAACATCTGCACACACACACACACACATGCATTATACACAGGTAACACACACTCCTCTAAATAACACCTGAGGAGTCCTGGACACATCTGGCCTCTCTCTGAACATCTGCACACACACACACACACTATTATATAGTATAATATATATAATAATATTATATATTATAGTTACATGCAAATTATGCGATACTGCTTTATGGGAAATTAAATGACTGAAAATAAAGTAATGAGCTTTTTACGTTGAAATAGCAAATACAGTTGTCAACATTTGAAGTGGATAAAAAAAGTTGTTCATAATTCATGTATAACTTTAATGAAAGGTTTTGACCCACTTCAAATGTGGACCATTGTAAATAAACAAACAGATAACTAATAATAGTAATATTTAATATTAATAATAATAGTTTATAAGTTAAATAGTAGAAGTTGAGTTACTGAGTTTGAGCTGAGCATCTGATGAAGAGATTGTAGAAACTGGAGGACTCGTTCATGTCTTCCTCTGCAAAACAGCCAATCGCAATTCCGCTTTCGATTATTTAACGTATACTTCGTGAGAGAAAATGAAAAGCCATTTTCAGGCTAGAGAGTCTACTTTCTCACCAGTTTCCGTCGCTTTCACAACAAGCTTGTTTGTTTGTTAGATTATAAATGCGGATTAGAGTCGCGAATGAACGTACTCGGTTACTAACGTAACCTCGGTTCTCTCTAGAGAGAGGAACTACTCGTTCGTTCGTTTGTCGTAGCAACGCATTGGGGGAAAATCCTTTTCCACGAGAATACTGAAGCAAAAAATTATCCTTAATTTTGTATCAATGTAAAACGCATTGCCACAGCATACAGACCTAGGCGAGACAGCTCGCGCGCCTATTGGCTGCTGTGCGGCAAATGCTTAAGCCAATCGAGCGAGCCCTTGAGTGACGTCACACCCAATGAGGGCACTTCGCGCCCTCCTGCGTCACGTCCCGTCGAAACGGGCGTGGCTTAGGGTTATATATTTCGCTCACAGGCTTATGAACTCTGATTTTTAAAGCGAAACAACCAGAGCGCATGCACGGCAAGAAACGCAGTACTCGTTCCTCTCTCTAGAGAGAACCGAGGTTACGTTAGTAACCGAGTACGTTCTCTTACAAGAGATACTCTCGCACTGCGTTGTCGTAGCAACGCATTGGGGAACACCCTGTAAGACGCCGTGTGTGCAGTGATCTGACACCATAGACCCAGAACACTGAGCTGGGGTTCATATAGTACATAATCACCTGTAGGACTCACAGAGAATCCTGAAAGAGGTGGGTTCTAACCACCATCTCTCACAAAATTGACTGTACGTAGCAGTGACGACTGAAATCTCAGTCTAAACAAATACGGTTAATTAAACCGATAATATCCTGGCCTGTAAGGCGGGCACCTCGAGGTTATAAAACCTGATAAATGTAGACGTGAGGCCCAGCCTGCCGCCATACAAATATCCTGTAAGGCAATCCCACTCGACCAGGCCCACGAAGAAGCCATACTTCTCGTGGAGTGCGCTTCAACACCCAAAGGACACTGAATGCCTTTGGATGCGTACGCTAGAGCTATAGCGTCCACTATCCATCTGGATAGGCTCTGCTTCGAAGTGGCCAATCCCTTGAGACGCCCACTAAACGAAACGAAAAGCTGCTCTGTCTGTCTAAAAGCAGACGAGCGCGACACGTAAGCTCTTAATGCCCTTACTGGGCAGAGAAATTTCTCGTCCATACTTTCCCCAGTGACCGGAAGGGCAGAAAGGGAAATGACCTGCGCCCTAAACGGTGTGTTTAGGGATTTTGGAACGTAACCATGCTTAGGTTTGAGCACAACTCTGGAGTCATTAGGCCCAAATTCCATGCACAAGGCGCTCACTGAGAGCGCGTGTAAGTCCCCAACGCGCTTCACTGAAGCGAGAGCCAGGAGAAACACCGTCTTGAGCAACAGGTGTTTCATATCAATCTCCTGAAGAGGCTCAAAAGGAGGACCCTTCATGGCGTCCAGCACCGTGGAAAGGTCCCAAATGGGAACTGTGGGAGGTCTGGGGGGATTAAGTCTCTTAGCTCCTTTAAGGAACCGAATGACTAAATCGTTCCTTCCTATGGACTGGCCATGCGCGGTTTCAGAAAAATCCGCTATAGCTGCCACATATACTTTGAGCGTGGAAGGGGATCTCCCCTTATCCAACAGCTCTTGTAAGAAGGACAAAACCTCTGTTAGTCCGCAGTCTGGGGGTGACACGCCGCGAGACGTGCACCAGCCAGAAAAAACTGACCATTTAGACGCATAGAGCCGTCACGTAGACGGAGCTCTAGCCTGTGTGATCGTGTTTAACACTCCCTGTGGGAGGTCAGCGGATACCCGTTGATGGCCCACACGTGAAGGGACCATAGTTCCGGGTGAGGATGCCAAATCGAACCATTTGCTTGAGAAAGGAGATCCCTCCTCAGAGGCACTGGCCACGGGACGGTGCTGGCTAACTGCATCACAGCTGGGAACCAGGGCTGATTCGACCAGAGCGGCGCTATTAGCAGCACTGAGCATCCTTCCTCCCTGATCCTCTCGACCACTTGGGTCAGGAGGGAGACAGGGGGAAAAGCATAGAGAGGACGGCGCGGCCACTGATGAGCCAGGGCGTCCTTGCTTTTTGAGAGAAATTCTGGGCAGTGAGCGTTCTCTGGAGACGCGAACAGGTCTACTTCCGCTCTGCCAAATTTCTTCCACAACAGTTGTACTGTGTGTGGGTGTAACGACCATTCTCCTGCCGGAACGCGATTTCTGGACAGTACATCTGGTCCAACATTCAGGTGCCCCGGCACGTGCGCCGCCCTTAGTGAAAGGAGGTTGCAGCGCCCCCATACCAGGAGGCGTTTGGTCAACCTGTATAATGGCAGGGACCTGAGGCCGCCCTGGCGTTTTATGTAGGACACTACTGACATGTTGTCTGAACGTATCAGTACATGGCAGCCCACAAATAGGGGACGAAAGCGCGTGAGCGCTTTGCTCACTGCTAACATCTCGAGGCAGTTTATGTGGAAGAGCTTCTCCCGCTATGACCATAGGCCAAACAGCGGTCTGCCCTCGAGCAGCGCTCCCCATCCTGCGTTGGATGCGTCCGTAGACACCACCCTCAGACTCGAGGAAGTCCCCAGGCTTACACCTGAAAGGTACCAGTCTTTCGACTTCCAAGGTTTCAGAGCTGCAACGCAAGCTTGATTGACCTTGAGGCGAAGCCAACCGGTGGCCCATGCTTTGCAGGGCACCCTCCCCTTGAGCCAGATCTGCAGTGGGCGCATGCGCAGCAGGCCCAGCTGGAGTGCTGATGATGCTGAGGCCATCAGACCTAGCATCTTTTGAAAGCTCTTTAGAGGAAGTACAGCGCCGCAGCGGAATGAGCTGACTGTGCGCTGGATGCGCAGCGCGCGCTGTTGCGACAGCTGCGCTGTCATGGACAGCGAGTTCAGTTCCAGCCCCAGAAAAGAAATATTCTGTCTGGGGGATAGCGAACTCTTTTCCCAGTTTCCTGTGAGACCGAGACTCTCGAGGTGACTCAGCAGCAGGGCTCTGTGCGCCACGATCTCTGAATGAGATTGGGCTAGATTGAGCCAGTCGTCCAAATAGTTCAGCACTCGAACACCCTGCAGTTTGAGGGGAGCGAGTGCTCCGTCCATGCACTTCGTAAATGTACGGGGTGCTAGAGACAAGCCGAACGGCAGGACTGTGTACTGGTATGCCTGGCACTCGAAGGCGAATCTCAAAAACCGCCTGTGACGTGACGCAATCTGTATTTGAAAATAGATCCACTGACATGAACCAGTCTCCTTGGCGAACATGCGCAAGGATTTTTCTGGTCGTTAGCATCCTGAACTGGCATTTCACAAGCGCTCTGTTCAGTTGCCTCAGATCTAGTATGGGTCTGAGACCCCCGTCTTTTTTGGGTACCAGGAAGTATCTGCTGTATAGCCCCCCTTCGCTCTGAGCCTGAGATAAAGGTTCGATAGCCCCTTTTCTCAGAAGTTTCTGAATTTCGGCTAGAAGTAGGTGTGCTACATACGAGTCTACCGAAGTCTCGACGCGCGCCGTCGGCGAAACTGTAGCGAATAGCCTTCTTTTATGATGTTTATCACCCATTTTGAGACCCCGGGAAGCTTCTCCCATGCATGTGCACGTGTAGCTAGGGGCTGAGTGGAAAGCGCGCTCTGATCGACTCGCGATACAGCGGCTTTCGTGAGCTGTGACAGAAATGTCTCGCTCGCAACATCTGAGGCCGGGGCCGTGCTAAAGACAGCGGGCAGAATGTCCGCGCTCGACCCCTCGACAGCGTTTAGCGTTCAGAGCTCCGTAGGAACCGTGATGCTTGTGTGGGAACGCGGGCATCGGAGACCGGGCACGTTTACCACCTTTATAGCATCGCTCGCCGGAGCTCTGCCAGGTTTCGTTTTTACAGAAACCGTGCGATGAGCAGGAGGTAGCATTATTGGGCACTGGGTAGTGGGCACGTGTGCTACTTTTAACGCGCAATCGAACTGGGTCGACTTTATGTGCGCGGGCCCTGTGTGTGGGGCCGTGTTTGTGTGTAGGGATGGGCACATTACAGTGGGCAGTCTTACTACACATGAAACACCATCGGCCGTGGCCGGGACACCAGAAAATGCACTCTTTAAAGGATTTATCTGGGTAGCCGTGAAAACGGCTGTTGTGTGCAGGCAAGCGGGCAATGAGACAGGCTTGTTGGCTGCAATAATCGCTGGAACAGTCACTTTGCTTGGGACTGGACGAGCGGCAAACTTCGGTGAGGGTCCGGCCGCAGCGGGACTTGAACACCGACGTTTTCCTAGCAGTGCTAGGATGACTTCGGGGGCTCAGGCTTCAACGCTAACTTTGGTCGCGGGCCACGCAGCGCAGGGCGGCGACCGGAAGAGCGAGAGCGCGGTCTCGAGCTCTGCGTCTGGCGGCGTTGAGATGAGGAGCTGGGCGGCGGCCTGGGCTGTGCACTCTGAGCAGACGGTTTCGCACGGCCTGCTGCAGAGTTGGAGCGCTTCGGCAGGAAGTGCTTCATCGCCTGGGTCGCCTTCTGTACCTCAGCATACCTGTCGGTGAAATCCTTCACCGATGTCCCGAAGAGGCCAGTAGGGGAGAGCGGGGCGTCGAGGAACACGGTCCGTTCCGCCTCTGGCATGTCTGAGAGCGTGAGCCAGAGATGTCTCTCAGACACGGTGAACGCCGCCATACTCCGTCCGATGGCTTGGGCCGCAGACTTCGAAGCGCGAAGAGCCAGGTCTGTAGCGCTTCTCAGATCCGCAACACAGATTGCATTGGGCACACTCTCGTCCAGTTTCCGGAGGAGATCGGCCTGGAAAATCTGCAGCGTCGCCATGGAGTGCAGCGCTGACGCGGCCTGTCCGTTGGCGGCATAAGCGCGGTGGAGCAGAGATGACGTCATGCGGCAAGCCTTTGAGGGCTCATCTCTCAACAGAGCGTCGATCTCGTCCAAGTCGTCGACGGAAGCGGCGGCAATCTGCGTCGGGATCGATGCTGAAGAAGCCGGGGATGAAGCTCGCGGGCGCACCGGCGAGCTTTGACGGCTTAGAGATGGTTCCGGGTTCCGCTGAGCACGGCGCTTTTTACGGCGTTGCACTACAGCGGAAAACACAGGCTCCTGTAACGACGCCAAGCGAGTCCGCAGATTCGCTAATGGCAGAAGTTCACAGTGATGGCAGCCGCCATCCGCAAGATCGAGAGCCGCGTGTTGCTCACCCAGGCAGGAAACGCAGATGATGTGGTGGTCCCCGTCGCTGAGTGTAGCTCGGCATGAGCTGCAGGCAGGCATCTTGAAAAAGACGCTGCTCTTTTAAATACAAAAAGTGTGAGTCGCGCCGGCGAACTCACACACATTCAATACAGTAATAATGCAAGAGAAAGGATATAAGCGCCGGAACGCGCAGCTGGAAGGCGAAGAAGGCGGCGTGCCAGCAGCTTCACGTCTCTCCCACTGAAGTGCTCACTCGACGGCGCAGCTTCCAATTCGGATCAGCGATGAGGTGTCTTCGCTGAAGGATTAAAAATCAGAGTTCATAAGCCTTTGAGCGAAATATATAGCCCTAAGCCACGCCCGTTTCGGCGGGACGTGACGCAGGAGGGCGCGAAGTGCCCTCATTGGGTGTGACGTCACTCACGCGAGCTGTCTCGCCTAGGTCTGTATGCTGTGGCAATGCGTTTTACATTGATACAAAATTAAGGATAATTTTTTGCTTCAGTATTCTCGTGGAAAAGGATTTTCCCCCAATGCGTTGCTACGACAACGCAGTACGAGAGTATCTCTCCTAAGAGAACTTTCAGTTCAGTTCCACCCACTGTGTCTGTTTACCGTAACCACAGTGACGGTAACTGAGGAAGTGACGACAGTCACCATGAATTCTAAATGTATCTTTTTTTTTACAGAATATTGCAATATTTATTGTAAATGATTTATCCGTGCACATCATTATTCTTATTTTTTAATTCATATGCATTTTAATCTTTAATCAAAAACATTTAGCATCAATTCTCTCTCTTTTTTCAATTCAAGAAGCAAAGGTTAAATTTGTACAAACACCTTTAGGAGAACATAATAGCTTTATTTGTAGATTTCTATAAAGCCTTTGATATATATATATTTTTAAGTGTTTATAAATAAGGGAGAGAGGGGCACATATTTTTTCATATATAAGATAATGGTGTTTTTTAATAATTAAAAATAACAAATTTGTTTGACAACACACACAGACTGCAAAACAGGAGCATAGTTCTAAGCATTATAATAATGAACATTGAGATTTGATTAACCTTTTTCTCATGGTTTCTCAATAGAATAGATTAAGTTTATATCATATAGGCTACTCATTGTAACTCAGTGTGACAACATTTAAACCGATTTAAACCCGGTGAGTGTCTATTATTTTATTACAATTATTGTAATAAAACGCCTTAAGGTTTCTTTATGGACTCTTTGGCAATAAATATTTACTCATGATGCATTATTGACCCATTGAACATAATGGAAAGTTCAAGATCGAGGAATGTTAAAGGTGCTGTATGGAGTTTTTCTACTAAAATGAATCCATTTTTTATTACCTGTGTGTGAAGTGGTTGTAATCTCACAATAAAATGATCCACTTGGCGGGTTTTGCTATTACCTCAGAAAGCAAGTATTCCTCTATGTGAAGTGCCGTGACTGAGACCTGCGTGCGCGCTCCCGAGCCTCTCGCCTCGTAACTGACTGCACTCAACAGCGACGACACTGCAACTTCATGACATGGAGTCCGCTAACACTAAGAAACGACCAGCACAGCACAGACTCAAACACAAACTCCACATAATAGTAAAAAATAAATAAAAGAGCACGCGCACATATTGGTTGCAATCTGAAACATCACCGCTAGATGTCGCTGAAACTCCACATAGCCCCTTTAAATAGGTCAAATATTGACTTCTGTAATGGCATCAGAAGGAGTTTTGAGTATGTGTTGTAAGTTAAATTCTGACAACTCTTTAGCCCGAGATATATGTTCAGTAGGTCAAATAGAAACTACCTTCTTGGCTAATGTAACATCAGAAAGAGAACATGTATAGAAATTTGAGGACAAATATGAACTTCTGTGGGCTGATATAACATCAGAGGAAGGCAATGTATGGAAAGATCAATATTAGAGGATTCTTGGGCGAGAAATATATTCAGTAGGTCAAATATGGACATCTTTATGCATGGGTGCATGCAACAACTAACTTGAGAAACGAAGAGATACGATGTGCTCTTGCACTGCATTGCATTGTGCAATAAATGATAACATATAAGCAATGCATACAACAACTAACTCTAGAGTTAGACTAACTTTTGCTATTGCTCAAACACAAACGCGCTTGTTGCATTGCAATGTATTCAAGAACTAACTCATTCCGTAGTGCATTGAAGAGATGTGCAATGCAATCTTCTCTAGATCAGGCGTTGTGCAGCATTGCAATGCATTCAAGAACTGTTACTTATTCTTTAAAGTGCATAACATAATTTCAAAGTGCGTTTAAGATTTGTGCATTGCAATCTGCTGTTGAATGCGTTGTGCATTGAAGAATAACAATAAAAGTATCATGCACTTTGTTGCGTTGCAATGAATTCAAGAATTCAAACTGCATTGAAGATATTTGCAATGCAATCTGCTGTTGCATCACTTGCACATACGCTTAAGCGTTGTGCATTAAATAATAACAATAAAAGTATCATGCATTTTGTTTGCCTTGCAATGCATTCAAGAACTAACTCATTCAAACAGTGCATTGAAGATATTTGCAATGCAATCTGCTGTTGCATCGCTTTGCACATACGTTAAAGCGTTGTGCATTAAAGAATAACAATAAAAGTTTCACGCACTTTGTTGCCTTGCAATGCATTCAAAAACTAACTCATTAAAACAGTGCATTGAAGATATTTGCAATGCCATCTGCTGTTGCATCGCTTGCACATAAGATTAAGCGCTTTGCATTGAAGAATAACAATAAAAGTAAAATGCACTTTGTTTGCCTTGCAATTTATTCACGAACTAACTCCAAAGTGCGTTGAAGATATTTTGCAAGGCAATCTGCTGTTTCATTGCATTGCTTATACGATCAAGCGTTGTGCATTAAATATTAACAATAAAAGTATCATGCATTTTGTTTGCCTGTGCATTCTAGAACTAACTCAATCCAAAAAGCATTGAAGATATTTGCAATGCAATCTGCTGTTGCATCGCTTGCTTATACGCTTAAGCGTTGTGCATTGCAGAATTACAACAAATGTATCATGCACTTTGTTGCCTTGCAATGCATTTCAAAACTAACTCAATCCGAAGTCCTTAAAGAATAACAATAAATGTATCATGCACTTTGTTGCATTACAATGCATTCAAGAACTAACTCATTGAAACAGTGCATTGAAGATATTTGGGTAACGCTTTAGATTACAGCCCGGAAAGTACTGCGTAATTAAAATGAAATTACAGTGTAACTTTCGGTAATTACAGTGTATCTATAAAGTACTTATGTGTAAGTATAGGGGAACAATATGTAAAGTCCTGGGAATAAAGAGGTAAGGTAACAACCAGGAAAATACTGTATAATTAAAATGAAATTACAGTGTAACTTTCGGTAATTACAGTGTACCTATAAAGTACGTACGTGTAAGTATAGGGGAACAATATGTAACGTTTTGGAATAAAGGGGTAACAACCAGGGGGGAAAAAAATTATTATTTAGGCAAATTATTTATACTGTAAGTATTTTAGAACTACGGGGCACTTATAATACAATCGTACTTTTGGGGAACAATTTAGCGAGTAGGCTACATACACTGCACCTTTTTGTAATAATAGTGTACAAATACATAAAGGCTTTTTTTAAATTACCAGTGCATTTATAAAGTAGGCTAATTTGTTATTATTGCAAAGGTGCACTGATTAAGTTGTTTCAAGGCAAGTAAAACTATTGCAACTTTTTTTTTTAAATGCTGGGGAAATACTCTTGTTTCATGTAGTTACAGGGTAAGTATGACATTGCGGGCCGTAAATTAAAGTGGTGCTTCTTACCCTCTTGTTTCATGTAGTTACAGTGTAAGTACAATAAAAACATATGTATACACACAATCTGATATCACTTGGAAAACTTTATTTGAAAAACAACTTATTTTAAAACGGATTTACAACACTTTGTCTTGCTTGGTTTCCTCCTCCTCTTGTTCCTTTTCTTCTTTTTCTTTCTTTCCACTGATGAATCTTAAGATGGAATCCCTCTTGCTATTCTGTATTATGTGTTACAGAAAATACAGTACAGAAAATACATGTACAAAATATGTTAAAGAAAATACAGTACAGAAATGTCCTCACCATTTACTCATCTTTTACCCTCATGTCATCCGAGATGTATATGAATTTCCTTCTTCAGATTAACACAAACAAAAGTTTTTAGAAAAATAAATAATCTCTGTGAATGCATAATGCAAGCTCATGTGTTCCTAAAAGTTGACATCAAACAGCACCTACAGCAATAACTACAGTAATCCATACGACCCCAATGGATGAATCAATGTCTTCTGAAGTGAGACGATAAGTGTTTGTAAGAAAAATACCAAATAGTTTACATGTTTAAACTAGTAGACATCGCTTCTAGCCTGGCTAACGCCAGACCCAATTCTCGTTGAGACTTGGGTCTGGGAACCACATGTTCATTTTCTCGTATTTGAGGCGTGGTTTACGAATGCGCCGGCGCCGTATATTGGGCGCTAAGAATGTCTATCAAATGCGTCTGTACGTAGCTCATAGCCAATCGTTTCCATTATACCAGATGACGTATGTAGAGAAATGGTTTAACGCCAAACGCTGCTCTTTTTTCTAAATAAAATTGCGATCTAAACTACTTAGAACAATATCTAAGGCTGCATCAAAAGGTAGCTTCGCGTCTGCTGCCATGTTGACTCCATAGATATAAACCGATATAAACAAACTGCCTAGTTGTGTCGCAAATATGTCGTCATCGTCTTGCTGCTCCCTCCCCGTTCTGTGATTGGTTCCCTAAACGAGGCGAAAAACAGGTCCATGGTTTCCAGACTGCCTTTCAGCGAGAATAAAATCGCGCTGCGCAAAGGCAGTCTGGGGAAACCCAGGCTACATCGCTTCCGACCAGCTGTCACCTGCGTGTGCATGAGAGGGTTGAGAGTTCACGCTTGACAACTTAAAGCGTGACCGTGACGTAAGCGCGCCGAGAAACCGAATGTCGACTCTTTTTTTTTGATGTTTTTATTAATGCTCACAACAAAATACAAACAATAACAGATAATAATAATGAAAAACAAACAATACAGAAGAACAGACGCCAGTTCTCGCGCGAGTTTCACATCAAACTCTCGCGAGAACGCAATGAACGTTTGAAGCTCACCAAACGCGAAACCAGAGAATGTCTAATAAGGGGAGAAGGTTCACTCTCGCTACACTTCCGGCTTCTGACTGGTTGCAGTTCCACTCTGATTCCACATGAGGGCGCTCACAGGACGAGTGCAGAATGAATGGAGGTCTATGGAGCTATACCCCTCAAAATCCACTTTTCTCAAGATATAATTTTTTGTCTAGTAATTTGAATGTTGTATTCGAAAGGAGATGCAAAGAAATTGCACATTGCTGGGTGTTAGATTTTTTAGAGTCACTTATTTGCTTTAAAAAGTCTTTCAAAATGTCAATGACGTCATACACATCGTACGACCAGAGATACTGCTTTACGGCAATCCTTCAGTCACTGTGGTGTTTTCGCGCTCTGCACTTTCTTTTCTCTCGAGGCATCGCCAGCACAGCGGACACAGGTAAACACACGTGCTAGAAGAGTTTCTGCTAGAATACATTCTGTTCCCGCAATACATACTGTTCCCGCTTCGGATACCATGATGCCATCAAGCGGTATCTCTGGTCGTAACCAGTCCTTCACTGACCAATCAGCGTTCGTTAGCAGAATGCTAGCGTGTTATGGGCAACAACAACTCAACCTGTAAGAAATCGAAAGGACATAAGTACTCGTTCATTCAACTTTCGACCTATAACCCATGTTGAACTTGCCAAACCTACAATCAAATCTGAGATTTCTCAACGGCAATCGGGTGAAAGAGACAAATTTAGCCGTCTAGCCCCATAGACTCCCATTCATTTTGCACTCGGGGCGATCGCCCCCAGTGGAACTCTGGTGGAACTACAACCAAAATTCGGTACAATAGGACTTAATAGGGAGTGAACAGGCTCTCCGTAGACGGGCTCTGGCGAAACCAAGCCGACTCTCATGCACTCGCTGGTGTCAATTGGTCGGTAGCGAAAAGATGAGTAAATTATGAGAACATTTCTGGGTGTACTGTATTTTCTTTTAATACATAATACAGAATAGCAAAAGACTCCTTCTTAAGATTAGGCTAATCAATGAAATGATAGAAAAAGAAGAAGAGGAACAAGAGGAGGAAGCCATGCAAGATAAACAAAAAAGGACAAAACATACTTTCTGTCAGGACTTTAGTATTTGAAATGAAAAGTTCATTTTTTTTAAAATTAATAAAGAATAAGAAGTGTAATGTGTTGTAAATCTGTTTTGAAATAAGTTGTTTTTCAAATAAAGTTTTCCAAGTGATATCAGATTTATTGTTTTTTTATTGTACTTACCCTGTAACTACATGAAACAAGAGGGTAAGAAGCACCACTTTAATTTACGGCCCGCAATGTCATACTTACCCTGTAACTACATGAAACAAGAGTATTTCCCCAGCATTTAAAAAAAAAAGTTGCAATAGTTTTACTTGCCTTGAAACAACTTAATCAGTGCACCTTTGCAATAATAACAAATTAGCCTACTTTAAAAATGCACTGATATGTACCCCGTAATTTGAAAAAAGCCTTTATGTATTTACACTATTATTACAAAAAGGTGCAGTGTACTCGCTAAATTGCTTGTAGGCTAATTGATTGTAGGCTAATTGATTGTAGGCTATTATAAGTACCCCGTAGTTCTAAAATACTTACAGTAAATAATTAGTTATTTTCCTGGTAGTTACCCCTTTATTCCCAAGACTTTACATATTGTTCCCCTATACTTACACGTAAATACTTTATAGGTACACTGTAATTACCGAAAGTTACACTATAATTTCATTTTAATTACGCAGTACTTTCCGGGCTGTAATCTAAAGCGTTACCGATATTTGCAATGCAATCTGCTGTTGCATCGCTGTGCACATACGATTAACCGTTGTGCATTAAAGAATAACAATAAAAGTATAATGCACTTTGTTGCCTTGCAATGCATTCAAGGACTAACTCATTCAAACAGTGCATTGAAGATATTTACAATGCAATCTGCTGTTGCATCACTTGCACATACGCTTAAGCGTTGTGCATTGAAAGTTACAACAAATGTATCATGCACTTTGTTGTCTTGCAATGCATTCAAGAACTAACTCATTCAACAGTGCTTTGAAGATATTTGCAATACAATCTGCTGTTGCAACCCTTTCTTATACGCTTAAGCGTTGTGCATTGAAGAATAACAACAACTGTATCATGCACTTGTTGCCTTGCAATGCATTTAAAAAATGCATTGCATTGCATTCAAACAGTGCATTGAAGATATTTGCAATGCAATCTGCTGTTGCATCGCTTTGCACTTACGATTAGGCGTTGTGCATTAAAGAATAACAATAAAAGTATCATGCACTTTGTTGCCTTGCAATGCATTCAAGAACTAACTCATTCAAACAGTGCATTGAAGATATTTGCAATGCAATCTGCTGTTGCATCACTTTGCACATACGCTTAAGCGTAGTGCATTGAAGAATAACAATAAAAGTATCATGCACTTTGTTAACTTGCAATGCATTCAAGAACTAACTCATTCAAACAGTGCATTGAAGATATTTGCAATGCAATCTGCTGTTGCTTCACTTTGCACATACGCTTAAGCATTGTGCAAAAATTACAACAAATGTATCAAATGTATCATTGTTGCCTTGCAATGCATTTCAAAACTAACTCAATCCGAAGTCCTTTAAAGATATTTGAAATGCAATCTGCTATTGCATAGCTTGCACATACGATTAAGCGCTGTTTATTAAAGAATAACAATAAAAGTAACATGCACTTTGTTGCCTTGCAATGCATTTAAGAACTAACGCATTCTGAAGTGTATATAAGTAACTTATTCAGTTGTTTTTTGAAGGGAAATTATTTTATCAGCTGTTGCAATGCATTAGAAAACCTTATTCCAATGTGCAAAGAACCTATCTTATGTGCTCATTGCACATGAAGAATAACATAAGGAATATGCCCTTTGTTGCAATGCAATGCATTCAAGAACCAACTCTGCATTGAAGATATTTGCAATGCCATCTGCTGTTGCATCGCTTGCACATAAGATTAAGCGCTTTGCATTGAAGAATAAAAGTATCATGCACTTTGTTGCCTTGCAATGCATTCAAGAACTAACTCAATCCAAAGTGCACTGAAGATATTTGCAATGCAATTTGCTGTTGCATCGCTTTGCACATACGTTAAAGCGTTGTGCATTAAAGAATAACAATAAAAGTAACATGCATTTTGTTGCATTACAATGCATTCAAGAACTAACTCAATCAAAGGTGAACTAAAGATATTTGCAATGCAATCTGCGGTTGCATCGCTTGCTTATAAGCTTAAGCGTTGTGCATTGAAGAATAACAATAAAAGTAAATGCACTTTGTTGCATTACAATGCATTCAAGAACTAACTCTAGTCAAAGTGCACTGAAGATAATTGCAATGCAATCTGCTGTTGCATCGCTTGCTTATAAGCTCAAGCGTTATGCATTGAAGAGTAACAATAAAAGTATCATGCACTTTTTGTTGCTTTGCAATGCATTCAAGAACTAACTCATTCAACAGTGCTTTGAATATATTTGAAATGCAATCTGCTGTTGCAACACTTTGCACATACGCTTAAGCGTTGTGCATTGAAGAATTACAACAAACGTATCATGCACTTTGTTGCCTTTCAATGCATTTAAAAACTAACTCAATCCGAAGTCCTTTAAAGATATTTGCATCTGTTGCATAGCTTGCATATACAATTAAGCGCTGTTTCTTAAAGAATAACAATAAAAGTAGCATGCACTTTGTTGCCTTGCAATGCATTCAAGAACTAACTCAATCCAAAATGCAAATCTGCTGTTGCATCGCTTGCTTATACGCTCAAGCGTTGTACATTGAAGAATAACAATAAAAGAATCATTAACTTTGTTGCCTTGCAATGCAATCAAGAACGAACTCATTCAACAGTGCTTTACAGATATTTGCAATGCAATCTGCTGTTGCATCGCTTAATACGCTCAAGCGTTGTGCATTTGAAGAGTAACAATAAAAGTATCATGCACTTTGTTGTCTTGCAATGCATTCAAGAACTAACTCATTCAACAGTGCTTTGAAGATATTTGCAATACAATCTGCTGTTGCAACCCTTTCTTATCGCTTAAGCGTTGTGCATTGAAGAATAACAACAACTGTATCATGCACTTGCCTTGCAATGCATTTAAAAACTAACTCAATCCGAAGTCCTTTAAAGATATTTGCAATGCAATCTGCTGTTGCATACAGTAGCTTGCATATACAATTAATCGCTGTTTCTTAAAGAATAACAATAAAAGTAACATGCACTGTTGCCTTGCAATGCATTCAAGAACTAACTAATTCAACAGTGCGTTGAAGATATTTGCAATGCAATCTGCTGTTGCATCGCTTGCTTATACGCTCAAGCGTTGTGCATTGAAGAATAACAATAAAAGTATCATGCACTTTGTTGCCTTGCAAATGCATTCAAGAACTAACTCAATCCAAAGTGCACTGAAGATATTTGCAATGCAATCTGCTGTTGCATCGCTTTGCACTTATGTTAAAGCGTTTGTGCATTAAAGAATAAAAACAAAAGTAACATCCACTTTGTTGCATTACAATGCATTCAATAACTAACTCAATCCAAAATGCACTTAAGATATTTGCAACGCAATCTGCTGTTGCAATCGCTTGCTTATAAGCTCAAGCGTTGTACATTGAAGATTTACAATAAAAGTATCATTAACTTTGCTGCCTTGCAATGCATTCAAGAACTAACTCATTCCAAAGTGCACTGAAGATATTTGCAATGCAATCTGCGGTTACATCGCTTGCTTATACGCTCAAGCGTTGTGCAATGAAGAATAACAATAAAAGTATCATGCACTTTTTTGCCTTGCAACGCATTCAAGAACTAACTCATTCCAAAGTGCACTGAAGATATTTGCAAAGCAATCTGCTGTTGCATCGCTTTGCACATACGTTAAAGCGTTGTGCATTAAAGAATAACAACAAAAGTAGATGCACTTTGTTGCATTACAATGCATTCAAGAACTAGTCAAAGTGCACTGAAGATAATTGCAATGCAATCTGTTGCATCGCTTGCTTATAAGCTCAAGCGTTGTGCATTGAAGAGTAACAATAAAAGTATCATGCACTTTGTTGCCTTGCAATGCATTCAAGAACTAACTCATTCAACAGTGCTTTGAAGATATTTGCAATGCAATCTGCTGTTGCATCGCTTTCTTATACGCTTAAACTTTGATCATTGAAAGTGCACTGAAGATATTTGCAATGCAATCTGCTGTTGCATCGCTTTGCACTTATGTTAAAGCGTTGTGCATTAAAGAATAAAAACAAAAGTAACATGCACTTTGTTGCATTACAATGCATTCAAGAACTAACTCAATCCAAAATGCACTGAAGATATTTGCAATGCAATCTGCTGTTGCATCGCTTGCTTATGCGCTCAAGCGTTGTACATTGAAGATTTACAATAAAAGTATCATTAACTTTATTGCCCTGCAATGCATTCAAGAACTAACTCATTCCAAAGTGCACTGAAGATATTTGCAATGCAATATGCGGTTGCATCGCTTGCTTATAAGCTCAAGCATTGTGCATTGAAGAATAACAATAAAAGTATTTGTACTTTTTCACTTTGTTGCCTTCCAATGCATTCAAGAACTAACTCAATCCAAAGTGCACTGAAGATATTTGCAATGCAATCTGCTGTTGCATCGCTTTGCACATACGTTAAAGCGTTGTGCATTGAAGAATAACAATAAAAGTAACATGCACTTTGTTTCATTACAATGCATTCAAGAACTAACTCAATCCAAAGAGCACTATAGATATTTGCAATGCAATCTACTGCTGCATCGCTTGCTTATAAGCTCAAGCGTTGTGCAATGAAGAATAACAATAAAAGTATTATGCAGTTTTTTGCCTTGCAATGCATTCAAGAACTAACTCATTCCAAAGTGCTCTGTTTGCAAAGCAATCTGCTGTTGCATCGCTTTGCACATACGTTAAAGCGTTGTGCATTAAAGAATAACAATAAAAGTAAATGCACTTTGCATTACAATGCATTCAAGAACTAACTCTAGTCAATGTGCACTGAAGATAATTGCAATGCAATCTGCTGTTGCATCGCTTGCTTATAAGCTCAAGCGTTGTGCATTGAAGAGTAACAATAAAAGTATAATGCACTTTGTTGCATTACAATGCATTCAAGAACTAACTCAATCCAAAGTGCACTGAAGATATTTGCAATGCAATCTGCGGTTGCATCGCTTGCTTATACGCTCAAGCGTTGTGCAATGAAGAATAACAATAAAAGTATCTTGCACTTTTTTGCCTTGCAAAGCAATCTGCTGTTGCATCGCTTTGCACATACGTTAAAGCGTTGTGCACTAAAGAATAACAACAAAAGTAAATGCACTTTGCTGCATTACAATGCATTCAAGAACTAACTCTAGTCAAAGTGCACTGAAGATAATTGCAATGCAATCTGATGTTGTATCGCTTGCTTATACGCTCAAGCGTCATATTTTTTGGTCATATTTTGACCAAAGGAACATATTTTTGGCCAAAGAGTCCTCAATCTTGAACTTTCTACACATAATCATAATCTCTCTTTCTGATGCTTCATAAGCCATATATGGCCATATCTGACCTATTGTACTTATTTCCGGTCAAAGGGTCCTAAGTTTTAAAAAAAGTTTTAGACTACTTTTGATGAAAAATCTGCCATACAGAGTCTTTGAACTCTATCTTTCTAAACATATTGACTCCTTCTGGTGTTAAATCAGCCTCACAGAATTCCATATGTGACCACTGAAAATATAACTGGCCAAAGAGTACTCATAGATTAACACTATACATTCAGATTGATTTCTTCTGAGGTTATATCAGACTGAAAAAAAGTCCATAATTGACTTTCTGAAAATTGTTCTGGCCATTGACTACTCAAAAATTGAACTTTCAATACATACTCATAGACTCCTTCTGATGCTTCATAAGCCATATATGGCCATATCTGACTTATTGAACTTATTTCCGGTCACTTTCTATACATTCTTGTTAACACCTTCTGATATTACGTCAGCCATACAGAATTTCATATTTGACCAAAGGAACATATTTCTGGCCAAAGTTTCCTCGATCTTGAACTTTCTATACATACTCAAAGACTCCTACTGATGCTTCATAAGTCCAATAGATATACATATCAGGCGTATTAAACTTATTGCTGGTCAAAGGGGCTTCAAAAGATTTTAAACTATATAAAGTTATAGACTCTTTCTGATGTTAAATCAGCCATATACAGAGGTCCCTTTGCCACATATTTTTGGCCAAAGAGTTCCTGAACATTACCTTGCTATTCATAAAGATTGACTTGTTGTGATGTTATATTAGCCATACAGAAGTCCATATTTGACCCAAGGAAAATATGTCTGGCCAAATAATCCTCAATCTTGAACTTTCCATATATACTCATAGACTCCTTCTGATGCTTCATTAGCCATATAGAAGTCCATTTAGAAGTCCATATCTTCACTGATTGAACTTATTTCTGGTCAAAGGGTCCATAAATGGTTTTAAACTATATGAACTTAGAGACTTCTTCTGATGTTAATCAGCCATTTAGAATTCCACATTTGACCTACTGAACATATTTTTGGCCAAAAAATGACAAAAGTCCATATTTGACTTGCTGAAAATTGCATTGGCCAAAGAGTACTCTAAAATTGAACTTTCTATACATACTCGTTAACACCTTCTGATATTACGTCAGCCATACAGAAGTCCATATTTGACCAAAGGAATATATTTCTGGCCAAAGAGTCCTTGATCTTGAACTTTCTATACACACAAAGACTCCTACTAATGCTTCATGAGTCCAATAGATATCCATATCTTGACTGATTGAACTTATTTCTGGTCAAAGGGTCCTTAAATGGTTTTAAACTATATAAACTTAGAGAATCCTTCTGATGTTAAATCAGCCATTCAGAATTCCATATTTGACCTACTGAACATATTTTTGGCCAAAGAGTCTTCAATTTTGATTTTTCTATACATACTCATTGACTCCATCTGATGCTTCATAAGCCATATATGGCCATATCTGACCTATTGAACTTTTTTCCGATCAAAGGGTCCTAAAAAGTTTTTTAAAAAAGTTATACAGAGGTCACTTTTTGACTTAATGGACATATTCCTGGACAAAGAGTACCTGAACATTAACTTTCTATTTTTAAAGATTGACTTGTTGGTTATATTAGCCATACAGAAGTCCATATTTGACCCAAGGAAAATATTTCTGGCCAAATAATCCTCAATCTTGAACTTTCCATACATACTCATTGACTACTTCTGATTCTTTATACGCCATATATGGCCATATCTGACCATATCTGACCTATTGAACTCATTTCCGGTCAAAGGGTCCTCAAAAGCTTTTAAACAATATAAAGTTATAGACTTTTGAGGAAAAATCTGCCATACGAGTCTTTGAACTCTATCTTTCTAAACATATGGACTCCTTCTGGTGTTAAATCAGAAAACTTTCAATACATACTCATAGACTCCTTTTGATGCTTCAGAAGCCATATATGGCCATATCTGACCTATTGAACCTATTTCCGGTCACTTTCTATACATTCTCGTTAACACCTTCTGATATTACGTCAGCCATACAGAAGTCCATATTTTGACCAAAGGAACATATTTCTGGCCAAAGAGTCCTCAATCTTGAACTTTCTACACATACTCATAATCTCCTTCTGATGCTTCATAAGCCATATATGGCCATATCTGACCTATTGAACTTATTTCCGGTCAAAGGGTCCTAAGTTTTAAAAAAAGTTATAGACTACTTTTGATGAAAAATCTGCCATACAGAGTCTTTGAACTATCTTTCTAAACATATTGACTCCTTCTGGTGTTAAATCAGCCATACAGAATTCCATATTTGACCTACTGAAAATATAACTGGCCAAAGAGTACTCATAGATTAACACTATACATTCAGATTGATTTCTTCTGAGGTTATATCAGACTGAAAAAAAGTCCATATTTGACTTTCTGAAAATTGATCTGGCCATAGACTAATCGAAAATTGAACATTTTTTAATACATACTCATAGACTCCTTATGCTTCGTATGCCATATATGGCCATATCTGACCTATTGAACTTTTTTCCGGTCACTTTCTATACATTCTCGTTAACACCTTCTGATATTACGTCAGCCATACAGAATTTCATATTTGACCAAAGGAACATATTTCTGGCCAAAGTGTCCTCGATCTTGAACTTTCTATACATACTCAAAGACTCCTATATGCTTCATAAGTCCAATAGATATACATATCAGGCGTATTAAACTTATTGCTGGTCAAAGGGGCTTCAAAAGATTTTAAACTATATATAATTATAGACTCTTTCTGATGTTAAATCAGCCATATACAGAGGTCCCTTTTTGACTTACTGGACATATTTTTGGCCAAAGAGTTCCTGAACATTACCTTGCTATTCATAAAGATTGACTTGTGATGTTATATTAGCCATACAGAAGTCCATATTTGACCCAAGGAAAATATGTCTGGCCAAATAATCCTCAATCTTGAACTTTCCATATATACTCATAGACTCCTTCTGATGCTTCATTAGCCATATAGAAGTCCATTTAGAAGTCCATATCTTGACTGATTGAACTTATTTCTGGTCAAATGGTTCATAAATGGTTTTAAACTATATGAACTTAGAGACTTCTTCTGATGTTAATCAGCCATTTAGAATTCTACATTTGACCTACTGAACATATTTTTGGCCATAAAAATGACAAAAGTCCATATTTGACTTGCTAAATATTGCTCTGGCCAAAGAGTACTCTAAAATTGAACTTTCTATACATACTCGTTAACACCTTCTGATATTACGTCAGCCATACAGAAGTCCATATTTTGACCAAAGGAACATATTTCTGGCCAAAGAGTCCTCAATCTTGTACTTTCTACACATACTCATAATCTGCTTCTGATGCTTCATAAGCCATATATGGCCATATCTGACCTATTGAACTTATTTCCGGTCAAAGGGTCCTAAGTTTAAAAAAAAGTTATAGACTACTTTTGATGAAAAATCTGCAATACAGAGTCTTTGAACTCTATCTTTCTAAACATATTGACTCCTTCTGGTGTTAAATCAGCCATACAGAATTCCATATTTGACCTACTGAAAATATAACTGGCCAAAGAGTACTCATAGATTAACACTACACATTCAGATTGATTTCTTCTGAGGTTATATCAGACTGAAAAAAAGTCCATATTTGACTTTCTGAAAATTGTTCTGGCCATAGACTACTCGAAAATTGAACTTTCAATACATACTCATAGACTCCTTCTGATGCTTCATAAGCCATATATGGCCATATCTGACCTATTGAACTTATTTCCGGTCACTTTCTATACATTCTCGTTAACACCTTCTGATATTACGTCAGCCATACAGAAGTCCATATTTTGACCAAAGGAACATATTTCTGGCCAAAGAGTCCTCGATCTTAAACTTTCTACACATACTCATAATCTCTCTTTCTGATGCTTCATAAGCCATATATGGCCATATCTGACCTATTGAACTTATTTCCGGTCAAAGGGTCCTAAGTTTTTAAAAAAGTTATAGACTACTTTTGATGAAAAATCTGCCATACAGAGTCTTTGAATTCTGTATACAGAGGTCACTTTTTGACTTACTGGACATAATCCTGGCCAAAGAGTGTCACAGTGTCTGGTGGTTCCCTGGGTTTAACATTAGAGGTCTCAGTTTTCACGGTGTTTAGGCATTTTCACTACATTTCCCATAATCCTGTCTGTCACTGATTGTTAATTTCCTTCAGCTGTTTCTCGTCACCTTGTTTGCACTTGTGTATATATACCCTGTCTGTTTCAGTGTTTGTCACGGAGTCCTTGTATATTGTCCCCACACTTCTGTTGTGCTTTCAATCCTGTTTTCTAGTGTTTGTGTTTCATGTTTTTGGATTGCCATTTTGGATTTTGACCCTTGCCTGGACTGGTTGTGAGTACGGATTTCCCCAAATAAATACTGCGCTTGGATCTACCTTTTCCTGTGTGTGTTCGTGACAAAGAGTTCCTGAACATTAACTTGCTATTCATAAAGATTGACTTGTTGGTTATATTAGTCATACAGAGGTCCATATTTGACCCTAGGAAAATATTTCTGGCCAAATAATCCTCAATCCTGAACTTTCCATACATACTCATAGACAACTTCTGATGCTTGATTAGCCATATTGAAGTCCATTTAGAAGTCCAAATCTTGACGGATTTAATTTATTTCTGTTCAAAAGTTACTAATTGGTTTTAAACTATATAAACTTAGAGACTCCTGATGTTAAATCAGCCATTCAGAATTCCATATTTGACCTACTGAACATATTTTTGGCCAAAGAGTCCTCAATCTTGAACTTTCTACATATACTCACTGACTCTTCTGATGCTTCATAAGCCATATATGGCCATATCTGACCTATTGAACTTATATCCGGTCAAAGGGTCCTCAAAAGTTTTTAAACAATATAAAGTTATAGACTACTTTTGATGAAAAATCTGCCACACAGAGTCTTTGAAATCAATCTTTCTAAACATATTGACTCATTCTGGTGTTAAATCAGCCATACAGAATTCCATATTTGACCTACTGAAAATATAACTGGCCAAAGAGTACTCATAGATTAACACTACACATTCAGATTGATTTCTTCTGAGGTTATATCAGACTGAAAAAAAGTCCATATTTGACTTTCTGAAAATTGTTCTGGCCATAGACTACTCGAAAATTGAACTTTCAATACATACTCATAGACTCCTTCTGATGCTTCATAAGCCATATATGGCCATATCTGACCTATTGAACTTATTTCCGGTTACTTTCTATACATTCTCGTTAACACCTTCTGATATTACGTCAGCCATACAGAATTTCATATTTGACCAAAGGAACATATTTCTGGCCAAAGTGTCCTCGATCTTGAACTTTCTATACATACTCAAAGACTCCTATATGCTTCATAAGTCCAATAGATTTACATATCAGGCGTATTGAACTTATTGCTGGTCAAAGGGGCTTAAAAAGATTTTAAACTATATAAAATTATAGACTCTTTCTGATGTTGAATCAGCCATATACAGAGGTCCCTTTTTGACTTACTGGACATCTTTTTGGCCAAAGAGTTCCTGAACATTACCTTGCTATTCATAAAGATTGACTTGTTGTGATGTTATATTAGCCATACAGAAGTCCATATTTGACCCAAGGAAAATATGTCTGGCCAAATAATCCTCAATCTTGAACTTTCCGTATATACTCATAGACTCCTTCTGATGCTTCATTAGCCATATAGAAGTCCATTTAGAAGTCCATATCTTGACTGATTGAACATATTTCTGGTCAAAGGGTTCATAAATGGTTTTAAACTAAATGGTTTTAAATACATGGTTTTAAACTTATTCTGATGTTAATCAGCCATTTAGAATTCCACATTTGACCTACTGAACTTATTTTTGGCCAAAAAAATTACAAAAGTCCATATTTGACTTGCTAAAAATTGCTCTGGCCAAAGAGTACTCGAAAATTGAACTTTCTATACATACTCGTTAACACCTTCTGATATTACGTCAGCCATACAGAAGTCCAAATTTGACCAAAGGAATATATTTCTGGCCAAAGAGTCCTTGATCTTGAACTTTCTATACACACAAAGACTCCTACTGATGCGTCATGAGTCCAATAGATATCCATATCTTGACTGATTGAACTTATTTCTGGTCAAATGGTCCTTAAATGGTTTTAAACTATATAAACTTAGAGACTCCTTCTGATGTTAAATCAGCCATTCAGAATTCCATATTTGACCTACAGAACATATTTTTGGCCAAAGAGTCTTTAATCTTGATTTTTCTATACATACTCATTGACTCCATCTGATGCTTCAGAAGCCATATATGGCCATATCTGACCTATTGAACTTATTTCCGATCAAAGGATCCTAAAAAGTTTTTTTTTAAAGTTATACAGAGGTCACTTTTTGACTTAATGGACATATTCCTGGACAAAGAGTATCTGAACACTAACTTTCTATTTATAAAGATTGACTTGTTGGTTATATTAGCCATACAGAAGTCCATATTTGACCCAAGGAAAATATTTCTGACCAAATAATCCTCAATCTTGAACTTTCCATACATACTCATTGACTACTTCTGATTCTTTATACGCCATATATGGCCATATGTGACCATATCTGACCTATTGAACTCATTTCCGGTCAAAGGGTCCTCAAAAGCTTTTAAACAATATAAAGTTATAGACTTTTGAGGAAAAATCTGCCATACGAGTCTTTGAACTATATCTTTCTAAACATATTGACTCCTTCTGGTGTTAAATCAGAAAACTTTCAATACATACTCATAGACTCCTTTTGATGCTTCATAAGCCATATATGGCCATATCTGACCTATTGAACTTATTTCCGGTCACTTTCTATACATTCTCGTTAACACCTTCTGATATTACGTCAGCCATACAGAAGTCCATATTTTGACCAAAGGAACATATTTCTGGCCAAAGAGTCCTCAATCTTGAACTTTCTACACATACTCATAATCTCCTTCTGATGCTTCATAAGCCATATATGGCCATATCTGACCTATTGAACTTATTTCCGGTCAAAGGGTCCTAAGTTTTAAAAAAAGTTGACTTACTGGACATAATCCTGGCCAAAGAGTTCCTGAACATTAACTTGCTATTCATAAAGATTGACTTGTTGGTTATATTAGCAATACAGAGGTCCATATTTGACCCTAGGAAAATATTTCTGGCCAAATAATCCTCAATCTTGAACTTTCCATACATACTCATAGACAACTTCTGATGCTTGATTAGCCATATTGAAGTCCATTTAGAAGTCCATATCTTGACGGACTGAATTTATATCTGGTCAAAGGTTCCTAATTGGTTTTAAACTATATAAATTTAGAGACTCCTGATGTTAAATCAGCCATTCAGAATTCCTTATTTAACCTACTGAACATATGTTTGGCCAAAGAGTCCTCAATCTTGAACTTTCTACATATACTCACTGACTCTTCTGATGCTTCATAAGCCATATATGGCCTTATCTGACCTTTTGAACTTATATCCGGTCAAAGGGTCCTCAAAAGTTTTTAAACAATATAAAGTTATAGACTACTTTTGATGAAAAATCTGCCATACGGAGTCTTTGAAATCTATCTTTCTAAACATATTGACTCCTTCTGGTATTAAATCAGCCATACAGAATTCAATATTTGACCTATTGAAAATATAACTGGCCAAAGAGTACTCATAGATTAACACTATACATTCAGATTGATTTCTTCTGAGGTTATATCAGACTGAAAAAAAGTCCATATTTGACTTTCTGAAAATTGTTCTGGCCATAGACTACTCGAAAATTGAACTTTCAATACATACTCATAGACTCCTTCTGATGCTTCATAAGCCATATATGGCCATATCTGACCTATTGAACTTATTTCCGGTCACTTTCTATACATTCTCGTTAACACCTTCTGATATTACGTCAGCCATACAGAAGTCCATATTTTGACCAAAGGAACATATTTCTGGCCAAAGAGTCCTCAATCTTGAACTTTCTACACATACTCATAATCTCTCTTTCTGATGCTTCATAAGCCATATATGGCCATATCTGACCTATTGAACTTATTTCTGGTCAAAGGGTCCTAAGTTTTTAAAAAAGTTATAGACTACTTTTGATGAAAAATATGCCATACAGAGTCTTTGAATTCTGTATACAGAGGTCACTTTTTGACTTACAAGACATAATCCTGGCCAAAGAGTTCCTGAAGATTAACTTTCTATTCATAAAGATTGACTTGTTGGTTATATTAGCCATACAGAGGTCCATATTTGACCCTAGGAAAATATGTCTGGCCAAATAATCCTCAATCTTCAACTTTTCATACATACTCATAGACAACTTCTGATGCTTGATTAGCCATATTGAAGTCCATTTAGAAGTCCATATCTTGACGGATTGAATTTATTTCTGGTCAAAGGGTCCTAATTGGTTTTAAACTATATAAATTTAGAGACTCCTGATGTAAATCAGCCATTCAGAATTCCATATTTGACCTACTGAACATATTTTTGGCCAAAGAGCCCTCAATCTTGAACTTCCTACATATACTCACTGACTCTTCTGATGCTTCATAAGCCATATATGGCAATTTCTGACCTATTGAACTTATATCCGGTCAAAGGGTCCTCAAAAGTTTTTAAACAATATAAAGTTATAGACTACTTTTGATGAAAAATATGCCATACAGAGTCTTTGAAATGTATCTTTCTAAACATATTGACTCCTTCTGGTGTTAAATCAGCCATACAGAATTCCATATTTGACCTACTGAAAATATAACTGGCCAAAGAGTACTCATAGATTAACACTACACATTCAGATTGATTTCTTCTGAGGTTATATCAGACTGAAAAAAGTCCATATTTGACTTTCTGAAAATTGTTCTGGCCATAGACTACTCGAAAATTGAACTTTCAATACATACTCATTGACTACTTCTTATTCTTTATAAGCCATATATGGCCATATCTGACCTATTGAACTCATTTCCGGTCAAAGGGTCCTCAAAAGCTTTTAAACAATATAAAGTTATAGACTACTTTTGAGGAAAAATCTGCCATACGAGTCTTTAAACTCTATCCTTCTAAACATATTGACTCCTTCTGGTGTTAAATCAGAAAACTTTCAATACATACTCATAGACTCCTTTTGATGCTTCATAAGCCATATATGGCCATATCTGACCTATTGAACTTATTTCCGGTCACTTTCTATACATTCTCGTTAACACCTTCTGATATTACGTCAGCCATACAGAAGTCCATATTTTGACCAAAGGAACATATTTCTGGCCAAAGAGTCCTCAATCTTGAACTTTCTACACAAACTCATAATCTCCTTCTGATGCTTCATAAGCCATATATGGCCATATCTGACCTATTGAACTTATTTCCGGTCAAAGGGTCCTAAGTTTTAAAAAAAGTTATAGAGTACTTTTGATGAAAAATCTGCCATACAGAGTCTTTGAATTCTGTATACAGAGGTCACTTTTTGACTTACTGGACATTATCCTGGCCAAAGAGTTCCTGAACATTAACTTGCTATTCATAAAGATTGACTTGTTGGTTATATTAGCCATACAGAGGTCCATATTTGACCCTAGGAAAATATTTCTGGCCAAATAATCCTCAATTTTGAACTTTTCATACATACTCATAGACAACTTCTGATGCTTGATTAGCCATATTGAAGTCCATTTAGAAGTCCATATCTTGACGGATTGAATTTTTTTCTGGTCAAAGGGTCCTAATTGGTTTTAAACTATATAAATTTAGAGACTCCTGATGTAAATCAGCCATTCAGAATTCCATATTTGACCTACTGAACATATTTTTGGCCAAAGAGCCCTCAATCTTGAACTTTCTACATATACTCACTGACTCTTCTGATGCTTCTTAAGCCATATATGGCAATTTCTGACCTATTGAACTTATATCCGGTCAAAGGGTCCTCAAAAGTTTTTAAACAATATAAAGTTATAGACTACTTTTGATGAAAAATATGCCATACAGAGTCTTTGAAATCTATCTTTCTAAACATATTGACTCCTTCTGGTGTTAAATCAGCCATACAGAATTCCATATTTGACCTACTGAAAATATAACTGGCCAAAGAGTACTCATAGATTAACACTACACATTCAGATTGATTTCTTCTGAGGTTATATCAGACTGAAACAAAGTCCATATTTGACTTTCTGAAAATTGTTCTGGCCATAGACTACTGGAAAATTGAACTTTCAATACATACTCATAGACTCCTTCTGATGCTTCATAAGCCATATATGGCCATATCTGACCTATTGAACTTATTTCCGGTCACTTTCTATACATTCTCGTTAACACCTTCTGATTTTACGTCAGCCATACAGAAGTCCATATTTTGACCAAAGGAACATATTTCTGGCCAAAGAGTCCTCAATCTTGAACTTTCTACACATACTCATAATCTCTCTTTCTGATGCTTCATAAGCCATATATGGCCATATCTGACCTATTGAACTTATTTCCGGTCAAAGGGTCCTAAGTTTTAAAAAAAGTTATCGACTACTTTTGATGAAAAATATGCCATACAGAGTCTTTGAATTCTGTATACAGAGGTCCCTTTTTGACTTACTAGACATAATCCTGGCCAAAGAGTTCCTGAACATTAACTTGCTATTCATAAAGATTGACTTGATGGTTATATTAGCCATACAGAGGTCCATATTTGACCCTAGGAAAATATTTCTGGCCAAATAATCCTCAATCTTGAACTTTCCATACATACTCATAGACAACTTCTGATTAGCCATATTGAAGTCCATTTAGAAGTCCATATCTTGACGGATTGAATTTATTTCTGGTCAAAGGTTCCTAATTGGTTTTAAACTATATAAACTTAGAGACTCCTGATGTTAAATCAGCCATTCAGAATTCCATATTTGACCTACTGAACATATTTTTGGCCAAAGAGTCCTCAATCTTGAACTTTCTACATATACTCACTGACTCTTCTGATGCTTCATAAGCCATATATGGCCATATCTGACCTATTGAACTTATATCCGGTCAAAGGGTCCTCAAAAGTTTTTAAACAATATAAAGTTATAGACTACTTTTGATGAAAAATCTGCCATACAGAGTCTTTGAAATTTATCTTTCTAAACATATTGACTCCTTCTGGTGTTAAATCAGCCATACAGAATTCCATATTTGACCTATTGAAAATATAACTGGCCAAAGAGTACTCATAGATTAACACTACACATTCAGATTGATTTCTTCTGAGGTTATATCAGACTGAAAAAAAGTTCATATTTGACTTTCTGAAAATTGTTCTGGCCATAGACTACTCGAAAATTGTACTTTCAATACTCATAGACTCCTTCTGATGCTTCATAAGCCATATATGGCCATATCTGACTTATTGAACTTATTTCCGGTCACTTTCTATACATTCTTGTTAACACCTTCTGATATTACGTCAGCCATACAGAATTTCATATTTGACCAAAGGAACATATTTCTGGCCAAAGTGTCCTCGATCTTGAACTTTCTATACATACTCAAAGACTCCTATATGCTTCATAAGTCCAATAGATTTACATATCAGGCGTATCGAACTTATTGCTGGTCAAAGGGGCTTAAAAAGATTTTAAACTATATATAATTATAGACTCTTTCTGATGTTAAATCAGCCAGAGGTCCCTTTTTGACTTACTGGACATCTTTTTGGCCAAAGAGATCCTGAACATTACCTTGCTATTCATAAAGATTGACTTGTTGTGATGTTATATTAGCCATACAGAAGTCCATATTTGACCCAAGGAAAATATGTCTGGCCAAATAATCCTCAATCTTGAACTTTCCATATATACTCATAGACTCCTTCTGATGCTTCATTAGCCATATAAGTAGTAATAGGATGCGGCTTGTGTCAAAGTGATTAATGGCTTTGACCTTTGACCTTAGGCGGGGGTTTCCCACCCCGCCCCCTTCCGGTATGTGGGACCAAAGGCTAACCTTTGACCTTGGGGGGTTTCCGCTTCCTCCGGTATAGGAGATCAAAGGGTTGACCTATGCCCCGCTATCAATCCGTCATGTAAATAGGACAGTTGGTTTGACCCGGCGACCTCGCTAGCCATCGATCAAGTGATATGTAGTTTGACCTTGTGGCCCTCGCTAATATAGATCATGGTTTTTGACAGAAGTTCTTTTAATTATTTTTGACGAATGGTTTTGAGATAAGAGATTCCAATTATTTGTGACGAATGGATTTGAGATAAGAGATTCCAATTATTTTTGATGAATGGTTTTGACAGAAGGTCTTTTAATTATTTGTGATGAATGGTTTTGATCGTTTGAAGAATGGGTATATCAGGGGTATATGTATGTCACAGGCCCCCCTCCCTCCCACACTGTAAGTGACTGTATATAAATGGGTCTTGTGTGTTCTAAAAAAACCAGAAATATGAGCTACATGACCATGGATGGTTTGAGTCCCTGTAAAACCCCAGAGCATGGGCTGACCAACAAGATACTGGAAAGTCTGCCTATGGCACCGAGAAAGCCTTTTGGACACGTCCGTTTGACCAATTTTCTCCACGAAATCTCGGAATGGACTAAAGCTGAATTTATGATGTCTGATAAGCGTGTATTCGGATACATATTTCATAAATCAGCTCGACTTGTTGTGCTCTACAGCGCTGATGGGGTAGGCGAGTTTCAGCCCGGCGAAGACGTCTGTGTTGTATTTCCCGAATGTCCGGTACCGTGTGGTAGGTGACCATACTAAAATGAACCCGCATGATTCTGTTTACATCTTCTGCTGTAAAGACAAGACAAAGCTCAAGGACAACAGGCAGTCAGCGGTCATCCTACCTAAAGAGCATCACGAGCTGTATGAAATGCAATTTTTGTTCAACTGGTGCGATCTGAATCTGATGAAGACTGTTTTTTCAACCATAAACAAAATGTTCAAATGGTGCGACTTGCATGACGGATACGACAAAATTAAATTGCAGCTGTTCCATCCTGAAAGATGTGTTTGCAGCAGCAAATACAGTAGGGACCGGTCCGCCGCCCCCATTCACTACGCCCATCCTGACCCCCGACGATCAGAACCTAGCAGCAGACGTCGATTATAAATCATGACTGAACTGTTACGACATCCGCCCCCTTTGCTACAGCTATCATAAATTCCTGCGATCAGACCCTCCCAACCATCAGTTTATAAACCATGGCTGAAGACAACGGTTCAGAACTCCCTCATGTGTGCAGCTGCGGTATCTCTTTCGGCAGCATTCTCGACCCTCCCGACGACAACGCCCGCGGACCATCGGACCTCCACAAAGACTGGGAATCGGACCTCCAAAACGACTGGGGACCGGATAACATTATCAAGCCTGAACCATCGAACCTCCACAAAGACTGGGCTCCGGCTAAAACGATCAAACGCCGCATAGCCTTGGCATCGCGTTTTGACAACAATCGCGGTCCAGGTAACATTACCAACCCTGAACCATTGGACCCACAAAACGTTACTGGTCCGGTTAAAACTATCAGACGCAGCTTAGACTGGGATTTGGGGATCGAGTGCGACTGCGGTTGTAATAAACCTTCACCTGCATCGCCGCCACCAGCACCACCGCCATCCCCATCCGACGAAAAGCTTGGATCTCGCGACCTGACTTACCTCCCTCTTGCTAAACCAGGTTTCGACGCTACAGATGGATGTTTCAGCGACGTTGGATTCAAAATCATAAAACCAGCGACCGTGGTGTTGCTGCAGCATCTCATCGGCAAGAAGCTCAAAGACGACTGCGAGGGCTGTGAGATTGACCACCCCAGCCAGCTGCAACATTCCTGCCTGTTTGACCCTCCAAACTACTTCTTCGACACACACTTTGATGAACTTTCAGGCAAGCTGTTTAAGCCCTTTTTTCATTCCGTCATCGGTATCCTCCTGAACCGGTGCGGGTTAAAATCTCATCCCCACCGGATCGAAGGAACAGTCGGGACTATTCTGTATGAATTAAAAGACGAAAAATTAATCGCGGCAAAGCTAGAAGAAATCAGCGCGAGACTTCTGGACAAACCCTGCGAGGAGATAGTCAGCGACGTCGTTGATCTCTGGGAAGGTCTTTCAATCCTGAATGGAGAGTGACCAAGTCAGCTCCACCATGGGTGCCGCCTGTAGCCTAATCAGCTGTATCCAATCCATGTTTAAAAATCATTACAGAGATCAGATGACCGAATTGTTCAATGATGCGCTCGAGCGCTATTCAGATGATGATGATGATAACAAACGTGTAACAAATCTCAAGAAACACATGGCGCATATGAGAGGTGTGTCTGATTCATGGGATGATTTGATAGCCAAATGCGTCAATGGTCCCCCACCACGCTGGGAAACTATAAAAGGTGTTCTAGAAATGATGTACGAATTACAAGGTACGATCGGCTTCTCAGACGTTCTCTGTATGTTTACCTATGTAGTTGATGTATGTAAGGAGTTGACAACGCTTTCAAATTTTGATGAAAATGATGATGAGATTGTGAAAATTGGCGAAATATTTGTCAATTATGTCATAGACAAAGACATCGTGTCGTGTCGCGACCTTCTTTTTTGGCTAGATTCCCAGTGAGGTCATTATTACTATCCAATTTACTTTAATGTAATACATCTTTTTTTACTTAGATTATGTACGTAGAGTCATTATACTTAGACTGTGTATGTAAAGTCATTATATTCATTTTACTTGGTTTCTATTATACTTAGACTGTGTATGTAAAGTCACTATATTCATTTTACTTGGTTTCTATTATACTCATTTTTTACTTAGACTGTGTATGTATATTCATTTTACTTGGTTTCTATTATACTCATTTTTTACTTAGACTGTGTATGTAAAGTCATTATGTCCATTTTTTAATAAAAGATTGATTCAAACCACTTGTACGCGTTATTCTTTTACAAAGGTTGAGACGACAGCATGTCGGAGCTCATGAAAAAGGCATATTATACACCTTCCAACCCCGGCTCTCTAGGCGGTAAAAAACGATTAAAAGACGCCGTCTTAAAAGATAGCGGCGTCCGTCTAAGCGATAAAGAGGTTTCAGAATGGTTGGCCGGTGAGGATGCTTACACATTACACAAAACAGCGCCTATAAAATACAAAAGAAATAGAGTGGTTGTGTACGGGATTGATACGCAGTTCCAGGCCGATCTCGTCGACATGACCGCCTATGCCAAGGATAACGACGGTCATAAGTATCTCTTGACGTGCGTTGATATATTTTCAAAATTCGCCTGGTGTAGAGTTTTGAAGAATAAGAGCGGTATTGAGGTTACTAAAGCGTTCGAGTCTATACTCGAAGAGGGTCGTGTGCCGCAGAAATTACAGACGGATCAGGGCAAGGAATTTTTCAACAAACATTTTCAAGATGTGATGAAAAAGCACGACATTAACCACTTTGCCACCGCCACCGATTTGAAACCCAGTGTGGTGGAACGATTTAATAGAACGTTAAAAAGTCGCATGTGGAGATTTTTAACGGCAACAAATTCCCGAAGATACATAGATGTTTTACAAGACATTATGCAGGGGTACAACACCAGTTATCACCGAAGTATCAAAATGAGACCTGTGGACGTCGGCGCTGTAAATGAGGGCCAAGTGTTTCAAAACTTGTACGGCGATATAAAGAAGACAGAGAAACCTGTGTTTCGTTTCAAAGTCGGCGACGTCGTCAGGATTTCTAAAGTGAGAGGCCCATTTGCCAAAGGTTATGAGCAGAACTACACGGAAGAATTTTTCACCGTGTCCTCGTGTATTCCGCGTCGCCCCCCAGTCTACAGACTCACGGATTACGACGGTGATGTCATCCAGGGGGTTTTTTATGAAAAAGAGTTGCAAAAAATAATTGTCAGTAAAAACAAATCTTTTAAGGTGGAAAAGATTTTAGGTGAGAAAAAACAGGGGAAATCTACGCTCGTTTTAGTGAAATGGCTAGGATGGCCTTCAAAATTGAATAGTTATATAGATAAAAAAACTCTGCTGGACTTACAATCTCCTTAAAACGCAGCGACGTTAAACGGATGAGATCATACGAGCGAAGGACAGCCATGGATGACCACGATTTCTACGTCACGTTACCGTGCAACGCGTCGGCTTCGGTTTACCCTGAAAATCGCATATCCAGCTATACAACCAGGCTAGCAAAAGCAATAAACTTGAAAGGACAATGGGAAGTGGGGCTCGCTGAAATCGAATATCCTAGAACTTGGTACAGCTTTAATGACGAAGACGGCCATTTCATCCTACATAAAGCCCCGGAACCCCCGGATCGTGGTTCCCCGAAAAACTCAGATGTTCGTTTTTCTACAATTACGAAATTAAACATACCCGGCGGTTACTACGCAAACATTCGTGCGATCCTCCGTGCTATAAATCAACTTATCACACCGGCGGGTGTTTTGCATCACGATGAATTAAAAAACAAACTGTTTCTGGTGTCGACGCCAAATGTTTCGGTGAGCTTCCGGGGGAGACTGGCCACCATTTTAGGAATGAAACGAAAACCTCTCGGAGGTGTAGACCAGCATAGGGGAGCTGATTTTTCCAAGAAAGTCACCACGTACGCTCGTCATCAAGCCGATATCGCCGCGGGGTTCTACACAATGTACGTGTACACTGACATCATCCAATATCAACCGGTCGGCGATTCTAACGTCCCTCTTTTGAGATGCGTACATATATCGGGTAAAGGCAACGACACGGTCATTGCTAGGTATGATAATCCACACTACGCATCGATTAATAAAGAGCACATCACCGACATTACCATAGAGCTGAAGGACGATACAAACCGCGAAGTCCCCTTTTCTTACGGGAAAGTCACCGTAAAACTACACTTTAAACCAAAAAATAACTCTATCTTTTGAAAAATTAGTTATTATAGTCCTAGAGAGCTCAATACTGCGGACTATGTGAGCTATTACCAAAATCAAGCCGGCTCTGGTTTACCGGGCTATGCGGGATCGCCGGTAATGTATGGTAATGGGTTAAGGGGGCTGTTCCGCGGGCTGTTCAGGATGGCCATACCTCTGTTAAAAAGAGGATTTAGCATAGCGAAACCTCACCTAAAATCGGCTGCTAAAAATATAGTATCCGACGTCGTCTCAAACGTACTGACGCGTTCGCATAACGATAAGGCTCAAGAAGGATCCGGACTCATGGTCATGGCCCGCAAGAGGATGTCTAAACCACCGGGTGTGAGGAGGCGTGGTCAATGGGTGGCTCAGAAGAAGAAGAAGAAAACAACACGGGGGTCAACTAAGCGCTCACTCGTCCGTAGAAAGCGTAAGAAGCCGGTCAAGAGAACCACAAAAACCATATTCTAACATGGCGTTACTGCATCGTATGTCGGGAGAGTGCATCAAGTCCGAGTTGGACCTGTTTACGGTTCCGATGACCCAAACGGTGATTGAAAAGAATAGCTACCTCGAAGTGGCTCCGCTGTCGGCCATTTCGGACTCGGCCCCTCTGGAGTTCTTTATCGCGGGTAACGGCGATGATTATTTGGATCTCAATAACACAATGCTCTATCTGCGGCTGAAAATCACGAGACCTAACGGGGACGCCATCGCGCACCCTGCCAAGGTAGCTCTAATAAACTACCCCGGAGCTACAATTTTTTCACAAGTCGACGTGACCCTCGGCGACCGTCTGATATCTCAAAGTTCCGGGACCTATCCCTATCGCTGTATTTTGGAGAGCCTGATCAACTACGGTAAAGCTACGCTGGAATCTATGTTCTCCGCCGGGCTGTTTTACCGTGATTCGCCCGGGCATATGGATGTCAATGATCCAATAGGCCGTAACGCAGGATTGACAAAGAGATCGACCTTCACCACCGAAAGCAAGGAGGTGGAACTACTCAGCCCCATACACAGCGATATATTCTTCCAGGAGAAACTTTTAATTAATGGCGTTGATCTTAAGCTACGATTTATTCGAGCAAAAGATGAATTCTGTCTGATGAGGGCCGACGACGTGGCCTACAAAATAAAAATAATCACGGCATCCCTATTTGTCAAGAAAGTTTCTGTATCGCCGCCGGTGAGACTGGCTCACGCTCAAGCTTTACTGTCGACAACAGCAAAGTACCCGATCGATAGGGTCTGTCTAAAATCGTTCTCCATTCCGGTGGGGTCTAGGATCTCGAATCAAGAAAATCTGTTTTTAGGAACGTTGCCAAAGTCTATCATCATCGGTATGGTCGACAATGACGCGTTCACCGGTTCATACGAAAAAAATCCATTTGCATTCAAACACTATAATCTTGAATTCTTAGCCGTCTACGTCGACTCTCAGCAATATCCGGCCAAGCCGCTACAGCCTAATTTCGAAGCCGGTTTGCCAGTACGCGAATATTATCAGTTGGTGATGACGACCGGGAGACACCTTAAAGACCAACCGCTCTCTATCGACAGGAATGATTTCCTGAACGGATACACGCTTTACGCATTTAACCTGACACCCGACGAAGACTGCGGTCAGCACGTTTCCCTGGTCAAGTCTGGGAATATCAGAGTCGAAGCCCGTTTCAGAGAACCGTTGCCGAATACGGTGAATATTTTAATTTAAGCAACTTTTGACTCCGTTCTGGAAGTTTCTAACCGTCGACAGGTACTGATCGATTACTATTGAGATGAACACCCTACAACTCACCGCCATCATGGATAAAATTACATGCAGGACTCATTTTCTCGGCGTTCTACCGAGCGATCAACTGCCCGAAAAACCCATAAGGATCTTACCGTCTATGGGGATCATTAACACCCACCCCGCTCGTCTACCCGGCGAGCATTGGATCGCTGTTTATTTAACCGAAGACGGCCCGACTTGTTTTTTCGACAGCTTCGGTAATCCGCCCACCAGCCCTCGCTTTCCAAGCAGCATCAATAACTTTCTAGCAGCCAACGACGCCGATGTATTATATTCCGACAGACGAGTCCAGGATTATTCATCGGACACCTGCGGACAGCACTGTCTGTTTTTTCTCTATCATTTAGCCAGAGGTTACGACTATGACCATGTGATGGGACTATACACCGATGATTATATTAAAAATGATAAAATGGTGTCCCTGTTTGTGAGACGATTAAGACCTTATGTTTGTAATGCTAAAATGTTATCCTGCGTTCACTGTGTACAGACGTGTTTGACCTATAAATAAATAAAAATCTTAAAACCATTACATTTTATCGTCTTTTATTGAAACATAAGATACATACAGACAAAAATATAAGCAATCATTAAAATTCCAACCATTGTCTTCGGTCGATAGTCGGTGATTTAAACACAGAGTCTTCGGACTCTGGAACCAGGGGGCGCGAATATCTTCGTGCTTTTTTAGAATGTCTAGCACGGGTTGGGGTTTGGGAGACGGGTTTACCCTTTAGAGAGTTAATCGTGCTCCTGACCTGTTGATTCGGCACCGTAGAAAAAGGGATGTTTAATTCGGCAAAGGCGTGTAGAAACTCTGCCCATCCTACAGGTCTCCGGTCATCCCGAACCTTATGAGGGGCAGTGACATTTTTTAACAAATCGACCATGTGTGAACCTGGTACTGCTTTACCCCTGAACACAAACTCGCCTGATTCGTTCCACGAGGCTAGTCCTTTAGCTTTAGACATCTTGTCTAATATGTATCTGCTGTTTTTCACACTTCTCGAAGGTACATTCTTCAGAACTTCATCCACCACATCCTCCCCCGCTCTGCCGTCTTCGACGCTGGCCACAGTCTCTGGTTCATTTTTATGAGCGGGGTCGGGTAACGAAAGCGTTAAAACACTGGTCTCGCGCTCGCCTTGTTTAACGATGTTCAAAAACCTGTTCAGGGTATTTGTGTAAAGTTTGGCTTTTTCGTACGGGCTCAAATCAGCGCGGAGTAAAATTTTTCTCATGGCTTCGTCCAAATCGTTTTCCACGGTCTGCTGAATGTTCTCGCGAACATTTTCAGTTTTCACCTTATCCAGTTGATGGCGAGGGACTAAATACATCTTCTCTGCGTACTCCATCCTATCGATTGGCTATCAAGCTCGAAAGAAACGGGACGGCTACGCTCAGGAGTGGTAAAAGGAATCCGCCCTTTTGGTTGAAGACTCGTTTCTTGGCCGCTATGCCAATTTTTTTATTGGCTACAAATTTAATCTCGGCTTTTTTCTTTTTCAGTTTTTGATACTGCTGTCGATTGACAGGAATCGTGCCGTAGAGGATGTTAAGAGCCAGTTCGCACAGCGATAAAATGAAATCGTCGGACGCCGATTGTAAAATAAGACGTCGTTGTTTAGGAGACGCTTTATGTAGCAGTTTTAACACCGGCAGATGCTTACAAAGTCTGGCGGACATGGTGATGGATCACGCTCTTCTTTTTTTCGGAATATAAACCACTTGACGGTCGGAAAGCAATCCTGTTCTGAGACGGTACTGCTCAGGAGTTTTCGCTTTATAGTCTACCATTAGGTAACCATGAGGCTGGTTGACCGCATCGTGATAACACTCCATAAAGTATTTTGTGTTTCCGGGGTACATTTGACGCCCCAGCATCGCTACTTGATTCACGTCCCGAGGATTTTTAAACAGAATCATGTAATTGGCGTTTAAGCTGATGGTTCGACTGGACTTACCCTGTACAAATAAATTTTGCACAATGTAGATAGCGCTCAGATTGCGATGGTGGCAGTATTGGGTGAAAACACGCTGAAGTTCCATGTTGGCGCTAGCTTGCTCCATCAAATCGTCCACGATTAAAAGATTTGGTTTAGTAACAGGGAGTAAATCATCATCATTCAGACTCTCGGGTATTCCTTGGACAAATTTAATGTCGTACAATTTAAGCACATCATCGTACAAAGGTTGCCAACAATCATACAGCCATACAATGTTTTCAATTTTCTTGGAAATTAAATTCAAACCCTTTTCCAACAAAAGTTTTACAAAATAAGACTTTCCAGAATTGGACGGTCCGCTTATAACACAACTAAATGGATGTTGGAGTCTGAAATCAAAATCGGAAACATCCAGCGACCCCCTGTGCATCATCTGGGGACCATTGACGCATTTGGCTATCAAATCATCCCATGAATCAGACACACCTCTCATATGCGCCATGTGTTTCTTGAGATTTGTTACACGTTTGTTATCATCATCATCATCTGAATAGCGCTCGAGCGCATCATTGAACAATTCGGTCATCTGATCTCTGTAATGATTTTTAAACATGGATTGGATACAGCTGATTAGGCTACAGGCGGCACCCATGGTGGAGCTGACTTGGTCACTCTCCATTCAGGATTGAAAGACCTTCCCAGAGATCAACGACGTCGCTGACTATCTCCTCGCAGGGTTTGTCCAGAAGTCTCGCGCTGATTTCTTCTAGCTTTGTCGCGATGAATTTTTCGTCTTTTAATTCATACAGAATAGTCCCGACTGTTCCTTCGATCCGGTGGGGATGAGATTTTAACCCGCACCGGTTCAGGAGGATACCGATGACGGAATGAAAAAAGGGCTTAAACAGCTTGCCTGAAAGTTCATCAAAGTGTGTGTCGAAGAAGTAGTTTAGAGGGTCAAACAGGCAGGAATGTTGCAGCTGGCTGGGGTGGTCAATCTCACAGCCCTCGCAGTCGTCCTTGAGCTTCTTGCCGATGAGATGCTGCAGCAACACCACGGTCGCTGCTTTTATGATTTTGAATCCAACGTCGCTGAAACATCCATCTGTAGCGTCGAAACCTGGTTTAGCAAGAGGGAGGTAAGTCAGGTCGCGAGATCCAAGCTTTTCGTCGGATGGGGATGGCGGTGGTGCTGGTGGCGGCGATGCAGGTGAAGGTTTATTACAACCGCAGTCGCACTCGATCCCCAAATCCCAGTCTAAGCTGCGTCTGATAGTTTTAACCGGACCAGTAACGTTTTGTGGGTCCAATGGTTCAGGGTTGGTAATGTTACCTGGACCGCGATTGTTGTCAAAACGCGATGCCAAGGCTATGCGGCGTTTGATCGTTTTAGCCGGAGCCCAGTCTTTGTGGAGGTTCGATGGTTCAGGCTTGATAATGTTATCCGGTCCCCAGTCGTTTTGGAGGTCCGATTCCCAGTCTTTGTGGAGGTCCGATGGTCCGCGGGCGTTGTCGTCGGGAGGGTCGAGAATGCTGCCGAAAGAGATACCGCAGCTGCACACATGAGGGAGTTCTGAACCGTTGTCTTCAGCCATGGTTTATAAACTGATGGTTGGGAGGGTCTGATCGCAGGAATTTATGATAGCTGTAGCAAAGGGGGCGGATGTCGTAACAGTTCAGTCATGATTTATAATCGACGTCTGCTGCTAGGTTCTGATCGTCGGGGGTCAGGATGGGCGTAGTGAATGGGGGCGGCGGACCGGTCCCTACTGTATTTGCTGCTGCGCACACATCTTTCAGGATGGAACAGCTGCAATTTAATTTTGTCGTATCCGTCATGCAAGTCGCACCATTTGAACATTTTGTTTATGGTTGAAAAAACAGTCTTCATCAGATTCAGATCGCACCAGTTGAACAAAAATTGCATTTCATACAGCTCGTGATGCTCTTTAGGTAGGATGACCGCTGACTGCCTGTTGTCCTTGAGCGTTGTCTTGTCTTTACAGCAGAAGATGTAAACAGAATCATGCGGGTTCATTTTAGTATGGTCACCTACCACACGGTACCGGACATTCGGGGTTACGCCGTCCCATTCCGCAACGTACAAAGGCTCTACGCAGCCGTCATTCAGATCCTTCCAGACAAATTTGTAAAACAGAGCCCAGTCTTTTTCAGGAAATACAACACAGACGTCTTCGCCGGGCTGAAACTCGCCTACCCCATCAGCGCTGTAGAGCACAACAAGTCGAGCTGATTTATGAAATATGTATCCGAATACACGCTTATCAGACATCATAAATTCAGCTTTAGTCCATTCCGAGATTTCGTGGAGAAAATTGGTCAAACGGACGTGTCCAAAAGGCTTTCTCGGTGCCATAGGCAGACTTTCCAGTATCTTGTTGGTCAGCCCATGCTCTGGGGTTTTACAGGGACTCAAACCATCCATGGTCATGTAGCTCATATTTCTGGTTTTTGTAGAACACACAAGACCCATTTATATACAGTCACTTACAGTGTGGGAGGGAGGGGGGCCTGTGACATACATATACCCCTGATATACCCATTCTTCAAACGATCAAAACCATTCATCACAAATAATTAAAAGACCTTCTGTCAAAACCATTCATCAAAAATAATTGGAATCTCTTATCTCAAATCCATTCGTCACAAATAATTGGAATCTCTTATCTCAAAACCATTCGTCAAAAATAATTAAAAGAACTTCTGTCAAAAACCATGATCTATATTAGCGAGGGCCACAAGGTCAAACTACATATCACTTGATCGATGGCTAGCGAGGTCGCCGGGTCAAACCAACTGTCCTATTTACATGACGGATTGATAGCGGGGCATAGGTCAACCCTTTGATCTCCTATACCGGAGGAAGCAGAAACCCCCCAGGGTCAAAGGTTAGCCTTTGATCCCACATACCGGAAGGCGGCGGGGTGGGAAACCCCCGCCTAAGGTCAAAGGTCAAAGCCATTAATCACTTTGACACAAGCCGCATCCTATTACTACTCATATAGAAGTCCATTTAGAAGTCCATATCTTGACTGATTGAACTTATTTCTGTCACAGTGTCTGGTTTGTGCTTCCTGGGTACCACTAGAGGTCGTCTTCCCGCACGGTGTCCTACACTCTGTTACTACATTTCCCATGATCCTGTCTGTCACTGAGTGTTCATTGTGTTCAGCTGTTTCTCGTCACCTCGTTAGCACTTGTGTATATATACCCTGTCAGTTTCAGTGTTTGTCACGGAGTCCTTGTTTATAGTCACCACACTTCCGTTGTCTGCATTCTGTCTGCTTCTTGTTTTGTTTCGTGTTTTGGATTGCCTTTCTGGATTTTGACCTCTGCCTGAACTAGTTGTGAGTACGGATTACCCCTTTATAAATCATTGCATTTGGATCTCTCTCTCTCCTGTGTGTTCCGTGACAGAAGGACTCCGTCAAACACAAGGATCCAGCAGTATGTTTGCGAACTTCTCTGCCCCAGCCACCGAGCGGGAGAGGAGAGAGCGTTTTGAGGGAACCCGTCTGGTCATTTTTCGTGGGACCCGTGGAGGCCGCAGTGGAGGAGGTGGTCGAGTGGAAGCAAGACACCATTCTCCACTCTGGCCCCTCTTCGGCCCTGGGTTGGTGAGGTCCAGCCCAGAGTTCCATCCGCCGCTGATTCCGCCCAGCCCAGAGCTCTGTTCGCCGTGGTGCCCGTCCAGTCCAGAGCCTGCACATTTCCGCCAGAAACGGCGGAGGAGGAGGAAGACCTTCAGCCTTCCCAAGGTCCCGGAGGCCGTCCCCTCCGAGCAGCCCGCTGTCGTCCCGGAGGCCGTCCCCGAACAGCCCGCTGTCGTCCCGGAGGCCGTCCCCGAACAGCCCGCTGTCGTCCCGGAGGCCGTCCCCGAACAGCCCGCTGTCGTCCCGGAGGCCGTCCCCGAACAGCCCGCTGTCGTCCCGGAGGCCGTCCCCGAACAGCCCGCTGTCGTCCCGGAGGCCGTCCCCGAACAGCCCGCTGTCGTCCCGGAGGCCGTCCCCGAACAGCCCGCTGTCATCCCGGAGGCCGTCCCCGAACAGCCCGCTGTCGTCCCGGAGGCCGTCCCCGAACAGCCCGCTGTCGTCCCGGAGGCCGTCCCCGAACAGCCCGCTGTCGTCCCGGAGGTCGCCCCGGGGCTGTACACCATTAGTCCTGCCACGGCAAAGAGGGCTGTCTTCCTTTTTTATGTGGTGGTTGTACTGCACGCACAGAGGAAGCACATGAGTTCCGCCCAGCCAGAAACTTCTCACGTCACGCCTGCCGAGCCTGAGCTTCGCGTCACGCCTGCCGTGCCAGAACAGCCCGCTGTCGTCCCGGAGGCCGTCCCCGAACAGCCCGCTGTCGTCCCGGAGGTTGCCCCCGAACAGCCCGCTGTCGTCCCGGAGGTCGCCCCCGAACAGCCCGCTGTCGTCCCGGAGGTCGCCCCGGGGCTTTACACCATCAGTCCTGCCAAAGCAAGGAGGGCTGTCTTCCTTTTTTATGTGGTGTTTGTACTGCATGCACGGAGGAAGCACATGAGTTCCGGCCAGCCAGAGACTTCTTACGTCACTTCCACCGAGCCGGTGTGGGTGGCAGTTCCTGAGCCGGTGGTGTCTGTTGCAGTTCCTGAGCCGGTGGTGTCTGTTGCCATTCCTGAGCCGGTGGTGTCTGTTGCAGTTCCTGAGCCGGTGGTGTCTGTTGCAGTTCCTGAGCCGGTGGTGTCTGTTGCAGTTCCTGAGCCGGTGGTGTCTGTTGCAGTTCCTGAGCCGGTGGTGTCTGTTGCAGTTCCTGAGCCGGTGATGTCTGTTGCAGTTCCTGAGCCGGTGGTGTCTGTTGCAGTTCCTGAGCCGGTGGTGTCTGTTGCAGTTCCTGAGCCGGTGGTGTCTGTTGCAGTTCCAGTTCCTGAGCCGGTGGTGTCTGTTGCAGTTCCTGAGCCGGTGGTGTCTGTTGCAGTTCCAGTTCCTGAGCCGGTGGTGTCTGTTGCTGTTCCTGAGCCGGTGGTGTCTGTTGCAGTTCCTGAGCCGGTGGCGTCTGTTGCAGTTCCTGAGCCGGTGGTGTCTGTTGCAGTTCCAGTTCCTGAGCCGGTGGTGTCTGTTGCAGTTCCTGAGCCGGTGGTGTCTGTTGCAGTTCCTGAGCCGGTGGTGTCTGTTGCAGTTCATGAGCCGGTGGTGTCTGTTGCAGTTCCTGAGCCGGTGGTGTCTGTTGCAGTTCCTGAACCAGGGTCTGTCTCTGTTCCTCTTTGGTCTTCACCGCCGTGGCCGCCCGAGGGGTCTTCACCGCCGTGGCCGCCCGAGGGGTCTTCACCGCCGTGGCCGCCCGAGGGGTCTTCACCGCCGTGGCCGCCCGAGGGGTCTTCACCGCCGTGGCCGCCCGAGGGGTCTTCGCCCGAGGGGTCTTCACCGCCGTGGCCGCCCGAGGGGTCTTCACCGCCGTGGCCGCCAGAGGGGTCTTCACCGCCGTGGCCGCCAGAGGGGTCTTCACCGCCGTGGCCGCCCGAGGGGTCTTCACCGCCGTGGCCGCCCGAGGGGTCTTCACCGCCGTGGCCGCCAGAGTGGTCGTCTGCTTCACCTGGGCCGCCCGATGGACTGTCTGCTTCGCCTTGGCCACCCGATGGACTGTCTGCTTCGTCCTGGCCGCCGGCTACACAGTCACCCCTTGTTCTTGTTCCCCTTCATGGACCTGGCCCACCATCCCTCCCCCTGATCCTCCACAATTCCACCTCCCTCCTGAACTCTTGTGTTGTGTGTTAGTCATGTCTTGGAGCGTCTGGTAGCCGCTCCGTAGAGGGGGGGTCATGTCACAGTGTCTGGTTTGTGCTTCCTGGGTACCACTAGAGGTCGTCTTCCCGCACGGTGTCCTACACTCTGTTACTACATTTCCCATGATCCTGTCTGTCACTGAGTGTTCATTGTGTTCAGCTGTTTCTCGTCACCTCGTTAGCACTTGTGTATATATACCCTGTCAGTTTCAGTGTTTGTCACGGAGTCCTTGTTTATAGTCACCACACTTCCGTTGTCTGCATTCTGTCTGCTTCTTGTTTTGTTTCGTGTTTTGGATTGCCTTTCTGGATTTTGACCTCTGCCTGAACTAGTTGTGAGTACGGATTACCCCTTAATAAATCATTGCATTTGGATCTCTCTCTCTCCTGTGTGTTCCGTGACAATTTCTGGTCAAAGGGTTCATAAATGGTTTTAAACTATATGAACTTAGAGACTTCTTCTGATGTTAATCAGCCATTTAGAATTCCACATTTGACCTACTGAACATATTTTTGGCCAAAAAATTACAAAAGTCAATATTTGACTTGCTGAAAATTGCTCTGGCCAAAGAGTACTCGAAAACTGAACTTTCTATACATACTCGTTAACACCTTCTGATATTACGTCAGCCATACAGAAGTCCATATTTGACCAAAGGAATATATTTCTGGCCAAAGAGTCCTTGATCTTGAACTTTCTATACACACAAAGACTCCTACTGATGCTTATGAGTCCAATAGATATCCATATCTTGACTGATTGAACTTATTTCTGGTCAAAGGGTCCTTAAATGGTTTTAAACTATATAAACTAAGAGACTCCTTCAGATGTTAAATCAGCCATTCAGAATTCCATATTTGACCTACTGAACATATTTTTGGCCAAAGAGTCTTCAATCTTGATTTTTTTATACATTCTACATCATTGACTCTATCTGATGCTTCATAAGCCATATATGGCCATATCTGACCTATTTAACTTATTTCCGAACAAAGGGTCCTAAATAGTTTTTTGAAAAGTTATACAGAGGTCACTTTTTGACTTAATGGACATATTCCTGGACAAAGAGTACCTGAACATTAACTTTCTATTTATAAAGATTGACTTGTTGGGTATATTAGCCATAAAGAAGTCCATATTTGACCCAAGGAAAATATTTCTGGCCAAATAATCCTCAATCTTGAACTTTCCATACATACTCATTGACTACTTCTAAATCTTTATAAGCCATATATGGCCATATCTGACCTTTTGAACTTATATCCGGTCAAAGGGTCCTCAAAAGTTTTTAAACAAATAAAGTTATAGACTACTTTTGATAAAAAATCTGCCATACAGAGTCTTTGAAATCTATCTTTCTAAACATATTGACTCCTTCTGGTATTAAATCAGCCATACAGAATTCCATATTTGACCTACTGAAAAAATAACTGGCCAAAGAGTGCTCATAGATTAACACTATACATTCAGATTGATTTCTTCTGAGGTTATATCAGACTGAAAAAAGTCCATATTTGACTTTCTGAAAATTGTTCTGGCCATAGACTACTCGAAAATTGAACTTTCAATACATACTCATTGACTACTTCTGATTCTTTATAAGCCATATATGGCCATATCTGACCTATTGAACTCATTTCCGGTCAAAGGGTCCTCAAAAGCTTTTAAACAATATAAAGTTATAGACTACTTTTGAGGAAAAATCTGCCATACAAGTCTTTAAACTCTATCCTTCTAAACATATTGACTCCTTCTGGTGTTAAATCAGAAAACTTTCAATACATACTCATAGACTCCTTTTGATGCTTCATAAGCCATATGTGGCCATATCTGACCTATTGAACTTATTTCCAGTCACTTTCTATACATTCTCGTTAACACCTTCTGATATTACGTCAGCCATACAGAAGTCCATATTTTGACCAAAGGAACATATTTCTGGCCAAAGAGTCCTCAATCTTGAACTTTCTACACATACTCATAATCTCCTTCTGATGCTTCATAAGCCATATATGGCCATATCTGACCTATTGAACTTATTTCCGGTCAAAGGGTCCTAAGTTTTAAAAAAAGTTATAGAGTACTTTTGATGGAAAATCTGCCATACAGAGTCTTTGAATTCTGTATACAGAGGTCACTTTTTGACTTACTGGACATAATCCTGGCCAAAGAGTTCCTGAACATTAACTTGCTATTCATAAAGATTGACTTGTTGGTTATATTAGCAATACAGAGGTCCATATTTGACCCTAGGAAAATATTTCTGGCCAAATAATCCTCAATCTTGAACTTTCCATACATACTCATAGACAACTTCTGATGCTTGATTAGCCATATTGAAGTCCATTTAGAAGTCCATATCTTGACGGACTGAATTTATATCTGGTCAAAGGTTCCTAATTGGTTTTAAACTATATAAATTTAGAGACTCCTGATGTTAAATCAGCCATTCAGAATTCCTTATTTAACCTACTGAACATATGTTTGGCCAAAGAGTCCTCAATCTTGAACTTTCTACATATACTCACTGACTCTTCTGATGCTTCATAAGCCATATATGGCCATATCTGACCTTTTGAACTTATATCCGGTCAAAGGGTCCTCAAAAGTTTTTAAACAATATAAAGTTATAGACTACTTTTGATGAAAAATCTGCCATACGGAGTCTTTGAAATCTATCTTTCTAAACATATTGACTCCTTCTGGTATTAAATCAGCCATACAGAATTCAATATTTGACCTATTGAAAATATAACTGGCCAAAGAGTACTCATAGATTAACACTATACATTCAGATTGATTTCTTCTGAGGTTATATCAGACTGAAAAAAAGTCCATATTTGACTTTCTGAAAATTGTTCTGGCCATAGACTACTCGAAAATTGAACTTTCAATACATACTCATAGACTCCTTCTGATGCTTCATAAGCCATATATGGCCATATCTGACCTATTGAACTTATTTCCGGTCACTTTCTATACATTCTCGTTAACACCTTCTGATATTACGTCAGCCATACAGAAGTCCAAATTTTGACCAAAGGAACATATTTCTGGCCAAAGAGTCCTCAATCTTGAACTTTCTACACATACTCATAATCTCTCTTTCTGATGCTTCATAAGCCATATATGGCCATATCTGACCTATTGAACTTATTTCTGGTCAAAGGGTCCTAAGTTTTTAAAAAAGTTATAGACTACTTTTGATGAAAAATATGCCATACAGAGTCTTTGAATTCTGTATACAGAGGTCACTTTTTGACTTACAAGACATAATCCTGGCCAAAGAGTTCCTGAAGATTAACTTTCTATTCATAAAGATTGACTTGTTGGTTATATTAGCCATACAGAGGTCCATATTTGACCCTAGGAAAATATGTCTGGCCAAATAATCCTCAATCTTCAACTTTTCATACATACTCATAGACAACTTCTGATGCTTGATTAGCCATATTGAAGTCCATTTAGAAGTCCATATCTTGACGGATTGAATTTATTTCTGGTCAAAGGGTCCTAATTGGTTTTAAACTATATAAATTTAGAGACTCCTGATGTAAATCAGCCATTCAGAATTCCATATTTGACCTACTGAACATATTTTTGGCCAAAGAGCCCTCAATCTTGAACTTCCTACATATACTCACTGACTCTTCTGATGCTTCATAAGCCATATATGGCAATTTCTGACCTATTGAACTTATATCCGGTCAAAGGGTCCTCAAAAGTTTTTAAACAATATAAAGTTATAGACTACTTTTGATGAAAAATATGCCATACAGAGTCTTTGAAATCTATCTTTCTAAACATATTGACTCCTTCTGGTGTTAAATCAGCCATACAGAATTCCATATTTGACCTACTGAAAATATAACTGGCCAAAGAGTACTCATAGATTAACACTACACATTCAGATTGATTTCTTCTGAGGTTATATCAGACTGAAAAAAGTCCATATTTGACTTTCTGAAAATTGTTCTGGCCATAGACTACTCGAAAATTGAACTTTCAATACATACTCATTGACTACTTCTTATTCTTTATAAGCCATATATGGCCATATCTGACCTATTGAACTCATTTCCGGTCAAAGGGTCCTCAAAAGCTTTTAAACAATATAAAGTTATAGACTACTTTTGAGGAAAAATCTGCCATACGAGTCTTTAAACTCTATCCTTCTAAACATATTGACTCCTTCTGGTGTTAAATCAGAAAACTTTCAATACATACTCATAGACTCCTTCTGATGCTTCATAAGCCATATATGGCCATATCTGACTTATTGAACTTATTTCCGGTCACTTTCTATACATTCTTGTTAACACCTTCTGATATTACGTCAGCCATACAGAATTTCATATTTGACCAAAGGAACATATTTCTGGCCAAAGTGTCCTCGATCTTGAACTTTCTATACATACTCAAAGACTCCTATATGCTTCATAAGTCCAATAGATTTACATATCAGGCGTATCGAACTTATTGCTGGTCAAAGGGGCTTAAAAAGATTTTAAACTATATATAATTATAGACTCTTTCTGATGTTAAATCAGCCAGAGGTCCCTTTTTGACTTACTGGACATCTTTTTGGCCAAAGAGATCCTGAACATTACCTTGCTATTCATAAAGATTGACTTGTTGTGATGTTATATTAGCCATACAGAAGTCCATATTTGACCCAAGGAAAATATGTCTGGCCAAATAATCCTCAATCTTGAACTTTCCGTATATACTCATAGACTCCTTCTGATGCTTCATTACCCATATAGAAGTCCATTTAAAAGTCCATATCTTGACTGATTGAACTTATTTCTGGTCAAAGGGTTCATAAATGGTTTTAAACTATATGAACTTAGAGACTTCTTCTGATGTTAATCAGCCATTTAGAATTCCACATTTGACCTACTGAACATATTTTTGGCCCAAAAAATGACAAAAGTCCATATTTGACTTGCTGAAAATTGCTCTGGCCAAAGAGTACTCGGAAATTGAAATTTCTATACATACTCGTTAACACCTTCTGATATTACGTCAGCCATACAGAAGTCCATATTTGACCAAAGGAATATATTTCTGGCCAAAGAGTCCTTGATCTTTAACTTTCTATACACACAAAGACTCCTACTGATGCTTCATGAGTCCAATAGATATCCATATCTTGACTGATTGAACTTATTTCTGGTCAAAGGGTCCTTAAATGGTTTTAAACTATATAAACTTAGAGACTCCTTCTGATGTTAAATCAGCCATTCAGAATTCCATATTTGACCTACTGAACATATTTTTGGCCAAAGAGTCTTCAATCTTGATTCAATCTGTGAGTTTGTTTGCTGCGTCTAAGCCTCGTATTAGCTTCGTATTTCTTTCTGTTTTGAACCATCATTTATTATAAATTCTAGTTGTTTATACTACTAAATACAGCTTACTCAACATCTCAGATTAACCTGACATTGCTAGCTTCCGTTATTGTCAGCACAACACGCTAACTCGCTAGCCTTTTAACGCACCACCCGTGCGCTCAGTTATTTATTTTTCTCTCGCGCGCCCGCGCCTTTGAGTTCATAAAAGCCCAGGTGAGTAAGAATCAGTCAACAAACACGGTGAGTAATGTCTTCTCCTGTTATTGTCACCTGCACTTCATGTCACATGTTTACCATAGCCTTCTCTGTCGGCAATATAGGATTTATATGTGATAAATGCAAGGAGACAGTCAGGCTGACAGAGAAGATTTCAGAACTAGAGACACGCATCCAAACTTTAATCGAGAATAGTAAGAAGAGTGCTAGAGCTTTAGATACTATTTTGGATGCGCCTAGCCTAGTGAACTCTTTACATGAGTCGGTTCCGGCTGAAGTAGAGCCCGTGCAGCAGGGCAGATGGGTGACAGTGAGGGATCGCTCTAGTCGCGGATCAAAAAACCACTTTTCCGTTCCGATAACAAATCGATTTGCCCCGCTCAGTGAAACACCCACTGAGAATTATTCTGATTGTGCCCTAGTTATTGGCGATTCTATTACACGGAACGTGAAAATAGAGACACCAGCCACCATAGTCACATGTTTGCCGGGAGCCAGAGCGCCTGACATCAAAGCAAATTTAAAAGTGCTGGCTAATGCTAAACGTAAATTCTCTAAGATTATTATTCACGTCGGCACTAATGATGTTCGACTCCGCCAGTCGGAGATCACCAAAATTAATATTAAAGAGGTGTGTGAACTTGCAAGTACGATGTCAAGCACTGTAATTTGCTCTGGCCCCCTTCCTGTTCGCCGGAGTGATGAGATAGTTAGTAGATTGTGTTCACTCAATGGCTGGCTGTCTGGGTGGTGTCCACGAAATAATATAGAATTCATAGACAATTGGAAAAGTTTTTGGGGCAAACCTGACCTGTTGAAAAGAGATGGTATTCATCCCTCCTGGGATGGTGCTGCTCTTCTCTCTAGTAATTTGGCTCATAGTCTTAGAGATAAAACATGACAATCTGGGCCTCAGGTCAGGAAGCAGACAGACTGGCTTAACCGACCGTCTGCTAGCGGCCTCACGTTACCAAGGTCAGATAAATCCCATCACATAGAGCCTCTTTCACCTAGATATCATCATATAGAGACTGTGTCTGTTCCCCGAACTTGGAAATCAAAAATACGTTCAAACCCATCTAAGGTTAAAAATTTAATTGATCTTCAACAAATAAAAAATAGATATAATACAAATGAGCAAATGATAAAGCTTGGGTTGCTGAATATTCGATCTCTTACTTCAAAAGCGCTAATAGTTAATGATATGATTACAGATTATAACCTAGATGTGCTGTGTTTGACAGAAACCTGGCTAAAACCAAACGATTACATTGCTTTAAATGAGTCAACCCCACAAGATTACGGTTATAAACATGAACCTCGTCTGAAACGCAAAGGAGGAGGTGTTGCTGTAATTTATAGTAATATTTTCAAAACCACTAAGAAATCTAGTTGTAAATATAATTATTTTGAAGTGTTGGTGCTTAATGTAAAAATATATAGTGTAAACGATAAATCACGTTTGAAAATTCTGCTGGCTACTGTATACAGGCCACCAGGGCACCATACAGACTTTATCAAAGAATTTGCGGACTTTCTATCAGAATTAGTATTGGCTGCAGATAAAGTACTAATTGTTGGTGACTTTAATATACACATAGATAATGAAAAAGATGCATTTGGATTGGCATTTAAAGACATTATAAACTCAATTGGAGTTAGACAACACGTGTCAGGACCGACTCATTGTCGTAATCATACTCTAGATCTAATACTATCACATGGAATAGATGTTGATGCCGTTGAAATACTGCAACAGAGCGATGACATCTCAGATCACTATCTAGTCTCGTGTAAATTACATTTAGCCAAGGCTGCAAAGCCGACTCCGTGTTATAAATATGTTAGACCGATTACTTCTGCTACTAAAGATTGCTTTATCAATAATCTTCCTAATCAGTTTCATCATCTCAGCATCCCAGATAGCTTAGAAGAACTTGATATTGCAACAGAAACTTTTAACTCTCTCTTTTCCAGCACTTTAGACACAGTTGCTCCGCTGCGCTTAAAGAAGATTAAAGAACATAGTCCAACGCCGTGGCACAACGAGCACACTCAGGCCCTTAAGAGAGCAGCCAGAAAAATGGAGCGCAACTGGAAGAAAACAAAACTAGAGGTGTTTCGGATTTCATGGAAGGAGAGCTCGATTGCTTACAAAGAGGCTTTAAAAGCTGCTAGATCTGCTTATTTTTCAACCCTATTAGAAGAAAATAAACATAATCCTAGGTATTTATTTGAAACAGTGGCTAAACTAACGAAAAAGAAAGCTTCAAGCCCAGAAGCTTCCAAGAAACACAGCAGTAATGACTTTATGAACTTCTTCACTTATAAGATCGATAATATCAGGGACAAAATTATAACTATGCAACCGTCTAATACAGTATCGCATCAGGAAGTGCATTGTAGTCTCCCTGAGGGAAAATTTGATTCATTCATTGCTATAGGAGAGGAAGAATTTTGCAAACTCGTCAAATAATCTAAATCCACAACGTGCATGTTAGACCCTATACCGACTAAGCTGCTGAAAGAGATGCTTCCAGATGTCATAGATCCTCTTCTTAATATCATTAATTCATCTTTGTCTCTAGGATACGTACCAAAAACCTTTAAGCTAGCTATGATTAAACCGCTTGTTAAAAAACAGCAACTTGATCCTACAAAACTAGTCAATTACAGGCCGATCTCTAATCTGCCATTTCTGTCAAAGATATTAGAAAAAGCAGTATCCTCACAACTGTGTTCCTTTCTTGAAAGAAATGATATCTGCGAGGATTTTCAGTCCGGATTTAGACCGTACCATAGTACCGAGACAGCTCTCGTTAGAGTCACAAATGATTTGCTCTTATCATCCGATCGTGGTTGTATATCTCTATTAGTATTACTGGATCTTAGTGCTGCATTTGACACCATTGACCACAACATCCTTCTAAATAGACTCGAACATTATGTTGGCATTAGTGGAATTGCACTAGCATGGTTTAAATCATACTTATCTGACCGTTATCAGTTTGTAGCAGTAAATGAAGAGATGTCTTATCAATCACAAGTTCAGTATGGCGTACCACAAGGCTCAGTACTAGGACCGCTGCTGTTCACTCTGTATATGCTACCATTAGGAGATATCATTAGGAAACATGGAATTAGCTTTCACTGTTATGCCGACGATACTCAGCTGTATATTTCTTCAAAACCTAACGAAACCTACCAATTCACAAAATTAACGGAATGCATAGCTGATATAAAAAATTGGATGACTAGTAATTTCCTACTACTAAATTCAGAAAAAACAGAGATTCTAATTATTGGACAAAAAACTTCCACACGTAATAACCTAGAGTACTGTCTAACACTTGATGGCTGCTCTGTTAAGTCTTCGTCGTCGGTTAGGAACCTGGGTGTGCTCTTTGATACCAATCTTTCATTTGAAAGTCATGTGTCTAGTATCTGTAAAACCGCTTTCTTCCATCTTAAAAATATATCTAAATTACGTCATATGCTCTCAATGAATAATGCAGAACAATTAGTTCATGCGTTTATGACCTCAAGGCTAGATTATTGTAATGCTCTACTGGGTGGTTGCCCTGCACGCTTAATAAACAAACTACAGCTAGTTCAAAACGCAGCAGCTCGAGTTCTTACTAGAACCAGGAAGTATGACCATATTAGCCCCGTTCTGTCAACACTGCATTGGCTGCCTATTAAACATCGTATAAATTTTAAAATATTGCTGATCACTTACAAAGCACTAAATGGTTTATCTCCGCAGTACCTGAGCGAGCTCTTAACTTATTATAGTCCTTCACGTCTACTGCGATCTCAAAATTCCGGCCAGTTAATAATACCTAGAATATCAAAATCGACTGCTGGCGGTAGATCCTTTTCCTACTTAGCACCAAAACTTTGGAACAGTCTTCCTACCATTGTCCGGGAAGCAGACACACTCTGTCAGTTCAAATCTAGACTAAAAACACATCTCTTCGGCCTAGCATACACATAACACATTATAGACTTATATAATTAGGCTGCATAGTTTAGAACAGCCGGGACCGGGAACACTTCCCGTAAATCCTGATGTACTTGGTACATCATAAGAAGGATGGCGTCTACGCTAATATTAGTCTCTCTGTCTATCCCGAGGTTTACTGCTGTCCACCGGAACCAGGCCGTATCCAGATCTGATGAAGGACCAGCGCCAGGACACGACGACGACGCCGCTGACCTGAAGTGTCAACCAGTCTCTCCTCCTCTCCACTCCGACTTCAACCAACCGGAACTGGACAAATACTCTGATTCATTCTGAACTTCATACACTGTTCACTCATTGGCCAGAGGAGAACTGGCCCCCGACTGAGCCTGGGTTCTCCCAAGGTTTTTTTCTCCATTCTGTCACCTGATGGAGTTTTGGTTCCTTGCCGCTGTTGCCTTACCTTCTGGCTTGCTTAGTTGGGGACATTTAATATTCAACAATATTATAGATCTGCCTTAAAGGTGGATGATGATGAAATTGTTTTTTTTGTATTATTTTCATGTTATCACTGTGAAGCTGCTTTGATACAATCTGTATTGTAAAAAGAGCTATATAAATAAAGATGACTTGACTTGACTTGACTTGATTTTTCTATACATACTCATTAACTCCATCTGATGCTTCATAAGCCATATATGGCCATATCTGACCTATTGAACTTATTTCCGATCAAAGGGTCCTAAAAAGTTTTTTTTTTAAGTTATACAGAGGTCACTTTTTGACTTAATGGACATATTCCTGGACAAAGAGTACCTGAACACTAACTTTCTATTTATAAAGATTGACTTGTTGGTTATATTAGCCATACAGAAGTCCATATTTGACCCAAGGAAAATATTTCTGGCCAAATAATCCTCAATCTTGAACTTTCCATACATACTCATTGACTACTTCTGATTCTTTATACGCCATATATGGCCATATCTGACCATATCTGACCTATTGAACTCATTTCCGGTCAAAGGGTCCTCAAAAGCTTTTAAACAATATAAAGTTATAGACTTTTGAGGAAAAATCTGCCATACGAGTCTTTGAACTCTATCTTTCTAAACATATTGACTCCTTCTGGTGTTAAATCAGAAAACTTTCAATACATACTCATAGACTCCTTTTGATGCTTCATAAGCCATATATGGCCATATCTGACCTATTGAACTTATTTCCGGTCACTTTCTATACATTCTCGTTAACACCTTCTGATATTTCGTCAGCCATACAGAAGTCCATATTTTGACCAAAGGAACATATTTCTGGCCAAAGAGTCCTCAATCTTGAACTTTCTACACATACTCATAATCTCCTTCTGATGCTTCATAAGCCATATATGGCCATATCTGACCTATTGAACTTATTTCCGGTCAAAGGGTCCTAAGTTTTAAAAAAAGTTATAGACTACTTTTGATGAAAAATCTGCCATACAAGAGTCTTTGAACTCTATCTTTCTAAACATATTGACTCCTTCTGGTGTTAAATCAGCCATACAGAATTCCATATTTGACCTACTGAAAATATAACTGGCCAAAGAGTACTCATCGATTAACACTATACATTCAGATTGATTTCTTCTGAGGTTATATCAGACTGAAAAAAAGTTCATATTTGACTTTCTGAAAATTGTTCTGGCCATAGACTAATCGAAAATTGAACTTTCAATACATACTCATAGACTCCTTCTGATGCTTCATAAGCCATATATGGCCATATCTGACCTATTGAACTTATTTCCGGTCACTTTCTATACATTCTCGTTAACACCTTCTGATATTACGTCAGCCATACAGAAGTCCATATTTTAACCAAACATATTTCTGGCCAAAGAGTCCTCAATCTTGAACTTTCTACACATACTCATAATCTCTCTTTCTGATGCTTCATAAGCCATATATGGCCATATCTGACCTATTGAACTTATTTCCGGTCAAAGGGTCCTAAGTTTTAAAAAAAGTTATAGACTACTTTTGATGAAAAATATGCCATACAGAGTCTTTGAATTCTGTATACAGAGGTCCCTTTTTGACTTACTAGACATAATCCTGGCCAAAGAGTTCCTGAACATTAACTTGTTATTCATAAAGATTGACTTGTTGGTTATATTAGCCATACAGAGGTCCATATTTGACCCTAGGAAAATATTTCTGGCCAAATAATCCTCAATCTTGAACTTTCCATACATACTCATAGACAACTTCTAATTAGCCATATTGAAGTCCATTTAGAAGTCCATATCTTGACGGATTGAATTTATTTCTGGTCAAAGGTTCCTAATTGGTTTTAAACTATATAAACTTAGAGACTCCTGATGTTAAATCAGCCATTCAGAATTCCATATTTGACCTACTGAACATATTTTTGGCCAAAGAGTCCTCAATCTTGAACTTTCTACATATACTCACTGACTCTTCTGATGCTTCATAAGCCATATATGGCCATATCTGACCTATTGAACTTATATCCGGTCAAAGGGTCCTCAAAAGTTTTTAAACAATATAAAGTTATAGACTACTTTTGATGAAAAATCTGCCATACAGAGTCTTTGAAATCTATCTTTCTAAACATATTGACTCCTTCTGGTGTTAAATCAGCCATACAGAATTCCATATTTGACCTACTGAAAATATAACTGGCCAAAGAGTACTCATAGGTTAACACTACACATTCAGATTGATTTCTTCTGAGGTTATATCAGACTGAAAAAAAGTCCATATTTGACTTTCTGAAAATTGTTCTGGCCATAGACTACTCGAAAGTTGAACTTTCAATACTCATAGACTCCTTCTGATGCTTCATAAGCCATATATGGCCATATCTGACTTATTAGGGGCCAAGCACTGAAGGTGCGGGCACCTATTGTATCTGTTCTGGTTCTTATTCTTCTTTTTCTTTTTTTTCTTCCGACTGGGCATCTATGGCAGAAAGTTGTTTTGGTTTGACATTCTGATAGAGGACATTCCCAACATCAAATACACCAATTTTGGTGTTTCTAACTCATTCCCTCTAGCGCCACCACCTGTCCAAAGTTTCAGAAATTGTATGCTAATAACTTTTGAACCGTAAGGCCTATCAACAAAAAATTTTTCCCTCTGATTCCTGAGCTCATGCCGATTCGATTGCACTCTATGACGTCATTTTCCGTCAAAAAAATATGTCCGCCATATTGAATTGTCCAAAAAAACTACTTTTGCAAACTCGTCCTAGACGGTTTGTCCGATTCTCACCAGAATTGCACCAGATCATCTTCAGGCAGTGCCGACAAAAAGTTATGGAATTCAAGTTGATTCGCTTAACCGTTTTTGATAAACGCACAAACAAATTTTACGTAGCACTTGCAAAAATAGACGTAAGGCTGTATCTCCGCAGCGCTTTATTGTATTTAGACCAAACTTGGTACATGTCATCACAAGCATGACCTGAAGCTGCATGCAGCGTTTCGGCGCAGCGCCACCTACTGGTTCAGAAATATGAAAAATTGCTATTTTGGCTTTTAACTTCTGAACGGTTTGTCCAAGAATCCTAAACGTGGTCTCGTTAGATTCAGGGCGTCATGCCGAGTCGACTGATATCCAATTTTTCCAGATCGGCCATTTTGTCTGTCGGCCATTTTGAATTATGTGCTAAAATGCTGTATTTTTTGAACGCATGAACGAATTTTTACGAAACTCGGTATGAGTCATCAGTACAATGCCCTGAAGGAGCCTGAGAAGTTTAGAAACAGCGCCATCTAGTGGATAATTTTTTTTTTCAAATGCTTATAACTTTGGGTGTGGTCGACTTATTCTCACGGGAGTCATCTCCTTAGACTCCTGAATCGTTGCCGAGTCCAACGATACCAGACTTGCCAGGTTTCGGCATATGGTTTGTGCAGAGTTGTAATTTAGCGCTTAAAAAACATTTGGCGATATCTTCGAAACCGCTAGTCCGATCGAGACGAAACCACCGTCAGAAGTTTGAAAACATAGGTCGATAGCTATACGCCAATGCCAAAATCTCAAAATATTGATCGTAAGGGGTAGTAAAATTCAATCAAAGTCACTTGTCAGTCGTTTTTGACGTGTTTTTTAAAAAAAAATGTCTATAACGTTGAATCTAATTGAGATATTTTCACCAAAATTGACACACAGATGCATGGGCTCAGTCTGAGGACTCACAAAAAAAACTGTGGGATTGAGCCTCTTGGTGGCGTTAAAACTAAACAAAACATGAAATTCCCATTGACTTCAATGCAGTTTAGTGATGTAAAATGCTATACTTAACGAATGCATTGCTGTAACATTATGAAACTCAGTATGTGCCATCAACGCCATGTCCTGAAAGTACTCAACAGATTTAAAGACAGCGCCACCTTTTGGTCAAAAGTTGTAACAAATTATCACGAAATGCTAATAACTTTTGAATAAATTTGCCTATAGTAATGACACTGGTCTCAATAGATTCCTTGGGTTATGCTGAAAACATAGATACCAATTTTTCCATAGTCAGCCAAACTTCCTGTCCGCCATCTTTATTTTCTTTTAAAACCTACTTTTTCAAACTCCTCCTAGACCGAACGTCCGATTTTCACCAAAATCGGATCGTGTCATCTCCAGACCGTGCCAAGTAAAAGTTACGGATTTCGTGTCAATAGACAAAACCGTTTTTGTATACCGCAGATGCAAAGTTGAGGCATGATGCCAAAATGACTATTCAGGCTTTATATCTGCAATGCCTTGACATATTGACACCAAACTTTGTATGTGTCATTGTCACTTCACTCTGACGACATCACATCAGTTTCGTAATTGCGCCACCTATTGGTCGAAAGTGATAATCATATTTTTAGTTAATGTATGTGATTTTTCAACCATTTTGCCAAAATTCATCTTTAAATGTCTTTAATTGCTCCTTGCTGCAGTTGGTCTCACACTCCCAGCCACTTTGGCATGTCTTGTCGTCTTGCTTGCGCTTGGCCCCGTAATGGCTGCTTGCAGCTATATTTGAACTTATTTCCGGTCACTTTCTATACATTCTTGTTAACACCTTCTGATATTACGTCAGCCATACAGAATTTCATATTTGACCAAAGGAACATATTTCTGGCCAAAGTGTCCTCGATCTTGAACTTTCTATACATACTCAAAGACTCCTATATGCTTCATAAGTCCAATAGATTTACATATCAGGCGTATTGAACTTATTGCTGGTCAAAGGGGCTTAAAAAGATTTTAAACTATATAAAATTATAGACTCTTTCTGATGTTAAATCAGCCATATACAGAGGTCCCTTTTTGGCTTACTGGACATATTTTTGGCCAAAGAGTTCCTGAACATTACCTTGCTATTCATAAAGATTGACTTGTTGTGATGTTATATTAGCCATACAGAAGTCCATATTTGACCCAAGGAAAATATGTCTGGCCAAATAATCCTCAATCTTGAACTTTCCGTATATACTCATAGACTCCTTCTGATGCTTCATTAGCCATATAGAAGTCCATTTAGAAGTCCATATCTTGACTGATTGAACTTATTTCTGGTCAAAGGGTTCATAAATGGTTTTAAACTATATGAACTTAGAGACTTCTTCTGATGTTAATCAGCCATTTAGAATTCCACATTTGACCTACTGAACATATTTTTGGCCAAAAAAATGACAAAAGTCCATATTTGACTTGCTGAAAATTGCTCTGGCCAAAGAGTACTCGAAAATTGAACTTTCTATACATACACGTTAACACCATCTGATATTACGTCAGCCATACAGAAGTCCATATTTGACCAAAGGAATATATTTCTGGCCAAAGAGTCCTTGATCTTGAACTTTCTATACACACAAAGACTCCTACTGATGCTTAATGAGTCCAATAGATATCCATTTCTTGACTGATTGAACTTATTTCTGGTCAAAGGGTCCTTAAATGGTTTTAAACTATATAAACTTAGAGACTCCTTCTGATGTTAAATCAGCCATTCAGAATTCCATATTTGACCTACTGAACATATTTTTGGCCAAAGAGTCTTCAATCTTGATTTTTCTATACATACTCATTAACTCCATCTGATGCTTCATAAGCCATATATGGCCATATCTGACCTATTGAACTTATTTCCGATCAAAGAGTCCTAAAAAGTTTTTTTTTAAAGTTATACAGAGGTCACTTTTTGACTTAATGGACATATTCCTGGACAAAGAGTACCGAACACTAACTTTCTATTTATAAAGATTGACTTGTTGGTTATATTAGCCATACAGAAGTCCATATTTGACCCAAGGGAAATATTTCTGGCCAAATAATCCTCAATCTTGAACTTTCCATACATACTCATTGACTACTTCTGATTCTTTATACGCCATATATGGCCATATCTGACCATATCTGACCTATTGAACTCATTTCCGGTCAAAGGGTCCTCAAAAGCTTTTAAACAATATAAAGTTATAGACTTTTGAGGAAAAATCTGCCATACGAGTCTTTGAACTCTATCTTTCTAAACATATTGACTCCTTCTGGTGTTAAATCAGAAAACTTTCAATACATACTCATAGACTCCTTTTGATGCTTCATAAGCCATATATGGCCATATCTGACCTATTGAACTTATTTCCGGTCACTTTCTATACATTCTCGTTAACACCTTCTGATATTACGTCAGCCATACAGAAGTCCATATTTTGATCAAAGGAACATATTTCTGGCCAAAGAGTCCTCAATCTTGAACTTTCTACACATACTCATAATCTCCTTCTGATGCTTCATAAGCCATATATGGCCATATCTGACCTATTGAACTTATTTCCGGTCAAAGGGTCCTAAGTTTTAAAAAAAGTTATAGACTACTTTTGATGAAAAATCTGCCATACAGAGTCTTTGAACTCTATCTTTCTAAACATATTGACTCCTTCTGGTGTTAAATCAGCCATACAGAATTCCATATTTGACCTACTGAAAATATAACTGCCCAAAGAGTACTCATCGATTAACACTATACATTCAGATTGATTTCTTCTGAGGTTATATCAGACTGAAAAAAAGTTCATATTTGACTTTCTGAAAATTGTTCTGGCCATAGACTAATCGAAAATTGAACTTTCAATACATACTCATAGACTCCTTATGCTTCATAAGCCATATATGGCCATATCTGACCTATTGAACTTATTTCCGGTCACTTTCTATACATTCTCGTTAACACCTTCTAATATTACGTCAGCCATACAGAAGTCCATATTTTGACCAAAGGAACATATTTCTGGCCAAAGAGTCCTCAATCTTGAACTTTCTACACATACTCATAATCTCCTTCTGATGCTTCATAAGCCATATATGGCCATATCTGACCTATTGAACTTATTTCCGGTCAAAGGGTCCTAAGTTTAAAAAAAAAAGTTGACTACTTTTGATGAAAAATCTGCCATACAGAGTCTTTGAATTCTCTATATAGAAGTCACTTTTTGACTTACTAGACATAATCCTGGCCAAAGAGTTCCTGAACATTAACTTGCTATTCATAAAGATTGACTTGTTGGTTATATTAGCCATACAGAGGTCCATATTTGACCCTAGGAAAATATTTCTGGCCAAATAATCCTCAATCTTGAACTTTTCATACATACTCATAGACAACTTCTGATGCTTGATTAGCGATATTGAAGTCCATTTAGAAGTCCGTATCTTGACGGATTGAATTTATTTCTGGTCAGAGGGTCCTAATTGGTTTTAAACTATATAAACTTAGAGACTCCTGATGTAAATCAGCCATTCAGAATTCCATATTTGACCTACTGAACATATTTTTGGCCAAAGAGCCCTCAATCTTGAACTTTCTACATATACTCACTGACTCTTCTGGTGCTTCATAAGCCATATATGGCAATTTCTGACCTATTGAACTTATATCTGGTCAAAGGGTCCTCAAAAGTTTTTAATCAATATAAAGTTATAGACTACTTTTGATGAAAAATATGCCATACAGAGTCTTTGAAATCTATCTTTCTAAACATATCGACTCCTTCTGGTGTTAAATCAGCCATTCAGAATTCCATATTTAACCTACTGAACATATTTTTGGCCAAAGAGTCCTCAATCTTGAACTTTCTACATATACTCACTGACTCTTCTGATGCTTCATAAGCCATATATGGCCATATCTGACCTTTTGAACTTATATCCGGTCAAAGGGTCCTCAAAAGTTTTTAAACAATATAAAGTTATAGACTACTTTTGATGAAAAATCTGCCATACAGAGTCTTTGAAATCTATCTTTCTAAACATATTGACTCCTTCTGGTATTAAATCAGCCATACAGAATTCCATATTTGACCTACTGAAAAAATAACTGGCCAAAGAGTACTCATAGATTAACACTAAACATTCAGATTGATTTCTTCTTAGGTTATATCAGACTGAAAAAAGTCCATATTTGACTTTCTGAAAATTGTTCTGGCCATAGACTACTCGAAAATTGAACTTTTAATACATACTCATAGACTCCATCTGATGCTTCATAAGCCATATATGGCCATATCTGACCTATTGAACTTATTTCCGGTCACTTTCTATACATTCTCGTTAACACCTTCTGATATTACGTCATCCATACAGAAGTCCATATTTTGACCAAAGGAACATATTTCTGGCCAAAGAGTCCTCAATCTTGAACTTTCTACACATACTCATATTCTCCTTCTGATGCTTCATAAGCCATATATGGCCATATCTGACCTATTGAACTTATTTCCGGTCAAAGGGTCCTAAGTTTTAAAAAAAGGTATAGACTACTTTTGATGAAAAATCTGCCATACAGAGTCTTTGAATTCTGTATACAGAGGTCCCTTTTTGACTTACTAGACATAATCCTGGCCAAAGAGTTCCTGAACATTAACTTGCTATTCATAAAGATTGACTTGTTGGTTATATTAGCCATACAGAGGTCCATATTTGACCCTAGGAAAATATTTCTGGCCAAATAAACACTATACATTCAGATTGATTTCTTCTGAGGTTATATCAGACTGAAAAAAAGTCCATATTTGACTTTCTGAAAATTGTTCTGGCCATAGACTACTCGAAAATTGAACTTTCAATACTCATAGACTCCTTCTGATGCTTCATAAGCCATATATGGCCATATCTGACTTATTGAACTTATTTCCGGTCACTTTCTATACATTCTTGTTAACACCTTCTGATATTACGTCAGCCATACAGAATTTCATATTTGACCAAAGGAACATATTTCTGGCCAAAGTGTCCTCGATCTTGAACTTTCTATACATACTCAAAGACTCCTATATGCTTCATAAGTCCAATAGATTTACATATCAGGCGTATTGAACTTATTGCTGGTCAAAGGGGCTTAAAAAGATTTTAAACTATATAAAATTATAGACTCTTTCTGATGTTAAATCAGCAATATACAGAGGTCCCTTTTTGACTTACTGGACATCTTTTTGGCCAAAGAGTTCCTGAACATTACCTTGCTATTCATAAAGATTGACTTGTTGTGATGTTATAGCCATACAGAAGTCCATATTTGACCCAAGGAAAATATGTCTGGCCAAATAATCCTCAATCTTGAACTTTCCGTATATACTCATAGACTCCTTCTGATGCTTCATTAGCCATATAGAAGTCCATTTAGAAGTCCATATCTTGACTGATTGAACTTATTTCTGGTCAAAGGGTTCATAAATGGTTTTAAACTATATGAACTTAGAGACTTCTTCTGATGTTAATCAGCCATTTAGAATTCCACATTTGACCTATACTGAACATATTTTTGGCCAAAAAAATGACAAAAGTCCATATTTGACTGGCTGAAAATTGCTCTGGCCAAAGAGTACTCGAAAATTGAACTTTCTATACATACTCATTAACACCTTCTGATATTACGTCAGCCATACAGAAGTCCATATTTGACCAAAGGAATATATTTCTGGCCAAAGAGTCCTTGATCTTGAACTTTCTATACACACAAAGACTCCTACTGATGCTTCATGAGTCCAATAGATATCCATATCTTGACTGATTGAACTTATTTCTGGTCAAAGGGTCCTTAAATGGTTTTAAACTATATAAACTTAGAGACTCCTTCTGATGTTAAATCAGCCATTCAGAATTCCATATTTGACCTACTGAACATATTTTTGGCCAAAGAGTCTTCAATCTTGATTTTTCTATACTCATTAACTCCATCTGATGCTTCATAAGCCATATATGGCCATATCTGACCTATTGAACTTATTTCCGATCAAAGGGTCCTAAAAATTTTTTTTTAAAAGTTATACAGAGGTCACTTTTTGACTTAATGGACATATTCCTGACAAAGAGTACCTGAACACTAACTTTCTATTTATAAAGATTGACTTGTTGGTTATATTAGCCATACAGAAGTCCATATTTGACCCAAGGAAAATATTTCTGGCCAAATAATCCTCAATCTTGAACTTTCCATATATACTCATTGACTACTTCTGATTCTTTATACGCCATATATGGCCATATCTGACCATATCTGACCTATTGAACTCATTTCCGGTCAAAGGGTCCTCAAAAGCTTTTAAACTATATAATGTTATAGACTTTTGAGGAAAAATCTGCCATACGAGTCTTTGAACTCTATCTTTCTAAACATATTGACTCCTTCTGGTGTTAAATCAGAAAACTTTCAATACATACTCATAGACTCCTTTTGATGCTTCATAAGCCATATATGGCCATATCTGACCTATTGAACTTATTTCCGGTCACTTTCTATACATTCTCGTTAACACCTTCTGATATTACGTCAGCCATACAGAAGTCCATATTTTGACCAAAGGAACATATTTCTGGCCAAAGAGTCCTCAATCTTGAACTTTCTACACATACTCATAATCTCCTTCTGATGCTTCATAAGCCATATATGGCCATATCTGACCTATTGAACTTATTTCCGGTCAAAGGGTCCTAAGTTTTAAAAAAAGTTATAGACTACTTTTGATGAAAAATCTGCCATACAGAGTCTTTGAACTCTATCTTTCTAAACATATTGACTCCTTCTGGTGTTAAATCAGCCATACAGAATTCCATATTTGACCTACTGAAAATATAACTGGCCAAAGAGTACTCATCGATTAACACTATACATTCAGATTGATTTCTTCTGAGGTTATATCAGACTGAAAAAAAGTTCATATTTGACTTTCTGAAAATTGTTCTTGCCATAGACTAATCGAAAATTGAACTTTCAATACATACTCATAGACTCCTTATGCTTCATAAGCCATATATGGCCATATCTGACCTATTGAACTTATTTCCGGTCACTTTCTATACATTCTCGTTAACACCTTCTGATATTACGTCAGCCATACAGAAGTCCATATTTTGACCAAAGGAACATATTTCTGGCCAAAGAGTCCTCAATCTTGAACTTTCTACACATACTCATAATCTCCTTCTGATGCTTAATAAGCCATATATGGCCATATCTGACCTATTGAACTTATTTCCGGTCAAAGGGTCCTGAGTTTTAAAAAAAAGTTGACTACTTTTGATGAAAAATCTGCCATACAGAGTCTTTGAATTCTCTATATAGAGGTCACTTTTTGACTTACTAGACATTATCCTGGCCAAAGAGTTCCTGAACATTAACTTGCTATTCATAAAGATTGACTTGTTGGTTATATTAGCCATACAGAGGTCCATATTTGACCCTAGGAAAATATTTCTGGCCAAATAATCCTCAATCTTGAACTTTTCATACATACTCATAGACAACTTCTGATGCTTGATTAGCGATATTGAAGTCCATTTAGAAGTCCGTATCTTGACGGATTGAATTTATTTCTGGTCAAAGGGTCCTAATTGGTTTTAAACTATATAAACTTAGAGACTCCTGATGTAAATCAGCCATTCAGAATTCCATATTTGACCTACTGAACATATTTTTGGCCAAAGAGCCCTCAATCTTGAACTTTCTACATATACTCACTGACTCTTCTGATGCTTCATAAGCCATATATGGCAATTTCTGACCTATTGAACTTATATCCGGTCAAAGGGTCCTCATAAGTTTTTAATCAATATAAAGTTATAGACTACTTTTGATGAAAAATATGCCATACAGAGTCTTTGAAATCTATCGTTCTAAACATATTGACTCCTTCTGGTGTTAAATCAGCCATACAGAATTCCATATTTGACCTACTGAAAATATAACTGGCCAAAGAGTACTCATAGATTAACACTACACATTCAGATTGATTTCTTCTGAGGTTATATCAGACTGAAAAAAAGTCCATATTTGACTTTCTGAAAATTGTTCTGGCCATAGACTACTCGAAAATTGAACTTTCAATACATACTCATAGACTCCTTCTGATGCTTCATAAGCCATATATGGCCGTATCTGACCTAATGAACTTATTTCCGGTCACTTTCTATACATTCTCGTTAACACCTTCTGATATTACGTCAGCCATACAGAATTTCATATTTGACCAAAGGAACATATTTCTGGCCAACGTGTCCTCGATCTTGAACTTTCTATACATACTCAAAGACTCCTATATGCTTCATAAGTCCAATAGATATACATATCAGGCGTATTGAACTTATTGCTGGTCAAAGGGGCTTCAAAAGATTTTAAACTATATAAAATTATAGACTCTTTCTGATGTTAAATCAGCCATATACAGAGGTCCCTTTTTGACTTACTGGACATATTTTTGGCCAAAGAGTTCCTGAACATTACCTTGCTATTCATAAAGATTGACTTGTGATGTTATATTAGCCATACAGAAGTCCATATTTGACCCAAGGAAAATATGTCTGGCCAAATAATCCTCAATCTTGAACTTTCCATATATACTCATAGACTCCTTCTGATGCTTCATTAGCCATATAGAAGTCCATTTAGAAGTCCATATCTTGACTGATTGAACTTATTTCCGGTCAAATGGTTCATAAATGGTTTTAAACTATATGAACTTAGAGACTTCTTCTGATGTTAATCAGCCATTTAGAATTCCACATTTGACCTACTGAACATATTTTTGGCCAAAAAAATGACAAAAGTCCATATTTGACTTGCTAAAAATTGCTCTGGCCAAAGAGTACTCTAAAATTGAACTTTCTATACATACTCGTTAACACCTTCTGATATTACGTCAGCCATACAGAAGTCCATATTTGACCAAAGGAATATATTTCTGGCCAAAGAGTCCTTGATCTTGAACTTTCTATACACACAAAGACTCCTACTGATGCTTCATGAGTCCAATAGATATCCATATCTTGACTGATTGAACTTATTTCTGGTCAAAGGGTCCTTAAATGGTTTTAAACTATATAAACTTAGAGACTCCTTCTGATGTTAAATCAGCCATTCAGAATTCCATATTTGACCTACTGAACATATTTTTGGCCAAAGAGTCTTTAATCTTGATTTTTCTATACATACTCATTGACTCCATCTGATGCTTCATAAGCCATATATGGCCATATCTGACCTATTGAACTTATTTCCGATCAAAGGATCCTAAAAAGTTTTTTTTTAAAGTTATACAGAGGTCACTTTTTGACTTAATGGACATATGACTGGACAAAGAGTATCTGAACACTAACTTTCTATTTATAAAGATTGACATGTTGGTTATATTAGCCATACAGAAGTCCATATTTGACCCAAGGAAAATATTTCTGACCAAATAATCCTCAATCTTGAACTTTCCATACATACTCATTGACTACTTCTGATTCTTTATAGGCCATATATGGCCATATGTGACCATATCTGACCTATTGAACTCATTTCCGGTCAAAGGGTCCTCAAAAGCTTTTAAACAATATAAAGATATAGACTTTTGAGGAAAAATCTGCCATACGAGTCTTTGAACTATATCTTTCTAAACATATTGACTCCTTCTGGTGTTAAATCAGAAAACTTTCAATACATACTCATAGACTCCTTTTGATGCTTCATAAGCCATACATGGCCATATCTGACCTATTGAACTTATTTCCGGTCACTTTCTATACATTCTCGTTAACACCTTCTGATATTACGTCAGCCATACAGAAGTCCATATTTTGACCAAAGGAACATATTTCTGGCCAAAGAGTCCTCAATCTTGAACTTTCTACACATACTCATAATCTCCTTCTGATGCTTCATAAGCCATATATGGCCATATCGGACCTATTGAACTTATTTCCGGTCAAAGGGTCCTAAGTTTTAAAAAAGTTATAGACTACTTTTGATGAAAAATCTGCAATACAGAGTCTTTGAACTCTATCTTTCTAAACATATTGACTCCTTCTGGTGTTAAATCAGCCATACAGAATTCCATATTTGACCTACTGAAAATATAACTGGCCAAAGAGTACTCATCGATTAACACTATACATTCAGATTGATTTCTTCTGAGGTTATATCAGACTGAAAAAAAGTTCATATTTGACTTTCTGAAAATTGTTCTTGCCATAGACTAATCGAAAATTGAACTTTCAATACATACTCATAGACTCCTTATGCTTCATAAGCCATATATGGCCATATCTGACCTATTGAACTTATTTCCGGTCACTTTCTATACATTCTCGTTAACACCTTCTGATATTACGTCAGCCATACAGAAGTCCATGTTTTGACCAAAGGAACATATTTCTGGCCAAAGAGTCCTCAATCTTGAACTTTCTACACATACTCATAATCTCCTTCTGATGCTTAATAAGCCATATATGGCCATATCTGACCTATTGAACTTATTTCCGGTCAAAGGGTCCTGAGTTTTAAAAAAAAGTTGACTACTTTTGATGAAAAATCTGCCATACAGAGTCTTTGAATTCTCTATATAGAGGTCACTTTTTGACTTACTAGACATAATCCTGGCCAAAGAGTTCCTGAACATTAACTTGCTATTCATAAAGATTGACTTGTTGGTTATATTAGCCATACAGAGGTCCATATTTGACCCTAGGAAAATATTTCTGGCCAAATAATCCTCAATCTTGAACTTTTCATACATACTCATAGACAACTTCTGATGCTTGATTAGCGATATTGAAGTCCATTTAGAAGTCCGTATCTTGACGGATTGAATTTATTTCTGGTCAAAGGGTCCTAATTGGTTTTAAACTATATAAACTTAGAGACTCCTGATGTAAATCAGCCATTCAGAATTCCATATTTGACCTACTGAACATATTTTTGGCCAAAGAGCCCTCAATCTTGAACTTTCTACATATACTCACTGACTCTTCTGATGCTTCATAAGCCATATATGGCAATTTCTGACCTATTGAACTTATATCCGGTCAAAGGGTCCTCATAAGTTTTTAATCAATATAAAGTTATAGACTACTTTTGATGAAAAATATGCCATACAGAGTCTTTGAAATCTATCGTTCTAAACATATTGACTCCTTCTGGTGTTAAATCAGCCATACAGAATTCCATATTTGACCTACTGAAAATATAACTGGCCAAAGAGTACTCATAGATTAACACTACACATTCAGATTGATTTCTTCTGAGGTTATATCAGACTGAAAAAAAGTCCATATTTGACTTTCTGAAAATTGTTCTTGCCATAGACTAATCGAAAATTGAACTTTCAATACATACTCATAGACTCCTTATGCTTCATAAGCCATATATGGCCATATCTGACCTATTGAACTTATTTCCGGTCACTTTCTATACATTCTCGTTAACACCTTCTGATATTACGTCAGCCATACAGAAGTCCATATTTTGACCAAAGGAACATATTTCTGGCCAAAGAGTCCTCAATCTTGAACTTTCTACACATACTCATAATCTCCTTCTGATGCTTCATAAGCCATATATGGCCATATCGGACCTATTGAACTTATTTCCGGTCAAAGGGTCCTAAGTTTTAAAAAAGTTATAGACTACTTTTGATGAAAAATCTGCAATACAGAGTCTTTGAACTCTATCTTTCTAAACATATTGACTCCTTCTGGTGTTAAATCAGCCATACAGAATTCCATATTTGACCTACTGAAAATATAACTGGCCAAAGAGTACTCATCGATTAACACTATACATTCAGATTGATTTCTTCTGAGGTTATATCAGACTGAAAAAAAGTTCATATTTGACTTTCTGAAAATTGTTCTTGCCATAGACTAATCGAAAATTGAACTTTCAATACATACTCATAGACTCCTTATGCTTCATAAGCCATATATGGCCATATCTGACCTATTGAACTTATTTCCGGTCACTTTCTATACATTCTCGTTAACACCTTCTGATATTACGTCAGCCATACAGAAGTCCATATTTTGACCAAAGGAACATATTTCTGGCCAAAGAGTCCTCAATCTTGAACTTTCTACACATACTCATAATCTCCTTCTGATGCTTAATAAGCCATATATGGCCATATCTGACCTATTGAACTTATTTCCGGTCAAAGGGTCCTGAGTTTTAAAAAAAAGTTGACTACTTTTGATGAAAAATCTGCCATACAGAGTCTTTGAATTCTATATATAGAGGTCACTTTTTGACTTACTAGACATAATCCTGGCCAAAGAGTTCCTGAACATTAACTTGCTATTCATAAAGATTGACTTGTTGGTTATATTAGCCATACAGAGGTCCATATTTGACCCTAGGAAAATATTTCTGGCCAAATAATCCTCAATCTTGAACTTTTCATACATACTCATAGACAACTTCTGATGCTTGATTAGCGATATTGAAGTCCATTTAGAAGTCCGTATCTTGACGGATTGAATTTATTTCTGGTCAAAGGGTCCTAATTGGTTTTAAACTATATAAACTTAGAGACTCCTGATGTAAATCAGCCATTCAGAATTCCATATTTGACCTACTGAACATATTTTTGGCCAAAGAGCCCTCAATCTTGAACTTTCTACATATACTCACTGACTCTTCTGATGCTTCATAAGCCATATATGGCAATTTCTGACCTATTGAACTTATATCCGGTCAAAGGGTCCTCATAAGTTTTTAATCAATATAAAGTTATAGACTACTTTTGATGAAAAATATGCCATACAGAGTCTTTGAAATCTATCGTTCTAAACATATTGACTCCTTCTGGTGTTAAATCAGCCATACAGAATTCCATATTTGACCTACTGAAAATATAACTGGCCAAAGAGTACTCATAGATTAACACTACACATTCAGATTGATTTCTTCTGAGGTTATATCAGACTGAAAAAAAGTCCATATTTGACTTTCTGAAAATTGTTCTGGCCATAGACTACTCGAAAATTGAACTTTCAATACATACTCATAGACTCCTTCTGATGCTTCATAAGCCATATATGGCCGTATCTGACCTAATGAACTTATTTCCGGTCACTTTCTATACATTCTCGTTAACACCTTCTGATATTACGTCAGCCATACAGAATTTCATATTTGACCAAAGGAACATATTTCTGGCCAACGTGTCCTCGATCTTGAACTTTCTATACATACTCAAAGACTCCTATATGCTTCATAAGTCCAATAGATATACATATCAGGCGTATTGAACTTATTGCTGGTCAAAGGGGCTTCAAAAGATTTTAAACTATATAAAATTATAGACTCTTTCTGATGTTAAATCAGCCATATACAGAGGTCCCTTTTTGACTTACTGGACATATTTTTGGCCAAAGAGTTCCTGAACATTACCTTGCTATTCATAAAGATTGACTTGTGATGTTATATTAGCCATACAGAAGTCCATATTTGACCCAAGGAAAATATGTCTGGCCAAATAATCCTCAATCTTGAACTTTCCATATATACTCATAGACTCCTTCTGATGCTTCATTAGCCATATAGAAGTCCATTTAGAAGTCCATATCTTGACTGATTGAACTTATTTCCGGTCAAATGGTTCATAAATGGTTTTAAACTATATGAACTTAGAGACTTCTTCTGATGTTAATCAGCCATTTAGAATTCCACATTTGACCTACTGAACATATTTTTGGCCAAAAAAATGACAAAAGTCCATATTTGACTTGCTAAAAATTGCTCTGGCCAAAGAGTACTCTAAAATTGAACTTTCTATACATACTCGTTAACACCTTCTGATATTACGTCAGCCATACAGAAGTCCATATTTGACCAAAGGAATATATTTCTGGCCAAAGAGTCCTTGATCTTGAACTTTCTATACACACAAAGACTCCTACTGATGCTTCATGAGTCCAATAGATATCCATATCTTGACTGATTGAACTTATTTCTGGTCAAAGGGTCCTTAAATGGTTTTAAACTATATAAACTTAGAGACTCCTTCTGATGTTAAATCAGCCATTCAGAATTCCATATTTGACCTACTGAACATATTTTTGGCCAAAGAGTCTTTAATCTTGATTTTTCTATACATACTCATTGACTCCATCTGATGCTTCATAAGCCATATATGGCCATATCTGACCTATTGAACTTATTTCCGATCAAAGGATCCTAAAAAGTTTTTTTTTAAAGTTATACAGAGGTCACTTTTTGACTTAATGGACATATGACTGGACAAAGAGTATCTGAACACTAACTTTCTATTTATAAAGATTGACATGTTGGTTATATTAGCCATACAGAAGTCCATATTTGACCCAAGGAAAATATTTCTGACCAAATAATCCTCAATCTTGAACTTTCCATACATACTCATTGACTACTTCTGATTCTTTATAGGCCATATATGGCCATATGTGACCATATCTGACCTATTGAACTCATTTCCGGTCAAAGGGTCCTCAAAAGCTTTTAAACAATATAAAGATATAGACTTTTGAGGAAAAATCTGCCATACGAGTCTTTGAACTATATCTTTCTAAACATATTGACTCCTTCTGGTGTTAAATCAGAAAACTTTCAATACATACTCATAGACTCCTTTTGATGCTTCATAAGCCATACATGGCCATATCTGACCTATTGAACTTATTTCCGGTCACTTTCTATACATTCTCGTTAACACCTTCTGATATTACGTCAGCCATACAGAAGTCCATATTTTGACCAAAGGAACATATTTCTGGCCAAAGAGTCCTCAATCTTGAACTTTCTACACATACTCATAATCTCCTTCTGATGCTTCATAAGCCATATATGGCCATATCGGACCTATTGAACTTATTTCCGGTCAAAGGGTCCTAAGTTTTAAAAAAGTTATAGACTACTTTTGATGAAAAATCTGCAATACAGAGTCTTTGAACTCTATCTTTCTAAACATATTGACTCCTTCTGGTGTTAAATCAGCCATACAGAATTCCATATTTGACCTACTGAAAATATAACTGGCCAAAGAGTACTCATCGATTAACACTATACATTCAGATTGATTTCTTCTGAGGTTATATCAGACTGAAAAAAAGTTCATATTTGACTTTCTGAAAATTGTTCTGGCCATAGACTAATCGAAAATTGAACTTTCAATACATACTCATAGACTCCTTATGCTTCATAAGCCATATATGGCCATATCTGACCTATTGAACTTATTTCCGGTCACTTTCTATACATTCTTGTTAACACCTTCTGATATTACGTCAGCCATACAGAAGTCCATATTTTGACCAAAGGAACATATTTCTGGCCAAAGAGTCCTCAATCTTGAACTTTCTACACATACTCATAATCTCCTTCTGATGCTTCATAAGCCATATATGGCCATATCGGACCTATTGAACTTATTTCCGGTCAAAGGGTCCTAAGTTTTAAAAAAGTTATAGACTACTTTTGATGAAAAATCTGCAATACAGAGTCTTTGAACTCTATCTTTCTAAACATATTGACTCCTTCTGGTGTTAAATCAGCCATACAGAATTCCATATTTGACCTACTGAAAATATAACTGGCCAAAGAGTACTCATCGATTAACACTATACATTCAGATTGATTTCTTCTGAGGTTATATCAGACTGAAAAAAAGTTCATATTTGACTTTCTGAAAATTGTTCTGGCCATAGACTAATCGAAAATTGAACTTTCAATACATACTCATAGACTCCTTATGCTTCATAAGCCATATATGGCCATATCTGACCTATTGAACTTATTTCCGGTCATTTTCTATACATTCTTGTTAACACCTTCTGATATTACGTCAGCCATACAGAAGTCCATATTTTGACCAAAGGAACATATTTCTGGCCAAAGAGTCCTCAATCTTGAACTTTCTACACATACTCATAATCTCCTTCTGATGCTTCATAAGCCATATATGGCCATATCGGACCTATTGAACTTATTTCCGGTCAAAGGGTCCTAAGTTTTAAAAAAGTTATAGACTACTTTTGATGAAAAATCTGCAATACAGAGTCTTTGAACTCTATCTTTCTAAACATATTGACTCCTTCTGGTGTTAAATCAGCCATACAGAATTCCATATTTGACCTAATGAAAATATAACTGGCCAAAGAGTACTCATCGATTAACACTATACATTCAGATTGATTTCTTCTGAGGTTATATCAGACTGAAAAAAAGTTCATATTTGACTTTCTGAAAATTGTTCTGGCCATAGACTAATCGAAAATTGAACTTTCAATACATACTCATAGACTCCTTATGCTTCATAAGCCATATATGGCCATATCTGACCTATTGAACTTATTTCCGGTCACTTTCTATACATTCTTGTTAACACCTTCTGATATTACGTCAGCCATACAGAAGTCCATATTTTGACCAAAGGAACATATTTCTGGCCAAAGAGTCCTCAATCTTGAACTTTCTACACATACTCATAATCTCCTTCTGATGCTTCATAAGCCATATATGGCCATATCGGACCTATTGAACTTATTTCCGGTCAAAGGGTCCTAAGTTTTAAAAAAGTTATAGACTACTTTTGATGAAAAATCTGCAATACAGAGTCTTTGAACTCTATCTTTCTAAACATATTGACTCCTTCTGGTGTTAAATCAGCCATACAGAATTCCATATTTGACCTACTGAAAATATAACTGGCCAAAGAGTACTCATCGATTAACACTATACATTCAGATTGATTTCTTCTGAGGTTATATCAGACTGAAAAAAAGTTCATATTTGACTTTCTGAAAATTGTTCTGGCCATAGACTAATCGAAAATTGAACTTTCAATACATACTCATAGACTCCTTATGCTTCATAAGCCATATATGGCCATATCTGACCTATTGAACTTATTTCCGGTCACTTTCTATACATTCTTGTTAACACCTTCTGATATTACGTCAGCCATACAGAAGTCCATATTTTGACCAAAGGAACATATTTCTGGCCAAAGAGTCCTCAATCTTGAACTTTCTACACATACTCATAATCTCCTTCTGATGCTTCATAAGCCATATATGGCCATATCTGACCTATTGAACTTATTTCCGGTCAAAGGGTCCTAAGTTTTTAAAAAAAGTTGACTACTTTTGATGAAAAATCTGCCATACAGAGTCTTTGAATTCTCTATATAGAAGTCACTTTTTGACTTACTAGACATAATCCTGGCCAAAGAGTTCCTGAACATTAACTTGCTATTCATAAAGATTGACTTGTTGGTTATATTAGCCATACAGAGGTCCATATTTGACCCTAGGAAAATATTTCTGGCCAAAAAATCCTCAATCTTGAACTTTCCATAGACTCCTTCTGATGCTTCATAAGCCATATATGGCCATATCTGACTAATTGAACTTATTTCCGGTCACTTTCTATACATTCTTGTTAACACCTTCTGATATTACGTCAGCCATACAGAATTTCATATTTGACCAAAGGAACATATTTCTGTCCAAAGTGTCATCGATCTTGAACTTTCTATATATACTCAAAGACTCCTATATGCTTCATAAGTCCAATAGATATACATATCAGGCGTATTGAACTTATTGCTGGTCAAAGGGGCTTCAAAAGATTTTAAACTATATAAAATTATAGACTCCTTCTGGTGTTAAATCAGCCATACAGAATTCCATATTTGACCTACTGAAAATATAACTGGCCAAAGAGTACTCATAGATTAACACTACACATTCAGATTGATTTCTTCTGAGGTTATATCAGACTGAAAAAAAGTCCATATTTGACTTTCTGAAAATTGTTCTGGCCATAGACTACTCGAAAATTGAACTTTCAATACATACTCATATGGCGCTTTTCCACTGCACAGTACCAGCTCGCCTTGGCTCGCCTCACCTCAACTCGACTCGCCTCTGTTTGGTTTTCCACTGTGTAAAAGTTGTACCAGTACCTGCTTCCAGGTACTTTTTTTCGTATCACCTCCGGCGAGGTTCTAAGCGAGCTGAGGCGATACTAAAACGTGACGCGACACACGGGAGACTGCTGATTGGTCAGCGAGAATCGTCACTATTCACTGCGCCATCATTGCACGCGCCAGACGGAGTATCCTGAATAAACCCGGCATTTTTAAATAGTTTTGCCAGAGATTGCGTGATATACCCATTACTAATATTATGTAAAACAGCATACACTCGATTTCCTCCATTGTCCTGTGTGTGTGGGTAGCGGGTGTGTGTCGCGTCGCTATGACGACCACCAGGTACTATTGTGGAAGTACTATGCAATGGAAAACGGAGCGAAACGCGAGCCGAGCCGAGACGAGCTGAGACGAGCTGAGTCGAGTCGAGCTGGTACTGGTAATGGAAAAGCGCCAATAGACTCCTTCTGATGCTTCATAAGCCATATATGGCCGTATCTGACCTAATGAACTTATTTCCGGTCACTTTCTATACATTCTCGTTAACACCTTCTGATATTACGTCAGCCATACAGAATTTCATATTTGACCAAAGGAACATATTTCTGGCCAACGTGTCCTCGATCTTGAACTTTCTATACATACTCAAAGACTCCTATATGCTTCATAAGTCCAATAGATATACATATCAGGCGTATTGAACTTATTGCTGGTCAAAGGGGCTTCAAAAGATTTTAAACTATATAAAATTATAGACTCTTTCTGATGTTAAATCAGCCATATACAGAGGTCCCTTTTTGAATTACTGGACATATTTTTGGCCAAAGAGTTCCTGAACATTACCTTGCTATTCATAAAGATTGACTTGTGATGTTATATTAGCCATACAGAAGTCCATATTTGACCCAAGGAAAATATGTCTGGCCAAATAATCCTCAATCTTGAACTTTCCATATATACTCATAGACTCCTTCTGATGCTTCATTAGCCATATAGAAGTCCATTTAGAAGTCCATATCTTGACTGATTGAACTTATTTCCGGTCAAATGGTTCATAAATGGTTTTAAACTATATGAACTTAGAGACTTCTTCTGATGTTAATCAGCCATTTAGAATTCCACATTTGACCTACTGAACATATTTTTGGCCAAAAAAATGACAAAAGTCCATATTTGACTTGCTAAAAATTGCTCTGGCCAAAGAGTACTCTAAAATTGAACTTTCTATACATACTCGTTAACACCTTCTGATATTACGTCAGCCATACAGAAGTCCATATTTGACCAAAGGAATATATTTCTGGCCAAAGAGTCCTTGATCTTGAACTTTCTATACACACAAAGACTCCTACTGATGCTTCATGAGTCCAATAGATATCCATATCTTGACTGATTGAACTTATTTCTGGTCAAAGGGTCCTTAAATGGTTTTAAACTATATAAACTTAGAGACTCCTTCTGATGTTAAATCAGCCATTCAGAATTCCATATTTGACCTACTGAACATATTTTTGGCCAAAGAGTCTTTAATCTTGATTTTTCTATACATACTCATTGACTCCATCTGATGCTTCATAAGCCATATATGGCCATATCTGACCTATTGAACTTATTTCCGATCAAAGGATCCTAAAAAGTTTTTTTTTTACAGTTATACAGAGGTCACTTTTTGACTTAATGGACATATGACTGGACAAAGAGTATCTGAACACTAACTTTCTATTTATAAAGATTGACATGTTGGTTATATTAGCCATACAGAAGTCCATATTTGACCCAAGGAAAATATTTCTGACCAAATAATCCTCAATCTTGAACTTTCCATACATACTCATTGACTACTTCTGATTCTTTATAGGCCATATATGGCCATATGTGACCATATCTGACCTATTGAACTCATTTCCGGTCAAAGGGTCCTCAAAAGCTTTTAAACAATATAAAGATATAGACTTTTGAGGAAAAATCTGCCATACGAGTCTTTGAACTATATCTTTCTAAACATATTGACTCCTTCTGGTGTTAAATCAGAAAACTTTCAATACATACTCATAGACTCCTTTTGATGCTTCATAAGCCATACATGGCCATATCTGACCTATTGAACTTATTTCCGGTCACTTTCTATACATTCTCGTTAACACCTTCTGATATTACGTCAGCCATACAGAAGTCCATATTTTGACCAAAGGAACATATTTCTGGCCAAAGAGTCCTCAATCTTGAACTTTCTACACATACTCATAATCTCCTTCTGATGCTTCATAAGCCATATATGGCCATATCTGACCTATTGAACTTATTTCCGGTCAAAGGGTCCTAAGTTTTAAAAAAGTTATAGACTACTTTTGATGAAAAATCTGCAATACAGAGTCTTTGAACTCTATCTTTCTAAACATATTGACTCCTTCTGGTGTTAAATCAGCCATACAGAATTCCATATTTGACCTACTGAAAATATAACTGGCCAAAGAGTACTCATCGATTAACACTATACATTCAGATTGATTTCTTCTGAGGTTATATCAGACTGAAAAAAAGTTCATATTTGACTTTCTGAAAATTGTTCTGGCCATAGACTAATCGAAAATTGAACTTTCAATACATACTCATAGACTCCTTATGCTTCATAAGCCATATATGGCCATATCTGACCTATTGAACTTATTTCCGGTCACTTTCTATACATTCTTGTTAACACCTTCTGATATTACGTCAGCCATACAGAAGTCCATATTTTGACCAAAGGAACATATTTCTGGCCAAAGAGTCCTCAATCTTGAACTTTCTACACATACTCATCTCCTTCTGATGCTTCATAAGCCATATATGGCCATATCTGACCTATTGAACTTATTTCCGGTCAAAGGGTCCTAAGTTTTTAAAAAAAGTTGACTACTTTTGATGAAAAATCTGCCATACAGAGTCTTTGAATTCTCTATATAGAAGTCACTTTTTGACTTACTAGACATAATCCTGGCCAAAGAGTTCCTGAACATTAACTTGCTATTCATAAAGATTGACTTGTTGGTTATATTAGCCATACAGAGGTCCATATTTGACCCTAGGAAAATATTTCTGGCCAAATAATCCTCAATCTTGAACTTTTCATACATACTCATAGACAACTTCTGATGCTTGATTAGCGATATTGAAGTCCATTTAGAAGTCCGTATCTTGACGGATTGAATTTATTTCTGGTCAAAGGGTCCTAATTGGTTTTAAACTATATAAACTTAGAGACTCCTGATGTAAATCAGCCATTCAGAATTCCATATTTGACCTACTGAACATATTTTTGGCCAAAGAGCCCTCAATCTTGAACTTTCTACATATACTCACTGACTCTTCTGATGCTTCATAAGCCATATATGGCAATTTCTGACCTATTGAACTTATATCCGGTCAAAGGGTCCTCAAAAGTTTTTAATCAATATAAAGTTATAGACTACTTTTGATGAAAAATATGCCATACAGAGTCTTTGAAATCTATCTTTCTAAACATATTGACTCCTTCTGGTGTTAAATCAGCCATACAGAATTCCATATTTGACCTACTGAAAATATAACTGGCCAAAGAGTACTCATAGATTAACACTACACATTCAGATTGATTTCTTCTGAGGTTATATCAGACTGAAAAAAAGTCCATATTTGACTTTCTGAAAATTGTTCTGGCCATAGACTACTCGAAAATTGAACTTTCAATACATACTCATAGACTCCTTCTGATGCTTCATAAGCCATATATGGCCGTATCTGACCAAATGAACTGATTTCCGGTCACTTTCTATACATTCTCGTTAACACCTTCTGATATTACGTCAGCCATACAGAATTTCATATTTGACCAAAGGAACATATTTCTGGCCAAAGTGTCCTCGATCTTGAACTTTCTATACATACTCAAAGACTCCTATATTCTTCATAAGTCCAATAGATATACATATCAGGCGTATTGAACTTATTGCTGGTCAAAGGGGCTTCAAAAGATTTTAAACTATATAAAATTATAGACTCTTTCTGATGTTAAATCAGCCATATACAGAGGTCCCTTTTTGACTTACTGGACATATTTTTGGCCAAAGAGTTCCTGAACATTACCTTGCTATTCATAAAGATTGACTTGTGATGTTATATTAGCCATACAGAAGTCCATATTTGACCCAAGGAAAATATGTCTGGCCAAATAATCCTCAATCTTGAACTTTCCATATATACTCATAGACTCCTTCTGATGCTTCATTAGCCATATAGAAGTCCATTTAGAAGTCCATATCTTGACTGATTGAACTTATTTCCGGTCAAATGGTTCATAAATGGTTTTAAACTATGAACTTAGAGACTTCTTCTGATGTTAATCAGCCATTTAGAATTCCACATTTGACCTACTGAACATATTTTTGGCCAAAAAAATGACAAAAGTCCATATTTGACTTGCTAAAAATTGCTCTGGCCAAAGAGTACTCTAAAATTGAACTTTCTATACATACTCGTTAACACCTTCTGATATTACGTCAGCCATACAGAAGTCCATATTTGACCAAAGGAATATATTTCTGGCCAAAGAGTCCTTGATCTTGAACTTTCTATACACACAAAGACTCCTAGTGATGCTTCATGAGTCCAATAGATATCCATATCTTGACTGATTGAACTTATTTCTGGTCAAAGGGTCCTTAAATGGTTTTAAACTATATAAACTTAGAGACTCCTTCTGATGTTAAATCAGCCATTCAGAATTCCATATTTGACCTACTGAACATATTTTTGGCCAAAGAGTCCTCAATCTTGAACTTTCTACATATACTCACTGACTCTTCTGATGCTTCATAAGCCATATATGGCCATATCTGACCTATTGAACTTATTTCCGATCAAAGGATCCTAAAAAGTTTTTTTTAAAAGTTATACAGGGGTCACTTTTTGACTTAATGGACATATTCCTGGACAAAGAGTATCTGAACACTAACTTTCTATTTATAAAGATTGACTTGTTGGTTATATTAGCCATACAGAAGTCCATATTTGACCCAAGGAAAATATTTCTGACCAAATAATCCTCAATCTTGAACTTTCCATACATACTCATTGACTACTTCTGATTCTTTATACGCCATATATGGCCATATGTGACCATATCTGACCTATTGAACTCATTTCCGGTCAAAGGGTCCTCAAAAGCTTTTAAACAATATAAAGATATAGACTTTTGAGGAAAAATCTGCCATACGAGTCTTTGAACTATATCTTTCTAAACATATTGACTCCTTCTGGTGTTAAATCAGAAAACTTTCAATACATACTCATAGACTCCTTTTGATGCTTCATAAGCCATATATGGCCATATCTGACCTATTGAACTTATTTCCGGTCACTTTCTATACATTCTCGTTAACACCTTCTGATATTACGTCAGCCATACAGAAGTCCATATTTTGACCAAAGGAACATATTTCTGGCCAAAGAGTCCTCAATCTTGAACTTTCTACACATACTCATATTCTCCTTCTGATGCTTCATAAGCCATATATGGCCATATCTGACCTATTGAACTTATTTCCGGTCAAAGGGTCCTAAGTTTTAAAAAAAGTTATAGACTACTTTTGATGAAAAATCTGCCATACAGAGTCTTTGAACTCTATCTTTCTAAACATATTGACTCCTTCTGGTGTTAAATCAGCCATACAGAATTCCATATTTGACCTACTGAAAATATAACTGGCCAAAGAGTACTCATAGATTAACACTATACATTCAGATTGATTTCTTCTGAGGTTATATCAGACTGAAAAAAAGTCCATATTTGACATTCTGAAAATTGTTCTGGCCATAGACTACTCGAAAATTGAACTTTCAATACATACTCATAGACTCCATCTGATGCTTCATAAGCCATATATGGCCATATCTGACCTATTGAACTTATTTCCGGTTACTTTTTATACATTCTTGTTAACACCTTCTGATATTACGTCAGCCATACAGAAGTCCATATTTTGACCAAAGGAACATATTTCTGGCCAAAGAGTCCTCAATCTTGAACTTTCTACACATACTCATAATCTCCTTCTGATGCTTCATAAGCCATATATGGCCATATCTGACCTATTGAACTTATTTCCGGTCAAAGGGTCCTAAGTTTAAAAAAAAAGTTGACTACTTTTGATGAAAAATCTGCCATACAGAGTCTTTGAATTCTGTATACAGAGGTCACTTTTTGACTTACTGGACATAATCCTGGCCAAAGAGTTCCTGAACATTAACTTGCTATTCATAAAGATTGACTTGTTGGTTATATTAGCCATACAGAGGTCCATATTTGACCCTAGGAAAATATTTCTGGATAAATAATCCTCAATCTTGAACTTTCCATACAGTATGTATGATAGTATGAGTGTCAGATGAGTATCATAGACAACTTCTGATGCTTGATTAGCCATATTGAAGTACATTTAGAAGTCCATATCTTGACGGACTGAATTTATATCTGGTCAAAGGTTCCTAATTGGTTTTAAACTATATAAATTTAGAGACTCCTGATGTTAAATCAGCCATTCAGAATTCCATATTTAACCTACTGAACATATTTTTGGCCAAAGAGTCCTCAATCTTGAACTTTCTACATATACTCACTGACTCTTCTGATGCTTCATAAGCCATATATGGCCATATCTGACCTTTTGAACTTATATCCGGTCAAAGGGTCCTCAAAAGTTTTTAAACAATATAAAGTTATAGACTACTTTTGATGAAAAATCTACCATACAGAGTCTTTGAAATCTATCTTTATAAACATATTGACTCCTTCTGGTATTAAATCAGCCATACAGAATTCCATATTTGACCTACTGAAAAAATAACTGGCCAAAGAGTACTCATAGATTAACACTATACACTACTTTTGATGAAAAATCTGACATACAGAGTCTTTGAATTCTGTATACATTCTGTAAATTCTGTAAACCTTTTGACTTACTGGACATAATCCTGGCCAAAGAGTTCCTGAACATTAACTTGCTATTCATAAAGATTGACTTGTTGGTTATATAAGCCATACAGAGGTCCATATTTGACCCTAGGAAAATATTTCTGGCCAAATAATCCTCAATCTTGAACTTTCCATAGACTCCTTCTGATGCTTCATAAGCCATATATGGCCATATCTGACTTATTAGGTGTTCAAGCACGAAGTGCTGAAAACCTATTGTAATTGTACTGATTTTTATTATTATTATTATTCTCCTGTAAAACGCATCGTGCAGCCCAAACCGTAAGTCCTAGAGACTTGAAACTTTGCCAATGGGTAGTACAAAAATCGAGGAGAGGTTATCAAAGTATGACCCCGATTGGCCTATAGGTGGCGCTATAGCAACCAATTGCGCGAAACTGGTCATAACTCCTAGACCGTACGTCATAGACTCAAGTGTCTTATATCCTTGGAAAGCTGGAGGCTTGACGAACAAAACGTATATCTCCGATTTCATTTCCGGTATGCAAATTTTCCCGCCATTTTGAATTTTGTCAAAAAACTACTTTTGCTAACTAGTCCTAGGTTTTTCAATTGATCGGAACCAAACCAGTGCAGAAATGTTCTCTGGAGTCTGAAGATCAATAATGATCGAAAAAAAGTTGAATTATCGATTCACGGTCGCTAGGGGGCGCAAAATGAACGTTGTAGGAGGAGCCTATTTTACTAAAATGTCTATAACTCGAGAAGTAAATGAGATAGCTTCACCAATCTTGGTACACATATTAAGGAGGTCAATCTAAGGTCACGATATCAAAAACTCTTTGATTGGCCACATGGTGGCGCTATAACAAAGAAAAAAGATATAAACACCTGACTGTTTGTCCGATTGACTTGAAATTTGGTATGCAGTGTCTTGGCCCAAGGCCCCATATTAGGCCGTGGGCCGGACCCCGAAATTGTGAATTTCACAGATCCCTGCCAAGGAACTAAGTGATTTGTTTACAGATGGCATGTAAAAATTCTTATAAGTAGTGTAATCATTGTTTCCAACGTTGATGTGTGCACATTTTATGAAGATATCGATTTAAACTCTTACATTTTTAAACGGGCAAATTTGTAGAACTACTAAATCGTAGCGCCAGAAAACGTAAACAAATCACCCGTCTCCCTGACAACCAACATATTTGATACAGTAACTTTGCTCTTTATAACGAAATCCTGCGATTTAAATAGTCTTTATATACTTTTTGTCTACACGAGCTATACTATACATTGTGCACTTACCGTCAGAAGACCTCTAATGTTATTGATCACCCGTGACATACATGGAAATTTACATAGACCGCATAACAACAAAGCGGGACGCGATTGACAGCCGGTGTGCGACAATATGAAGTGCTGTATACATGTTGCTTCTAGGGCAAAAAGCCCAATAACCTTATTTTCTCAAACAAGTTGGGCATCATTTGTTCAGTGTGCCCAGAAATGGGTTAACCTCAACAATGCTGAGAGTTTAATAGCTGAAAAAGCCATAGCAACATTCAATTTAACAGAAACCTGGAGAGCCCAAGATGTGCCAGTTAATGTGGGCTTCCATAGGGAATGCTAACGTTACATGCTCTTCACCAATAAAGATCACATTGCAAGAGCATGTAGGAGGAGAGAAATGGCAGCCAAAGATACTGAAGGTATGTATCAAATCCATAAATTCTGCAAATTTTCTATTAAAATAATTGTGTATTGATCGTGTAACTTTGGCTATGTATGTGTGTATTGTAGTTAGTTTAAGAAAGTATGTTAAATAAACCTCACACTACCAGTGAATCTTAACTACACAAAGTGATTTTTTATTCATGTATATTTTTGAACATTTTATCTTAAAAAAAATTATTGAAAAGCTGGAGATTTAACAAGGGCAAAAAGCATATTCAATATAAGATTACAGTGAATAGTGTAAGGTTGACAATGAATTGAACACAAAAGTCATTTTTTTAAAGGAATGTTTTATTTGAAACAAAGACATTACATGGTATTCTTACAAATCTAAACAGTGAGATTACTAGATTAAAAGTAACCACCTTTGATAAACACATTCTTTGTCATATTTGTCTACCTGACAATGCATCCTATTCATACTGGAATATATACCAAAATATTTTCTATTCCTCTGTTCTACAGGAGAAGTTTGCAAAGCCTGCCAGACATACCTCCCCCAATGCAGCATTGATGGAGGATCGAGGGGGAATTCTATGCAGTTCATTGGATGACATTTCCACCAGCACCAAAAAGTGTCTTGGAGCTTGTGCATTGCCAGTGCAAAACATTACAATGTGTGTGTGGGGGGGTGGGGGGGGGGCTGCACATGTAGAAATCTACCATGCACAGACATGTGTCTATTGGTGCTTTTCCATTGCATGGTACGGCTCGGTTCAGCTCGGAACGGTTCGGCTCGCTTCACTTTTCCACTGCGTGGTACAACTCGACTCGGTACGGCACGGTTCGGTTCGCTTTCGGTTGCTTTTCCACTGCAGTTAGTACCGCTTCAAAGTGGGTGGGACTGATCGTTAATAGTTGCCGCCTCTACTGGCTCGGTAGTCTTTTTTTTTTTTTTTTTTTTTTTAAGTTTGTAGGTCCGGTGGTAGCCGTGTGCGGCTAAGAGCTGTGCTACTTCTTGGAACACTTTTTCATTCCGTGTTGCCCCATCCAGCTCTCGCTGGATCCGCTCCTCGGCAACCAACGAGAGGAACGTCTGCACCTCGTCCACTGACCACGATTCAGCCATTTCTTGTTTGATTTTTTTTTTTACCTCTTTTGTCAAGTAAATACTCTAAAAACAGGTGCTACCGCGTTGGCTGTTGTCTGGCTATTTACATCTAGCGGGTTTAGTGTCTCGTGTCGCAAATACAATGACGCTGAAGTGACGATTCTGTCTGACCAATCAGTGATCTGCAGTGTTTTCACGTCACATTTAGTATCGGTACGGTACGCTTGGAACCTCAACAGAGGTGGTACCATTTAAAGCGAGCCGAAGCGAGCCGTACCGTACCGTACCATGCAGTGGAAAAGCGCCAAAGCGTGCTGTGCCGAACCGAGCCGTACCGTACCATGCAGTGGAAAAGCACCAAAGCGTGCCGTGCCGTACCGTACCATGCAGTGGAAAAGCGCCATATGTAGGAACTGCACCAACGCTGTCTAAGGATGAAACACACAACATTGTGAGCGTGCAGCCATGGCCTGACTACATCTTTAAATAACATGACACTAATAAAAGTTAATCTGGTACAAGTTCGTTTTTGTCTGGTGTTGTAAATTCACTAAATAGCCCTAGTTAGCCGTTGATAATCTAACTCAGGGGTTTTCAAAGTGTGTGGCGGGCCTCCAAACAGTTTCAGGGGAGGATCAATGGAAGTGAAACTATTACATTACTTGCATTAGTTATCAAAAGGAGATCACACAGAATAGCCCACATGTGTGAGAGTTCAGATACAGTAGTTTTGGGGAACTGTTTTCCCCTCATCAGGCTGAAACTAATAAATGCCTTAGGACAGACCTTTGTTTATAACTGTTTGGTGCAGTAAGAAGTTATGTTCAGCAATATTAGGCTATTTTGGCTCAAATGTTGAGTGCCTATGGGATAAAAAATATATAAGTATGATCCCAAAGGCATCCAGGAATTGAGCGAAACTTACCAAGTAAACTAAAAATGTGGTGGGGGGCACGTCGTTTCCCACGCTTTGTTTGAAGGCACGCAGTCTCAGACTTTGAAAACCCCTTATCTAATTTTTGCCTTACTATAACATTAGCCAACTATACAAAATAAATCCAACGTGGACGTTGCCTCATGGAGATACCGTTAATACGTTGCCTACTTCACCCAAGTGAGGTGTTCCAAGAGCGTCTGCCTTCTGCCCTACAGATGTCGGCTTCACCATCAGGAGAGGAAACGCATGCAAAATATACAAAATACAATGTGCGATTAGACAGGAATCAGGAGATAACGTAAGCTAACTATATAACCGTGTGTGTTTTAGATCTCTCCCTGCCCCAACATAGCTGATTCAAACTGTCAACTCATTATGAACTATGGAAGCTGTTTATATCATCCGTGTTGGAGCAGGGAGTTGTCTAAAACAGGCAGGACAACGTGTATCGTGTAACTTACTCCTGGAGATGTTTTGGAAATACTCTCGCAGTACATAAGCTTCACTTCAAATAAGATAAATTCATATAACTGTTAGCTAGTTACACGGAAGGGGCTGAACGATGGAAAAAAACTTTAAAACTTTCTTCTTCTGGACGAAAAAAAAAAAACTTCAGCGTCATAGTCAACATTTTAAGACAAATGCAAATAAGCCCTTGATAAACTCTTTACAACACACAGTTAAATAAATAATTAGCTTGCGGTATCCACAGAACAAAAAGCTGATCCTACCATAACGTTACAAAGTTACTTCAGGTGCTAACACTAGCCAACTTGCCGTATACTAGCTACATTTAAAACGACAAATAGCTTAGCATTACCCACGTGTGTAGCATTCGGCGAACATATGCCAAGACCAATGCATTCAGACTTTTTACAATGTTTCGGATAATGCTAGTGCTAATCAGTTACCTACTGTTTCCACGATGTGTGGTGCAGCCATACACTAGCCAAAAAACGGAGGACTCGCCACTGACCGGCCGCCGCGCCCGCGAGTTCAGTTCACATCCGGGTCTTCGGGCACCGGTTCAAATAATGACGTGATTGGTCAACTCAAGTTGACAAGGTAACAACACGAGCTTTGATTGGTTCTTACTCCGGCTAACATTTTGTGGTTAGCTAGCGAGATTATATCTACGTTATATTTTTAATGTGCAACAATTGACGTTGGAAACAAGCAGTAATGTGCTCAACAACAATTTATAAAGCCAGTTATAAAAAATTAACCAGTTCCCTGGAGGAGATCTATCAAATCGAAAACTAAAGGAGAAAAACAGACTTGGCCCACTGCCTATATATGTTTAAAAGGATATTGGCGTATTTAAAAAAACATGGCCGCCATTGGCCAATGAAGTTGAATCACCAATTAGACAAGGTTAACGGAGGCCAATCAGAACGAAACTCAGTGGGCATGTTCAACTCATGGCCCCAGAGGTCTGTAAGAGTTTTGAAAGAAATTGGACACTAGTTGGCGCTAACGAGTTTTAAGGCTCTGTAATCACGTGGTGTTACAAATATCGTCACAAAATGCATATCATTTGATAGATCTCCTCATGCTGAACAACTTTGCCTCTAGAACCACTCTTGTCAATCAAACCGTTTATTAAATATTCACGAATATGTTAAAAACCTACTTTTGCGAACTAGTCCCTGGTTTTTCGCCCAATCAGAACCAAACTAGTCTAGAACAATTCTCTGGTCTCTCTAGATCAATAGTTATTTGTCACGACACACACCATGGAGAGACAGCAGATCCAAGTGCAGTAAGATGTGTTTATTTGGGGTAATCCGTAAAGCGTAATCCAGTCCAGGCAAGGGTCAAATACCATATAAGCAATCCAACAAGAATAACAAGATACAGGAACAGACAAAAAACTAACCAGGAAGTGTGAGGACATCTAACAGACACCAGGAATACACAAACCAGACACTGTGACATTATTGAAAAAAAGTTGAACTTTTGCATTTTTCGTAGGGCTATAACAGGGTCATTTTGAAAATGGGCGTGTCAAAATACATTCAAAAGCCTATAAATCGTACATAAAAACTCAGAACTTCACCAAAATTGGTGAGCACATGTGAGATAACATCATTAAAAAGCATGCACAATTTCATGGAGATCGGACCATAGGTGGCGCTATAACTGTTAAAAAGCTTTAAAACCATATATTTCCAATGGCAAATTGCCTGTATTGGCTGTAAATGGTGTTTTTCCATCTATGATCATATAATGTTCATATCATAATGTTCAAAACCAGTGCAGTACAATTCTCTGGACTCTCTAGATCAATAATTATAAGAAAATGAAAAGGTGAAAATGATTTGAGCATAATGGCATTTTTGGCCAATAAGTGGTATTTTACTGCCCCCTGCTGTATAAAATAGTCATTTTGTCACACTACTCAACTATAATTCATATTCAGACTTTATAAAATCACTATTTTAACATTTGAAATCACATTTTGACAAAATTCATCTATTGGAGTATTACTATTGACAATTGTGTCACATAGAGAAATAGGAATTGTGAAAGTGAAACGGAGGCCGCCATTTAGGCCACGCGTACCCCCCCCCCCCCCCCCCCCCCGTGCAAATTCACTCATAACTCGAAAATGGAAAGTCGTTGCGCGCTCAAATTTTGGTGGTAAGGTCCTCTCCAGGCTCTTAGTTGAAATCTATTGTCGCGGAGCTCGGGAACGCCCCCCCCCCCCCCCCCCCCCCCCCCCCGCGAATGTCGAATTCGCGAGACGTCCGACTTTGAACGACTGTAACTCCCGACCCAGACCACCCCGATCCTTGTGGAATAGCTTGTTGGAAAGGGCCCGTCCTCACCTAGCTTCGATTCGATTTTGGTGTGATTTGGCCTGGGGATTCCCGAGATATAAGCCAAAAAAGGATTGCATTTGAACGGGAATAACTCCCGGCCCCAATCGCCCACCAACACCAGGATGGTCTCATTACACAGGGCACCTCGAGCACTATCTAAGCTCCGAGTTTCAGATTTTTTCGTCTTCTCGTTGCCGAAATATAAGTGAAAAAACAAATTTCCATTCATTCATTCACTTCAACTGTAAGATGGAGGCTGCAATACCACGGTTGTCCACTAGAGAGAGCAGCAGGATTATTTTTGTAATCTTTTTATCAGCTTTCAGCATTGACTAACAAACAAATGCTTAAAGCTGTATATTTGTTATTTTGATGGACGTGTAATATGTGTGTAAGCATGCATAATGGAGTTAACATGGAAAAATTGGTTTTCTTTAGTGCAAAATACTGGTAAAAATCAAGACTTATATATATATATTTAGACACTAAACAATCCCTTATATAACAATTACTATTATAACACAAGCATATTTTGTCAGTTTATCACTTCATTTGTTCTGATGCTTCACATAATTGCTAGCAACGTGGTAAATCATTCTAGAATGTGGTATAGCATGGTAAATCAAGGTAAACTAAGATCAATCATGGTAAACCATGGTAAATCATACTGGAACATGGTAAATCATGAAAAATCACACTAAAATGTGGTATTTCATGGTAAATCATGCTAAAACATGGTCTATTCCATCTATGATGTCAGCGGTTAAATGCTTGCTACATAAAACTTAATGTCTTTTGATGCTTAACTGCCTTGACTGCCTTGACTGCCTTAACTGCTTGAACACCGCTAAATGCTGCTAGCAGCTTTAATTGAACTTATTTCCGGTCACTTTCTATACATTCTTGTTAACACCTTCTGATATTACGTCAGCCATACAGAATTTCATATTTGACCAAAGGAACATATTTCTGTCCAAAGTGTCATCGATCTTGAACTTTCTATACATACTCAAAGACTCCTACTGATGCTTCATAAGTCCAATAGATATACATATCAGGCGTATTGAACTTATTGCTGGTCAAAGGGGCTTCAAACGATTTTAAACTATATAAAGTTATAGACTCTTTCTGATGTTAAATCAGCCATATACAGAGGTCCCTTTTTGACTTACTGGACATACTTTTGGCCAAAGAGTTCCTGAACATTACCTTGCTATTACCTTGCATTACCTTGCATTACCGTGCATAAAGATTGTGATGTTATATTAGCCATACAGAAGTCCATATTTGACCCAAGGAAAATATGTCTGGCCAAATAATCCTCAATCTTGAACTTTCCATATATACTCATAGACAACTTCTGATGCTTCATTAGCCATGTATAGAAGTCCATTTAGAAGTTCATATCTTGACTGATTGAACTTATTTCTAGTCAAAGGGTCCTTAATTGGTTTTAAACTATATAACATATTTTTGGCCAAAGAGTCCTCAATCTTTTTCTATACATACTCATTGACTCCTTCTGATGCGTCATAAGCCATTAATTGGCCATATCTGACCTATTGAACTTATTTCCGGTCAAAGGGTCCTAAAAAGTCTTTTTAAAAAATATAAAGTTATAGACTACTTTTTGATGAAAAATCTACTGTCTTCCATTACAATAACATTACGAGAAGTCAGTCTGCATGTATAGTGAGTTAATATTCATGGACTCTGGCCAGAAATAAGTTCAGTAGGTCAGATATTGACATATATATGGCTTATGATGCATCAGAAGGAGTCTATGAGTATGCACAGAAAGTGAAAGATTGAGGATTCTTTGGCCAGAAATACTTACTGATGTAAAATCAGAAGGAATCTAAGAGAAAGTATAGAAATTTCAAGATCGAGAACTTTAGGGACATAATTAATAATAACAATAAAAGTATCATGCATTATGTTTGCCTTGCAATGCATTCAAAAACTAACTCAATCCATAAAGCATTAAAGATATTTGCAATGCAATCTGCTGTTGTATACATAAGCTCAAGCGTTGTGCATTGAAGAATAAAAGTAAATGCACATTGTTGCATTAGAATGCATTCAATAACTAACTCTAGTCAAAGTGCACTGAAGATAATTGCAATGCAATCTGCTGTTGCATCGCTTGCTTATAAGCTCAAGCGTTGTGCATTGAAGAATAACAATATAAGTATTATGCACTTTGTTGCATTACAATGCATTCAAGAACTAACTCAATCCAAAGTGCACTGAAGATATTTACAATGCAATCTGCTGTTTTGCATCGCTTTGCACATACGTTAAAGCGTTGTGGATTAAAGAATAACAATAAAAGTAACATGCACTTTGTTTCATTACAATACATTCAAGAACTAACTCAATCCAAAGTGCACTAAATATATTTGCAATGCAATCTACTGTTGCATCGCTTGCTTATACGCTCAAGCGTTGTGCAATGAAGAATAACAATAAAAGTATCATGCACTTTTTTGCCTTGCAATGTATTCAAGAACTAAATCATTCCAAAGTGCACTGAAGATATTTGCAAAGCAATCTGCTGTTGCATCGCTTTGCACTTATGGTAAAGCGTTGTACATTAAAGAATAAAAACAAAAGTTACATGCACTTTGTTGCATTACAATGAATTCAAGAACTAACTCAATCCAAAGTGCACTAAAGATATTTGCAATGTAATCTACTGTTGCATCGCTTGCTTATACGCTCAAGCGTTGTGCATTGAAGAATAACAATAAAAGTATCATGCACTTTGTTGCCTTGCAATGCATTCAAGAACTAACTCAATCCAAAGTGCACTGAAGATATTTGCAATGCAATCTGCTGTTGCATCGCTTTTGCACATACGTTAAAGCGTTGTCCATTAAAGAATAACAATAAAAGTAACATGCACTTTGTTTCATTACAATTCATTCAAGAACTAACTCATTCCAAAGTGCACTGAAGATATTTGAAAAGCAATCTGCTGTTGCATCGCTTTGCACTTATGTTAAAGCGCTGTGCATTAAAGAATAACAATAAAAGTATCATGCATTTTGTTGCCTTGCAATGCATTCAAGAACTAACTCAATCCAAAGTGCACTGAAGATATTTGCAATGCAATCTGCTGTTGCATCGCTTTGCACATACGTTAAAGCGTTGTGCATTAAAGAATAACAATAAAAGTAACATGCACTTTGTTTCATTACAATGCATTCAAGAACTAACTCAATCCAAAGTGCACTAAAGATATTTGCAATGCAATCTGCGGTTGCATCGCTTGCTTATAAGCTCAACCGTTGTGCATTGAAGAATAAAAGTAAATGCACTTTGTTGCCTTACAATGCATTCAAGAACTAACTCTAGTCAAAGTGCACTGAAGATAATTGCAATGCAATCTGCTGTTGCATTGCTTGCTTATAAGCTCAAGCGTTATGCATTGAAGAGTATATAAAAGTATCATGCACTTTGTTGCTTTGCAAAGCATTTAAAAACTAACTCAATCCGAAGTCCTTTAAAGATATTTGCAATGCAATCTGCTGTTGCATCGCTTGCTTATACGCTCAAGCGTTGTGCATTGAAGAATAACAATAAAAGTATCATGCGTTTTGTTGCCTTGCAATGCATTCAAGAACTAACTCAATCCAAAGTGCACTGAAGATATTTACAATGCAATCTGCTGTTTTGCATCGCTTTGCACATACGTTAAAGCGTTGTGGATTAAAGAATAACAATAAAAGTAACATGCACTTTGTTTCATTACAATACATTCAAGAACTAACTCAATCCAAAGTGCACTAAAGATATTTGCAATGCAATCTGTGGTTGCATCGCTTGCTTATAAGCTCAAGCGTTGTGCATTGAAGAATAAAAGTAAATGCACTTTGTTGCATTAGAATGCATTCAAGAACTAACTCTAGTCAAAGTGCACTGAAGATAATTGCAATGCAATCTGCTGTTGCATCGCTTGCTTATAAGCTCAAGCGTTGTGCATTGAAGAATAACAATATAAGTATTATGCACTTTGTTGCATTACAATGCATTCAAGAACTAACTCAATCCAAAGTGCACTAAATATATTTGCAATGCAATCTACTGTTGCATCGCTTGCTTATACGCTCAAGCGTTGTGCAATGAAGAATAACAATAAAAGTATCATGCACTTTTTTGCCTTGCAATGTATTCAAGAACTAAATCATTCCAAAGTGCACTGAAGATATTTGCAAAGCAATCTGCTGTTGCATCGCTTTGCACTTATGGTAAAGCGTTGTACATTAAAGAATAAAAACAAAAGTTACATGCACTTTGTTGCATTACAATGAATTCAAGAACTAACTCAATCCAAAGTGCACTAAAGATATTTGCAATGTAATCTACTGTTGCATCGCTTGCTTATACGCTCAAGCGTTGTGCATTGAAGAATAACAATAAAAGTATCATGCACTTTGTTGCCTTGCAATGCATTCAAGAACTAACTCAATCCAAAGTGCACTGAAGATATTTGCAATGCAATCTGCTGTTGCATCGCTTTTGCACATACGTTAAAGCGTTGTCCATTAAAGAATAACAATAAAAGTAACATGCACTTTGTTTCATTACAATTCATTCAAGAACTAACTCATTCCAAAGTGCACTGAAGATATTTGAAAAGCAATCTGCTGTTGCATCGCTTTGCACTTATGTTAAAGCGCTGTGCATTAAAGAATAACAATAAAAGTATCATGCATTTTGTTGCCTTGCAATGCATTCAAGAACTAACTCAATCCAAAGTGCACTGAAGATATTTGCAATGCAATCTGCTGTTGCATCGCTTTGCACATACGTTAAAGCGTTGTGCATTAAAGAATAACAATAAAAGTAACATGCACTTTGTTTCATTACAATGCATTCAAGAACTAACTCAATCCAAAGTGCACTAAAGATATTTGCAATGCAATCTGCGGTTGCATCGCTTGCTTATAAGCTCAACCGTTGTGCATTGAAGAATAAAAGTAAATGCACTTTGTTGCCTTACAATGCATTCAAGAACTAACTCTAGTCAAAGTGCACTGAAGATAATTGCAATGCAATCTGCTGTTGCATTGCTTGCTTATAAGCTCAAGCGTTATGCATTGAAGAGTATATAAAAGTATCATGCACTTTGTTGCTTTGCAAAGCATTTAAAAACTAACTCAATCCGAAGTCCTTTAAAGATATTTGCAATGCAATCTGCTGTTGCATCGCTTGCTTATACGCTCAAGCGTTGTGCATTGAAGAATAACAATAAAAGTATCATGCGTTTTGTTGCCTTGCAATGCATTCAAGAACTAACTCAATCCAAAGTGCACTGAAGATATTTACAATGCAATCTGCTGTTTTGCATCGCTTTGCACATACGTTAAAGCGTTGTGGATTAAAGAATAACAATAAAAGTAACATGCACTTTGTTTCATTACAATACATTCAAGAACTAACTCAATCCAAAGTGCACTAAAGATATTTGCAATGCAATCTGTGGTTGCATCGCTTGCTTATAAGCTCAAGCGTTGTGCATTGAAGAATAAAAGTAAATGCACTTTGTTGCATTAGAATGCATTCAAGAACTAACTCTAGTCAAAGTGCACTGAAGATAATTGCAATGCAATCTGCTGTTGCATCGCTTGCTTATAAGCTCAAGCGTTGTGCATTGAAGAATAACAATATAAGTATTATGCACTTTGTTGCATTACAATGCATTCAAGAACTAACTCAATCCAAAGTGCACTGAAGATATTTACAATGCAATCTGCTGTTTTGCATCGCTTTGCACATACGTTAAAGCGTTGTGGATTAAATAATAACAATAAAAGTAACATGCACTTTGTTTCATTACAATACATTCAAGAACTAACTCAATCCAAAGTGCACTAAATATATTTGCAATGCAATCTACTGTTGCATCGCTTGCTTATACGCTCAAGCGTTGTGCAATGAAGAATAACAATAAAAGTATCATGCACTTTTTTGCCTTGCAATGTATTCGAGAACTAAATCATTCCAAAGTGCACTGAAGATATTTGCAAAGCAATCTGCTGTTGCATCGCTTTGCACTTATGGTAAAGCGTTGTACATTAAAGAATAAAAACAAAAGTTACATGCACTTTGTTGCATTACAATGAATTCAAGAACTAACTCAATCCAAAGTGCACTGAAGATATTTGCAATGCAATCTGCTGTTGCATCGCTTTTGTACATACGTTAAAGCGTTGTCCATTAAAGAATAACAATAAAAGTAACATGCACTTTGTTTCATTACAATGCATTCAAGAACTAACTCAATCCAAAGTGCACTAAAGATATTTGCAATGCAATCTGTGGTTGCATCGCTTGCTTATAAGCTCAAGCGTTGTGCATTGAAGAATAAATGTAAATGCACATTGTTGCATTAGAATGCATTCAAGAACTAACTCTAGTCAAAGTGCACTGAAGATAATTGCAATGCAATCTGCTGTTGCATCGCTTGCTTATAAGCTCAAGCGTTATGCATTGTAGAGTAACAAAAAAAGTATCATGCACTTTGTTGCTTAGCAATGCATTTAAAAACTAACTCAATCCGAAGTCCTTTAAAGATATTTGCAATGCAATCTGCTGTTGCATTGCTTGCATATACAATTAAGCGCTGTTTCTTAAAGAATAACAATAAAAGTAACATGCAATTTGTTGCCTTGCAATGCATTCAAGAACTAACTCATTCAACAGTGCGTTGAAGATATTTGCAATGCAATCTGCTGTTGCATCGCTTGCTTATACGCTCAAGCGTTGTGCATTGAAGAATAACAATAAAAGTATCATGCACTTTGTTGCCTTTCAATGCATTCAAGAACTAACTCAATCCAAAGTGCACTGAAGATATTTGCAATGCAATCTGCTAATGCATCGCTTTGCACTTATGTTAAAGCGTTGTGCCTTAAAGAATAAAAACAAAAGTAACATGCACTTTGTTGCATTACAATTCATTCAAGAACTAACTCATTCCAAAGTGCACTGAAGATATTTGCAAAGCAATCTGCTGTTGCATCGCTTTGCACTTATGTTAAAGCGCTGTGCATTAAAGAATAACAATAAAAGTATCATGCATTTTGTTGCCTTGCAATGCATTCAAGAACTAACTCAATCCAAAGTGCACTGAAGATATTTGCAATGCAATCTGCTGTTGCATCGCTTTGCACATACGTTAAAGCGTTGTGCATTAAAGAATAACAATAAAAGTAACATGCACTTTGTTTCATTACAATGCATTCAAGAACTAACTCAATCCAAAGTGCACTAAAGATATTTGCAATGCAATCTGCGGTTGCATCGCTTGCTTATAAGCTCAATCGTTGTGCATTGAAGAATAAAAGTAAATGCACTTTGTTGCCTTACAATGCATTCAAGAAATAACTCTAGACAAAGTGCACTGAAGATAATTGCAATGCAATCTGCTGTTGCATCGCTTGCTTATAAGCTCAAGCGTTATGCATTGAAGAGTAACAATAAAAGTATCATGCACTTTGTTGCTTTGCAAAGCATTTAAAAACTAACTCAATCCGAAGTCCTTTAAAGATATTTGCAATGCTGTTGCATCGCTTGCTTATACGCTCAAGCGTTGTGCATTGAAGAATAACAATAAACGTGTCATGCGTTTTGTTGCCTTGCAATGCATTCAAGAACTAACTCATTCTAAAGTGCACTGAAGATATTTGCAATGCAATCTTTGCAATGCAATCTTGCATCGCTTTTTTATAAGCTCAAGCGTTGTGCATTGAAGAATAACAATATAAGTATTATGCACTTTGTTGCATTACAATGCATTCAAGAACTAACTCAATCCAAAGTGCACTGAAGATATTTACAATGCAATCTGCTGTTTTGCATCGCTTTGCACATACGTTAAAGCGTTGTGGATTAAAGAATAACAATAAAAGTAACATGCAATTTGTTGCCTTGCAATGCATTCAAGAACTAACTCATTCAACAGTGCGTTGAAGATATTTGCAATGCAATCTGCTGTTGCATCGCTTTGCACATAAGCCCAGTAAACAATTACCGTCTTTCAACGTTGAAATATGGTTGAAAATATGTCGGTCCGCCTTGGACTGGTTTACGACGTGATTTCAACTAAGTAGTTTTGGCCGGACTGTTTGACTACGTGTTTTCAACTGATCATCTAAAATGTTTTCAACTGATAATCTAAGACAGCTAGGATAAGTCTGTTATACATGCTAAAACAACAGAGAAAACAAACTACCAAACCATGTTCATTATTATCTCAAATAAATTTAAGGAGTTTTACATATTCCGTCAAAGTTATAAAAAAAATGTAAACGTTGAAAAGTTGGACAAATTTGACGTCTTTTCAATTTTCATTTTCAACCTTCAGTGGACCGTAATTAGACCGTAAAAATTACGTCTATTCAACGTCTAATAGACGCCTTTTTGCTGGCTGGGTAAAGCGTTGTCTATTAAAGAATAACAATAAAAGTAACATGCACTTTGTTTCATTACAATGCATTCAAGAACTAACTCAATCCAAAGTGCACTAAAGATATTTGCAATGCAATCTGTGGTTGCATCGCTTGCTTATAAGCTCAAGCGTTGTGCATTGAAGAATAAAAGTAAATGCACATTGTTGCATTAGAATGCATTCAAGAACTAACTCTAGTCAAAGTGCACTGAAGATAATTGCAATGCAATCTGCTAATGCATCGCTTGCTTATACGCTCAAGCGTTGTGCATTGAAGAATAACAATAAAAGTATCATGCACTTTTTTGCCTTGCAAATGCATTCAAGAACTAACTCAATCCAAAGTGCACTGAAGATATTTGCAAAGCAATCTGCTGTTGCATCGCTTTGCACATACGTTAAAGCGTTGTGCATTAAAGAATAACAATATAAGTAAATGCACTTTGTTTCATTACAATACATTCAAGAACTAACTCTAGTCAAAGTGCACTGAAGATATTTACAATGCAATCTGCTGTTTTGCATCGCTTTGCACATACGTTAAAGCGTTGTGGATTAAAGAATGACAATAAAAGTAACATGCAATTTGTTGCCTTGCAATGCATTCAAGAACTAACTCATTCAACAGTGCGTTGAAGATATTTGCAATGCAATCTGCTGTTGCATCGCTTTGCACATAAGTTAAAGCGTTGTCCATTAAAGAATAACAATAAAAGTAACATGCACTTTGTTTCATTACAATGCATTCAAGAACTAACTCAATCCAAAGTGTACTAAAGATATTTGCAATGCAATCTGTGGTTGCATCGCTTGCTTATAAGCTCAAGCGTTGTGCATTGAAGAATAAAAGTAAATGCACATTGTTGCATTAGAATGCATTCAAGAACTAACTCTAGTCAAAGTGCACTGAAGATAATTGCAATGCAATATGCTAATGCATCGCTTGCTTATACGCTCAAGCGTTGTGCATTGAAGAATAACAATAAAAGTATCATGCACTTTGTTGCCTTGCAATGCATTCAAGAACTAACTCAATCCAAAGTGCACTGAAGATATTTTCAATGCAATCTGCTAATGCATCGCTTTGCACTTATGTTAAAGCGTTGTGCCTTAAAGAATAAAAACAAAAGTAACATGCACTTTGTTGCATTACAATTCATTCAAGAACTAACTCAATCCAAAATGCACTGAAAATCTGCTGTTGCATCGCTTGCTTATACGCTCAAGCGTTGTACATTGAAGAATAACAATAATAGAATCATTAACTTTGTTGCCCTGCAATGCAATCAAGAACTAACTCATTCAACAGTGCTTTAAAGATATTTGCAATGCAATCTGCTGTTGCATCGCTTTCTTATACGCTCAAGCGTTGTGCATTGAAGTGTAACAATAAAAGTATCATGCACTTTGTTGCCTTGCAATGCATTCAAGAACTAACTCAATCCAAAGTGCACTGAAGATATTTGCAATGCAATCTGCTAATGCATCGCTTGCTTATACGCTCAAGCGTTGTGCATTGAAGAATAACAATTAAAGTATCATGCACTTTGTTGCCTTGCAATGCATTCAAGAACTAACTCAATCCAAAGTGCACTGAAGATATTTTCAATAAAATCTGCTAATGCATCGCTTTGCACTTATGTTAAAGCGTTGTGCCTTAAAGAATAAAAACAAAAGTAACATGCACTTTGTTGCATTACAATTCATTCAAGAACTAACTCAATCCAAAATGCACTGAAGATATTTGCAATGCAATCTGCTGTTGCATCGCTTGCTTATACGCTCAAGCGTTGTACATTGAGGAATAACAATAATAGAATCATTAACTTTGTTGCCTTGCAATGCAATCAAGAACTAACTCATTCAACAGTGCTTTAAAGATATTTGCAATGCAATCTGCTGTTGCATCGCTTTCTTATACGCTCAAGCGTTGTGCATTGAAGTGTAACAATAAAAGTATCATGCACTTTGTTGCCTTGCAATGCATTAAAGAACTACCTCATTCAACAGTGCGTTGAAGATATTTCCAATGCAATCTGCTGTTGCATCGATTGCTTATACGCTCAAGCGTTGTGCATTGAAGAATAACAATAAAAGTATCATGCACTTTTTTGTCTTGCAAATGCATTCAAGAACTAACTCAATCCAAAGTGCACTGAAGATATTTGCAATGCAATCTGTGGTTGCATCGCTTTGCTTATAAGCTCAAGCGTTGTGCATTGAAGAATAAAAGTAAATGCACATTGTTGCATTAGAATGCATTCAAGAACTAACTCTAGTCAAAGTGCACTGAAGATAATTGCAATGCAATATGCTAATGCATCGCTTGCTTATACGCTCAAGCGTTGTGCATTGAAGAATAACAATAAAAGTATCATGCACTTTGTTGCCTTGCAATGCATTCAAGAACTAACTCAATCCAAAGTGCACTGAAGATATTTTCAATGCAATCTGCTAATGCATCGCTTTGCACTTATGTTAAAGCGTTGTGCCTTAAAGAATAAAAACAAAAGTAACATGCACTTTGTTGCATTACAATTCATTCAAGAACTAACTCAATCCAAAATGCACTGAAAATCTGCTGTTGCATCGCTTGCTTATACGCTCAAGCGTTGTACATTGAAGAATAACAATAATAGAATCATTAACTTTGTTGCCCTGCAATGCAATCAAGAACTAACTCATTCAACAGTGCTTTAAAGATATTTGCAATGCAATCTGCTGTTGCATCGCTTTCTTATACGCTCAAGCGTTGTGCATTGAAGTGTAACAATAAAAGTATCATGCACTTTGTTGCCTTGCAATGCATTCAAGAACTAACTCAATCCAAAGTGCACTGAAGATATTTGCAATGCAATCTGCTAATGCATCGCTTGCTTATACGCTCAAGCGTTGTGCATTGAAGAATAACAATTAAAGTATCATGCACTTTGTTGCCTTGCAATGCATTCAAGAACTAACTCAATCCAAAGTGCACTGAAGATATTTTCAATGCAATCTGCTAATGCATCGCTTTGCACTTATGTTAAAGCGTTGTGCCTTAAAGAATAAAAACAAAAGTAACATGCTCTTTGTTGCATTACAATTCATTCAAGAACTAACTCAATCCAAAATGCACTGAAGATATTTGCAATGCAATCTGCTGTTGCATCGCTTGCTTATACGCTCAAGCGTTGTACATTGAGGAATAACAATAATAGAATCATTAACTTTGTTGCCTTGCAATGCAATCAAGAACTAACTCATTCAACAGTGCTTTAAAGATATTTGCAATGCAATCTGCTGTTGCATCGCTTTCTTATACGCTCAAGCGTTGTGCATTGAAGTGTAACAATAAAAGTATCATGCACTTTGTTGCCTTGCAATGCATTAAAGAACTACCTCATTCAACAGTGCGTTGAATATATTTCCAATGCAATCTGCTGTTGCATCGCTTGCTTATACGCTCAAGCGTTGTGCATTGAAGAATAACAATAAAAGTATCATGCACTTTTTTGTCTTGCAAATGCATTCAAGAACTAACTCAATCCAAAGTGCACTGAAGATATTTGCAAAGCAATCTGCTGTTGCATCGCTTTGCACATACGTTAAAGCGTTGTGCATTAAAGAATAACAAAAAAAGTAAATGCACTTTGTTTCATTACAATACATTCAAGAACTAACTCTAGTCAAAGTGCACTGAAGATAATTGCAATGAAATCTGCTGTTGCATTGCTTGCTTATAAGCTCAAGCGTTATGCATTGAAGAGTAACAATAAAAGTATCATGCACTTTGTTGCCTTGCAATGCATTCAAGAACTAACTCATTCCAAAGTGCTCTGAAGATATTTGCAATGCAATCTGCTGTTGCATCGCTTGCTTATACGCTCAAGCGTTGTGCATTGAAGAGAAACAATAAAAGTATCATGCACTTTTTTGCCTTGCAATGCATTCAAGAACTAACTCAATCCAAAGTGCACTGAAGATATTTGCAATGCAATCTGCTGTTGCATCGCTTTCTTATACGCTCAAGCGTTGTGCATTGAAGAGTAACAATAAAAGTATCATGCACTTTGTTGCCTTGCAATGCATTCAAGAACTAACTCATTCAACAGTGCTTTGAAGATATTTGCAATGCAATCTGCTGTTGCATCCCTTTTTATACGCTTAATTGTTGTGCATTGAAGAATTAAAACAACTGTATCATGCACTTTGTTGCCTGTGTTTTTTTTTTTTTTTCATACTTTTGGGATTTTGACAACAGGGCCCGGGTCATCGTTTTTTTTTTTTTTTTTTTTTTCATATTTTCCTATCATGGTTAAAAGGCAAAAGATATTCTTTAAACTGATGGCAGTTAAGCTCCATCCACAAAAAAATTGAATCAGCCTTTTTTTAAGCCACTTCATCAAAACCTCTCATATTGAGGGTGGGGGAACGGATTCCGACAGCTGTTTATTTGCCGTCGGATTCTGTTCCCCCCCTCTCTTTTTTCTTAGCAGTGAGGTTCAAATACTTAACAAACTTTTATTTCCTAGTTGTCCCCTATAGCCTAGTGGTCTAAGCACTGACATTTAACACTTTTGGGATTTTGACGACCAGAGTTCAAGTCCCGGGTCATCGTTTTTTCTGGGGGGTTTTTTCATACTTTTGGGATTTTGACGACAGGTCCCGGGTCATGTTTTTTTTTTTCTTTTTCTTTTTTTCATACTTTCCTATCATGGTTAAAAGGCAAAAGATATTCTTTAAACTGATGGCAGTTAAGCTCCATCCACAAAAAAATTGAATCAGCTTTTTTTTAAGCCACTTTATCAAAACCTCTCAAAATGAGGGTGGGGGAACGGATTCCGACAGCTGTTTTTTTGCTTCGTATTCTGTTCCCCCCCTCTCATTTATCTTAGCAGTGAGGTTCAAATACTCAACAAACTTTTGTTTTGCACTTGTCCCCTATAGCCTAGTGGTCTAAGCACTGACATTTAACACTTTTGGGATTTTGACGACCAGAGTTCAAGTCCCGGGTCATCGTTTTTTTTTTTTTTTTTTCATACTTTCCTATCATGGTTAAAAGGCAAAATATATTCTTTAAACTGATGGCAGTTAAGCTCCATCCACAAAAAAATTGAATCAGCCTTTTTTTAAGCCACTTCATCAAAACCTCTCAAAATGAGGGTGGGGGAACGGATTCCGACAGCTGTTTTTTTGCGTCGGATTCTGTTCCCCCCCTCTCATTTTTCTTAGCAGTGAGGTTCAAATACTTAACAAACTTTTGTTTTCTAGTTGTCCCCTATAGCCTAGTGGTCTAAGCACTGACATTTAACACTTTTGGGATTTTGACGACCAGAGTTCAAGTCCCGGGTCATCGTTTTTTTTCTTCTTTTTTTTCATATTTTTGGGATTTTGACATCAGGTCCCGGGTCATCGTTTTTTTTTTTTTTTTTTTTTTTTCATACTTTCCTTCAGTTAAGCTCCATCCACAAGAAAATTGAATCAGCCTTTTTTTAAGCCACTTCATCAAAACCTCTCATATTGAGGGTGGGGGAACGGATTCCGACAGCTGTTTTTTTGCCGTCGGATTCTGTTCCACCCCTCTCTTTTTTCTTAGCAGTGAGGTTCAAATACTTAACAAACTTTTGTTTTGCACTTGTCCCCTATAGCCTAGTGGTCTAAGCAATGACATTTAACACCTTTAGGATTTTGATGACCAGAGTTCAAGTCCCGGGTCATCGTTTTTTTTCTTCTTTTTTTTCATACTTTTGGGATTTTGACGACAGGTCCCGGGTCATCGTTTTTTTTTTTGTTTTTTTTTCATACTTTCCTATCATGGTTAAAAGGCAAAATATATTCTTTAAACTGATGGCAGTTAAGCTCCATCCACAAAAAAATTTAATCAGCCTTTTTTTAAGCCACTTCATCAAAACCTCTCATATTGAGGGTGGGGGAACGGATTCCGACAGCTGTTTTTTTGCCGTCGGATTCTGTTCCACCCCTTTCTTTTTTCTTAGCAGTGAGGTTCAAATACTTAACAAACTTTTGTTTTCTAGTTGTCCCCTATAGCCTAGTGGTCTAAGCACTGACATTTAACACTTTTGGGATTTTGACGACCAGAGTTCAAGTCCCGGGTCATCGTTTTTTCTGGGGGTTTTTTTCATACTTTTGGGATTTTGACGACAGGTCCCGGGTCATCGTTTTTTTTTTTTTTTTTCATACTTTCCTATCATGGTTAAAAGGCAAAATGTATTCTTTAAACTGATGGCAGTTAAGCTCCATCCACAAAAAAATTGAATCAGCCTTTTTTTAAGCCACTTCATCAAAACCTCTCAAAATGAGGGTGGGGGAACGGATTCCGACAGCTGTTTTTTTGCGTCGGATTCTGTTCCCCCCCTCTCATTTTTCTTAGCAGTGAGGTTCAAATACTCAACAAACTTTTGTTTTCTAGTTGTCCCCTATAGCCTAGTGGTCTAAGCACTGACATTTAACACTCTTGGGATTTTGATGACCAGAGTTCAAGTCCCGGGTCATCGTTTTATTTTTTATTTTTTTTCAAACTTTTGGGATTTTGACGACAGGGCCCGGGTCATCGTTTTTTTTTTTTTTTTTTTTTCATATTTTCCTATCATGGTTAAAAGGCAAAAGATATTCTTTAAACTGATGGCAGTTAAGCTCCATCCACAAAAAAATTGAATCAGCCTTTTTTTAAGCCACTTCATCAAAACCTCTCATATTGAGGGTGGGGGAACGGATTCCGACAGCTGTTTTTTTGCCGTCGGATTCTGTCCCCCCCCCTCTCATTTTTCTTAGCAGTGAGGTTCAAATACTCAACAAACTTTTGTTTTGCACTTGTCCCCTATAGCCTAGTGGTCTAAGCACTGTCATTTAACACTTTTGGGATTTTGACGACCAGAGTTCAAGTCCCGGGTCATCGTTTTTTCTGGGGGGTTTTTTCATACTTTTGGGATTTTGACGACAGGTCCCGGGTCATCGTTTTTTTTTTTTTTTTTTTTTTTTCATACTTTCCTATCATGGTTAAAAGGCAAAAGATATTCTTTAAACTGATGGCAGTTAAGCTCCATCCACAAAAAAATTGAATCAGCCTTTTTTTAAGCCACTTCATCAAAACCTCTCAAAATGAGGGTGGGGGAACGGATTCCGACAGCTGTTTTTTTGCGTCGGATTCTGTTCCCCCCCTCTCATTTTTCTTAGCAGTGAGGTTCAAATACTCAACAAACTTTTGTTTTGCACTTGTCCCCTATAGCCTAGTGGTCCTGACATTTAACACTTTTGGGATTTTGACGACCAGAGTTCAAGTCCCGGGTCATCGTTTTTTTTTCTTCTTTTTTTTCATACTTTTGGGATTTTGACGACAGGTCCCGGGTCATCGTTTTTTTTTTTTTTTTCATACTTTCCTATCATGGTTAAAAGGCAAAATATATTCTTTAAACTGATGGCAGTTAAGCTCCATCCACAAAAAAATTGAATCAGCCTTTTTTTAAGCCACTTCATCAAAATCTCTCATAATGAGGGTGGGGGAACGGATTCCGACAGCTGTTTTTTTGCCGTCGGATTCTGTCCCCCCCCCCCCCCCCACCCCTCTCATTTTTCTTAGCAGTGAGGTTCAAATACTCAAAAAAACTTTTGTTTTGCACTTGTCCCCTATAGCCTAGTGGTCTAAGCAATGACATTTAACACTTTTGGGATTTTGATGACCAGACTTCAAGTCCCGGGTCATCGTTTTTTTTCTTCTTTTTTTTCATACTTTTGGGATTTTGACGACAGGTCCCGGTCATCGGTTTTTCTTGTTGTTTTTTTTTCATACTTTCCTATCTTGGTTAAAAGGCAAAATATATTCTTTAAACTGATGGCAGTTAAGCTCCATCCACAAAAAAATTGAATCAGCCTTTTTTTAAGCCACTTCATCAAAACCTCTCATATTGAGGGTGGGGGAACGGATTCCGACAGCTGTTTTTTTTGCCGTCGGATTCTGTTCCACCCCTCTCTTTTTTCTTAGCAGTGAGGTTCAAATACTTAACAAACTTTTGTTTTCTAGTTGTCCCCTATAGCCTAGTGGTCTAAGCACTGACATTTAACACTTTTGGGATTTTGACGACCAGAGTTCAAGTCCCGGGTCATCATTTTTCTGGGGGTTTTTTTCATACTTTTGGAATTTTGACGACAGGTCCCGGGTCATCGTTTTTTTTTCTTCTTTTTTTTCATACTTTTGGGATTTTGACGACAGGTCCCGGGTCATCGTTTTTTTTTGTTTTTTTTTTAATACTTTTGGGATTTTGACGACAGGTCTTGGGTCATCGTTTTTTTTTTTTTTTTTTTTAATACTTTTGGGATTTTGACGACAGGTCCCGGGTCATCGTTTTTTTTTTTTTTTTTTTTTTTTCATACTTTCCTATCATGGTTAAAAGGCAAAAGATATTCTTTAAACTGATGGCAGTTAAGCTCCATCCACAAAAAAATTGAATCAGCCTTTTTTTAAGCCACTTCTTCAAAACCTCTCATATTGAGGGTGGGGGAACGGATTCCGACAGCTGTTTTTTTGCCGTCGGATTCTGTTCCCCCCCTCTCTTTTTTCTTAGCAGTGAGGTTCAAATACTCAACAAACTTTTGTTTTGCACTTGTCCCCTATAGCCTAGTGGTCCTGACATTTAACACTTTTGGGATTTTGACGACCAGAGTTCAAGTCCCGGGTCATCGTTTTTTTTTTCTTCTTTTTTTTCATACTTTTGGGATTTTGACGACAGGTCCCGGGTCATCGTTTTTTTTTTTTTTTTTCATACTTTCCTATCATGGTTAAAAGGCAAAAGATATTCTTTAAACTGATGGCAGTTAAGCTCCATCCACAAAAAAATTGAATCAGCCTTTTTTTAAGCCACTTCATCAAAACCTCTCATAATGAGGGTAGGGGAACGGATTCCGACAGCTGTTTTTTTGCCGTCGGATTCTGTTCCCCCCCCCCCTCTCATTTTTCTTAGCAGTGAGGTTCAAATACTCAACAAACTTTTGTTTTGCACTTGTCCCCTATAGCCTAGTGGTCTAAGCACTGACATTTAACACTTTTGGGATTTTGACGACCAGAGTTCAAGTCCCGGGTCATCGTTTTTTTTTTTTTTTTTTCATACTTTCCTATCATGGTTAAAAGGCAAAATATATTCTTTAAACTGATGGCAGTTAAGCTCCATCCACAAAAAAATTGAATCAGCCTTTTTTAAGCCACTTCATCAAAACCTCTCAAAATGAGGGTGGGGGAACGGATTCCGACAGCTGTTTTTTTGCGTCGGATTCTGTTCCCCCCCTCTCATTTTTCTTAGCAGTGAGGTTCAAATACTTAACAAACTTTTGTTTTCTAGTTGTCCCCTATAGCCTAGTGGTCTAAGCACTGACATTTAACACTTTTGGGATTTTGACGACCAGAGTTCAAGTCCCGGGTCATCGTTTTTTTTCTTCTTTTTTTTCATACTTTTGGGATTTTGACGACAGGTCCCGGGTCATCGTTTTTTTTTTTTTTTTTTTTTTTTCATACTTTCCTATCATGGTTAAAAGGCAAAAGATATTCTTTAAACTGATGGCAGTTAAGCTCCATCCACAAAAAAATTGAATCAGCCTTTTTTTAAGCCACTTCATCAAAACCTCTCATATTGAGGGTGGGGGAACGGATTCCGACAGCTGTTTTTTTGCCGTCGGATTCTGTTCCCCCCCTCTCTTTTTTCTTAGCAGTGAGGTTCAAATACTCAACAAACTTTTGTTTTGCACTTGTCCCCTATAGCCTAGTGGTCTAAGCACTGTCATTTAACACTTTTGGGATTTTGACGACCAGAGTTCAAGTCCCGGGTCATCGTTTTTTCTGGGGTTTTTTTTCATACTTTTGGGATTTTGACGACAGGTCCCGGGTCATCGTTTTTTTTTTGTTTTTTGTTTTTTCATACTTTCCTATCATGGTTAAAAGGCAAAAGATATTCTTTAAACTGATGGCAGTTAAGCTCCATCCACAAAAAAATTGAATCAGCCTTTTTTTAAGCCACTTCATCAAAACCTCTCAAAATGAGGGTGGGGGAACGGATTCCGACAGCTATTTTTTTGCGTCGGATTCTGTTCCCCCCCTCTCATTTTTCTTAGCAGTGAGGTTCAAATACTCAACAAACTTTTGTTTTGCACTTGTCCCCTATAGCCTAGTGGTCCTGACATTTAACACTTTTGGGATTTTGACGACCAGAGTTCAAGTCCCGGGTCATCGTTTTTTTTTCTTCTTTTTTTTCATACTTTTGGGATTTTGACGACAGGTCCCGGGTCATCGTTTTTTTTTTTTTTTTTCATACTTTCCTATCATGGTTAAAAGGCAAAATATATTCTTTAAACTGATGGCAGTTAAGCTCCATCCACAAAAAAATTTAATCAGCCTTTTTTTAAGCCACTTCATCAAAACCTCTCATATTGAGGGTGGGGGAACGGATTCCGACAGCTGTTTTTTTGCCGTCGGATTCTGTTCCACCCCTTTCTTTTTTCTTAGCAGTGAGGTTCAAATACTTAACAAACTTTTGTTTTCTAGTTGTCCCCTATAGCCTAGTTGTCTAAGCTCTGACATTTAACACTTTTGGGATTTTGACGACCAGAGTTCAAGTCCCGGGTCATCGTTTTTTTTGGTTTTTTTCATACTTTTGGGATTTTGACGACAGGTCCCGGGTCATCGTTTTTTTTTTTTTTTTTCATACTTTCCTATCATGGTTAAAAGGCAAAAGATATTCTTTAAACTGATGGCAGTTAAGCTCCATCCACAAAAAAATTGAATCAGCCTTTTTTTAAGCCACTTCATCAAAACCTCTCATAATGAGGGTGGGGGAACGGATTCCGACAGCTGTTTTTTTGCCGTCGGATTCTGTCCCCCCCCCCCCCCCCCCCTCTCATTTTTCTTAGCAGTGGGGTTCAAATACTCAACAAACTTTTGTTTTGCACTTGTCCCCTATAGCCTAGTGGTCTAAGCACTGACATTTAACACTTTTGGGATTTTGATGACCAGAGTTCAAGTCCCGGGTCATCGTTTTTTTTCTTCTTTTTTTTCATATTTTTGGGATTTTGACATCAGGTCCCGGGTCATCGTATTTTTTTTTTTTTTTTTTTTTCATACTTTCCTTCAGTTAAGCTCCATCCACAAAAAAATTGAATCAGCCTTTTTTTAAGCCACTTCATCAAAACCTCTCATATTGAGGGTGGGGGAACGGATTCCGACAGCTGTTTTTTTGCCGTCGGATTCTGTTCCACCCCTCTCTTTTTTCTTAGCAGTGAGGTTCAAATACTTAACAAACTTTTGTTTTCTAGTTGTCCCCTATAGCCTAGTGGTCTAAGCACTGACATTTAACACTTTTGGGATTTTGACGACCAGAGTTCAAGTCCCGGGTCATCGTTTTTTCTGGGGGTTTTTTTCATACTTTTGGGATTTTGACGACAGGTCCCGGGTCATCGTTTTTTTTTTTTTTTTTTTTTTTTTCATACTTTCCTATCATGGTTAAAAGGCAAAATATATTCTTTAAACTGATGGCAGTTAAGCTCCATCCACAAAAAAATTGAATCAGCCTTTTTTTAAGCCACTTCATCAAAACCTCTCAAAATGAGGGTGGGGGAACGGATTCCGACAGCTGTTTTTTTGCGTCGGATTCTGTTCCCCCCCTCTCATTTTTCTTAGCAGTGAGGTTCAAATACTCAACAAACTTTTGTTTTGCACTTTTCCCCTATAGCCTAGTGGTCTAAGCACTGACATTTAACACTTTTGGGATTTTGATGACCAGAGTTCAAGTCCCGGGTCATCGTTTTTTTTTTCTTTTTTTTCAAACTTTTGGGATTTTGACGACAGGGCCCGGGTCATCGTTTTTTTTTTTTTTTTTTTTTTTTTTTTTCATACTTTCCTATCATGGTTAAAAGGCAAAAGATATTCTTTAAACTGATGGCAGTTAAGCTCCATCCACAAAAAAATTGAATCAGCCTTTTTTTAAGCCACTTCATCAAAACCTCTCATAATGAGGGTGGGGGAACGGATTCCGACAGCTGTTTTTTTGCCGTCGGATTCTGTTCCCCCCCCTCTCATTTTTCTTAGCAGTGAGGTTCAAATACTCAACAAACTTTTGTTTTGCACTTGTCCCCTATAGCCTAGTGGTCTAAGCAATGACATTTAACACTTTTGGGATTTTGATGACCAGAGTTCAAGTCCCGGGTCATCGTTTTTTTTCTTCTTTTTTTTCATACTTTTGGGATTTTGACGACAGGTCCCGGGTCATCGTTTTTTTTTTTTTTTTTTTTTCATACTTTCCTATCATGGTTAAAAGGCAAAATATATTCTTTAAACTGATGGCAGTTAAGCTCCATCCACAAAAAAATTTAATCAGCCTTTTTTTAAGCCACTTCATCAAAACCTCTCATATTGAGGGTGGGGGAACGGATTCCGACAGCTGTTTTTTTGCCGTCGGATTCTGTTCCACCCCTTTCTTTTTTCTTAGCAGTGAGGTTCAAATACTTAACAAACTTTTGTTTTCTAGTTGTCCCCTATAGCCTAGTGGTCTAAGCACTGACATTTAACACTTTTGGGATTTTGACGACCAGAGTTCAAGTCCCGGGTCATCGTTTTTTCTGGGGGTTATTTTCATACTTTTGGGATTTTGACGACAGGTCCCGGGTCATCGTTTTTTTTTTTTTTTTTTTTTTTTTTTCATACTTTCCTATCATGGTTAAAAGGCAAAATATATTCTTTAAACTGATGGCAGTTAAGCTCCATCCACAAAAAAATGGAATCAGCCTTTTTTTAAGCCACTTCATCAAAACCTCTCATATTGAGGGTGGGGGAACGGATTCCGACAGCTGTTTTTTTGCCGTCGGATTCTGTTCCACCCCTCTCTTTTTTCTTAGCAGTGAGGTTCAAATACTTAACAAACTTTTGTTTTCTAGTTGTCCCCAATAGCCTAGTGGTCTAAGCACTGACATTTAACACTTTTGGGATTTTGACGACCAGAGTTCAAGTCCCGGGTCATCGTTTTTTTTCTTCTTTTTTTTCATACTTTTGGGATTTTGACGACAGGTCCCGGGTCATCGTTTTTTTTATTTTTATTTTTTTCATACTTTCCTATCATGGTTAAAAGGCAAAATATATTCTTTAAACTGATGGCAGTTAAGCTCCATCCACAAAAAAATTGAATCAGCCTTTTTTTAAGCCACTTCATCAAAACCTCTCATATTGAGGGTGGGGGAACGGATTCCGACAGCTGTTTTTTTGCCGTCGGATTCTGTTCCACCCCTTTCTTTTTTCTTAGCAGTGAGGTTCAAATACTTAACAAACTTTTGTTTTTCTAGTTGTCCCCTATAGCCTAGTGGTCTAAGCACTGACATTTAACACTTTTGGGATTTTGACGACCAGAGTTCAAGTCCCGGGTCATCGTTTTTTCTGGGGGGTTTTTTCATACTTTTGGGATTTTGACGACAGGTCCCGGGTCATCGTTTTTTTTTTTTTTTTTTTTTTTTTTCATACTTTCCTATCATGGTTAAAAGGCAAAATATATTCTTTAAACTGATGGCAGTTAAGCTCCATCCACAAAAAAATGGAATCAGCCTTTTTTTAAGCCACTTCATCAAAACCTCTCATATTGAGGGTGGGGGAACGGATTCCGACAGCTGTTTTTTTGCCGTCGGATTCTGTTCCAACCCTCTCTTTTTTCTTAGCAGTGAGGTTCAAATACTTAACAAACTTTTGTTTTCTAGTTGTCCCCAATAGCCTAGTGGTCTAAGCACTGACATTTAACACTTTTGGGATTTTGACGACCAGAGTTCAAGTCCCGGGTCATCGTTTTTTCTGGGGGTTTTTTTCATACTTTTGGGATTTTGACGACAGGTCCCGGGTCATCGTTTTTTTTTTTTTTTTTTTTTTTTTTCATACTTTCCTATCATGGTTAAAAGGCAAAATATATTCTTTAAACTGATGGCAGTTAAGCTCCATCCACAAAAAAATTTAATCAGCCTTTTTTTAAGCCACTTCATCAAAACCTCTCATAATGAGGGTGGGGGAACGGATTCCGACAGCTGTTTTTTTGCCGTCGGATTCTGTTCCCCCCCCCCTCTCATTTTTCTTAGCAGTGAGGTTCAAATACTCAACAAACTTTCGTTTTGTACTTGTCCCCTATAGCCTAGTTGTCTAAGCACTGACATTTAACACTTTTGGGATTTTGACGACCAGAGTTCAAGTCCCGGGTCATCGTTTTTTTTGTTTTTTTTCATACTTTTGGGATTTTGACGACAGGTCCCGGGTCATCGTTTTTTTTTTTTTTTTTTTTTTTTTTTCATACTTTCCTATCATGGTTAAAAGGCAAAATATATTCTTTAAACTGATGGCAGTTAAGCTCCATCCACAAAAAAATTTAATCAGCCTTTTTTTAAGCCACTTCATCAAGACCTCTCATAATGAGGGTGGGGGAACGGATTCCGACAGCTGTTTTTTTGCCGTCGGATTCTGTTCCCCCCCCCCCCTCTCATTTTTCTTAGCAGTGAGGTTCAAATACTCAACAAACTTTCATTTTGTACTTGTCCCCTATAGCCTAGTTGTCTAAGCACTGACATTTAACACTTTTGGGATTTTGACGACCAGAGTTCAAGTCCCGGGTCATCGTTTTTTTTGGTTTTTTTCATACTTTTGGGATTTTGACGACAGGTCCCGGGTCATCGTTTTTTTTTTTTTTTTTCATACTTTCCTATCATGGTTAAAAGGCAAAAGATATTCTTTAAACTGATGGCAGTTAAGCTCCATCCACAAAAAAATTGAATCAGCCTTTTTTTAAGCCACTTCATCAAAACCTCTCATAATGAGGGTGGGGGAACGGATTCCGACAGCTGTTTTTTTGCCGTCGGATTCTGCCCCCCCCCCCCCCCCCCCCCCTCTCATTTTTCTTAGCAGTGGGGTTCAAATACTCAACAAACTTTTGTTTTGCACTTGTCCCTTATAGCCTAGTGGTCTAAGCACTGACATTTAACACTTTTGGGATTTTGATGACCAGAGTTCAAGTCCCGGGTCATCGTTTTTTTTCTTCTTTTTTTTCATATTTTTGGGATTTTGACATTAGGTCCCGGGTCATCGTTTTTTTTTTTTTTTTTTTTTTTTTTTTTATACTTTCCTTCAGTTAAGCTCCATCCACAAAAAAATTGAATCAGCCTTTTTTTAAGCCACTTCATCAAAACCTCTCATATTGAGGGTGGGGGAACGGATTCCGACAGCTGTTTTTTTGCCGTCGGATTCTGTTCCACCCCTCTCTTTTTTCTTAGCAGTGAGGTTCAAATACTTAACAAACTTTTGTTTTGCACTTGTAGCCTAGTGGTCTAAGCACTGACATTTAACACTTTTGGGATTTTGACGACCAGAGTTCAAGTCCCGGGTCATCGTTTTTTTTCTTCTTTTTTTTCATACTTTTGGGATTTTGACGACAGGTCCCGGGTCATCGTTTTTTTTATTTTTATTTTTTTCATACTTTCCTATCATGGTTAAAAGGCGAAATATATTTTTTAAACTGATGGCAGTTAAGCTCCATCCACAAAAAAATTGAATCAGCCTTTTTTTAAGCCACTTCATCAAAACCTCTCATAATGAGGGTGGGGGAACGGATTCCGACAGCTGTTTTTTTGCCGTCTGATTCTGTTTTCCCCCCCCCCCCCCCCCCCCCCTCTCATTTTTCTTAGCAGTGAGGTTCAAATACTCAACAAACTTTTGTTTTGTACTTGTCCCCTAGCCTAGTGGTCTAAACACTGACATTTAACACTTTTGGGATTTTGACGACCAGAGTTCAAGTCCCGGGTCATCGTTTTTTTTTTTTTTTTTTTCATACTTTTGGGATTTTGACGACAGGTCCCGGGTCATCGTTTTTTTTTTTTTATATATATTTTCCTATCATGGTTAAAAGGCAAAATATATTCTTTAAACTGATGGCAGTTAAGCTCCATCCACAAAAAAATTGAATCAGCCTTTTTTTAAGCCACTTCATCAAAACCTCTCATATTGAGGGTTGGGGAACGGATTCCGACAGCTGTTTTTTTGCCGTCGGATTCTGTTCCACCCCTCTCTTTTTTCTTAGCAGTGAGGTTCAAATACTTAACAAACTTTTGTTTTCTAGTTGTCCCCTATAGCCTAGTGGTCTAAGCACTGACATTTAACACTTTTGGGATTTTGACGACCAGAGTTCAAGTCCCGGGTCATCGTTTTTTCTGGGGGGTTTTTTCATACTTTTGGGATTTTGACGACAGGTCCCGGGTCATCGTTTTTTTTTTTTTTTTTTTTTTCATACTTTCCTATCATGGTTAAAAGGCAAAAGATATTCTTTAAACTGATGGCAGTTAAGCTCCATCCACAAAAAAATTGAATCAGCCTTTTTTTAAGCCACTTCATCAAAACCTCTCAAAATGAGGGTGGGGGAACGGATTCCGACAGCTGTTTTTTTGCGTCGGATTCTGTTCCCCCCCTCTCATTTTTCTTAGCAGTGAGGTTCAAATACTCAACAAACTTTTGTTTTCTAGTTGTCCCCTATAGCCTAGTGGTCTAAGCACTGACATTTAACACTCTTGGGATTTTGATGACCAGAGTTCAAGTCCCGGGTCATCGTTTTTTTTCTTCTTCTTTTTTCATACTTTTGGGATTTTGACAACAGGTCCCGGGTCATCGTTTTTTTTTTTTTTTTTTTTTTTCATACTTTCCTATCATGGTTAAAAGGCAAAAGATATTCTTTAAACTGATGGCAGTTAAGCTCCATCCACAAAAAAATTGAATCAGCCTTTTTTTAAGCCACTTCATCAAAACCTCTCATAATGAGGGTGGGGGAACGGATTCCGACAGCTGTTTTTTTGCCGTCGGATTATGTCCCCCCCCCCCCTCCCCCCCCCCCCCTCCCCCCCTCTCATTTTTCTTAGCAGTGAGGTTCAAATACTCAACAAACTTTTGTTTTGCACTTGTCCCCTATAGCCTAGTGGTCTAAGCACTGACATTTAACACTTTTGGGATTTTGATGACCAGAGTTCAAGTCCCGGGTCATCGTTTTTTTTCATTTTTTTTTTCATACTTTTGGGATTTTGACGACAGGTCCCGGGTCATCGTTTTTTTTTTTTTATATATATTTTCCTATCATGGTTAAAAGGCAAAATATATTCTTTAAACTGATGGCAGTTAAGCTCCATCCACAAAAAAATTGAATCAGCCTTTTTTTAAGCCACTTCATCAAAACCTCTCATAATGAGGGTGGGGGAACGGATTCCGACAGCTGTTTTTTTGCCGTCTGATTCTGTCCCCCCCCCCCCCCCCCCCCCCCCCCTCTCATTTTTTTTAGCAGTGAGGTTCAAATACTCAACATACTTTTGTTTTGTACTTGTCCCCTATAGCCTAGTGGTCTAAACACTGACATTTAACACTTTTGGGATTTTGACGACCAGAGTTCAAGTCTCGGGTCAACGTTTATTTTTTTTATTTTTTTCATACTTTTGGGATTTTGACGACAGGTCCCGGGTCATCGTTTTTTTTTTTTTATATATATTTTCCTATCATGGTTAAAAGGCAAAATATATTCTTTAAACTGATGGCAGTTAAGCTCCATCCACAAAAAAATTGAATCAGCCTTTTTTTAAGCCACTTCATCAAAACCTCTCATATTGAGGGTGGGGGAACGGATTCCGACAGCTGTTTTTTTGCCGTCGGATTCTGTTCCACCCCTCTCTTTTTTCTTAGCAGTGAGGTTCAAATACTTAACAAACTTTTGTTTTCTAGTTGTCCCCAATAGCCTAGTGGTCTCAGCACTGACATTTAACACTTTTGGGATTTTGACGACCAGAGTTCAAGTCCCGGGTCATCGTTTTTTCTGGGGTTTTTTTTCATACTTTTGGGATTTTGACGACAGGTCCCGGGTCATCGTTTTTTTTTTTTTTTTTTTTTTTTTCATACTTTCCTATCATGGTTAAAAGGCAAAATATATTATTTAAACTGATGGCAGTTAAGCTCCATCCACAAAAAAATTGAATCAGCCTTTTTTTAAGCCACTTCATCAAAACCTCTCATATTGAGGGTGGGGGAACGGATTCCGACAGCTGTTTTTTTGCCGTCGGATTCTGTTCCACCCCTCTCTTTTTTCTTAGCAGTGAGGTTCAAATACTTAACAAACTTTTGTTTTGCACTTGTAGCCTAGTGGTCTAAGCACTGACATTTAACACTTTTGGGATTTTGACGACCAGAGTTCAAGTCCCGGGTCATCGTTTTTTTTCTTCTTTTTTTTCATACTTTTGGGATTTTGACGACAGGTCCCGGGTCATCGTTTTTTTTATTTTTATTTTTTTCATACTTTCCTATCATGGTTAAAAGGCGAAATATATTTTTTAAACTGATGGCAGTTAAGCTCCATCCACAAAAAAATTGAATCAGCCTTTTTTTAAGCCACTTCATCAAAACCTCTCATAATGAGGGTGGGGGAACGGATTCCGACAGCTGTTTTTTTGCCGTCTGATTCTGTTTCCCCCCCCCCCCCCCCCCCCCTCTCATTTTTCTTAGCAGTGAGGTTCAAATACTCAACAAACTTTTGTTTTGTACTTGTCCCCTAGCCTAGTGGTCTAAACACTGACATTTAACACTTTTGGGATTTTGACGACCAGAGTTCAAGTCCCGGGTCATCGTTTTTTTTTTTTTTTTTTTCATACTTTTGGGATTTTGACGACAGGTCCCGGGTCATCGTTTTTTTTTTTTTATATATATTTTCCTATCATGGTTAAAAGGCAAAATATATTCTTTAAACTGATGGCAGTTAAGCTCCATCCACAAAAAAATTGAATCAGCCTTTTTTTAAGCCACTTCATCAAAACCTCTCATATTGAGGGTTGGGGAACGGATTCCGACAGCTGTTTTTTTGCCGTCGGATTCTGTTCCACCCCTCTCTTTTTTCTTAGCAGTGAGGTTCAAATACTTAACAAACTTTTGTTTTCTAGTTGTCCCCTATAGCCTAGTGGTCTAAGCACTGACATTTAACACTTTTGGGATTTTGACGACCAGAGTTCAAGTCCCGGGTCATCGTTTTTTCTGGGGGGTTTTTTCATACTTTTGGGATTTTGACGACAGGTCCCGGGTCATCGTTTTTTTTTTTTTTTTTTTTTTCATACTTTCCTATCATGGTTAAAAGGCAAAAGATATTCTTTAAACTGATGGCAGTTAAGCTCCATCCACAAAAAAATTGAATCAGCCTTTTTTTAAGCCACTTCATCAAAACCTCTCAAAATGAGGGTGGGGGAACGGATTCCGACAGCTGTTTTTTTGCGTCGGATTCTGTTCCCCCCCTCTCATTTTTCTTAGCAGTGAGGTTCAAATACTCAACAAACTTTTGTTTTCTAGTTGTCCCCTATAGCCTAGTGGTCTAAGCACTGACATTTAACACTCTTGGGATTTTGATGACCAGAGTTCAAGTCCCGGGTCATCGTTTTTTTTCTTCTTCTTTTTTCATACTTTTGGGATTTTGACAACAGGTCCCGGGTCATCGTTTTTTTTTTTTTTTTTTTTTTTCATACTTTCCTATCATGGTTAAAAGGCAAAAGATATTCTTTAAACTGATGGCAGTTAAGCTCCATCCACAAAAAAATTGAATCAGCCTTTTTTTAAGCCACTTCATCAAAACCTCTCATAATGAGGGTGGGGGAACGGATTCCGACAGCTGTTTTTTTGCCGTCGGATTATGTCCCCCCCCCCTCCCCCCCCCCCTCCCCCCCTCTCATTTTTCTTAGCAGTGAGGTTCAAATACTCAACAAACTTTTGTTTTGCACTTGTCCCCTATAGCCTAGTGGTCTAAGCACTGACATTTAACACTTTTGGGATTTTGATGACCAGAGTTCAAGTCCCGGGTCATCGTTTTTTTTCATTTTTTTTTTCATACTTTTGGGATTTTGACGACAGGTCCCGGGTCATCGTTTTTTTTTTTTTATATATATTTTCCTATCATGGTTAAAAGGCAAAATATATTCTTTAAACTGATGGCAGTTAAGCTCCATCCACAAAAAAATTGAATCAGCCTTTTTTTAAGCCACTTCATCAAAACCTCTCATAATGAGGGTGGGGGAACGGATTCCGACAGCTGTTTTTTTGCCGTCTGATTCTGTCCCCCCCCCCCCCCCCCCCCCCCTCTCATTTTTTTTAGCAGTGAGGTTCAAATACTCAACATACTTTTGTTTTGTACTTGTCCCCTATAGCCTAGTGGTCTAAACACTGACATTTAACACTTTTGGGATTTTGACGACCAGAGTTCAAGTCTCGGGTCAACGTTTATTTTTTTTATTTTTTTCATACTTTTGGGATTTTGACGACAGGTCCCGGGTCATCGTTTTTTTTTTTTTATATATATTTTCCTATCATGGTTAAAAGGCAAAATATATTCTTTAAACTGATGGCAGTTAAGCTCCATCCACAAAAAAATTGAATCAGCCTTTTTTTAAGCCACTTCATCAAAACCTCTCATATTGAGGGTGGGGGAACGGATTCCGACAGCTGTTTTTTTGCCGTCGGATTCTGTTCCACCCCTCTCTTTTTTCTTAGCAGTGAGGTTCAAATACTTAACAAACTTTTGTTTTCTAGTTGTCCCCAATAGCCTAGTGGTCTCAGCACTGACATTTAACACTTTTGGGATTTTGACGACCAGAGTTCAAGTCCCGGGTCATCGTTTTTTCTGGGGTTTTTTTTCATACTTTTGGGATTTTGACGACAGGTCCCGGGTCATCGTTTTTTTTTTTTTTTTTTTTTTTTTCATACTTTCCTATCATGGTTAAAAGGCAAAATATATTATTTAAACTGATGGCAGTTAAGCTCCATCCACAAAAAAATTGAATCAGCCTTTTTTTAAGCCACTTCATCAAAACCTTTCAAAATGAGGGTGGGGGAACGGATTCCGACAGCTGTTTTTTTGCGTCGGATTCTGTTCCCCCCCTCTCATTTTTCTTAGCATTGAGGTTCAAATACTCAACAAACTTTTGTTTTGCACTTGTCCCCTATAGCCTAGTGGTCCTGACATTTAACACTTTTGGGATTTTGACGACCAGAGTTCAAGTCCCGGGTCATTGTTTTTTTTTCTTCTTTTTTTTCATACTTTTGGGATTTTGACGACAGGTCCCGGGTCATCGTTTTTTTTTTTTTTTTCATACTTTCCTATCATGGTTAAAAGGCAAAAGATATTCTTTAAACTGATGGCAGTTAAGCTCCATCCACAAAAAAATTGAATCAGCCTTTTTTTAAGCCACTTCATCAAAACCTCTCATAATGAGGGTGGGGGAACGGATTCCGACAGCTGTTTTTTTGCCGTCGGATTCTGTTCCCCCCCCCCCCCCTCTCATTTTTCTTAGCAGTGAGGTTCAAATACTCAACAAACTTTTGTTTGCACTTGTCCCCTATAGCCTAGTGGTCTAAGCACTGACATTTAACACTTTTGGGATTTTGATTACCAGAGTTCAAGTCCCGGGTCATCGTTTTTTTTCTTCTTTTTTTTCATATTTTTGGGATTTTGACATCAGGTCCCGGGTCATCGTATTTTTTATTTATTTATTTTTTCATACTTTCCTTCAGTTAAGCTCCATCCACAAAAAAATTGAATCAGCCTTTTTTTAAGCCACTTCATCAAAACCTCTCATATTGAGGGTGGGGGAACGGATTCCGACAGCTGTTTTTTTGCCGTCGGATTCTGTTCCACCCCTCTCTTTTTTCTTAGCAGTGAGGTTCAAATACTTAACAAACTTTTGTTTTCTAGTTGTCCCCTATAGCCTAGTGGTCTAAGCACTGACATTTAACACTTTTGGGATTTTGACGACCAGAGTTCAAGTCCCGGGTCATCGTTTTTTTTTCTTCTTTTTTTCCATACTTTTTGGATTTTGACGACAGGTCCCGGGTCATCGTTTTTTTTTTTTTTTTTCATACTTTCCTATCATGGTTAAAAGGCAAAAGATATTCTTTAAACTGATGGCAGTTAAGCTCCATCCACAAAAAAATTTAATCAGCCTTTTTTTAAGCCACTTCATCAAAACCTCTCATATTGAGGGTGGGGGAACGGATTCCGACAGCTGTTTTTTTGCCGTCGGATTCTGTTCCACCCCTTTCTTTTTTCTTAGCAGTGAGGTTCAAATACTTAACAAACTTTTGTTTTCTAGTTGTCCTCTATAGCCTAGTGGTCTAAGCACTGACATTTAACACTTTTGGGATTTTGACGACCAGAGTTCAAGTCCCGGGTCATCGTTTTTTTTTCTTCTTTTTTTTCATACTTTTGGGATTTTGACGACAGGTCCCGGGTCATCGTTTTTTTTTTTTTTTTCATACTTTCCTATCATGGTTAAAAGGCAAAAGATATTCTTTAAACTGATGGCAGTTAAGCTCCATCCACAAAAAAATTGAATCAGCCTTTTTTTAAGCCACTTCATCAAAACCTCTCATATTGAGGGTGGGGGAACGGATTCCGACAGCTGTTTTTTTGCCGTCGGATTCTGTTCCCCCAGCCCCCCCCCCCCCCCCCCCCTCTCATTTTTCTTAGCAGTGAGGTTCAAATACTCAACAAACTTTTGTTTTGCACTTGTCCCCTATAGCCTAGTGGTCTAAGCAATGACATTTAACACTTTTGGGATTTTGATGACCAGAGTTCAAGTCCCGGGTCATCGTTTTTTTTCTTCTTTTTTTTCATACTTTTGGGATTTTGACGACAGGTCCCGGGTCATCGTTTTTTTTTTTTTTTTTTTTTTCATACTTTCCTATCATGGTTAAAAGGCAAAATATATTCTTTAAACTGATGGCAGTTAAGCTCCATCCACAAAAAAATTTAATCAGCCTTTTTTTAAGCCACTTCATCAAAACCTCTCATATTGAGGGTGGGGGAACGGATTCCGACAGCTGTTTTTTTGCCGTCGGATTCTGTTCCACCCCTTTCTTTTTTCTTAGCAGTGAGGTTCAAATACTTAACAAACTTTTGTTTTCTAGTTGTCCTCTATAGCCTAGTGGTCTAAGCACTGACATTTAACACTTTTGGGATTTTGACGACCAGAGTTCAAGTCCCGGGTCATCGTTTTTTTTTCTTCTTTTTTTTCATACTTTTGGGATTTTGACGACAGGTCCCGGGTCATCGTTTTTTTTTTTTTTTTCATACTTTCCTATCATGGTTAAAAGGCAAAAGATATTCTTTAAACTGATGGCAGTTAAGCTCCATCCACAAAAAAATTGAATCAGCCTTTTTTTAAGCCACTTCATCAAAACCTCTCATATTGAGGGTGGGGGAACGGATTCCGACAGCTGTTTTTTTGCCGTCGGATTCTGTTCCCCCAGCCCCCCCCCCCCCCCCCCCCCTCTCATTTTTCTTAGCAGTGAGGTTCAAATACTCAACAAACTTTTGTTTTGCACTTGTCCCCTATAGCCTAGTGGTCTAAGCAATGACATTTAACACTTTTGGGATTTTGATGACCAGAGTTCAAGTCCCGGGTCATCGTTTTTTTTCTTCTTTTTTTTCATACTTTTGGGATTTTGACGACAGGTCCCGGGTCATCGTTTTTTTTTTTTTTTTTTTTTTCATACTTTCCTATCATGGTTAAAAGGCAAAATATATTCTTTAAACTGATGGCAGTTAAGCTCCATCCACAAAAAAATCAGCCTTTTTTTAAGCCACTTCATCAAAACCTCTCATATTGAGGGTGAAGGAACGGATTCCGACAGCTGTTTTTTTGCCGTAGGATTCTGTTCCACCCCTTTCTTTTTTCTTAGCAGTGAGGTTCAAATACTTAACAAACTTTTGTTTTCTAGTTGTCCCCTATAGCCTAGTGGTCTAAGCACTGACATTTAACACTTTTGGGATTTTGACGACCAGAGTTCAAGTCCCGGGTCATCGTTTTTTCTGGGGTTTTTTTTCATACTTTTGGGATTTTGACGACAGGTCCCAAGTCATCGTTTTTTTTTTTTTTTTTTTTTTTTTTCATACTTTCCTATCATGGTTAAAAGGCAAAATATATTCTTTAAACTGATGGCAGTTAAGCTCCATCCACAAAAAAATTTAATCAGCCTTTTTTTAAGCCACTTCATCAAAACCTCTCATATTGAGGGTGGGGGAACGGATTCCGACAGCTGTTTTTTTGCCGTCGGATTCTGTTCCCCCCCCCCCCCCCCCTCTCATTTTTCTTAGCAGTGAGGTTCAAATACTCAACAAACTTTCGTTTTGTACTTGTCCCAAAAAAATTTTATCAGCCTTTTTTTAAGCCACTTCATCAAAACCTCTCATATTGAGGGTGGGGGAACGGATTCCGACAGCTGTTTTTTGCCGTCGGATTCTGTTCAACCCCTCTCTTTTTTCTTAGCAGTGAGGTTCAAATACTTAACAAACTTTTGTTTTCTAGTTGTCCCCTATAGCCTAGTGGTCTAAGCACTGACATTTAACACTTTTGGGATTTTGACGACCAGAGTTCAAGTCCCGGGTCATCGTTTTTTCTGGGGGTTTTTTTCATACTTTTGGGATTTTGACGACAGGTCCCAAGTCATCGTTTTTTTTTTTTTTTTTTTTTTTTTTCATACATTCCTATCATGGTTAAAAGGCAAAAGATATTCTTTAAACTGATGGCAGTTAAGCTCCATCCACAAAAAAATTTAATCAGCCTTTTTTTAAGCCACTTCATCAAAACCTCTCATATTGAGGGTGGGGGAACGGATTCCGACAGCTGTTTTTTTGCCGTCGGATTCTGTTCCCCCCCCCCCCCCCCCCCCCTCTCATTTTTCTTAGCAGTGAGGTTCAAATACTCAACAAACTTTCGTTTTGTACTTGTCCCCTATAGCCTAGTTGTCTAAGCACTGACATTTAACACTTTTGGGATTTTGACGACCAGAGTTCAAGTCCCGGGTCATCGTTTTTTTTCTTCTTTTTTTTCATACTTTTGGGATTTTGACGACAGGTCCCGGGTCATCGTTTTTTTTTTTTTTTTTTTTTTTTCATACTTTCCTATCATGGTTAAAAGGCAAAAGATATTCTTTAAACTGATGGCAGTTAAGCTCCATCCACAAAAAAATTTAATCAGCCTTTTTTTAAGCCACTTCATCAAAACCTCTCATATTGAGGGTGGGGGAACGGATTCCGACAGCTGTTTTTTGCCGTCGGATTCTGTTCAACCCCTCTCTTTTTTCTTAGCAGTGAGGTTCAAATACTTAACAAACTTTTGTTTTCTAGTTGTCCCCTATAGCCTAGTGGTCTAAGCACTGACATTTAACACTTTTGGGATTTTGACGACCAGAGTTCAAGTCCCGGGTCATCGTTTTTTCTGGGGGGTTTTTTCATACTTTTGGGATTTTGACGACAGGTCCCGGGTCATCGTTTTTTTTTCTTCTTTTTTTTCATACTTTTGGGATTTTGACGACAGGTCCCGGGTCATCGTTATTTTTTTTGTTTGTTTTTTTCATACTTTCCTATCATGGTTAAAAGGCAAAAGATATTTTTTAAACTGATGGCAGTTAAGCTCCATCCACAAAAAAATTGAATCAGCCTTTTTTTAAGCCACTTCATCAAAACCTCTCATATTGAGGGTGGGGGAACGGATTCCGACAGCTGTTTATTTGCCGTCGGATTCTGTTCCCCCCCTCTCTTTTTTCTTAGCAGTGAGGTTCAAATACTCAACAAACTTTTGTTTTGCATTTGTCCCCTATAGCCTAGTGGTCTAAGCTCTGACATTTAACACTTTTGGGATTTTGACAACCAGAGTTCAAGTCCCGGGTAATCTTTTTTTTTGTTTTTTTTTCATACTTTTGGGATTTTGACGACAGGTCCCGGGTCATCGTTTTTTTTATTTTTTTTTATATTTTCCTATCATGGTTAAAAGGCAAAATATATTCTTTAAACTGATGGCAGTTAAGCTCCATCCACAAAAAAATTGAATCAGCCTTTTTTTAAGCCTCACTTAGCAGTGAGGTTCAAATACTCAACAAACTTTTGTTTTGCACTTGTCCCCTATAGCCTAGTGGTCTAAGCACTGACATTTAACACTTTTGGGATTTTGATGACCAGAGTTCAAGTCCCGGGTCATCGTTTTTTTTCTTCTTCTTTTTTCATATTTTTGGGATTTTGACGACAGGTCCCGGGTCATCGTTTTTTTTTTTTTTTTTTTTTTTCATACTTTCCTTCAGTTAAGCTCCATCCACAAAAAAATTGAATCAGCCTTTTTTTAAGCCACTTCATCAAAACCTCTCATATTGAGGGTGGGGGAACGGATTCCGACAGTTGTTTTTTTGCCGTCGGATTCTGTTCCACCCCTCTCTTTTTTCTTAGCAGTGAGGTTCAAATACTTAACAAACTTTTGTTTTCTAGTTGTCCCCTATAGCCTAGTGGTCTAAGCACTGACATTTAACACTTTTGGGATTTTGACGACCAGAGTTCAAGTCCCGGGTCATCGTTTTTTTTTCTTCTTTTTTTTCATACTTTTTGGATTTTGACGACAGGTCCCGGGTCATCGTTTTTTTTTTTTTTTTTCATACTTTCCTATCATGGTTAAAAGGCAAAAGATATTCTTTAAACTGATGGCAGTTAAGCTCCATCCACAAAAAAATTTAATCAGCCTTTTTTTAAGCCACTTCATCAAAACCTCTCATATTGAGGGTGGGGGAACGGATTCCGACAGCTGTTTTTTTGCCGTCGGATTCTGTTCCACCCCTTTCTTTTTTCTTAGCAGTGAGGTTCAAATACTTAACAAACTTTTTTTTTCTAGTTGTCCCCTATAGCCTAGTGGTCTAAGCACTGACATTTAACACTTTTGGGATTTTGACGACCAGAGTTCAAGTCCCGGGTCATCGTTTTTTTTTCTTCTTTTTTTTCATACTTTTTGGATTTTGACGACAGGTCCCGGGTCATCGTTTTTTTTTTTTTTTTTCATACTTTCCTATCATGGTTAAAAGGCAAAAGATATTCTTTAAACTGATGGCAGTTAAGCTCCATCCACAAAAAAATTGAATCAGCCTTTTTTTAAGCCACTTCATCAAAACCTCTCATATTGAGGGTGGGGGAACGGATTCCGACAGCTGTTTTTTTGCCGTCGCATTCTGTTCCCCCCCCCCCCCCCCCCCTCTCATTTTTCTTAGCAGTGAGGTTCAAATACTCAACAAACTTTTGTTTTGCACTTGTCCCCTATAGCCTAGTGGTCTAAGCAATGACATTTAACACTTTTGGGATTTTGATGACCAGAGTTCAAGTCCCAGGTCATTGTTTTTTTTCTTCTTTTTTTTCATACTTTTGGGATTTTGACGACAGGTCATCGGTTTTTTTTTTTTTTTTTTTTTTTTCATACTTTCCTATCATGGTTAAAAGGCAAAATATATTCTTTAAACTGATGGCAGTTAAGCTCCATCCACAAAAAAATTGAATCAGCCTTTTTTTAAGCCACTTCATCAAAACCTCTCATATTGAGGGTGGGGGAACGGATTCCAACAGCTGTTTTTTGCCGTCGGATTCTGTTCCACCCCTCTCTTTTTTCTTAGCAGTGAGGTTCAAATACTTAACAAACTTTTGTTTTCTAGTTGTCCCCTATAGCCTAGTGGTCTAAGCACTGACATTTAACACTTTTGGGATTTTGACGACCAGAGTTCAAGTCCCGGGTCATCGTTTTTTCTGGGGGGTTTTTTCATACTTTTGGGATTTTGACGACAGGTCCCGGGTCATCGTTTTTTTTTTTTTTTCATACTTTCCTATCATGGTTAAAAGGCAAAAGATATTCTTTAAACTGATGGCAGTTAAGCTCCATCCACAAAAAAAATGAATCAGCCTTTTTTTAAGCCACTTCATCAAAACCTCTCAAAATGAGGGTGGGGGAACGGATTCCGACAGCTGTTTTTTTGCGTCGGATTCTGTTCCCCCCCTCTCATTTTTCTTAGCAGTGAGGTTCAAATACTCAACAAACTTTTGTTTTGCACTTGTCCCCTATAGCCTAGTGGTCTAAGCACTGACATTTAACACTTTTGGGATTTTGATGACCAGAGTTCAAGTCCCGGGTCATCGTTTTTTTTCATTTTTTTTTTCATACTTCTGGGATTTTGACGACAGGTCCCGGGTCATCGTTTATTTTATTTTTTTTATATTTTCCTATCATGGTTAAAAGGCAAAATATATTCTTTAAACTGATGGCAGTTAAGCTCCATCCACAAAAAAAATCAATCAGCCTTTTTTTAAGCCAAAATATTTCTGGCCAAATAATCCTCAATTTTGAACTTTTCATACATACTCATAGACAACTTTTGATGCTTGATTAGCCATATTGAAGTCCATTTAGAAGTCCATATCTTGACGGATTGAATTTATTTCTGGTCAAAGGGTCCTAATTGGTTTTAAACTATATAAATTTAGAGACTCCTGATGTAAATCAGCCATTCAGAATTCCATAATTGACCTACTGAACATGTTTTTGGCCAAAGAGCCCTCAATCTTGAACTTTCTACATATACTCACTGACTCTAAGCCATATATGGCCATATCTGACCTATTGAACTTATATCCGGTCAAAGGGTCCTCAAAAGTTTTTAAACAATATAAAGTTATAGACTACTTTTGATGAAAAATATGCCATACAGAGTCTTTGAAATCTATCTTTCTAAACATATTGTCTCCTTCTGGTGTTAAATCAGCCATACAGAATTCCATATTTGACCTACTGAAAATATAACTGGCCAAAGAGTAATAAAGCTCAACCGTTGTGCATTGAAGAATAAAAGTAAATGCACTTTGTTGCCTTACAACCCAGCCAACACAGCCATGTGGGGCCCACATGGGTTTGACCGGGGCTATCTAAATGGGACCCAGACAGTTTTGTCCTCGGTTTCCATGGTGGCCCCACATGGGTTTGCCCAGATGAAATGAACACTGCTCAGTGTGCACACTACAGGCTGTTAAATGTAACACTGATCAGTGTTGGAGTTAATGAGATAATTCATTGATTAAATAATGATTGAGCATTAGCGATGAACACCTGCTGTTAACAAGCAGAACCACTGAAGGAAAGAGAAACACAACTACTTCCAGCCACAGCCTTAGATGAAATCAACTGAAGATAAAATACACTAAATCCCTCAAGATCTGATTAAACAACTCCACAAACAGCATTGCCAGCTTCACTTATTACTAACCAGGTTGACTTAATTTCTGTCAGACGTCTACAGAAGGTTAAGATGTTGATGATTTATTGAAAATAATAGTTTGGTTTGATGCCACCATTATGGTGATCAGCGTTCGCTTTAGTTGGGCTCTGACTTATTAGCATTAATTTTTCTCTGCTCAGTTGTATCTGATTGTTATGTTGAGAACAGCAAAAGAAAAAGCAATCAGATGCTATAAGCTGATTGATGATACAAGTATAATCATCATGAAGTGGTTTAACACACTGATTTTGTGTGTGAGTTTTGTTCAGGTGATATGTTATTCATTTTGTTGTGATTCAACAGCAAGAATTCCAGCACATTTTTATCAGAACATCAAATGATTCTCAAAACACCATTTACGCATTTTGGACTTGTGCGGTTTTTACTTCCACACTGACATCAAGAATCAGCATATGAATCTCAACAATGGTGACATGCTTCATGGTACAATGCATTCTGGGTGCATCATACGAAACTTATCCATGGCTCCAAGCATGCATTGCACCATGAAGCATGTCACCATTGTTGTGATTCATTTGCTGATTCTTGATGTCTGTGTGGGAGTAAAAATAGCTTAAGTCCAAACTGCGTAAATGGTGTTTTAAGAATCATTTGATGTTCTGATAAAAATATACTGAAATTCTTGCTGTAGAATCACAACAAGAAAACAAAAAAAATAACATATCACCCGTAAAAAACTCACGCAGAATATTAGTGAGTTAAACCACTACATACTGTAAAAATTAAAACATAGATTTTATTTATATCTAATTAATAAATATGAGGCAACAGATATTAATATTATTAATTAAATTTAATAAATTAGAATTGAGTAATAATTAATCAAATTAATTCCTTAAATGTTAACCATTTAAAATGAGTAAAAATTACAAAATATATGTTATTGCCAACATTGAAGACACCTGATGTTAACAAGCAGAATCACTGAAGGAGAAAACCATAATTAAAGTCACCATTATGGAGATGAGTGTGTGTTTTAGTTGGGCTCTTGACCCTTAAATTATTAACTTTAAGTTTTGTTTGGCTGTCGTACATGAGTTATAACAGCCAGATGAACAAATAGAAACGTTGATCTAATAAAAAATGTATGTGTTTTTTTTTTGGCGCACACAGACATCAAGATTTAGCATATGAGTCTCAGCAATGGTGACAACCTCTGATCATAAGCTCATTATTTATTCATGTAGCAATGCATGATGGGAGCCATGAATGAGTTTTGATTGGTGCAACCCAGAATGCACTGCAACATGCTTTATAAATGTCACCATTGTTGAGATTCACAGGCTAATTCATGATTTCTGTTTTTTTTTTTTTTTTTGTACTAGAGAAACTTTTTAGAAATTATTTGGATTACATTGAAAAAGTTAAAAATATTACGGTGAACAATGCCCGTACGTCTGTAGTTAATAAAGTTAACTTAACTCATAAACTGGACTCCATTTGAGTTCAGTGATTCAGGTCAAATGATTGTGAAATAATGATTATGTTAAAACACAACCAACACCATCAGATCACCGTTTGTTCATCTGGCTGTTATAACTCATGTACAGCAGCCAAACAAAACTTAAAGTTACTTATTTAAGGGTGAAGAGCCCAACTAAAACACACACTGATCTCCATAATGGAGACTTTAATTATGGTTTTCTCCTTCAGTGATTCTGCTTGTTAACATCAGGTGTCTTCAATGTTGGCAATAACATATATTTTGTACATTTTACTCATTTTAAATGGTTAACATTTAAGGAATTAACTTGATTAATTATTACTCAATTCTAATTTGTTAAATTTAATTAATAATATTGCTTGTAATCGGTTGCCTCATTTTAATTAATTAAGTATAAATAAAATCTATGTTTTATTTTTTACAGTGCATGATGATAAGACTTTTATCATCAATCAGCTTATAGCATCTGATTGCATTTTCTCTTGCTGTTCTTAACATAATAATCAGATACAACTGAGCAGAGTAAAACTTATGTTAAAAAGTCAAGATCCCAACTAAAGCAAACGCTGTTCACCATAATGGTGGCATCAAACCAAACTATTATTTTCAATAAATCATCAATATCTTAACCTCTGTTAAATCTCAATAAGAACTTATGTAGACGTCTACCAGAAATAAAGTCAACCTGGTTAGTAATACGTGAAGCTGGTAATGCTGTTTGTGGAGTTGTTTAATCAGATCCTGAGAGATTTTGTGTATTTTCTCTTCAGTTGATTTCATCTAAGGCTGTGGCTGGAAGTAGTTCTTGTGTTTCTCTTTCCTTCAGTGATTCTGCTTGTTAACAGCAGGTGTTCATCAATAATGCTCAATCATTATTCAATCACTTAATTACCTCATTAACACCAACACTGATCAGTGTTACATTTAACAGCCTGTAGTGTGCACACTGAGCAGTGTTCATTTCATCTGGGCAAACCCATGTAGGGCCACCATGGAAACCGAGGACAAAACTGTCTGGGTCCCAGTTAGATAGCCCAGGTCAAACCCATGTGGGCCCCACATGGCTGTGTTGGCTGGGAATGCATTCAAGAACTAACTCTAGTCAAAGTGCACTGAAGATAATTGCAATGCAATCTGCTGTTGCATCGCTTGCTTATAAGCTCAAGCGTTATGCATTGAAGAGTAACAATAAAAGTATCATGCACTTTGTTGCTTTGCAAAGCATTTAAAAACTAACTCAATCCGAGGTCCTTTAAAGATATTTGCAATGCAATCTGCTGTTGCATCGCTTGCTTATACGCTCAAGCGTTGTGCATTGAAGAATAACAATATAAGTATTATGCACTTTGTTGCATTACAATGCATTCAAGAACTAACTCATTCCAAAGTGCACTGAAGATATTTTCAATGCAATCTGCGGTTGCATCGCTTTTTTATAAGCTCAAGCGTTGTGCATTGAAGAATAACAATATAAGTATTATGCACTTTGTTGCATTACAATGCATTCAAGAACTAACTCAATCCAAAGTGCACTGAAGATATTTACAATGCAATCTGCTGTTTTGCATCGCTTTGCACATACGTTAAAGCGTTGTGGATTAAAGAATAACAATAAAAGTAACATGCACTTTGTTTCATTACAATACATTCAAGAACTAACTCAATCCAAAGTGCACTAAATATATTTGCAATGCAATCTACTGTTGCATCGCTTGCTTATACGCTCAAGCGTTGTGCAATGAAGAATAACAATAAAAGTATCATGCACTTTTTTGCCTTGCAATGTATTCAAGAACTAAATCATTCCAAAGTGCACTGAAGATATTTGCAAAGCAATCTGCTGTTGCATCGCTTTGCACTTATGGTAAAGCGTTGTACATTTAAGAATAAAAACAAAAGTTACATGCACTTTGTTGCATTACAATGAATTCAAGAACTAACTCAATCCAAAGTGCACTAAAGATATTTGCAATGTAATCTACTGTTGCATCGCTTGCTTATACGCTCAAGCGTTGTGCATTGCAGAATAACAATAAAAGTATCATGTACTTTGTTGCCTTGCAATGCATTCAAGAACTAACTCAATCCAAAGTGCACTGAAGATATTTGCAATGCAATCTGCTGTTAAAGAATAACAATAAAAGTAACATGCACTTTGTTTCATTACAATACATTCAAGAACTAACTCAATCCAAAGTGCACTAAATATATTTGCAATGCAATCTACTGTTGCATCGCTTGCTTATACGCTCAAGCGTTGTGCAATGAAGAATAACAATAAAAGTATCATGCACTTTTTTGCCTTGCAATGTATTCAAGAACTAAATCATTCCAAAGTGCACTGAAGATATTTGCAAAGCAATCTGCTGTTGCATCGCTTTGCACTTATGGTAAAGCGTTGTACATTTAAGAATAAAAACAAAAGTTACATGCACTTTGTTGCATTACAATGAATTCAAGAACTAACTCAATCCAAAGTGCACTAAAGATATTTGCAATGTAATCTACTGTTGCATCGCTTGCTTATACGCTCAAGCGTTGTGCATTGCAGAATAACAATAAAAGTATCATGCACTTTGTTGCCTTGCAATGCATTCAAGAACTAACTCAATCCAAAGTGCACTGAAGATATTTGCAATGCAATCTGCTGTTGCATCGCTTTTGCACATACGTTAAAGCGTTGTCCATTAAAGAATAACAATAAAAGTAACATACACTTTGTTTCATTACAATGCATTCAAGAACTAACTCAATCCAAAGTGCACTAAAGATATTTGCAATGCAATCTGTGGTTGCATCGCTTGCTTATAAGCTCAAGCGTTGTGCATTGAAGAATAAAAGTAAATGCACATTGTTGCATTAGAATGCATTCAAGAACTAACTCTAGTCAAAGTGCACTGAAGATAATTGCAATGCAATCTGCTGTTGCATCGCTTGCTTATATGCTCAAGCGTTATGCATTGTAGAGTAACAATAAAAGTATCATGCACTTTGTTGCTTAGCAATGCATTTAAAAACTAACTCAATCCGAAGTCCTTTAAAGATATTTGCAATGCAGTCTGCTGTTGCATTGCTTGCATATACAATTAAGCGCTGTTTCTTAAAGAATAACAATAAAAGTAACATGCAATTTGTTGCCTTGCAATGCATTCAAGAACTAACTCATTCAACAGTGCGTTGAAGATATTTGCAATGCAATCTGCTGTTGCATCGCTTGCTTATACGCTCAAAGCGTTGTGCATTGAAGAATAACAATAAAAGTATCATGCACTTTGTTGCCTTTCAATGCATTCAAGAACTAACTCAATCCAAAGTGCACTGAAGATATTTGCAATGCAATCTGCTAATGCATCGCTTTGCACTTATGTTAAAGCGTTGTGCCTTAAAGAATAAAAACAAAAGTAACATGCACTTTGTTGCATTACAATTCATTCAAGAACTAACTCATTCCAAAGTGCACTGAAGATATTTGCAAAGCAATCTGCTGTTGCATCGCTTTGCACTTATGTTAAAGCGCTGTGCATTAAAGAATAACAATAAAAGTTTCATGCATTTTGTTGCCTTGCAATGCATTCAAGAACTAACTCAATCCAAAGTGCACTGAAGATATTTGCAATGCAATCTGCTGTTGCATCGCTTTGCACATACGTTAAAGCGTTGTGCATTAAAGAATAACAATAAAAGTAACATGCACTTTGTTTCATTACAATGCATTCAAGAACTAACTCAATCCAAAGTGCACTAAAGATATTTGCAATGCAATCTGCGGTTGCATCGCTTGCTTATAAGCTCAACCGTTGTGCATTGAAGAATAAAAGTAAATGCACTTTGTTGCCTTACAATGCATTCAAGAACTAACTCTAGTCAAAGTGCACTGAAGATAATTGCAATGCAATCTGCTGTTGCATCGCTTGCTTATAAGCTCAAGCGTTATGCATTGAAGAGTAACAATAAAAGTATCATGCACTTTGTTGCTTTGCAAAGCATTTAAAAACTAACTCAATCCGAAGTCCTTTAAAGATATTTGCAATGCAATCTGCTGTTGCATCGCTTGCTTATACGCTCAAACGTTGTGCTTTGAAGAATAACAATAAAAGTATCATGCGTTTTGTTGCCTTGCAATGCATTCAAGAACTAACTCATTCCAAAGTGCACTGAAGATATTTGCAATGCAATCTTTGCAATGCAATCTTGCATCGCTTTTTTATAAGCTCAAGCGTTGTGCATTGAAGAATAACAATATAAGTATTATGCACTTTGTTGCATTACAATGCATTCAAGAACTAACTCAATCCAAAGTGCACTGAAGATATTTACAATGCAATCTGCTGTTTTGCATCGCTTTGCACATACGTTAAAGCGTTGTGGATTAAAGAATAACAATAAAAGTAACATGCACTTTGTTTCATTACAATACATTCAAGAACTAACTCAATCCAAAGTGCACTAAATATATTGGCAATGCAATCTACTGTTGCATCGCTTGCTTATACGCTCAAGCGTTGTGCATTGAAGAATAACAATAAAAGTATCATGCATTTTGTTGCCTTGCAATGCATTCAAGAACTAACTCAATCCAAAGTGCACTGAAGATATTTGCAATGCAATCTGCTGTTGCATCGCTTTGCACATACGTTAAAGCGTTGTCCATTAAAGAATATCAATAAAAGTAACATGCACTTTGTTTCATTACAATGCATTCAAGAACTAACTCAATCCAAAGTGCACTAAAGATATTTGCAATGCAATCTGGAGTTGCATCGCTTGCTTATAAGCTCAAGCGTTGTGCATTGAAGAATAAAAGTAAATGCACATTGTTGCATTAGAATGCATTCAAGAACTAACTCTAGTCAAAGTGCACTGAAGATAATTGCAATGCAATCTGCTGTTGCATCGCTTGCTTATAAGCTCAAGCGTTATGCATTGAAGAGTAACAATAAAAGTATCACGCACTTTGTTGCTTAGCAATGCATTTAAAAACTAACTCAATCCGAAGTCCTTTAAAGATATTTGCAATGCAATCTGCTGTTGCATTGCTTGCTTATACGCTCAAGCGTTGTGCAATGAAGAATAACAATAAAAGTATCATGCACTTTTTTGCCTTGCAATGTATTCAAGAACTAAATCATTCCAAAGTGCACTGAAGATATTTGCAAAGCAATCTGCTGTTGCATCGCTTTGCACTTATGGTAAAGCGTTGTACATTTAAGAATAAAAACAAAAGTTACATGCACTTTGTTGCATTACAATGAATTCAAGAACTAACTCAATCCAAAGTGCACTAAAGATATTTGCAATGTAATCTACTGTTGCATCGCTTGCTTATACGCTCAAGCGTTGTGCATTGAAGAATAACAATAAAAGTATCATGCACTTTGTTGCCTTGCAATGCATTCAAGAACTAACTCAATCCAAAGTGCACTGAAGATATTTGCAATGCAATCTGCTGTTGCATCGCTTTTGCACATACGTTAAAGCGTTGTCCATTAAAGAATAACAATAAAAGTAACATACACTTTGTTTCATTACAATACATTCAAGAACTAACTCAATCCAAAGTGCACTAAAGATATTTGCAATGCAATCTGTGGTTGCATCGCTTGCTTATAAGCTCAAGCGTTGTGCATTGAAGAATAAAAGTAAATGCACATTGTTGCATTAGAATGCATTCAAGAACTAACTCTAGTCAAAGTGCACTGAAGATAATTGCAATGCAATCTGCTGTTGCATCGCTTGCTTATATGCTCAAGCGTTATGCATTGTAGAGTAACAATAAAAGTATCATGCACTTTGTTGCTTAGCAATGCATTCAAGAACTAACTCAATCCGAAGTCCTTTAAAGATATTTGCAATGCAGTCTGCTGTTGCATCGCTTTGCACATACGTTAAAGCGTTGTCCATTAAAGAATAACAATAAAAGTAACATGCAATTTGTTGCCTTGCAATGCATTCAAGAACTAACTCAATCCAAAGTGCACTAAAGATATTTGCAATGCAATCTGTGGTTGCATCGCTTGCTTATAAGCTCAAGCGTTGTGCATTGAAGAATAAAAGTAACATGCACTTTGTTGCATTACAATTCATTCAAGAACTAACTCATTCCAAAGTGCACTGAAGATATTTGCAAAGCAATCTGCTGTTGCATCGCTTTGCACTTATGTTAAAGCGCTGTGCATTAAAGAATAACAATAAAAGTATCATGCATTTTGTTGCCTTGCAATGCATTCAAGAACTAACTCAATCCAAAGTGCACTGAAGATATTTGCAATGCAATCTGCTGTTGCATCGCTTTGCACATACGTTAAAGCGTTGTGCATTAAAGAATAACAATAAAAGTAACATGCACTTTGTTTCATTACAATGCATTCAAGAACTAACTCAATCCAAAGTGCACTAAAGATATTTGCAATGCAATCTGCGGTTGCATCGCTTGCTTATAAGCTCAACCGTTGTGCATTGAAGAATAAAAGTAAATGCACTTTGTTGCCTTACAATGCATTCAAGAACTAACTCTAGTCAAAGTGCACTGAAGATAATTGCAATGCAATCTGCTGTTGCATCGCTTGCTTATAAGCTCAAGCGTTATGCATTGAAGAGTAACAATAAAAGTATCATGCGTTTTGTTGCCTTGAAATGCATTCAAGAACTAACTCATTCCAAAGTGCACTGAAGATATTTGCAATGCAATCTTTGCAATGCAATCTTGCATCGCTTTTTTATAAGCTCAAGCGTTGTGCATTGAAGAATAACAATATAAGTATTATGCACTTTGTTGCATTACAATGCATTCAAGAACTAACTCAATCCAAAGTGCACTGAAGATATTTACAATGCAATCTGCTGTTTTGCATCGCTTTGCACATACGTTAAAGCGTTGTGGATTAAAGAATAACAATAAAAGTAACATGCATTTTGTTGCCTTGCAATGCATTCAAGAACTAACTCAATCCAAAGTGCACTGAAGATATTTGCAAATGCAATCTGCTGTTGCATCGCTTTGCACATACGTTAAAGCGTTGTGCATTAAAGAATAACAATAAAAGTAACATGCACTTTGTTTCATTACAATGCATTCAAGAACTAACTCAATCCAAAGTGCACTAAAGATATTTGCAATGCAATCTGCGGTTGCATCGCTTGCTTATAAGCTCAACCGTTGTGCATTGAAGAATAAAAGTAAATGCACTTTGTTGCCTTACAATGCATTCAAGAACTAACTCTAGTCAAAGTGCACTGAAGATAATTGCAATGCAATCTGCTGTTGCATCGCTTGCTTATAAGCTCAAGCGTTATGCATTGAAGAGTAACAATAAAAGTATCATGCGTTTTGTTGCCTTGCAATGCATTCAAGAACTAACTCATTCCAAAGTGCACTGAAGATATTTGCAATGCAATCTTTGCAATGCAATCTTGCATCGCTTTTTTATAAGCTCAAGCGTTGTGCATTGAAGAATAACAATATAAGTATTATGCACTTTGTTGCATTACAATGCATTCAAGAACTAACTCAATCCAAAGTGCACTGAAGATATTTACAATGCAATCTGCTGTTTTGCATCGCTTTGCACATACGTTAAAGCGTTGTGGATTAAAGAATAACAATAAAAGTATTATGCACTTTGTTTCATTACAATACATTCAAGAACTAACTCAATCCAAAGTGCACTAAATATATTGGCAATGCAATCTACTGTTGCATCGCTTGCTTATACGCTCAAGCGTTGTGCATTGAAGAATAACAATAAAAGTATCATGCATTTAGTTGCCTTGCAATGCATTCAAGAACTAACTCAATCCAAAGTGCACTGAAGATATTTGCAATGCAATCTGCTGTTGCATCGCTTTGCACATACGTTAAGGCGTTGTCCATTAAAGAATAACAATAAAAGTAACATGCACTTTGTTTCATTACAATGCATTCAAGAACTAACTCAATCCAAAGTGCACTAAAGATATTTGCAATGCAATCTGTGGTTGCATCGCTTGCTTATAAGCTCAAGCGTTGTGCTTTGAAGAATAAAAGTAAATGCACATTGTTGCATTAGAATGCATTCAAGAACTAACTCTAGTCAAAGTGCACTGAAGATAATTGCAATGCAATCTGCTGTTGCATCGCTTGCTTATAAGCTCAAGCGTTATGCATTGAAGAGTAACAATAAAAGTATCATGCACTTTGTTGCTTAGCAATGCATTTAAAAACTAACTCAATCCGAAGTCCTTTAAAGATATTTGCAATGCAATCTGCTGTTGCATTGCTTGCATATACAATTAAGCGCTGTTTCTTAAAGAATAACAATAAAAGTAACATGCACTTTGTTTCATTACAATACATTCAAGAACTAACTCAATCCAAAGTGCACTAAATATATTTGCAATGTAATCTACTGTTGCATCGCTTGCTTATACGCTCAAGCGTTGTGCATTGAAGAATAACAATAAACGTATCATGCACTTTGTTGCCTTGCAATGCATTCAAGAACTAACTCAATCCAAAGTGCACTGAAGATATTTGCATTGCAATCTGCTGTTGCATCGCTTTGCACATACGTTAAAGCGTTGTCCATTAAAGAATAACAATAAAAGTATTATGCACTTTTTTGCCTTGCAATGCATTCAAGAACTAACTCATTCCAAAGTGCTCTGAAGATATTTGCAATGCAATCTGCTGTTACATCGCTTTCTTATACGCTCAAGTGTTGTGCATTGAAGAGAAACAATAAAAGTATCATGCACTTTTTTGCCTTGCAATGCATTCAAGAACTAACTCAATCCAAAGTGCACTGAAGATATTTGCAATGCAATCTGCTGTTGCATCGCTTTCTTATACGCTCAAGCGTTGTGCATTGAAGAGTAACAATAAAAGTATCATGCACTTTTTTTGCCTTGCAATGCATTCAAGAACTAACTCAATCCAAAGTGCACTGAAGATATTTGCAATGCAATCTGCTGTTGCATCGCTTTCTTATGCGCTCAAAGCGTTGTGCATTGAAGAGTAACAATAAAAGTATCATGCACTTTGTTGCCTTGCAATGCATTCAAGAACTAACTCATTCAACAGTGCTTTGAAGATATTTGCAATGCAATCTGATGTTGCATCGCTTTGCACTTACGATTAGGCGTTGTGCATTAAAGAATAACAATAAAAGTATCATGCACTTTTTTGCCTTGCAATGCATTCAAGAACTAACTCCCTTTTTATACGCTTAATTGTTGTGCAGTGAAGAATTAAAACAACTGTATCATGCACTTTGTTGCCTGTGTTTTTTTTTTTTTTTCATACTTTTGGGATTTTGACGACAGGTCCCGGGTCATCGTTTTTTTTTTTTTTTTTATATTTTCCTATCATGGTTAAAAGGCAAATTATATTCTTTAAACTGATGGCAGTTAAGCTCCATCCACAAAAAAATTGAATCAGCCTTTTTTTAAGCCACTTCATCAAAACCTCTCATAATGAGGGTGGGGGAACGGATTCCGACAGCTGTTTTTTTGCCGTCGGATTCTGTTCCCCCCCCCCCCTCTCATTTTTCTTAGCAGTGAGGTTCAAATACTCAACAAACTTTTGTTTTGCACTTGTCCCCTATAGCCTAGTTGTCTAAGCACTGACATTTAACACTTTTGGGATTTTGACGACCAGAGTTCAAGTCCCGGGTCATCGGTTTTATTTTTATTTTTTTATACTTTTGGGATTTTGACGACAGGTCCCGGGTCATCGTTTTTTTTTTTTTTTAAATATTTTCCTATCATGGTTAAAAGGCAAAATATATTCTTTAAACTGATGGCAGTTAAGCTCCATCCACAAAAAAATTGAATCAGCCTTTTTTTAAGCCACTTCATCAAAACCTCTCATATTGAGGGTGGGGGAACGGATTCCGACAGCTGTTTTTTTGCCGTCGGATTCTGTTCCCCCCCTCTCTTTTTTCTTAGCAGTGAGGTTCAAATACTTAACAAACTTTTGTTTTCTAGTTGTCCCCTATTGCCTAGTGGTCTAAGCACTGACATTTAACACTTTTGGGATTTTGACGACCAGAGTTCAAGTCCCGGGTCATCGTTTTTTCTGGGTTTTTTTTTCATACATTTGGGATTTTGACGACAGGTCCCGGGGTCATCGTTTTTTTTTTTTTTTTTTTCATACTTTCCTATCATGGTTAAAAGGCAAAAGATATTCTTTAAACTGATGGCAGTTAAGCTCCATCCACAAAAAAAATCAATCAGCCTTTTTTTAAGCCACTTCATCAAAACCTCTCATAATGAGGGTGGGGGGACGGATTCCGACAGCTGTTTTTTTGCCGTCGGATTCTGTTTCCCCCCCCCTCTCATTTTTCTTAGCAGTGAGGTTCAAATACTTAACAAACTTTTGTTTTCTAGTTGTCCCCTATAGCCTAGTGGTCTAAGCACTGACATTTAACACTTTTGGGATTTTGACGACCAGAGTTCAAGTCCCGGGTCATCGTTTTTGTTTTTGTTTTTTTTTCATACTTTTGGGAATTGACGACAGGTCCCGGGTCATCGTTTTTTTTTTTTTTTTTCATACTTTCCTATCATGGTTAAAAGGCAAAAGATATTCTTTAAACTGATGGCAGTTAAGCTCCATCCACAAAAAAATTGAATCAGCCTTTTTTTAAGCCACTTCATCAAAACCTCTCAAATTGAGGGTGGGGGAACGGATTCCGACAGCTGTTTTTTTGGGTCGGATTCTGTTCCCCCCCTCTCATTTTTCTTAGCAGTGAGGTTCAAATACTCAACAAACTTTTGTTTTGCACTTGTCCCCTATAGCCTAGTGGTCTAAATACTGACATTTAACACTTTTGAGATTTTGACGACAAGAGTTCAAGTCCCGGGTCATCGTTTTTTTTCTTCTTTTTTTTCATACTTTTGGGATTTTGACGACAGGTCCCGGGTCATCGTTTTTTTTTTTTTTTTTTTTTTTTCATACTTTCCTATCATGGTTAAAAGGCAAAAGATATTCTTTAAACTGATGGCAGTTAAGCTCCATCCACAAAAAAATTGAATCAGCCTTTTTTTAAGCCACTTCATCAAAACCTCTCATAATGAGGGTGGGGGAACGGATTCCGACAGCTGTTTTTTTGCCGTCGGATTCTGTTCCCCCCCCCCCTCTCATTTTTCTTAGCAGTGAGGTTCAAATACTCAACAAACTTTTGTTTTGCACTTGTCCCCTATAGCCTAGTTGTCTAAGCACTGACATTTAACACTTTTGGGATTTTGACGACCAGAGTTCAAGTCCCGGGTCATCGGGTTTTTTTTTTTTTTTTTCATACTTTTGGGAATTGACGACAGGTCCCGGGTCATCGGTTTTTTTTTTTTTTTTCATACTTTCCTATCATGGTTAAAAGGCAAAAGATATTCTTTAAACTGATGGCAGTTAAGCTCCATCCACAAAAAAATTTAATCAGCCTTTTTTTAAGCCACTTCATCAAAACCTCTCATAATGAGGGTGGGGGAACGGATTCCGACAGCTGTTTTTTTGCCGTCGGATTCTGTTCCCCCCCTCTCTCTTTTCTTAGCAGTGAGGTTCAAATACTTAACAAACTTTTGTTTTCTAGTTGTCCCCTATAGCCTAGTGATCTAAGCACTGACATTTAACGCTTTTGGGATTTTGATGACCAGAGTTCAAGTCCCGGGTCATCGTTTTTTTTCTTCTTCTTTTTTCATACTTTTGGGATTTTGACGACAGGTCCCGGGTCATCGTTTTTTTTTTTTTTTTTTTTTTTTCATACTTTCCTATTATGGTTAAAAGGCAAAAGATATTCTTTAAACTGATGGCAGTTAAGCTCCATCCACAAAAAAATTGAATCAGCCTTTTTTTAAGCCACTTCATCAAAACCTCTCAAAATGACGGTGGGGGAACGGATTCCGACAGCTGTTTTTTTGCGTCGGATTCTGTTCCCCCCCTCTCTTTTTTCTTAGCAGTGAGGTTCAAATACTTAACAAACTTTTGTTTTCTAGTTGTCCCCTATAGCCTAGTGGTCTAAGCACTGACATTGAACACTTTTGGGATTTTGACGACCAGAGTTCAAGTCCCGGGTCATCGTTTTTGTTTTTGTTTTTTTTCATACTTTTGGGAATTGACGACAGGTCCCGGGTCATCGTTTTTTTTTTTTTTTTTCATACTTTCCTATCATGGTTAAAAGGCAAAAGATATTCTTTAAACTGATGGCAGTTAAGCTCCATCCACAAAAAAATTGAATCAGCCTTTTTTTAAGCCACTTCATCAAAACCTCTCATATTGAGGGTGGGGGAACGGATTCCGACAGCTGTTTTTTTGCCGTCGGATTCTGTTCCCCCCCCCCTCTCATTTTCCTTAGCAGTGAGGTTCAAATACTCAACAAACTTTTGTTTTGCACTTGTCCCCTATAGCCTAGTTGTCTAAGCACTGACATTTAACACTTTTGGGATTTTGACGACCAGAGTTCAAGTCCCGGGTCATCGTTTTTTTTTTTTTTTTTCATACTTTTGGGAATTGACGACAGGTCCCGGGTCATCGTTTTTTTTTTTTTTTTCCATACTTTCCTATCATGGTTAAAAGGCAAAAGATATTCTTTAAACTGATGGCAGTTAAGCTCCATCCACAAAAAAATTGAATCAGCCTTTTTTTAAGCCACTTCATCAAAACCTCTCATATTGAGGGTGGGGAAACGGATTCCGACAGCTGTTTTTTTGCCGTCGGATTCTGTTCCCCCCCTCTCTTTTTTCTTAGCAGTGAGGTTCAAATACTTAACAAACTTTTGCTTTCTAGTTGTCCCCTATAGCCTAGTGGTCTAAGCACTGACATTTAACACTTTTGGGATTTTGACGACCAGAGTTCAAGTCCCGGGTCATCGTTTTTTCTGGGTTTTTTTTTCATACATTTGGGATTTTGACGACAGGTCTCGGGTCATCGTTTTTTTTTTTTTTTTTTTCATACTTTCTTATCATGGTTAAAAGGCAAAAGATATTCTTTAAACTGATGGCAGTTAAGCTCCATCCACAAAAAAATTGAATCAGCCTTTTTTTAAGCCACTTCATCAAAACCTCTCAAAATGAGGGTGGGGGAACGGATTCCGACAGCTGTTTTTTTGCGTCGGATTCTGTTCCCCTCCTCTCATTTTTCTTAGCAGTGAGGTTCAAATACTCAACAAACTTTTGTTTTGCTCTTGTCCCCTATAGCCTAGTGGTCTAAGCACTGACATTTAACACTTTTGGGATTTTGACGACCAGAGTTCAAGTCCCGGGTCATCGTTTTTTTCTTCTTCTTTTTTTTCATACTTTTGGGATTTTGACGACAGGTCCCGGGTCATCGTTTTTTTTTTTTTTTTTATATTTTCCTATCATGGTTAAAAGGCAAAATATATTCTTTAAACTGATGGCAGTTAAGCTCCATCCACATAAAAATTGAATCATCCTTTTTTTAAGCCACTTCATCAAAACCTCTCATATTGAGGGTGGGGGAACGGATTCCGACAGCTGTTTTTTTGCCGTCGGATTCTGTTCCCCCCCTCTCTTTTTTCTTAGCAGTGAGGTTCAAATACTTAACAAACTTTTATTTTCTAGTTGTCTCCTATAGCCTAGTGGTCTAAGCACTGACATTTAACACTTTTGGGATTTTGACGATCAGAGTTCAAGTCCCGGGTCATCGTTTTTTCTGGGGGTTTTTTTCATACTTTTGGGATTTTGACGACAGGTCCCGGATCATGTTTTTTTTTTTTTTTTTTTTTTTTTCATACTTTCCTATCATGGTTAAAAGGCAAAAGATATTCTTTAAACTGATGGCAGTTAAGCTCCATCCACAAAAAAATTGAATCAGCCTTTTTTTAAGCCACTTCATCAAAACCTCTCAAAATGAGGGTGGGGGAACGGATTCCGACAGCTGTTTTTTTGGGTCGGATTCTGTTCCCCCCCTCTCATTTTTCTTAGCAGTGAGGTTCAAATACTCAACAAACTTTTGTTTTGGACTTGTCCCCTGTAGCCTAGTGGTCTAAGCACTGACATTTAACACTTTTGAGATTTTGACGACAAGAATTCAAGTCCCGGGTCATCGTTTTTTTTCTTCTTTTTTTTCATACTTTTGGGATTTTGACGACAGGTCCCGGGTCATCGTTTTTTTTTTTATTTTTTTTTTTTTTTATACTTTCCTATCATGGTTAAAAGGCAAAAGATATTCTTTAAACTGATGGCAGTTAAGCTCCATCCACAAAAAAATTGAATCAGCCTTTTTTTAAGCCACTTCATCAAAACCTCTCAAAATGAGGGTGGGGGAACGGATTCCGACAGCTGTTTTTTTGCGTCGGATTCTGTTCCCCCCCTCTCATTTTTCTTAGCAGTGAGGTTCAAATACTCAACAAACTTTTGTTTTGCACTTGTCCCCTATAGCCTAGTGGTCTAAGCACTGACATTTAACACTTTTGGGATTTTTACGACCAGAGTTCAAGTCCCGGGTCATCGTTTTTTCTGGGGTTTTTTTTTATACTTTTGGGAATTGACGACAGGTCCCGGGTCATCGTTTTTTTTTTTTTTTTTCATACTTTCCTATCATGGTTAAAAGGCAAAAGATATTCTTTAAACTGATGGCAGTTAAGCTCCATCCACAAAAAATTGAATCAGCGTTTTTTTAAGCCACTTCATCAAAACCTCTCATAATGAGGGTGGGGGAACGGATTCCGACAGCTGTTTTTTTGCCGTCGGATTCTGTCCCCCCCCCCCCCCCCCCTCTCTTATTTTTCTTAGCAGTGAGGTTCAAATACTCAACAAACTTTTGTGCTCTTGTCCCGTATAGCCTAGTGGTCTAAGCACTGACATTTCACACTTTTGGGATTTTGATGACCAGAGTTCAAGTCCCGGGTCATCGTTTTTTTTTTTTTTTTTTTATACTTTTGGGATTTTGACGACAGGTCCCGGGTCATCGTTTTTTTTTTTTTTTTTTTATATATTTTCCTATCATGGTTAAAAGGCAAAATATATTCTTTAAACTGATGGCAGTTAAGCTCCATCCACAAAAAAAATCAATCAGCCTTTTTTTAAGCCACTTCATCAAAACCTCTCATAATGAGGGTGGGGGAACGGATTCCGACAGCTGTTTTTTTGCCGTCGGATTCTGTTCCCCCCCCCCTCTCATTTTTCTTAGCAGTGAGGTTCAAATACTTAACAAACTTTTGTTTTCTAGTTGTCCCCTATAGCCTAGTGGTCTAAGCACTGACATTTAACACTTTTGGGATTTTGACGGCCAGAGTTCAAGTCCCGGGTCATCGTTTTTTTTTTTGTTTTTTTTTCATACTTTTGGGAATTGACGACAGGTCCCGGGTCATCGTTTTTTTTTTTTTTTTTCATACTTTCCTATCATGGTTAAAAGGCAAAAGATATTCTTTAAACTGATGGCAGTTAAGCTCCATCCACAAAAAAATTGAATCAGCCTTTTTTTAAGCCACTTCATCAAAACCTCTCATAATGAGGGTGGGGGTACGGATTCCGACAGCTGTTTTTTTGCCGTCGGATTCTGTTCCCCCCCTCTCTCTTTTCTTAGCAGTGAGGTTCAAATACTTAACAAACTTTTGTTTTCTATTTGTCCCCTATAGCCTAGTGGTCTAAGCACTGACATTTAACGCTTTTGGGATTTTGATGACCAGAGTTCAAGTCCCTGGTCATCATTTTTTTTCTTCTTTTTTCATACTTTTGGGATTTTGACGACAGGTCCCGGGTCATCGTTTTTTTTTTTTTTTTCATACTTTCCTATCATGGTTAAAAGGCAAAAGATATTCTTTAAACTGATGGCAGTTAAGCTCCATCCACAAAAAAATTGAATCAGCCTTTTTTTAAGCCACTTCATCAAAACCTCTCATATTGAGGGTGGGGGAACGGATTCCTTCAGCTGTTTTTTTGCCGTCGGATTCTGTTCCCCCCCCCCTCTCATTTTTCTTAGCAGTGAGGTTCAAATACTCAACAAACTTTTGTTTTGCACTTGTCCCCTATAGCCTAGTTGTTTAAGCACTGACATTTAACACTTTTGGGATTTTGACGACCAGAGTTCAAGTCCCGGGTCATCGTTTTTTTTTTTTTTTTTTTTTTTTTCCTATCATGGTTAAAAGGCAAAATATATTCTTTAAACTGATGGCAGTTAAGCTCCATCCACAAAAAAATTGAATCAGCCTTTTTTTAAGCCATTTCATCAAAACCTCTCATATTGAGGGTGGGGGAACGGATTCCGACAGCTGTTTTTTTGCCGTCGGATTCTGTTCCCCCCCTCTCTTTTTTCTTAGCAGTGAGGTTCAAATACTTAAAAAACTTTTATTTTCTAGTTGTCTCCTATAGCCTAGTGGTCTAAGCACTGACATTTAACACTTTTGGGATTTTGACGACCAGAGTTCAAGTCCCGGGTCATCGTTTTTTCTGGGGGTTTTTTTCATACTTTTGGGATTTTGACGACAGGTCCCGGATCATGTTTTTTTTTTTTTTTTTTTTTTTTTCATACTTTCCTATCATGGTTAAAAGGCAAAAGATATTCTTTAAACTGATGGCAGTTAAGCTCCATCCACAAAAAAATTGAATCAGCCTTTTTTTAAGCCACTTCATCAAAACCTCTCATATTGAGGGTGGGGGAACGGATTCCGACAGCTGTTTTTTTGCCGTCGGATTCTCTCCCCCCCCTCTCTTTTTTCTTAGCAGTGAGGTTCAAATACTTAACAAACTTTTGTTTTCTAGTTGTCCCCTATAGCCTAGTGGTCTAAGCACTGACATTTAACACTTTTGGGATTTTGACGACCAGAGTTCAAGTCCCGGGTCATCGTTTTTCTGGGGTTTTTTTTCATACATTTGGGATTTTGACGACAGGTCCCGGGTCATCGTTTTTTTTTTTTTTTTTTCATACTTTCCTATCATGGTTAAAAGGCAAAAGATATTCTTTAAACTTATGGCAGAGTTCAAGTCCCGGGTCATCGTTTTTTTTTTTCTTCTTTTTTTCATACTTTTGGGATTTTGACGACAGGTCCCGGGTCATCGTTTTTTTTTTTTTTCATAGCCTAGTGGTCTAAGCACTGACATTTAACACTTTTGGGATTTTGATGACCAGAGTTCAAGTTCCCGGGTCATCGTTTTTTTTCTTCTTCTTTTTTCATACTTTTGGGATTTTGACGACAGGTCCCGGGTCATCGTTTTTTTTTTTTGTTTTTTTTTTCATACTTTCCTATCATGGTTAAAAGACAAGTGGTCTAAGAACTGACATTTAACACTGTTGGGATATTGACGACCAGAGTTCAAGTCCCGGGTCATCGTTTTTTTTTTGTTTTTTTTTCATACTTTTGGGATTTTGACGGCAGGTCCCGGGTCATCGTTTTTTTTTTTTTTTTTTTTTTTTTTTTTTTTCATACTTTCCTATCATGGTTAAAAGGCAAAAGATATTCTTTAAACTGATGGCAGTTAAGGTCCATCCACCAAAAAATTGAATCAGCCTTTTTTTAAGCCACTTCATCAAAACCTCTCATAATGAGGGTGGGGGAACGGATTCCGACAGCTGTTTTTTTGCCGTCGGATTCTGTCCCCCCCCCCCCCCCCCCCCCCCTCTTATTTTTGTTAGCAGTGAGGTTCAAATACTCAACAAACTTTTGTGCTCTTGTCCCGTATAGCCTAGTGGTCTAAGCACTGACATTTAACACTTTTGGGTTTTTGATGACCAGAGTTCAAGTCCCGGGTCATCGTTTTTTTTTTTTTTTTTTTTTTTTCATACTTTTGGGATTTTGACGACAGGTCCCGGGTCATCGTTTTTTTGTTTTGTTTTTATATTTTCCTATCATGGTTAAAAGGCAAAATATATTCTTTAAACTGATGGCAGTTAAGCTCCATCCACAAAAAAAATCAATCAGCCTTTTTTTAAGCCAAAATATTTCTGGCCAAATAATCCTCAATTTTGAACTTTTCATACATACTCATAGACAACTTCTGATGCTTGATTAGCCATATTGAAGTCCATTTAGAAGTCCATATCTTGACGGATTGACAAGCGATCCGCTCGGACAAGGTGACGGAGAGCAGGCGCCCCCGGAGGAAGGTGCTCCTCCCCCGAAAAACGGACAGAGACTGAAATGGTGCGGTCAAACCAGATTACCATTAACACCTTCTGATATTACATCAGCCATACAGAAGTCCATATTTGACCAAAGGAATATATTTCTGGCAAAAAGAGTCCTTGATCTTGAACTTTCTATACACACAAAGACTCCTACTGATGCTTCATGAGTCCAATAGATATCCATATCTTGACTGATTGAACTTATTTCTGGTCAAAGGGTCCTTAAATGGTTTTAAACTATATAAACTTAGAGACTCCTTCTGATGTTAAATCAGCCATTCAGAATTCCATATTTGACCTACTGAACATATTTTTGGCCAAAGAGTCTTTAATCTTGATTTTTCTATACATACTCATTGACTCCATCTGATGCTTCATAAGCCATATATGGCCATATCTGACCTATTGAACTTATTTCCGATCAAAGGATCCTAAAAAGTTTTTTTTTAAAGTTATACAGAGGTCACTTTTTGACTTAATGGACATATGCCTGGACAAAGAGTATCTGAACACTAACTTTCTATTTATAAAGATTGACTTGTTGGTTATATTAGCCATACAGAAGTCCATATTTGACCCAAGGAAAATATTTCTGACCAAATAATCCTCAATCTTGAACTTTCCATACATACTCATTGACTACTTCTGATTCTTTATAGGCCATATATGGCCATATGTGACCATATCTGACCTATTGAACTCATTTCCGGTCAAAGGGTCCTCAAAAGCTTTTAAACAATATAAAGATATAGACTTTTGAGGAAAAATCTGCCATACGAGTCTTTGAACTATATCTTTCTAAACATATTGACTCCTTCTGGTGTTAAATCAGAAAACTTTCAATACATACTCATAGACTCCTTTTGATGCTTCATAAGCCATACATGGCCATATCTGACCTATTGAACTTATTTCCGGTCACTTTCTATACATTCTCGTTAACACCTTCTGATATTACGTCAGCCATACAGAAGTCCATATTTTGACCAAAGGAACATATTTCTGGCCAAAGAGTCCTCAATCTTGAACTTTCTACACATACTCATAATCTCCTTCTGATGCTTCATAAGCCATATATGGCCATATCTGACCTATTGAACTTATTTCCGGTCAAAGGGTCCTAAGTTTTAAAAAAAGTTATAGACTACTTTTGATGAAAAATCTGCAATACAGAGTCTTTGAACTCTATCTTTCTAAACATATTGACTCCTTCTGGTGTTAAATCAGCCATACAGAATTCCATATTTGACCTACTGAAAATAAAACTGGCCAAAGAGTACTCATCGATTAACACTATACATTCAGATTGATTTCTTCTGAGGTTATATCAGACTGAAAAAAAGTTCATATTTGACTTTCTGAAAATTGTTCTGGCCATAGACTAATCGAAAATTGAACTTTCAATACATACTCATAGACTCCTTATGCTTCATAAGCCATATATGGCCATATCTGACCTATTGAACTTATTTCCGGTCAAAGGGTCCTAAGTTTTTTTAAAAAGTTGACTACTTTTGATGAAAAATCTGCCATACTTAGGGCCCTATCTTGCACCCAGCGCAATTGACTTTGTACACCGACGCATGTATCATTCCTATTTTGCACCCGCGCACAGCGGACTTTTCCCTCCACAGACGCACGTCGGTAAATTAGGGAATGAACTTGCGCTCGCGGGGGCGGTTCAGCGCAAAGAGGAGGCGTGTTCCGGCGCAAAACTTCCCTGGTGCTATTTTCCAGTTTTAGAAAGCAATTGCGCCACTGACCAAGAAAAAAACAGTCTAAAGACAGTGGCGCGTTGCGCGTTAGTGATATGGTAGGCTATTTTAAGGGCGCGTGCTTGGCCATAATGTTAACGCGCATCCACTTTGATTCTCTAATATAAAAAGATGCAGCAGTTTTCATTTTTGCAAATCATACATTATTACAAGAAAAAATATTAAAACACGAGGGAAATCATTGTTGTGTCCGTGAAGATGTGAAAAAGATCTATCTAGATTAAAAAAAAAAAAAAAAATCTAGATTAGGCTACACATTTACCCAAATTATACGCCTGTTTAACCGAAGCTAATTTGGGTGGGTTTCTCCCATCATCCCCAATGTCACTTCTCTGTGTTTTACGGCCCTGACGAGAACGTCGCTTTCCTCGGCTGTGAACTGCTCCTGGCGTGCGCTGGCAAATCCGCCGTTATAATAGCGATCCGCCACGGAACAAGCGCGCCTGCTCTTAAAGGGAATGTGAGAGGACGCTCTGATTGGTTTATTTCACGTTACGCCCAAACCACACCTTTGAATAATGAAGCTACTTCAGACCAACCCCTTTTAGATTTGCGTCGGGCGCAAGAGTCGTTTATCGCGCTGGGAAAATAGCAACAGCGCCGGGATCCGCCCACAAAGTTACTTGCGCTTTGCACTTTGACACTTGCGTTTCAGATCGTCAAAATAGGGCCCAGAGTCTTTGAATTCTCTATATAGAAGTCACTTTTTGACTTACTAGACATAATCCTGGCCAAAGAGTTCCTGAACATTAACTTGCTATTCATAAAGATTGACTTGTTGGTTATATTAGCCATACAGAGGTCCATATTTGACCCTAGGAAAATATTTCTGGCCAAATAATCCTCAATCTTGAACTTTTCATACATACTCATAGACAACTTCTGATGCTTGATTAGCGATATTGAAGTCCATTTAGAAGTCCGTATCTTGACGGATTGAATTTATTTCTGGTCAAAGGGTCCTAATTGGTTTTAAACTATATAAACTTAGAGACTCCTGATGTAAATCAGCCATTCAGAATTCCATATTTGACCTACTGAACATATTTTTGGCCAAAGAGCCCTCAATCTTGAACTTTCTACATATACTCACTGACTCTTCTGATGCTTCATAAGCCATATATGGCAATTTCTGACCTATTGAACTTATATCCGGTCAAAGGGTCCTCAAAAGTTTTTAATCAATATAAAGTTATAGACTACTTTTGATGAAAAATATGCCATACAGAGTCTTTGAAATCTATCTTTCTAAACATATTGACTCCTTCTGGTGTTAAATCAGCCATACAGAATTCCATATTTGACCTACTGAAAATATAACTGGCCAAAGAGTACTCATAGATTAACACTACACATTCAGATTGATTTCTTCTGAGGTTATATCAGACTGAAAAAAAGTCCATATTTGACTTTCTGAAAATTGTTCTGGCCATAGACTACTCGAAAATTGAACTTTCAATACATACTCATAGACTCCTTCTGATGCTTCATAAGCCATATATGGCCGTATCTGACCTAATGAACTTATTTCCGGTCACTTTCTATACATTCTCGTTAACACCTTCTGATATTACGTCAGCCATACAGAATTTCATATTTGACCAAAGGAACATATTTCTGGCCAAAGTGTCCTCGATCTTGAACTTTCTATACATACTCAAAGACTCCTATATGCTTCATAAGTCCAATAGATATACATATCAGGCGTATTGAACCTATTGCTGGTCAAAGGGGCTTCAAAAGATTTTAAACTATATAAAATTATAGACTCTTTCTGATGTTAAATCAGCCATATACAGAGGTCCCTTTTTGACTTACTGGACATATTTTTGGCCAAAGAGTTCCTGAACATTACCTTGCTATTCATAAAGATTGACTTGTAATGTTATATTAGCCATACAGAAGTCCATATTAGACCCAAGGAAAATATGTCTGGCCAAATAATCCTCAATCTTGAACTTTCCAAATATACTCATAGACTCCTTCTGATGCTTCATTAGCCATATAGAAGTCCATTTAGAAGTCCATATCTTGACTGATTGAACTTATTTCCGGTCAAATGGTTCATAAATGGTTTTAAACTATATGAACTTGGAGACTTCTTCTGATGTTAATCAGCCATTTAGAATTCCACATTTGACCTACTGAACATATTTTTGGCCAAAAAAATGACAAAAGTCCATATTTGACTTGCTAAAAATTGCTCTGGCCAAAGAGTACTCTAAAAATGAACTTTCTATACATACTCGTTAACACCTTCTGATATTACATCAGCCATACAGAAGTCCATATTTGACCAAAGGAATATATTTCTGGCCAAAGAGTCCTTGATCTTGAACTTTCTATACACACAAAGACTCCTACTGATGCTTCATGAGTCCAATAGATATCCATATCTTGACTGATTGAACTTATTTCTGGTCAAAGGGTCCTTAAATGGTTTTAAACTATATAAACTTAGAGACTCCTTCTGATGTTAAATCAGCCATTCAGAATTCCATATTTGACCTACTGAACATATTTTTGGCCAAAGAGTCTTCAATCTTGATTTTTCTATACATACTCATTAACTCCATCTGATGCTTCATAAGCCATATATGGCCATATCTGACCTATTGAACTTATTTCCGATCAAAGGGTCCTAAAAAGTTTTTTTTAAAAGTTATACAGAGGTCACTTTTTGACTTAATGGACATATTCCTGACAAAGAGTACCTGAACACTAACTTTCTATTTATAAAGATTGACTTGTTGGTTATATTAGCCATACAGAGGTCCATATTTGACCCAAGGAAAATATTTCTGGCCAAATAATCCTCAATCTTGAACTTTCCATATATACTCATTGAGTACTTCTGATTCTTTATACGCCATATATGGCCAAATCTGACCATATCTGACCTATTGAACTCATTTCCGGTCAAAGGGTCCTCAAAAGCTTTTAAACTATATAATGTTATAGACTTTTGAGGAAAAATCTGCCATACGAGTCTTTGAACTCTATCTTTCTAAACATATTGACTCCTTCTGGTGTTAAATCAGAAAACTTTCAATACATACTCATAGACTCCTTTTGATGCTTCATAAGCCATATATGGCCATATCTGACCTATTGAACTTATTTCCGGTCACTTTCTATACATTCTCGTTAACACCTTCTGATATTACGTCAGCCATACAGAAGTCCATATTTTGACCAAAGGAACATATTTCTGGCCAAAGAGTCCTCAATCTTGAACTTTCTACACATACTCATAATCTCCTTCTGATGCTTCATAAGCCATATATGGCCATATCTGACCTATTGAACTTATTTCCGGTCAAAGGGTCCTAAGTTTTAAAAAAAGTTATAAACTACTTTTGATGAAAAATCTGCCATACAGAGTCTTTGAACTCTATCTTTCTAAACATATTGACTCCTTCTGGTGTTAAATCAGCCATACAGAATTCCATATTTGACCTACTGAAAATATAACTGGCCAAAGAGTACTCATCGTTTAACACTATACATTCAGATTGATTTCTTCTGAGGTTATATCAGACTGAAAAAAAGTTCATATTTGACTTTCTGAAAATTGTTCTTGCCATAGACTAATCGAAAATTGAACTTTCAATACATACTCATAGACTCCTTATGCTTCATAAGCCATATATGGCCATATCTGACCAATTGAACTTATTTCCGGTCACTTTCTATACATTCTCGTTAACACCTTCTGATATTTCGTCAGCCATACAGAAGTCCATATTTTGACCAAAGGAACATATTTCTGGCCAAAGAGTCCTCAATCTTGAACTTTCTACACATACTCATAATCTCCTTCTGATTCTTCATAAGCCATATATGGCCATATCTGACCTATTGAACTTATTTCCGGTCAAAGGGTCCTGAGTTTAAAAAAAAAGTTGACTACTTTTGATGAAAAATCTGCCATACAGAGTCTTTGAATTCCCTATATAGAGGTCACTTTTTGACTTACTAGACATAATCCTGGCCAAAGAGTTCCTGAACATTAACTTGCTATTCATAAAGATTGACTTGTTGGTTATATTAGCCATACAGAGGTCCATATTTGACCCTAGGAAAATATTTCTGGCCATATATGGCAATTTCTGACCTATTGAACTTATATCCGGTCAAAGGGTCCTCATAAGTTTTTAATCAATATAAAGTTATAGACTACTTTTGATGAAAAATATGCCATACAGAGTCTTTGAAATCTATCTTTCTAAACATATTGACTCCTTCTGGTGTTAAATCAGCCATACAGAATTCCATATTTGACCTACTGAAAATATAACTGGCCAAAGAGTACTCATAGATTAACACTACACATTCAGATTGATTTCTTCTGAGGTTATATCAGACTAAAAAAAAGTCCATATTTGACTTTCTGAAAATTGTTCTGGCCATAGACTACTCGAAAATTGAACTTTCAATACATACTCATAGACTCCTTCTGATGCTTCATAAGCCATATATGGCCATATCTGACCTATTGAACTTATTTCCGGTCACTTTCTATACATTCTCGTTAACACCTTCTGATATTACGTCAGCCATACAGAATTTCATATTTGACCAAAGGAACATATTTCTGGCCAAAGTGTCCTCGATCTTGAACTTTCTATACATACTCAAAGACTCCTATATGCTTCATAAGTCCAATAGATATACATATCAGGCGTATTGAACTTATTGCTGGTCAAAGGGGCTTCAAAAGATTTTAAACTATATAAAATTATAGACTCTTTCTGATGTTAAATCAGCCATATACAGAAGTTCCTGAACATTACCTTGCTATTCATAAAGATTGACTTGTTATGTTATATTAGCCATACAGAAGTCCATATTTGACCCAAGGAAAATATGTCTGGCCAAATAATCCTCAATCTTGAACTTTCCATATATACTCATAGACTCCTTCTGATGCTTCATTAGCCATATAGAAGTCCATTTAGAAGTCCATATCTTGACTGATTGAACTCATTTCCGGTCAAATGGTTCATAAATGGTTTTAAACTATATGAACTTAGAGACTTCTTCTGATGTTAATCAGCCATTTAGAATTCCACATTTGACCTACTGAACATATTTTTGGCCAAAAAAATGACAAAAGTCCATATTTGACTTGCTAAAAATTGCTCTGGCCAAAGAGTACTCTAAAATTGAACTTTCTATACATACTCGTTAACACCTTCTGATATTACGTCAGCCATACAGAAGTCCATATTTGACCAAAGGAATATATTTCTGGCCAAAGAGTCCTTGATCTTGAACTTTCTATACACACAAAGACTCCTACTGATGCTTCATGAGTCCAATAGATATCCATATCTTGACTGATTGAACTTATTTCTGGTCAAAGGGTCCTTAAATGGTTTTAAACTATATAAACTTAGAGACTCCTTCTGATGTTAAATCAGCCATTCAGAATTCCATATTTGACCTACTGAACATATTTTTGGCCAAAGAGTCTTTAATCATGATTTTTCTATACATACTCATTGACTCCATCTGATGCTTCATAAGCCATATATGGCCATATCTGACCTATTGAACTTATTTCCGATCAAAGGATCCTAAAAAGTTTTTTTTAAAAGTTATACAGAGGTCACTTTTTGACTTAATGGACATATGCCTGGACAAAGAGTATCTGAACACTAACTTTCTATTTATAAAGATTGACTTGTTGGTTATATTAGCCATACAGAAGTCCATATTTGACCCAAGGAAAATATTTCTGACCAAATAATCCTCAATCTTGAACTTTCCATACATACTCATTGACTACTTCTGATTCTTTATAGGCCATATATGGCCATATGTGACCATATCTGACCTATTGAACTCATTTCCGGTCAAAGGGTCCTCAAAAGCTTTTAAACAATATAAAGATATAGACTTTTGAGGAAAAATCTGCCATACGAGTCTTTGAACTATATCTTTCTAAACATATTGACTCCTTCTGGTGTTAAATCAGAAAACTTTCAATACATACTCATAGACTCCTTTTGATGCTTCATAAGCCATACATGGCCATATCTGACCTATTGAACTTATTTCCGGTCACTTTCTATACATTCTCGTTAACACCTTCTGATATTACGTCAGCCATACAGAAGTCCATATTTTGACCAAAGGAACATATTTCTGGCCAAAGAGTCCTCAATCTTGAACTTTCTACACATACTCATAATCTCCTTCTGATGCTTCATAAGCCATATATGGCCATATCTGACCTATTGAACTTATTTCCGGTCAAAGGGTCCTAAGTTTTAAAAAAAGTTATAGACTACTTTTGATGAAAAATCTGCAATACAGAGTCTTTGAACTCTATCTTTCTAAACATATTGACTCCTTCTGGTGTTAAATCAGCCATACAGAATTCCATATTTGACCTACTGAAAATAAAACTGGCCAAAGAGTACTCATCGATTAACACTATACATTCAGATTGATTTCTTCTGAGGTTATATCAGACTGAAAAAAAAGTTCATATTTGACTTTCTGAAAATTGTTCTGGCCATAGACTAATCGAAAATTGAACTTTCAATACATACTCATAGACTCCTTATGCTTCATAAGCCATATATGGCCATATCTGACCTATTGAACTTATTTCCGGTCAAAGGGTCCTAAGTTTTTAAAAAAAGTTGACTACTTTTGATGAAAAATCTGCCATACAGAGTCTTTGAATTCTCTATATAGAAGTCACTTTTTGACTTACTAGACATAATCCTGGCCAAAGAGTTCCTGAACATTAACTTGCTATTCATAAAGATTGACTTGTTGGTTATATTAGCCATACAGAGGTCCATATTTGACCCTAGGAAAATATTTCTGGCCAAATAATCCTCAATCTTGAACTTTTCATACATACTCATAGACAACTTCTGATGCTTGATTAGCGATATTGAAGTCCATTTAGAAGTCCGTATCTTGACGGATTGAATTTATTTCTGGTCAAAGGGTCCTAATTGGTTTTAAACTATATAAACTTAGAGACTCCTGATGTAAATCAGCCATTCAGAATTCCATATTTGACCTACTGAACATATTTTTGGCCAAAGAGCCCTCAATCTTGAACTTTCTACATATACTCACTGACTCTTCTGATGCTTCATAAGCCATATATGGCAATTTCTGACCTATTGAACTTATATCCGGTCAAAGGGTCCTCAAAAGTTTTTAATCAATATAAAGTTATAGACTACTTTTGATGAAAAATATGCCATACAGAGTCTTTGAAATCTATCTTTCTAAACATATTGACTCCTTCTGGTGTTAAATCAGCCATACAGAATTCCATATTTGACCTACTGAAAATATAACTGGCCAAAGAGTACTCATATATTAACACTACACATTCAGATTGATTTCTTCTGAGGTTATATCAGACTGAAAAAAAGTCCATATTTGACTTTCTGAAAATTGTTCTGGCCATAGACTACTCGAAAATTGAACTTTCAATACATACTCATAGACTCCTTCTGATGCTTCATAAGCCATATATGGCCGTATCTGACCTAATGAACTTATTTCCGGTCACTTTCTATACATTCTCGTTAACACCTTCTGATATTACGTCAGCCATACAGAATTTCATATTTGACCAAAGGAACATATTTCTGGCCAAAGTGTCCTCGATCTTGAACTTTCTATACATACTCAAAGACTCCTATATGCTTCATAAGTCCAATAGATATACATATCAGGCGTATTGAACTTATTGCTGGTCAAAGGGGCTTCAAAAGATTTTAAACTATATAAAATTATAGACTCTTTCTGATGTTAAATCAGCCATATACAGAGGTCCCTTTTTGACTTACTGGACATACTTTTGGCCAAAGAGTTCCTGAACATTACCTTGCTATTCATAAAGATTGTGATGTTATATTAGCCATACAGAAGTCCATATTTGACCCAAGGAAAATATGTCTGGCCAAATAATCCTCAATCTTGAACTTTCCATATATACTCATAGACAACTTCTGATGCTTCATTAGCCATATATAGAAGTCCATTTAGAAGTTCATATCTTGACTGATTGAACTTATTTCTAGTCAAAGGGTCCTTAATTGGTTTTAAACTATATAACATATTTTTGGCCAAAGAGTCCTCAATCTTTTTCTATACATACTCATTGACTCCTTCTGATGCGTCATAAGCCATTAATTGGCCATATCTGACCTATTGAACTTATTTCCGGTCAAAGGGTCCTAAAAAGTTTTTTTAAAAAAATATAAAGTTATAGACTACTTTTTGATGAAAAATCTACTGTCTTCCATTACAATAACATTACGAGAAGTCAGTCTGCATGTATAGTGAGTTAATATTCATGGACTCTGGCCAGAAATAAGTTCAGTAGGTCAGATATTGACATATATATGGCTTATGATGCATCAGAAGGAGTCTATGAGTATGCACAGAAAGTGAAAGATTGAGGATTCTTTGGCCAGAAATACTTACTGATGTAAAATCAGAAGGAATCTAAGAGAAAGTATAGAAATTTCAAGATCGAGAACTTTAGGGACATAATTAATAATAACAATAAAAGTATCATGCATTATGTTTGCCTTGCAATGCATTCAAAAACTAACTCAATCCATAAAGCATTGAAGATATTTGCAATGCAATCTGCTGTTGCATCGCTTGCTTATACGCTCAAGCGTTGTGCATTGAAGAATAACAATAAAAGTATCATGCACTTTGTTGCCTTGCAATGCATTCAATAACTAACTCATTCCAAAGTGCACTGAAGATATTTGCAATGCAATATGCGGTTGCATCGCTTGTTTATAAGCTCAAGCGTTGTGCATTGAAGAATAACAATATAAGTATTATGCACTTTGTTGCATTACAATGCATTCAAGAACTAACTCAATCCAAAGTGCACTGAAGATATTTGCAATGCAATCTGCTGTTGCATCGCTTTGCACATACGTTAAAGCGTTGTGGATTAAAGAATAACAATAAAAGTAACATGCACTTTGTTTCATTACAACTCATGTACAGCAGCCAAACAAAAATTTAAAGTTAATAATTTAAGGGTGAAGAGCCCAACTAAAACACACACTCATCTCCATAATGGTGACTTTAATTATGTTTTTCTCCTTCAGTGATTCTGCTTGTTAACATCAGGTGTCTTCAATGTTGTCAATAACATATATTTTGTAAATTTTACTCATTTTAAATGGTTAACATTTAAGGAATTAATTTGATTAATTATTACTAAATTCTAATTTGTTAAATTTAATTAATAATATTGCTTGTAATCTGTTGCCTCATTTTAATTAATTAAATATAAATAAAATCTATGTTTTATTTTTTACAGTGCTCTTCTGATGCTTCATAAGCCATATATGGCCATATCTGACCTTTTGAACTTATATCCGGTCAAAGGGTCCTCAAAAGTTTTTAAACAATATAAAGTTATAGACTACTTTTGATGAAAAATCTGCCATACAGAGTCTTTGAAATCTATCTTTCTAAACATATTGACTCCTTCTGGTATTAAATCAGCCATACAGAATTCCATATTTGACCTACTGAAAAAATAACTGGCCAAAGAGTACTCATAGATTAACACTATACATTCAGATTGATTTCTTCTGAGGTTATATCAGACTAAAAAAAGTCCATATTTGACTTTCTGAAAATTGTTCTGGCCATAGACTACTCGAAAATTGAACTTTTAATACATACTCATAGACTCCATCTGATGCTTCATAAGCCATATATGGCCATATCTGACCTATTGAACTTATTTCCGGTCACTTTCTATACATTCTCGTTAACACCTTCTGATATTACGTCATCCATACAGAAGTCCATATTTTGACCAAAGGAACATATTTCTGGCCAAAGAGTCCTCAATCTTGAACTTTCTACACATACTCATATTCTCCTTCTGATGCTTCATAAGCCATATATGGCCATATCTGACCTATTAAACTTATTTCCGGTCAAAGGGTCCTACGTTTTAAAAAAAGGTATAGACTACTTTTGATGAAAAATCTGCCATACAGAGTCTTTGAATTCTGTATACAGAGGTCCCTTTTTGACTTACTAGACATAATCCTGGCCAAAGAGTTCCTGAACATTAACTTGCTATTCATAAAGATTGACTTGTTGGTTATATTAGCCATACAGAGGTCCATATTTGACCCTAGGAAAATATTTCTGGCCAAATAAACACTATACATTCAGATTGATTTCTTCTGAGGTTATATCAGACTGAAAAAAGTCCATATTTGACTTTCTGAAAATTGTTCTGGCCATAGACTACTCGAAAATTGAACTTTCAATACTCATAGACTCCTTCTGATGCTTCATAAGCCATATATGGCCATATCTGACTTATTGAACTTATTTCCGGTCACTTTCTATACATTCTTGTTAACACCTTCTGATATTAGGTCAGCCATACAGAATTTCATATTTGACCAAAGGAACATATTTCTGGCCAAAGTGTCCTCGATCTTGAACTTTCTATACATACTCAAAGACTCCTATATGCTTCATAAGTCCAATAGATTTACATATCAGGCGTATTGAACTTATTGCTGGTCAAAGGGGCTTAAAAAGATTTTAAACTATATAAAATTATAGACTCTTTCTGATGTTAAATCAGCCATATACAGAGGTCCCTTTTTGACTTACTGGACATCTTTTTGGCCAAAGAGTTCCTGAACATTACCTTGCTATTCATAAAGATTGACTTGTTGTGATGTTATATTAGCCATACAGAAGTCCATATTTGACCCAAGGAAAATATGTCTGGCCAAATAATCCTCAATCTTGAACTTTCCGTATATACTCATAGACTCCTTCTGATGCTTCATTAGCCATATAGAAGTCCATTTAGAAGTCCATATCTTGACTGATTGAACTTATTTCTGGTCAAAGGGTTCATAAATGGTTTTAAACTATATGAACTTAGAGACTTCTTCTGATGTTAATCAGCCATTTAGAATTCCACATTTGACCTACTGAACATATTTTTGGCCAAAAAAATGACAAAAGTCCATATTTGACTGGCTGAAAATTGCTCTGGCCAAAGAGTACTCGAAAATTGAACTTTCTATACATACTCGTTAACACCTTCTGATATTACGTCAGCCATACAGAAGTCCATATTTGACCAAAGGAATATATTTCTGGCCAAAGAGTCCTTGATCTTGAACTTTCTATACACACAAAGACTCCTACTGATGCTTCATGAGTCCAATAGATATCCATATCTTGACTGATTGAACTTATTTCTGGTCAAAGGGTCCTTAAATGGTTTTAAACTATATAAACTTAGAGACTCCTTCTGATGTTAAATCAGCCATTCAGAATTCCATATTTGACCTACTGAACATATTTTTGGCCAAAGAGTCTTCAATCTTGATTTTTCTATACATACTCATTAACTCCATCTGATGCTTCATAAGCCATATATGGCCATATCTGACCTATTGAACTTATTTCCGATCAAAGGGTCCTAAAAAGTAAAGTTTTTTTTTAAAGTTATACAGAGGTCACTTTTTGACTTAATGGACATATGCCTGGACAAAGAGTATCTGAACACTAACTTTCTATTTATAAAGATTGACTTGTTGGTTATATTAGCCATACAGAAGTCCATATTTGACCCAAGGAAAATATTTCTGACCAAATAATCCTCAATCTTGAACTTTCCATACATACTCATTGACTACTTCTGATTCTTTATAGGCCATATATGGCCATATGTGACCATATCTGACCTATTGAACTCATTTCCGGTCAAAGGGTCCTCAAAAGCTTTTAAACAATATAAAGATATAGACTTTTGAGGAAAAATCTGCCATACGAGTCTTTGAACTATATCTTTCTAAACATATTGACTCCTTCTGGTGTTAAATCAGAAAACTTTCAATACATACTCATAGACTCCTATTGATGCTTCATAAGCCATACATGGCCATATCTGACCTATTGAACTTATTTCCGGTCACTTTCTATACATTCTCGTTAACACCTTCTGATATTACGTCAGCCATACAGAAGTCCATGTTTTGACCAAAGGAACATATTTCTGGCCAAAGAGTCCTCAATCTTGAACTTTCTACACATACTCATAATCTCGTTCTGATGCTTCATAAGCCATATATGGCCATATCTGACCTATTATTTCCGGTCAAAGGGTCCTAAGTTTTAAAAAAAGTTATAGACTACTTTTGATGAAAAATCTGCAATACAGAGTCTTTGAACTCTATCTTTCTAAACATATTGACTCCTTCTGGTGTTAAATCAGCCATACAGAATTCCATATTTGACCTACTGAAAATATAACTGGCCAAAGAGTACTCATCGATTAACACTATACATTCAGATTGATTTCTTCTGAGGTTATATCAGACTGAAAAAAAGTTCATATTTGACTTTCTGAAAATTGTTCTGGCCATAGACTAATCGAAAATTGAACTTTCAAAACATACTCATAGACTCCTTATGCTTCATAAGCCATATATGGCCATATCTGACCTATTGAACTTATTTCCGGTCACTTTCTATACATTCTTGTTAACACCTTCTGATATTACGTCAGCCATACAGAAGTCCATATTTTGACCAAAGGAACATATTTCTGGCCAAAGAGTCCTCAATCTTGAACTTTCTACACATACTCATAATCTCCTTCTGATGCTTCATAAGCCATATATGGCCATATCTGACCTATTGAACTTATTTCCGGTCAAAGGGTCCTAAGTTTTTAAAAAAAGTTGACTACTTTTGATGAAAAATCTGCCATACAGAGTCTTTGAATTCTCAATATAGAAGTCACTTTTTGACTTACTAGACATAATCCTGGCCAAAGAGTTCCTGAACATTAACTTGCTATTCATAAAGATTGACTTGTTGGTTATATTAGCCATACAGAGGTCCATATTTGACCCTAGGAAAATATTTCTGGCCAAATAATCCTCAATCTTGAACTTTTCATACATACTCATAGACAACTTCTGATGCTTGATTAGCGATATTGAAGTCCATTTAGAAGTCCGTATCTTGACGGATTGAATTTATTTCTGGTCAAAGGGTCCTAATTGGTTTTAAACTATATAAACTTAGAGACTCCTGATGTAAATCAGCCATTCAGAATTCCATATTTGACCTACTGAACATATTTTTGGCCAAAGAGCCCTCAATCTTGAACTTTCTACATATACTCACTGACTCTTCTGATGCTTCATAAGCCATATATGGCAATTTCTGACCTATTGAACTTATATCCGGTCAAAGGGTCCTCAAAAGTTTTTAATCAATATAAAGTTATAGACTACTTTTGATGAAAAATATGCCATACAGAGTCTTTGAAATCTATCTTTCTAAACATATTGACTCCTTCTGGTGTTAAATCAGCCATACAGAATTCCATATTTGACCTACTGAAAATATAACTGGCCAAAGAGTACTCATAGATTAACACTACACATTCAGATTGATTTCTTCTGAGGTTATATCAGACTGAAAAAAAGTCCATATTTGACTTTCTGAAAATTGTTCTGGCCATAGACTACTCGAAAATTGAACTTTCAATACATACTCATAGACTCCTTCTGATGCTTCATAAGCCATATATGGCCATATCTGACTTATTGAACTTATTTCCGGTCACTTTCTATACATTCTTGTTAACACCTTCTGATATTACGTCAGCCATACAGAATTTCATATTTGACCAAAGGAACATATTTCTGGCCAAAGAGTCCTCAATCTTGAACTTTCTACACATACTCATAATCTCCTTCTGATGCTTCATAAGCCATATATGGCCATATCTGACCTATTGAACTTATTTCCGGTCAAAGGGTCCTAAGTTTTTTAAAAAAAGTTGACTACTTTTGATGAAAAATCTGCCATACAGAGTCTTTGAATTCTCTATATAGAGGTCACTTTTTGACTTACTAGACATAATCCTGGCCAAAGAGTTCCTGAACATTAACTTGCTATTCATAAAGATTGACTTGTTGGTTATATTAGCCATACAGAGGTCCATATTTGACCCTAGGAAAATATTTCTGGCCATATATGGCAATTTCTGACCTATTGAACTTATATCCGGTCAAAGGGTCCTCATAAGTTTTTAATCAATATAAAGTTATAGACTACTTTTGATGAAAAATATGCCATACAGAGTCTTTGAAATCTATCTTTCTAAACATATTGACTCCTTCTGGTGTTAAATCAGCCATACAGAATTCCATATTTGACCTACTGAAAATATAACTGGCCAAAGAGTACTCATAGATTAACACTACACATTCAGATTGATTTCTTCTGAGGTTATATCAGACTGAAAAAAAGTCCATATTTGACTTTCTGAAAATTGTTCTGGCCATAGACTACTCGAAAATTGAACTTTCAATACATACTCATAGACTCCTTCTGATGCTTCATAAGCCATATATGGCCATATCTGACCTATTGAACTTATTTCCGGTCACTTTCTATACATTCTCGTTAACACCTTCTGATATTACGTCAGCCATACAGAATTTCATATTTGACCAAAGGAACATATTTCTGGCCAAAGTGTCCTCGATCTTGAACTTTCTATACATACTCAAAGACTCCTATATGCTTCATAAGTCCAATAGATATACATATCAGGCGTATTGAACTTATTGCTGGTCAAAGGGGCTTCAAAAGATTTTAAACTATATAAAATTATAGACTCTTTCTGATGTTAAATCAGCCATATACAGAAGTTCCTGAACATTACCTTGCTATTCATAAAGATTGACTTTTTATGTTATATTAGCCATACAGAAGTCCATATTTGACCCAAGGAAAATATGTCTGGCCAAATAATCCTCAATCTTGAACTTTCCATATATACTCATAGACTCCTTCTGATGCTTCATTAGCCATATAGAAGTCCATTTAGAAGTCCATATCTTGACTGATTGAACTCATTTCCGGTCAAATGGTTCATAAATGGTTTTAAACTATATGAACTTAGAGACTTCTTCTGATGTTAATCAGCCATTTAGAATTCCACATTTGACCTACTGAACATATTTTTGGCCAAAAAAATGACAAAAGTCCATATTTGACTTGCTAAAAATTGCTCTGGCCAAAGAGTACTCTAAAATTGAACTTTCTATACATACTCGTTAACACCTTCTGATATTACGTCAGCCATACAGAAGTCCATATTTGACCAAAGGAATATATTTCTGGCCAAAGAGTCCTTGATCTTGAACTTTCTATACACACAAAGACTCCTACTGATGCTTCATGAGTCCAATAGATATCCATATCTTGACTGATTGACTGACCATATCTGACCTATTGAACTCATTTCCGGTCAAAGGGTCCTCAAAAGCTTTTAAACAATATAAAGATATAGACTTTTGAGGAAAAATCTGCCATACGAGTCTTTGAACTATATCTTTCTAAACATATTGACTCCTTCTGGTGTTAAATCAGAAAACTTTCAATACATACTCATAGACTCCTTTTGATGCTTCATAAGCCATACATGGCCATATCTGACCTATTGAACTTATTTCCGGTCACTTTCTATACATTCTCGTTAACACCTTCTGATATTACGTCAGCCATACAGAAGTCCATATTTTGACCAAAGGAACATATTTCTGGCCAAAGAGTCCTCAATCTTGAACTTTCTACACATACTCATAATCTCCTTCTGATGTTTCATAAGCCATATATGGCCATATCTGACCTATTGAACTTATTTCCGGTCAAAGGGTCCTAAGTTTTAAAAAAAGTTATAGACTACTTTTGATGAAAAATCTGCAATACAGAGTCTTTGAACTCTATCTTTCTAAACATATTGACTCCTTCTGGTGTTAAATCAGCCATACTGAATTCCATATTTGACCTACTGAAAATAAAACTGGCCAAAGAGTACTCATCGATTAACACTATACATTCAGATTGATTTCTTCTGAGGTTATATCAGACTGAAAAAAAGTTCATATTTGACTTTCTGAAAATTGTTCTGGCCATAGACTAATCGAAAATTGAACTTTCAATACATACTCATAGACTCCTTATGCTTCATAAGCCATATATGGCCATATCTGACCTATTGAACTTATTTCCGGTCACTTTCTATACATTCTTGTTAACACCTTCTGATATTACGTCAGCCATACAGAAGTCCATATTTTGACCAAAGGAACATATTTCTGGCCAAAGAGTCCTCAATCTTGAACTTTCTACACATACTCATAATCTCCTTCTGATGCTTCATAAGCCATATATGGCCATATCTGACCTATTGAACTTATTTCCGGTCAAAGGGTCCTAAGTTTTTAAAAAAAGTTGACTACTTTTGATGAAAAATCTGCCATACAGAGTCTTTGAATTCTCAATATAGAAGTCACTTTTTGACTTACTAGACATAATCCTGGCCAAAGAGTTCCTGAACATTAACTTGCTATTCATAAAGATTGACTTGTTGGTTATATTAGCCATACAGAGGTCCATATTTGACCCTAGGAAAATATTTCTGGCCAAATAATCCTCAATCTTGAACTTTTCATACATACTCATAGACAACTTCTGATGCTTGATTAGCGATATTGAAGTCCATTTAGAAGTCCGTATCTTGACGGATTGAATTTATTTCTGGTCAAAGGGTCCTAATTGGTTTTAAACTATATAAACTTAGAGACTCCTGATGTAAATCAGCCATTCAGAATTCCATATTTGACCTACTGAACATATTTTTGGCCAAAGAGCCCTCAATCTTGAACTTTCTACATATACTCACTGACTCTTCTGATGCTTCATAAGCCATATATGGCAATTTCTGACCTATTGAACTTATATCCGGTCAAAGGGTCCTCAAAAGTTTTTAATCAATATAAAGTTATAGACTACTTTTGATGAAAAATATGCCATACAGAGTCTTTGAAATCTATCTTTCTAAACATATTGACTCCTTCTTGTGTTAAATCAGCCATACAGAATTCCATATTTGACCTACTGAAAATATAACTGGCCAAAGAGTACTCATAGATTAACACTACACATTCAGATTGATTTCTTCTGAGGTTATATCAGACTGAAAAAAAGTCCATATTTGACTTTCTGAAAATTGTTCTGGCCATAGACTACTCGAAAATTGAACTTTCAATACATACTCATAGACTCCTTCTGATGCTTCATAAGCCATATATGGCCATATCTGACCTATTGAACTTATTTCCGGTCACTTTCTATACATTCTCGTTAACACCTTCTGATATTACGTCAGCCATACAGAATTTCATATTTGACCAAAGGAACATATTTCTGGCCAAAGTGTCCTCGATCTTGAACTTTCTATACATACTCAAAGACTCCTATATGCTTCATAAGTCCAATAGATATACATATCAGGCGTATTGAACTTATTGCTGGTCAAAGGGGCTTCAAAAGATTTTAAACTATATAAAATTATAGACTCTTTCTGATGTTAAATCAGCCATATACAGAAGTTCCTGAACATTACCTTGCTATTCATAAAGATTGACTTGTTATGTTATATTAGCCATACAGAAGTCCATATTTGACCCAAGGAAAATATGTCTGGCCAAATAATCCTCAATCTTGAACTTTCCATATATATTTATAGACTCCTTCTGATGCTTCATTAGCCATATAGAAGTCCATTTAGAAGTCCATATCTTGACTGATTGAACTTATTTCCGGTCAAATGGTTCATAAATGGTTTTAAACTATATGAACTTAGAGACTTCTTCTGATGTTAATCAGCCATTTAGAATTCCACATTTGACCTACTGAACATATTTTTGGCCAAAAAAATGACAAAAGTCCATATTTGACTTGCTAAAAATTGCTCTGGCCAAAGAGTACTCTAAAATTGAACTTTCTATACATACTCGTTAACACCTTCTGATATTACGTCAGCCATACAGAAGTCCATATTTGACCAAAGGAATATATTTCTGGCCAAAGAGTCCTTGATCTTGAACTTTCTATACACACAAAGACTCCTACTGATGCTTCATGAGTCCAATAGATATCCATATATTGACTGATTGAACTTATTTCTGGTCAAAGGGTCCTTAAATGGTTTTAAACTATATAAACTTAGAGACTCCTTCTGATGTTAAATCAGCCATTCAGAATTCCATATTTGACCTACTGAACATATTTTTGGCCAAAGAGTCCTCAATCTTGAACTTTCTACATATACTCACTGACTCTTCTGATGCTTCATAAGCCATATATGGCCATATCTGACCTATTGAACTTATTTCCGATCAAAGGATCCTAAAAAGTTTTTTTTTAAAGTTATACAGAGGTCACTTTTTGACTTAATGGACATATTCCTGGACAAAGAGTATCTGAACACTAACCTTCTATTTATAAAGATTGACTTGTTGGTTATATTAGCCATACAGAAGTCCATATTTGACCCAAGGAAAATATTTCTGACCAAATAATCCTCAATCTTGAACTTTCCATACATACTCATTGACTACTTGAGATATGTGACCATATCTGACCTATTGAACTCATTTCCGGTCAAAGGGTCCTCAAAAGCTTTTAAACTATATAATGTTATAGACTTTTGAGGAAAAATCTGCCATACGAGTCTTTGAACTCTATCTTTCTAAACATATTGACTCCTTCTGGTGTTAAATCAGAAAACTTTCAATACATACTCATAGACTCCTTTTGATGCTTCATAAGCCATATATGGCCATATCTGACCTATTGAACTTATTTCCGGTCACTTTCTATACATTCTCGTTAACACCTTCTGATATTACGTCAGCCATACAGAAGTCCATATTTTGACCAAAGGAACATATTTCTGGCCAAAGAGTCCTCAATCTTGAACTTTCTACACATACTCATATTCTCCTTCTGATGCTTCATAAGCCATATATGGCCATATCTGACCTATTGAACTTATTTCCGGTCAAAGGGTCCTAAGTTTTAAAAAAAGTTATAGACTACTTTTGATGAAAAATCTGCCATACAGAGTCTTTGAACTCTATCTTTCTAAACATATTGACTCCTTCTGGTGTTAAATCAGCCATACAGAATTCCATATTTGACCTACTGAAAATATAAGTGGCCAAAGAGTACTCATAGATTAACACTATACATTCAGATTGATTTCTTCTGAGGTTATATCAGACTGAAAAAAAGTCCATATTTGACATTCTGAAAATTGTTCTGGCCATAGACTACTCGAAAATTGAACTTTCAATACATACTCATAGACTCCATCTGATGCTTCATAAGCCATATATGGCCATATCTGACCTATTGAACTCATTTCCGGTCAAAGGGTCCTCAAAAGCTTTTAAACTATATAATGTTATAGACTTTTGAGGAAAAATCTGCCATACGAGTCTTTGAACTCTATCTTTCTAAACATATTGACTCCTTCTGGTGTTAAATCAGAAAACTTTCAATACATACTCATAGACTCCTTTTGATGCTTCATAAGCCATATATGGCCATATCTGACCTATTGAACTTATTTCCGGTCACTTTCTATACATTCTCGTTAACACCTTCTGATATTACGTCAGCCATACAGAAGTCCATATTTTGACCAAAGGAACATATTTCTGGCCAAAGAGTCCTCAATCTTGAACTTTCTACACATACTCATATTCTCCTTCTGATGCTTCATAAGCCATATATGGCCATATCTGACCTATTGAACTTATTTCCGGTCAAAGGGTCCTAAGTTTTAAAAAAAGTTATAGACTACTTTTGATGAAAAATCTGCCATACAGAGTCTTTGAATTCTGTATACAGAGGTCACTTTTTGACTTACTGGACATAATCCTGGCCAAAGAGTTCCTGAACATTAACTTGCCATTCATAAAGATTGACTTGTTGGTTATATTAGCCATACAGAGGTCCATATTTGACCCTAGGAAAATATTTCTGGATAAATAATCCTCAATCTTGAACTTTCCATACAGTATGTATGATAGTATGAGTGTCAGATGAGTATCATAGACAACTTCTGATGCTTGATTAGCCATATTGAAGTACATTTAGAAGTCCGTATCTTGACGGATTGAATTTATATCTGGTCAAAGGTTCCTAATTGGTTTTAAACTATATACATTTAGAGACTCCTGATGTCAAATCAGCCATTCAGAATTCCATATTTAACCTACTGAACATATTTTTGGCCAAAGAGTCCTCAATCTTGAACTTTCTACATATACTCACTGACTCTTCTGATGCTTCATAAGCCATATATGGCCATATCTGACCTTTTGAACTTATATCCGGTCAAAGGGTCCTCAAAAGTTTTTAAACAATATAAAGTTATAGACTACTTTTGATGAAAAATCTACCATACAGAGTCTTTGAAATCTATCTTTCTAAACGTATTGACTCCTTCTGGTATTAAATCAGCCATACAGAATTCCATATTTGACCTACTGAAAAAATAACTGGCCAAAGAGTACTCATAGATTAACACTATACACTACTTTTGATTAAAAATCTGACATACAGAGTCTTTGAATTCTGTATACATTCTGTAAATTCTGTAAACCTTTTGACTTACTGGACATAATCCTGGCCAAAGAGTTCCTGAACATTAACTTGCTATTCATAAAGATTGACTTGTTGGTTATATAAGCCATACAGAGGTCCATATTTGACCCTAGGAAAATATTTCTGGCCAAATAATCCTCAATCTTGAACTTTCCATAGACTCCTTCTGATGCTTCATAAGCCATATATGGCCATATCTGACTTATTGAACTTATTTCCGGTCACTTTCTATACATTCTTGTTAACACCTTCTGATATTACGTCAGCCATACAGAATTTCATATTTGACCAAAGGAACATATTTCTGTCCAAAGTGTCATCGATCTTGAACTTTCTATACATACTCAAAGACTCCTACTGATGCTTCATAAGTCCAATAGATATACATATCAGGCGTATTGAACTTATTGCTGGTCAAAGGGGCTTCAAACGATTTTAAACTATATAAAGTTATAGACTCTTTCTGATGTTAAATCAGCCATATACAGAGGTCCCTTTTTGACTTACTGGACATACTTTTGGCCAAAGAGTTCCTGAACAATACCTTGCTCTTCATAAAGATTGTGATGTTATATTAGCCATACAGAAGTCCATATTTGACCCAAGGAAAATATGTCTGGCCAAATAATCCTCAATCTTGAACTTTCCATATATACTCATAGACAACTTCTGATGCTTCATTAGCCATATATAGAAGTCCATTTAGAAGTTCATATCTTGACTGATTGAACTTATTTCTAGTCAAAGGGTCCTTAATTGGTTTTAAACTATATAACATATTTTTGGCCAAAGAGTCCTCAATCTTTTTCTATACATACTCATTGACTCCTTCTGATGCGTCATAAGCCATTAATTGGCCATATCTGACCTATTGAACTTATTTCCGGTCAAAGGGTCCTAAAAAGTTTTTTTTTAAATTATAAAGTTATAGACTACTTTTTGATGAAAAATCTACTGTCTTCCATTACAATAACATTACGAGAAGTCAGTCTGCATGTATAGTGAGTTAATATTCATGGACTCTGGCCAGAAATAAGTTCAGTAGGTCAGATATTGACATATATATGGCTTATGATGCATCAGAAGGAGTCTATGAGTATGCACAGAAAGTGAAAGATTGAGGATTCTTTGGCCAGAAATACTTACTGATGTAAAATCAGAAGGAATCTAAGAGAAAGTATAGAAATTTCAAGATCGAGAACTTTAGGGACATAATTAATAATAACAATAAAAGTATCATGCATTATGTTTGCCTTGATTCAAAAACTAACTCAATCCATAAAGCATTGAAGATATTTGCAATGCAATCTGCTGTTGCATCGCTTGCTTATACGCTCAAGCGTTGTGCATTGAAGAATAACAATAAAAGTATCATGCACTTTGTTGCCTTGCAATGCATTCAATAACTAACTCATTCCAAAGTGCACTGAAGATATTTGCAATGCAATATGCGGTTGCATCGCTTGTTTATAAGCTCAAGCGTTGTGCATTGAAGAATAACAATATAAGTATTATGCACTTTGTTGCATTACAATGCATTCAAGAACTAACTCAATCCAAAGTGCACTGAAGATATTTGCAATGCAATCTGCTGTTGCATCGCTTTGCACATACTAGTTAAAGCGTTGTGGATTAAAGAATAACAATAAAAGTAACATGCACTTTGTTTCATTACAATACATTCAAGAACTAACTCAATCCAAAGTGCACTGAAGATATTTGCAAAGCAATCTGCTGTTGCATCGCTTTGCACTTATGTTAAAGCGTTGTGCATTAAAGAATAAAAACAAAAGTTACATGCACTTTGTTGCATTACAATGAATTCAAGAACTAACTCAATCCAAAGTGCACTAAAGATATTTGCAATGCAATCTACTGTTGCATCGCTTGCTTATACGCTCAAGCGTTGTGCATTAAAGAATAACAATAAAAGTAATATGCACTTTGTTTCATTACAATGCATTCAAGAACTAACTCAATCCAAAGTGCACTAAAGATATTTGCAATGTAATCTGCGGTTGCATCGCTTGCTTATAAACTCAACCGTTGTGCATTGAAGAATAAAAGTAAATGCACTTTGTTGCCTTACAATGCATTCAAGAACTAACTCTAGTCAAAGTGCACTGAAGATAATTGCAATGCAATCTGCTTTTGCATCGCTTGCTTATAAGCTCAAGCGTTATGCATTGAAGAGTAACAATAAAAGTATCATGCACTTTGTTGCTTTGCAAAGCATTTAAAAACTAACTCAATCCGAAGTCCTTTAAAGATATTTGCAATGCAATCTGCTGTTGCATCGCTTGCTTATACGCTCAAGCGTTGTGCATTGAAGAATAACAATATAAGTATTATGCACTTTGTTGCATTACAATGCATTCAAGAACTAACTCAATCCAAAGTGCACTGAAGATATTTACAATGCAATCTGCTGTTTTGCATCGCTTTGCACATACGTTAAAGCGTTGTGGATTAAAGAATAACAATAAAAGTAACATGCACTTTGTTTCATTACAATACATTCAAGCACTAACTCAATCCAAAGTGCACTAAAGATATTTGCAATGCAATCTGTGGTTGCATCGCTTGCTTATAAGCTCAAGCGTTGTGCATTGAAGAATAAAAGTAAATGCACATTGTTGCATTAGAATGCATTCAAGAACTAACTCTAGTCAAAGTGCACTGAAGATAATTGCAATGCAATCTGCTGTTGCATCGCTTGCTTATAAGCTCAAGCGTTGTGCATTGAAGAATAACAATATAAGTATTATGCACTTTGTTGCATTACAATGCATTCAAGAACTAACTCAATCCAAAGTGCACTGAAGATATTTGCAATGCAATCTACTGTTGCATCGCTTTTGCACATACGTTAAAGCGTTGTCCATTAAAGAATAACAATAAAAGTAACATGCACTTTGTTTTATTACAATGCATTCAAGAACTAACTCAATCCAAAGTGCACTAAAGATATTTGCAATGCAATCTGTGGTTGCATCGCTTGCTTATAAGCTCAAGCGTTGTGCATTGAAGAATAAAAGTAAATGCACATTGTTGCATTAGAATGCATTCAAGAACTAACTCTAGTCAAAGTGCACTGAAGATAATTGCAATGCAATCTGCTGTTGCATCGCTTACTTATAAGCTCAAGCGTTATGCATTGTAGAGTAACAATAAAAGTATCATGCACTTTGTTGCTTAGCAATGCATTTAAAAACTAACTCAATCCGAAGTCCTTTAAAGATATTTGCAATGCAATCTGCTGTTGCATTGCTTGCATATACAATTAAGCGCTGTTTCTTAAAGAATAACAATAAAAGTAACATGCAATTTGTTGCCTTGCAATGCATTCAAGAACTAACTCATTCAACAGTGCGTTGAAGATATTTGCAATGCAATCTGCTGTTGCATCGCTTGCTTATACGCTCAAGCGTTGTGCATTGAAGAATAACAATAAAAGTATCATGCACTTTGTTGCCTTTCAATGCATTCAAGAACTAACTCAATCCAAAGTGCACTGAAGATATTTGCAATGCAATCTGCTAATGCATCGCTTTGCACTTATGTTAAGCGTTGTGCCTTAAAGAATAAAAATAAAAGTATAATGCACTTTTTTGCCTTGCAATGCATTCAAGAACTAACTCAATCCAAAGTGCACTGAAGATATTTGCAATGCAATCTGCTGTTGCATCGCTTTGCACATACGTTAAAGCGTTGTGCATTAAAGAATAACAATAAAAGTAACATGCACTTTGTTTCATTACAATGCATTCAAGAACTAACTCAATCCAAAGTGCACTAAAGATATTTGCAATGCAATCTGCGGTTGCATCGCTTGCTTATAAGCTCAACCGTTGTGCATTGAAGAATAAAAGTAAATGCACTTTTTTGCCTTACAATGCATTCAAGAACTAACTCTAGTCAAAGTGCACTGAAGATAATTGCAATGCAATCTGCTGTTGCATCGCTTGCTTATAAGCTCAAGCGTTATGCATTGAAGAGTAACAATAAAAGTATCATGCACTTTGTTGCTTTGCAAAGCATTTAAAAACTAACTCAATCCGAAGTCCTTTAAAGATATTTGCAATGCAATCTGCTGTCGCATCGCTTGCTTATACGCTCAAGCGTTGTGCATTGAAGAATAACAATAAAAGTATCATGCGTTTTGTTGCCTTGCAATGCATTCAAGAACTAACTCATTCCAAAGTGCACTGAAGATATTTGCAATGCAATCTGCGGTTGTACGCTTTTTTATAAGCTCAAGCGTTGTGCATTGAAGAATAATAATACAAGTATTATGCACTTTGTTGCATTACAATGCATTCAAGAACTAACTCAATCCAAAGTGCACTGAAGATATTTACAATGCAATCTGCTGTTTTGCATCGCTTTGCACATACGTTAAAGCGTTGTGGATTAAAGAATAACAATAAAAGTTACATGCACTTTGTTTCATTACAATACATTCAAGAACTAACTCAATCCAAAGTGCACTAAATATATTGGCAATGCAATCTACTGTTGCATCGCTTGCTTATACGCTCAAGCGTTGTGCAATGAAGAATAACAATAAAAGTATCATGCACTTTTTTGCCTTGCAATGTATTCAAGAACTAAATCATTCCAAAGTGCACTGAAGATATTTGCAAAGCAATCTGCTGTTGCATCGCTTTGCACTTATGGTAAAGCGTTGTACATTAAAGAATAAGAACAAAAGTTGCATGCACTTTGTTGCATTACAATGAATTCAAGAACTAACTCAATCCAAAGTGCACTAAAGATATTTTGCAATGTAATGTACTGTTGCATCGCTTGCTTATACGCTCAAGCGTTGTGCATTGAAGAATAACAATAAAAGTATCATGCACTTTGTTGCCTTGCAATGCATTCAAGAACTAACTCAATCCAAAGTGCACTGAAGATATTTGCAATGCAATCTGCTGTTGCATCGCTTTGCACATTAGTTAAAGCGTTGTGCATTAAAGAATAACAATAAAAGAAACATGCACTTTGTTTCATTACAATGCGTTCAAGAACTAACTCAATCCAAAGTGCACTAAAGATATTTGCAATGCAATCTGTGGTTGCATCGCTTGCTTATAAGCTCAAGCGTTGTGCATTGAAGAATAAAAGTAAATGCACATTGTTGCATTAGAATGCATTCAAGAACTAACTCTAGTCAAAGTGCACTGAAGATAATTGCAATGCAATCTGCTGTTGCATCGCTTGCTTATAAGCTCAAGCGTTATGCATTGAAGAGTAACAATAAAAGTATCATGCACTTTGTTGCTTTGCAATGCATTTAAAAACTAACTCAATCCGAAGTCCTTTAAAGATATTTGCAATGCAATCTGCTGTTGCATTGCTTGCATATACAATTAAGCGCTGTTTCTTAAAGAATAACAATAAAAGTAACATGCAATTTGTTGCCTTGCAATGCATTCAAGAACTAACTCATTCAACAGTGCGTTGAAGATATTTGCATTGCAATCTGCTGTTGCATCGCTTGCTTATACGCTCAAGCGTTGTGCATTGAAGAATAACAATAAAAGTCTCATGCACTTTGTTGCCTTTCAATGCATTCAAGAACTAACTCAATCCAAAGTGCACAATAGATATTTTCAATGCAATCTGCTAATGCATCGCTTTGCACTTATGTTAAAGCGTTGTGCCTTAAAGAATAAAAACAAAAGTAACATGCACTTTGTTGTATTACTATTCATTCAAGAACTAACTCAATCCAAAATGCACTGAAGATATTTGCAATGCAATCTGCTGTTGCATCGCTTGCTTATACGCTCAAGCGTTGTACATTGAAGAATAACAATAATAGAATCATTAACTTTGTTGCCTTGCAATGCAATCAAGAACTAACTCATTCAACAGTGCTTTAAAGATATTTGCAATGCAATCTGCTGTTGCATCGCTTTCTTATACGCTCAAGCGTTGTGCATTGAAGTGTAACAATAAAAGTATCATGCACTTTGTTGCCTTGCAATGCATTCAAGAACTAACTCATTCAAAAGTGCACTGAAGATATTTACAATGCAATCTGCTGTTTTGCATCGCTTTGCACATACGTTAAAGCGTTGTGGATTAAAGAATAACAATAAAAGTAACATGTACTTTGTTTCATTACAATACATTCAAGAACTAACTCAATCCAAAGTGCACTAACTATATTGGCAATGCAATCTACTGTTGCATCGCTTGCTTATACGCTCAAGCGTTGTGCAATGAAGAATAACAATAAAAGTATCATGCACTTTTTTGCCTTGCAATGTATTCAAGAACTAAATCATTCCAAAGTGCACTGAAGATATTTGCAAAGCAATCTGCTGTTGCATCGCTTTGCACTTATGGTAAAGCGTTGTACATTAAAGAATAAAAACAAAAGTTACATGCACTTTGTTGCATTACAATGAATTCAAGAACTAACTCAATCCAAAGTGCACTAAAGATATTTGCAATGTAATCTACTGTTGCATCGCTTGCTTATACGCTCAAGCGTTGTGCATTGAAGAATAACAATAAAAGTATCATGCACTTTGTTGCCTTGCAATGCATTCAAGAACTAACTCAATCCAAAGTGCACTGAAGATATTTGCAATGCAATCTGCTGTTGCATCGCTTTGCACATAAGTTAAAGCGTTGTGCATTAAAGAATAACAATAAAAGTAACATGCACTTTGTTTCATTACAATGCATTCAAGAACTAACTCAATCCAAAGTGCACTAAAGATATTTGCAATGCAATCTGTGGTTGCATCGCTTGCTTATAAGCTCAAGCGTTGTGCATTGAAGAATAAAAGTAAATGCACATTGTTGCATTAGAATGCATTCAAGAACTAACTCTAGTCAAAGTGCACTGAAGATAATTGCAATGCAATCTGCTGTTGCATCGCTTGCTTATAAGCTCAAGCGTTATGCATTGAAGAGTAACAATAAAAGTATCATGCACTTTGTTGCTTTGCAATGCATTTAAAAACTAACTCAATCCGAAGTCCTTTAAAGATATTTGCAATGCAATCTGCTGTTGCATTGCTTGCATATACAATTAAGCGCTGTTTCTTAAAGAATAACAATAAAAGTAACATGCAATTTGTTGCCTTGCAATGCATTCAAGAACTAACTCATTCAACAGTGCGTTGAAGATATTTGCAATGCAATCTGCTGTTGCATCGCTTGCTTATACGCTCAAGCGTTGTGCATTGAAGAATAACAATAAAAGTATCATGCACTTTGTTGCCTTTCAATGCATTCAAGAACTAACTCTAGTCAAAGTGCACTGAAGATAATTGCAATGCAATCTGCTTTTGCATCGCTTGCTTATAAGCTCAAGCGTTATGCATTGAAGAGTAACAATAAAAGTATCATTGACTTTGTTGCCTTGCAATGCAATCAAGAACTAACTCATTCAACAGTGCTTTAAAGATCATATTTTCAATGCAATCTGCTAATGCATCGCTTTGCACTTATGTTAAAGCGTTGTGCCTTAAAGAATAAAAACAAAAGTAACATGCACTTTGTTGTATTACTATTCATTCAAGAACTAACTCAATCCAAAATGCACTGAAGATATTTGCAATGCAATCTGCTGTTGCATCGCTTGCTTATATACGCTCAAGCGTTGTACATTGAAGAATAACAATAATAGAATCATTGACTTTGTTGCCTTGCAATGCAATCAAGAACTAACTCATTCAACAGTGCTTTAAAGATATTTGCAATGCAATCTGCTGTTGCATCGCTTTCGTATACGCTCAAGCGTTGTGCATTGAAGTGTAACAATAAATGTATCATGCACTTTGTTGCCTTGCAATGCATTCAAGAACTAACTCATTCAACAGTGCGTTGAAGATATTTGCAATGCAATCTGCTGTTGCATCGCTTGCTTATACGCTCAAGTGTTGTGCATTGAAGAATAACAATAAAAGTATCATGCACTTTTTTGCCTTGCAAATGCATTCAAGAACTAACTCAATCCAAAGTGCACTGAAGATATTTGCAAAGCAATCTGCTGTTGCATCGCTTTGCACATACGTTAAAGCGTTGTGCATTAAAGAATTACAATAAAAGTAAATGCACTTTGTTTCATTACAATACATTCAAGAACTAACTCTAGTCAAAGTGCACTGAAGATAATTGCAATGAAATCTGCTGTTGCATTGCTTGCTTATAAGCTCAAGCGTTATGCATTGAAGAGTAACAATAAAAGTATCATGCACTTGTTACCTTGCAATGCATTCAAGAACTAACTCAATCCAAAGATCACTATAGATATTTGCAATGCAATCTACTGTTGCATCGCTTGCTTATAAGCTCAAGCGTTGTGCAATGAAGAATAACAATAAAAGTATTATGCACTTTTTTGCCTTGCAATGCATTCAAGAACTAACTCATTCCAAAGTGCTCTGAAGATATTTGCAATGCATTCTGCTGTTACATCGCTTTCTTATACGCTCAAGCGTTGTGCATTGAAGAGAAACAATAAAAGTATCATGCACTTTTTTGCCTTGCAATGCATTCAAGAACTAACTCAATCCAAAGTGCACTGAAGATATTTGCAATGCAATCTGCTGTTGCATCGCTTTCTTATACGCTCAAGTGTTGTGCATTGGAGTAACAATAAAAGTATCATGCACTTTTTTGCCTTGCAATGCATTCAAGAACTAACTCAATCCAAAGTGCACTGAAGATATTTGCAATGCAATCTGCTGTTGCATCGCTTTCTTATGCGCTCAAAGCGTTGTGCATTGAAGAGTAACAATAAAAGTATCATGCACTTTGTTGCCTTGCAATGCATTCAAGAACTAACTCATTTGCAATGCAATCTGCTGTTGCATCCCTTTTTATACGCTTAATTGTTGTGCATTGAAGAATTAAAACAACTGTATCATGCACTTTGTTGCCTGTGTTTTTTTTTTTTTTTCATACTTTTGGGATTTTGAGTCATCGTTTTTTTTTTTTTTTTTTTTTTCCTATCATGGTTAAAAGGCAAAATATATTCTTTAAACTGATGGCAGTTAAGCTCCATCCACAAAAAAATTGAATCAGCCTTTTTTTAAGCCATTTCATCAAAACCTCTCATATTGAGGGTGGGGGAACGGATTCCGACAGCTGTTTATTTGCCGTCGGATTCTGTTCCCCCCCTCTCTTTTTTCTTAGCAGTGAGGTTCAAATACTTAACAAACTTTTGTTTTCTAGTTGTCCCCTATAGCCTAGTGGTCTAAGCACTGACATTTAACACTTTTGGGATTTTGATGACCAGAGTTCAAGTCCCGGGTCATCGTTTTTTTTTTTTTTTTTTTTTCATACTTTCCTATCATGGTTAAAAGGCAAAAGATATTCTTTAAACTGATGGCAGTTAAGCTCCATCCACAAAAAAATTGAATCAGCCTTTTTTTAAGCCACTTCATCAAAACCTCTCATAATGAGGGTGGGGGAACGGATTCCGACAGCTGTTTATTTGCCGTCGGATTCTGTTCCCCCCCTCTCTTTTTTCTTAGCAGTGAGGTTCAAATACTTAACAAACTTTTGTTTTCTAGTTGTCCCCTATAGCCTAGTGGTCTAAGCACTGACATTTAACGCTTTTGGGATTTTGATGACCTGAGTTCAAGTCCCGGGTCATCGTTTTTTTTCTTCTTCTTTTTTCATACTTTTGGGATTTTGACGACAGGTCCCGGGTCATCGTTTTTTTTTTGTTTTTTTTGTTTCATACTTTCCTATCATGGTTAAAAGGCAAAAGATATTCTTTAAACTGATGGCAGTTAAGCTCCATCCACAAAAAAATTGAATCAGCCTTTTTTTAAGCCACTTCATCAAAATCTCTCATAATGAGGGTGGGGGAACGGATTCTGACAGCTGTTTTTTTGCCGTCGGATTCTGTCCCCCCCCCCCCCCCCCCCCCCTCTCATTTTTCTTAGCAGTGAGGTTCAAATACTCAACAAACTTTTGTTTTGCACTTGTCACCTATAGCCTAGTGGTCTAAGCACTGACATTTAACACTTTTGGGATTTTGATGACCAGAGTTCAAGTCCCGGGTCATCGTTTTTTTTCTTCTTTTTTTTCATACTTTTGGGATTTTGACGACAGGTCCCGGGTCATCGTTTTTTTTTTTTTTTTTTTCATACTTTCCTATCATGGTTAAAAGGCAAAATATATTCTTTAAACTGATGGCAGTTAACCTCCATCCACAAAAAAATTGAATCAGCTTTTTTTTAAGCCACTTCATCAAAACCTCTCATAATGAGGGTGGGGGAACGGATTCCGACAGCTGTTTTTTTGCCGTCGGATTCTGTCCCCCCCCCCTCATTTTTCTTAGCAGTGAGGTTAAAATACTCAACAAACTTTTGTTTTGCACTTGTCCCCTATAGCCTAGTGTTCTAAGCACTGACATTTAACACTTTTGGGATTTTGACGACCAGAGTTCAAGTCCCGGGTCATCGTTTTTTCTGGGGGTTTTTTTCATACTTTTGGGATTTTGACGACAGGTCCCGGGTCATCTTTTTTTTTTCTTCTTTTTTTTCATACTTTTGGGATTTTGACGACAGGTCCCGGGTCATCGTTTTTTTTTTTTTTTTTTTTTTCATACTTTCCTATCATGGTTAAAAGGCAAAATATATTCTTTAAACTGATGGCAGTTAAGCTCCATCCACAAAAAAATTGAATCAGCCTTTTTTTAAGCCACTTCATCAAAACCTCTCATATTGAGGGTGGGGGAACGGATTCCGACAGCTGTTTATTTGCCGTCGGATTCTGTTCCCCCCCTCTCTTTTTTCTTAGCAGTGAGGTTCAAATACTTAACAAACTTTTGTTTTCTAGTTGTCCCCTATAGCCTAGTGGTCTAAGCAATGACATTGAACACTTTTGGGATTTTGACGACCAGAGTTCAAGTCCCGGGTCATCGTTTTTTTTCTTCTTTTTTTTCATACTTTTGGGATTTTGACGACAGGTCCCGGGTCATCGTTTTTTTTTTTTTTTTTTTTTTTTCATACTTTCCTATCATGGTTAAAAGGCAAAATATATTCTTTAAACTGATGGCAGTTAAGCTCCATCCACAAAAAAATTGAATCAGCCTTTTTTTAAGCCACTTCATCAAAACCTCTCATATTGTGGGTGGGGGAACGGATTCCGACAGCTGTTTATTTGCCCTCGGATTCTGTCCCCCCCCTGTCATTTTTCTTAGCAGTGAGGTTCAAATACTTAACAAACTTTTGTTTTCTAGTTGTCCCCTATAGCCTAGTGGTCTAAGCACTGACATTTGTTTTTCGTTTTTGTGAAAATTTCTTTTCGTTTTCGTTTTTCGTGGTCATCGTTTTTTCTGAGGGTTTTTTTCATACTTTTGGGATTTTGACGACAGGTCCCGGGTCATCGTTTTTTTTTTTTTTTTTTTTTTTTTTCATACTTTCCTATCATGGTTAAAAGGCAAAAGATATTCTTTAAACTGATGGCAGTTAAGCTCCATCCACAAAAAAATTGAATCAGCCTTTTTTTAAGCCACTTCATCAAAACCTCTCAAAATGAGGGTGGGGGAACGGATTCCGACAGCTGTTTTTTTGCGTCGGATTCTGTTCCCCCCCTCTCATTTTTCTTAGCAGTGAGATTCAAATACTCAACAAACTTTTGTTTTGCACTTGTCACCTATAGCCTAGTGGTCTAAGCACTGACATTTAATGCTTTTGGGATTTTGATGACCAGAGTTCAAGTCCCGGGTCATCGTTTTTTTTCTTCTTTTTTTTCATACTTTTGGGATTTTGACGACAGGTCCCGGGTCATCGTTTTTTTTTTTTTTTTTTTTTTTTTCATACTTTCCTATCATGGTTAAAAGGCAAAATATATTCTTTAAACTGATGGCAGTTAAGCTCCATCCACAAAAAAATTGAATCAGCCTTTTTTTAAGCCACTTCATCAAAACCTCTCATATTGTGGGTGGGGGAACGGATTCCGACAGCTGTTTATTTGCCGTCGGATTCTGTCCCCCCCCTGTCATTTTTCTTAGCAGTGAGGTTCAAATACTTAACAAACTTTTGTTTTCTAGTTGTCCCCTATAGCCTAGTGGTCTAAGCACTGACATTTAACACTTTTGGGATTTTGACGACCAAAGTTCAAGTCCCGGGTCATCGTTTTTTCTGGGGTTTTTTTTCATACTTTTGGGATTTTGACGACAGGTCCCGGGTCATCGTTTTTTTTTTTTTTTTTTTTCATACTTTCCTATCATGGTTAAAAGGCAAAAGATATTCTTTAAACTGATGGCAGTTAAGCTCCATCCACAAAAAAATTGAATCAGCCTTTTTTTAAGCCATTTCATCAAAACCTCTCAAAATGAGGGTGGGGGAACGGATTCCGACAGCTGTTTTTTTGCGTCGGATTCTGTTCCCCCCCTCTCATTTTTCTTAGCAGTGAGGTTCAAATACTCAACAAACTTTTGTTTTGCACTTGTCACCTATAGCCTAGTGGTCTAAGCACTGACATTTAACACTTTTGGGATTTTGACGACCAGAGTTCAAGTCCCGGGTCATCGTTTTTTTTCATTAAAAAAAAAAAAAAAAAAAAAAAAAAAAAAAGCACTGACATTTAACGCTTTTGGGATTTTGATGACCAGAGTTCAAGTCCCGGGTCATCGTTTTTTTTCTTCTTTTTTTTCATACTTTTGGGATTTTGACGACAGGTCCCGGGTCATCGTTTTTTTTTTTTTTTTTTTTTTTTCATACTTTCCTATCATGGTTAAAAGGCAAAATATATTCTTTAAACTGATGGCAGTTAAGCTCCATCCACAAAAAAATTGAATCAGCCTTTTTTTAAGCCACTTCATCAAAACCTCTCATATTGAGGGTGGGGGAACGGATTCCGACAGCTGTTTTTTTGCCGTCGGATTCTCTTCCACCCCTCTCTTTTTTCTTAGCAGTGAGGTTCAAATGCTTAACAAACTTTTGTTTTCTAGTTGTCCCCTATAGCCTACTGGTCTAAGCACTGACATTTAACACTTTTGGGATTTTGACGACCAGAGTTCAAGTGTGGGTCATCGTTTTTTCTGGGTTTTTTTTTCATACTTTTGGGATTTTGACGACAGGTCCCGGGTCATCGTTTTTTTTTTTTTTTTTTTTTTTTTTTCATACTTTCCTATCATGGTTAAAAGGCAAAAGATATTCTTTAAACTGATGGCAGTTAAGCTCCATCCACAAAAAAATTGAATCAGCCTTTTTTTAAGCCACTTCATCAAAACCTCTCATAATGAGGGTGGGGGAACGGATTCCGACAGCTGTTTTTTTGCGTCGGATTCTGTTCCCCCCCTCTCATTTTTCTTAGCAGTGAGGTTCAAATACTCAACAAACTTTTGTTTTGCACTTGTCCCCTATAGCCTAGTGGTCTAAGCACTGACATTTAACACTTTTGGGATTTTGACGACCAGAGTTCAAGTCCCGGGTCATTGTTTTTTCTAGGGTTTTTTTTCATACTTTTGGGATTTTGACGACAGGTCCCGGGTCATCGTTTTTTTTTTTTTTTTTTTTTTTCATACTTTCCTATCATGGTTAAAAGGCAAAATATATTCTTTAAACTGATGGCAGTTAAGCTCCATCCACAAAAAAATTGAATCAGCCTTTTTTTAAGCCACTTCATCAAAACCTCTCATAATGAGGGTGGGGGAACGGATTCCGACAGCTGTTTTTTTGCCGTCGGATTCTGTCCCCCCCCCCCCCCCCCCTCGCATTTTTCTTAGCAGTGAGGTTCAAATACTCAACAAACTTTTGTTTTGCACTTGTCCCCTATAGCCTAGTGGTCTAAGCAATGACATTTAACACTTTTGGGATTTTGATGACCAGAGTTCAAGTCCCGGGTCATCGTTTTTTTGGGGGGTTTTTTTCATACTTTTGGGATTTTGACGACAGGTCCCGGGTCATCGTTATTTTTTTTTTTTTTTTTTTTTTTTCATACTTTCCTATCATGGTTAAAAGGCAAAAGATATTCTTTAAACTGATGGCAGTTAAGCTCCATCCACAAAAAAATTGAATCAGCCTTTTTTTAAGCCACTTCATCAAAACCTCTCATAATGAGGGTGGGGGAACGGATTCCGACAGCTGTTTTTTTGCCGTCGGATTCTGTCGTCCCCCCCCCCTCTCATTTTTCTTAGCAGTGAGGTTCAAATACTCAACAAACTTTTGTTTAGCACTTGTCCCCTATAGCCTAGTGGTCTAAGCAATGACATTTAACACTTTTGGGATTTTGATGACCAGAGTTCAAGTCCCGGGTCATCGTTTTTTTTTGGGTTTTTTTTCATACTTTTGGGATTTTGACGACAGGTCCCGGGGTCATCGTTTTTTTTTTTTTAGTTTTTTTTTCATACTTTCCCATCATGGTTAAAAGGCAAAAGATATTCTTTAAACTGATGGCAGTTAAGCTCCATCCACAAAACAATTGAAACAGCCTTTTTTTAAGCCACTTCATCAAAACCTCTCATATTGTGGGTGGGGGAACGGATTCCGACAGCTGTTTATTTGCCGTCGGATTCTGTCCCCCCCCTGTCATTTTTCTTAGCAGTGAGGTTCAAATACTTAACAAACTTTTGTTTTCTAGTTGTCCCCTATAGCCTAGTGGTCTAAGCACTGACATTTAACACTTTTGGGATTTTGACGACCAGAGTTCAAGTCCCGGGTCATCGTTTTTTCTGGGGGGTTTTTTCATACTTTTGGGATTTTGACGACAGGTGGTCATCGTTTTTTTTTTTTTTTTTTTTTTTTCATACTTTCCTATCATGGTTAAAAGGCAAAATATATTCTTTAAACTGATGGCAGTTAAGCTCCATCCACAAAAAAATTGAATCAGCTTTTTTTTAAGCCACTTCATAAAAAAACCTCTCATAATGAGGGTGGGGGAACGGATTCCGACAGCTGTTTTTTTTGCCGTCGGATTCTGTCCCCCCCCCCCCCCCCCCCCCTCTCATTTTTCTTAGCAGTGAGGTTAAAATACTCAAAAAACTTTTGTTTTGCACTTGTCCCCTATAGCCTAGTGTTCTAAGCACTGACATTTAACACTTTTGGGATTTTGACGACCAGAGTTCAAGTCCCGGGTCATCGTTTTTTTTTTTTTTTTTTTTATACTTTTGGGATTTTGACGACAGGTCCCGGGTCATCGTTTTTTTTTGTTTTTGTTTTTTTTTTCTATCATGGTTAAAAGGCAAAATATATTCTTTAAACTGATGGCAGTTAAGCTCCATCCACAAAAAAATTGAATCAGCCTTTTTTTAAGCCACTTCATCAAAACCTCTCATATTGAGGGTGGGGGAACGGATTCGGACAGCTGTTTTTTTGCCGTCGGATTCTGTTCCCCCCCTCTCTTTTTTCTTAGCAGTGAGGTTCAAATACTTAACAAACTTTTGTTTTCTAGTTGTCCCCTATAGCCTAGTGGTCTAAGCACTGACATTTAACACTTTTGGGATTTTGACGACCAGAGTTCAAGTCCCGGGTCATCGTTTTTTTTTCTTGTTTTTTTTCATACTTTTGGGATTTTGACGACAGGTCCCGGGTCATCGTTTTGTTTTTTTTTTGTTTTTTTTTCATACTTTCCTATCATGGTTAAAAGGCAAAAGATATTCTTTAAACTGATGGCAGTTAAGCTCCATCCACAAAAAAATTGAATCAGCCTTTTTTTAAGCCACTTCATCAAAACCTCTCATAATGAGGGTGGGGGAACGGATTCCGACAGCTGTTTTTTTGCGTCGGATTCTGTTCCCCCCCTCTAATTTTTCTTAGCAGTGAGGTTCAAATACTCAACAAACTTTTGTTTTGCACTTGTCCCCTATAGCCTAGTGGTCTAAGCACTGACATTTAACACTTTTGGGATTTTGACGACCAGAGTTCAAGTCCCGGGTCTTTGTTTTTTCTAGGGGTTTTTTTCATACTTTTGGGATTTTGACGACAGGTCCCGGGTCATCGTTTTTTTTTTTGTTTTTTTTTTTCATACTTTCCTATCATGGTTAAAAGGCAAAAGATATTCTTTAAACTGATGGCAGTTAAGCTCCATCCACAAAAAAATTGAATCAGCCTTTTTTTAAGCCACTTCATCAAAACCTCTCATAATGAGGGTGGGGGAACGGATTCCGACAGCTGTTTTTTTGCCGTCGGATTCTGTCCCCCCTCCCCCCCCCCTCTCATTTTTCTTAGCAGTGAGGTTCAAATACTCAACAAACTTTTGTTTTGCACTTGTCCCCTATAGCCTAGTGGTCTAATTAATGACATTTAACACTTTTGGGATTTTGATGACCAGAGTTCAAGTCCCGGGTCATCGTTTTTTTTCTTCTTTTTTTTCATACTTTTGGGATTTTGACGACAGGTCCCGGGTCATCGTTTTTTTTTTTTTTTTTTTTTTTTCATACTTTCCTATCATGGTTAAAAGGCAAAATATATTCTTTAAACTGATGGCAGTTAAGCTCCATCCACAAAAAAATTGAATCAGCCTTTTTTTAAGCCACTTCATCAAAACCTCTCATATTGTGGGTGGGGGAACGGATTCCGACAGCTGTTTATTTGCCGTCGGATTCTGTCCCCCCCCTGTCATTTTTCTTAGCAGTGAGGTTCAAATACTTAACAAACTTTTGTTTTCTAGATGTCCCCTATAGCCTAGTGGTCTAAGCACTGACATTTAACACTTTTGGGATTTTGACAACCAGAGTTCAAGTCCCGGGTCATCGTTTTTTCTGGGGGGTTTTTTCATACTTTTGGGATTTTGACGACAGGTCCCGGGTCATCGTTTTTTTTTTTTTTTTTTTTTTTTTCATACTTTCCTATCATGGTTAAAAGGCAAAAGATATTCTTTAAACTGATGGCAGTTAAGCTCCATCCACAAAAAAATTGAATCAGCCTTTTTTTAAGCCACTTCATCAAAACCTCTCATAATGAGGGTGGGGGAACGGATTCCGACAGCTGTTTTTTTGCGTCGGATTCTGTTCCCCCCCTCTCATTTTTCTTAGCAGTGAGGTTCAAATACTCAACAAACTTTTGTTTTGCACTTGTCCTCTATAGCCTAGTGGTCTAAGCACTGACATTTAACACTTTTGGGATTTTGACGACCAGAGTTCAAGTCCCGGGTCATTGTTTTTTCTAGGTTTTTTTTTCATACTTTTGGGATTTTGACGACAGGTCCCGGGTCATCGTTTTTTTTTTTTTTTTTTTTTTTTTTTCATACTTTCCTATCATGGTTAAAAGGCAAAAGATATTCTTTAAACTGATGGCAGTTAAGCTCCATCCACAAAAAAATTGAATCAGCCTTTTTTAAGCCACTTCATCAAAACCTCTCATAATGAGGGTGGGGGAACGGATTCCGACAGCTGTTTTTTTGCCGTTGGATTCTGTCGTCCCCCCCCCCCTCTCATTTTTCTTAGCAGTGAGGTTCAAATACTCAACAAACTTTTGTTTAGCACTTGTCCCCTATAGCCTAGTGGTCTAAGCAATGACATTTAACACTTTTGGGATTTTGATGACCAGAGTTCAAGTCCCGGGTCATCGTTTTTTTTGGGGTTTTTTTTCATACTTTTGGGATTTTGACGACAGGTCACGGGGTCATCGTTTTTTTTTTTTTTTTTTTTTTTTCATACTTTCCCATCATGGTTAAAAGGCAAAAGATATTCTTTAAACTGATGGCAGTTAAGCTCCATCCACAAAACAATTGAAACAGCCTTTTTTTAAGCCACTTCATCAAAACCTCTCATATTGTGGGTGGGGGAACGGATTCCGACAGCTGTTTATTTGCCGTCGGATTCTGTCCCCCCCCTGTCATTTTTCTTAGCAGTGAGGTTCAAATACTTAACAAACTTTTGTTTTCTAGTTGTCCCCTATAGCCTAGTGGTCTAAGCACTGACATTTAACACTTTTGGGATTTTGACGACCAGAGTTCAAGTCCCGGGTCATCGTTTTTTCTGGGGGGTTTTTTCATACTTTTGGGATTTTGACGACAGGTCCCGGGTCATCGTTTTTTTTTTTTTTTTTTTTTTTCATACTTTCCTATCATGGTTAAAAGGCAAAATATATTCTTTAAACTGATGGCAGTTAAGCTCCATCCACAAAAAAATTTAATCAGCTTTTTTTTAAGCCACTTCATAAAAAAACCTCTCATAATGAGGGTGGGGGAACGGATTCCGACAGCTGTTTTTTTGCCGTCGGATTCTGTTCCCCCCCCCCCCCCCCCTCTCATTTTTCTTAGCAGTGAGGTTAAAATACTCAAAAAACTTTTGTTTTGCACTTGTCCCCTATAGCCTAGTGTTCTAAGCACTGACATTTAACACTTTTGGGATTTTGACGACCAGAGTTCAAGTCCCGGGTCATCGTTTTTTGTTTTGTTTTTTTTATACTTTTGGGATTTTGACGACAGGTCCCGGGTCATCGTTTTTTTTTTTTTTTTTTTTTTTTTTCTATCATGGTTAAAAGGCAAAATATATTCTTTAAACTGATGGCAGTTAAGCTCCATCCACAAAAAAATTGAATCAGCCTTTTTTTAAGCCACTTCATCAAAACCTCTCATATTGAGGGTGGGGGAACGGATTCGGACAGCTGTTTTTTTGCCGTCGGATTCTGTTCCCCCCCTCTCTTTTTTCTTAGCAGTGAGGTTCAAATACTTAACAAACTTCTGTTTTCTAGTTGTCCCCTATAGCCTAGTGGTCTAAGCACTGACATTTAACACTTTTGGGATTTTGACGACCAGAGTTCAAATGTGGGTCATCGTTTTTTCTGGGGTTTTTTTTCATACTTTTGGGATTTTGACGACAGGTCCCGGGTCATCGATTTTTTTTTTTTTTTTTTTTTTTTCATACTTTCCTATCATGGTTAAAAGGCAAAAGATATTCTTTAAACTGATGGCAGTTAAGCTCCATCCACAAAAAAATTGAATCAGCCTTTTTTTAAGCCACTTCATCAAAACCTCTCATAATGAGGGTGGGGGAACGGATTCCGACAGCTGTTTTTTTGCGTCGGATTCTGTTCCCCCCCTCTAATTTTTCTTAGCAGTGAGGTTCAAATACTCAACAAACTTTTATTTTGCACTTGTCCCCTATAGCCTAGTGGTCTAAGCACTGACATTTAACACTTTTGGGATTTTGACGACCAGAGTTCAAGTCCCGGGTCATTGTTTTTTCTAGGGTTTTTTTTCATACTTGTGGGATTTTGACGACAGGTCCCGGGTCATCGTTTTTTTTTTTTTTTTTTTTTTTCATACTTTCCTATCATGGTTAAAAGGCAAAAGATATTCTTTAAACTGATGGCAGTTAAGCTCCATCCACAAAAAAATTGAATCAGCCTTTTTTTAAGCCACTTCATCAAAACCTCTCATAATGAGGGTGGGGGAACGGATTCCGACAGCTGTTTTTTTGCCGTCGGATTCTGTCCCCCCTCCCCCCCCCCTCTCATTTTTCTTAGCAGTGAGGTTCAAATACTCAACAAACTTTTGTTTTGCACTTGTCCCCTATAGCCTAGTGGTCTAAGCAATGACATTTAACACTTTTGGGATTTTGATGACCAGAGTTCAAGTCCCGGGTCATCGTTTTTTTTCTTCTTTTTTTTCATACTTTTGGGATTTTGACGACAGGTCCCGGGTCATCGTTTTTTTTTTTTTTTTTTTTTTTTCATACTTTCCTATCATGGTTAAAAGGCAAAATATATTCTTTAAACTGATGGCAGTTAAGCTCCATCCACAAAAAAATTGAATCAGCTTTTTTTTAAGCCACTTCATAAAAAAACCTCTCATAATGAGGGTGGGGGAACGGATTCCGACAGCTGTTTTTTTGCCGTCGGATTCTGTTCCCCCCCCCCCCCCCTCTCATTTTTCTTAGCAGTGAGGTTAAAATACTCAACAAACTTTTGTTTTGCACTTGTCCCCTATAGCCTAGTGTTCTAAGCACTGACATTTAACACTTTTGGGATTTTGACGACCAGAGTTCAAGTCCCGGGTCATCGTTTTTTTTTTTTTTTTTTTTATACTTTTGGGATTTTGACGACAGGTCCCGGGTCATCGTTTTTTTTTTCTTTTATTTTTTTTTTTTCTATCATGGTTAAAAGGCAAAATATATTCTTTAAACTGATGGCAGTTAAGCTCCATCCACAAAAAAATTGAATCAGCCTTTTTTTAAGCCACTTCATCAAAACCTCTCATATTGAGGGTGGGGGAACGGATTCCGACAGCTGTTTTTTTGCCGTCGGATTCTGTTCCCCCCCTCTCTTTTTTCTTAGCAGTGAGGTTCAAATACTTAACAAACTTTTGTTTTCTAGTTGTCCCCTATAGCCTAGTGGTCTAAGCACTGACATTTAACACTTTTGGGATTTTGACGACCAGAGTTCAAGTCCTGGGTCATTGTTTTTTCTAGGTTTTTTTTTCATACTTTTGGGATTTTGACGACAGGTCCCGGGTCATCGTTTTTTTTTTTTTTTTTTTTTTTTTTTTCATACTTTCCTATCATGGTTAAAAGGCAAAAGATATTCTTTAAACTGAAGGCAGTTAAGCTCCATCCACAAAAAAATTGAATCAGCCTTTTTTTAAGCCACTTCATCAAAACCTCTCATAATGAGGGTGGGGGAACGGATTCCGACAGCTGTTTTTTTGCCGTCGGATTCTGTCGTCCCCCCCCCCTCTCATTTTTCTTAGCAGTGAGGTTCAAATACTCAACAAACTTTTGTTTAGCACTTGTCCCCTATAGCCTAGTGGTCTAAGCAATGACATTTAACACTTTTGGGATTTTGATGACCAGAGTTCAAGTCCCGGGTCATCGTTTTTTTTTCTTGTTTTTTTTCATACTTTTGGGATTTTGACGACAGGTCCCCGGGTCATCGTTTTTTTTTTTTTTTTTTTTTTCATACTTTCCTATCATGGTTAAAAGGCAAAATATATTCTTTAAACTGATGGCAGTTAAGCTCCATCCACAAAAAAATTGAATCAGCCTTTTTTTAAGCCACTTCATCAAAACCTCTCATAATGAGGGTGGGGGAACGGATTCCGACAGCTGTTTTTTTGCCGTCGGATTCTGTTCCCCCCCTCTCTTTTTTCTTAGCAGTGAGGTTCAAATACTTAACAAACTTTTGTTTTCTAGTTGTCCCCTATAGCCTAGTGGTCTAAGCACTGACATTTAACACTTTTGGGATTTTGACGACCAGAGTTCAAGTCCTGGGTCATTGTTTTTTCTAGGTTTTTTTTTCATACTTTTGGGATTTTGACGACAGGTCCCGGGTCATCGTTTTTTTTTTTTTTTTTTTTTTTTTTTTCATACTTTCCTATCATGGTTAAAAGGCAAAAGATATTCTTTAAACTGAAGGCAGTTAAGCTCCATCCACAAAAAAATTGAATCAGCCTTTTTTTAAGCCACTTCATCAAAACCTCTCATAATGAGGGTGGGGGAACGGATTCCGACAGCTGTTTTTTTGCCGTCGGATTCTGTTCCCCCCCTCTCTTTTTTCTTAGCAGTGAGGTTCAAATACTTAACAAACTTTTGTTTTCTAGTTGTCCCCTATAGCCTAGTGGTCTAAGCACTGACATTTAACACTTTTGGGATTTTGACGACCAGAGTTCAAGTCCTGGGTCATTGTTTTTTTTTCTTGTTTTTTTTCATACTTTTGGGATTTTGACGACAGGTCCCCGGGTCATCGTTTTTTTTTTTTTTTTTTTTTTCATACTTTCCTATCATGGTTAAAAGGCAAAATATATTCTTTAAACTGATGGCAGTTAAGCTCCATCCACAAAAAAATTGAATCAGCCTTTTTTTAAGCCACTTCATCAAAACCTCTCATAATGAGGGTGGGGGAACGGATTCCGACAACTGTTTTTTTGCGTCGGATTCTGTTCCCCCCCTCTCATTTTTCTTAGCAGTGAGGTTCAAATACTCAACAAACTTTTGTTTTGCACTTGTCCCCTATAGCCTAGTGGTCTAAGCACTGACATTTAACACTTTTGGGATTTTGACGACCAGAGTTCAAGTCCCGGGTAATTGTTTTTTCTAGGGGTTTTTTTCATACTTTTGGGATTTTGACGACAGGTTCCGGGTCATCGTTTTTTTTTTTTTTTTTTTTTTTTCATACTTTCCTATCATGGTTAAAAGGCAAAAGATATTCTTTAAACTGATGGCAGTTAAGCTCCATCCACAAAAAAATTGAATCAGCCTTTTTTTAAGCCACTTCATCAAAACCTCTCATAATGAGGGTGGGGGAACGGATTCCGACAGCTGTTTTTTTGCCGTCGGATTCTCTTCCACCCCTCTCTTTTTTCTTAGCAGTGAGGTTCAAATACTTAACAATCTTTTGTTTTCTAGTTGTCTCCTATAGCGGTCTAAGCACTGACATTTAACACTTTTGGGATTTTGATGACCAGAGTTCAAGTCCCGGGTCATCGTTTTTTTTCTTCTTTTTTTTCATACTTTTGGGATTTTGACGACAGGTCATCGTTTTTTTTTTTTTTTTTTTTTTTTCATACTTTCCTATCATGGTTAAAAGGCAAAATATATTCTTTAAACTGATGGCAGTTAAGCTCCATCCACAAAAAAATTGAATCAGCCTTTTTTTAAGCCACTTCATCAAAACCTCTCAAAATGAGGGTGGGGGAACGGATTCCGACAGCTGTTTTTTTTACCGTCGGATTCTGTTCCCCCCCTCTCATTTTTCTTAGCAGTGAGGTTCAAATACTCAACAAACTTTTATTTTGCACTTGTCTCCTATAGCCTAGTGTTCTAAGAACTGACATTTAACACTTTTGGGATTTTGACGACCAGAGTTCAAGTCCCGGGTCATCGTTTTTTTTTTATTTTTTTTTATACTTTTGGGATTTTGACGACAGGTCCCGGGTCATCGTTTTTTTTTTTTTTTTTTTTTTTTTTCTATCATGGTTAAAAGGCAAAATATATTCTTTAAACTGATGGCAGTTAAGCTCCATCCACAAAAAAATTGAATCAGCCTTTTTTTAAGCCACTTCATCAAAACCTCTCATATTGAGGGTGGGGGAACAGATTCCGACAGCTGTTTTTTTGCCGTCGGATTCTGTTCCCCCCCTCTCTTTTTTCTTAGCAGTGAGGTTCAAATACTTAACAAACTTTTGTTTTCTAGTTGTCCCCTATAGCCTAGTGGTCTAAGCACTGACATTTAACACTTTTGGGATTTTGACGACCAGAGTTCAAGTCCCGGGTCATCGTTTTTTTTTCTTCTTTTTTTTCATACTTTTGGGATTTTGACGACAGGTCCCGGGTCATCGTTTTTTTTTCTTCTTTTTTTTTATACTTTTGGGATTTTGACGACAGGTCCCGGGTCATCGTTTTTTTTTTTTTTTTTTTTTTTTTTCTATCATGGTTAAAAGGCAAAATATATTCTTTAAACTGATGGCAGTTAAGCTCCATCCACAAAAAAATTGAATCAGCCTTTTTTTAAGCCACTTCATCAAAACCTCTCATATTGAGGGTGGGGGAACAGATTCCGACACCTGTTTTTTTGCCGTCGGATTCTGTTCCCCCCCTCTCTTTTTTCTTAGCAGTGAGGTTCAAATACTTAACAAACTTTTGTTTTCTAGTTGTCCCCTATAGCCTAGTGGTCTAAGCACTGACATTCAACACTTTTGGGATTTTGACGACCAGAGTTCAAGTCCCGGGTCATCGTTTTTTTTTCTTCTTTTTTTTCATACTTTTGGGATTTTGACGACAGGTCCCGGGTCATCGGTTTTTTTTCTTCTTTTTTTTCATACTTTTGGGATTTTGACGACAGGTCCCGGGTCATCGTTTTTTTTGTTGTTGTTTTTTTCATACTTTCCTATCATGGTTAAAAGGCAAAATATATTCTTTAAACTGATGGCAGTTAAGCTCCATCCACAAAAAAATTGAATCAGCCTTTTTTTAAGCCATTTCATCAAAACCTCTCATATTGAGGGTGGGGGTACGGATTCCGACAGCTGTTTATTTGCCGTCGGATTCTGTTCCCCCCCTCTCTTTTTTCTTAGCAGTGAGGTTCAAATACTTAACAAACTTTTATTTTCTAGTTGTCCCCTATAGCCTAGTGGTCTAAGCACTGACATTTAACACTTTTGGGATTTTGATGACCAGAGTTCAAGTCCCGGGTCATCGTTTTTTTTTTTTTTTTTTTTTCATACTTTCCTATCATGGTTAAAAGGCAAAAGATATTCTTTAAACTGATGGCAGTTAAGCTCCATCCACAAAAAAATTGAATCAGCCTTTTTTTAATCCACTTCATCAAAACCTCTCATAATGAGGGTGGGGGAACGGATTCCGACAGCTGTTTTTTTGCCGTCGGATTCTTTTCCCCCCCTCTCTTTTTTCTTAGCAGTGAGGTTCAAATACTTAACAAACTTTTGTTTTCTAGTTGTCCCCTATAGCCTAGTGGTCTAAGCACTGACATTTAACACTTTTGGGATTTTGATGACCAGAGTTCAAGTCCCGGGTCATCGTTTTTTTTTCTTCTTTTTTTTCATACTTTTGGGATTTTGACGACAGGTCCCGGGTCATCGGTTTTTTTTCTTCTTTTTTTTCATACTTTTGGGATTTTGACGACAGGTCCCGGGTCATCGTTTTTTTTGTTGTTTTTTTTTTCATACTTTCCTATCATGGTTAAAAGGCAAAATATATTCTTTAAACTGATGGCAGTTAAGCTCCATCCACAAAAAAATTGAATCAGCCTTTTTTTAAGCCATTTCATCAAAACCTCTCATATTGAGGGTGGGGGAACGGATTCCGACAGCTGTTTATTTGCCGTCGGATTCTGTTCCCCCCCTCTCTTTTTTCTTAGCAGTGAGGTTCAAATACTTAACAAACTTTTATTTTCTAGTTGTCCCCTATAGCCTAGTGGTCTAAGCACTGACATTTAACACTTTTGGGATTTTGATGACCAGAGTTCAAGTCCCGGGTCATCGTTTTTTTTTTTTTTTTTTTTTCATACTTTCCTATCATGGTTAAAAGGCAAAAGATATTCTTTAAACTGATGGCAGTTAAGCTCCATCCACAAAAAAATTGAATCAGCCTTTTTTTAATCCACTTCATCAAAACCTCTCATAATGAGGGTGGGGGAACGGATTCCGACAGCTGTTTTTTTGCCGTCGGATTCTGTTCCCCCCCTCTCTTTTTTCTTAGCAGTGAGGTTCAAATACTTAACAAACTTTTGTTTTCTAGTTGTCCCCTATAGCCTAGTGGTCTAAGCACTGACATTTAACACTTTTGGGATTTTGATGACCTGAGTTCAAGTCCCGGGTCATCGTTTTTTTTCTTCTTCTTTTTTCATACTTTTGGGATTTTGACGACAGGTCCCGGGTCATCGTTTTTTTTTTTTTTTTTTTTCATACTTTCCTATCATGGTTAAAAGGCAAAAGATATTCTTTAAACTGATGGCAGTTAAGCTCCATCCACAAAAAAATTGAATCAGCCTTTTTTTAAGCCACTTCATCAAAATCTCTCATAATGAGGGTGGGGGAACGGATTCTGACAGCTGTTTTTTTGCCGTCGGATTCTGTCCCCCCCCCCCCCCCCCCCTCATTTTTCTTAGCAGTGAGGTTCAAATACTCAACAAACTTTTGTTTTGCACTTGTCACCTATAGCCTAGTGGTCTAAGCACTGACATTTAACACTTTTGGGATTTTGATGACCAGAGTTCAAGTCCCGGGTCATCGTTTTTTTTCTTTCTTTTTTTCATACTTTTGGGATTTTGACGACAGGTCCCGGGTCATCGTTTTTTTTTTTTTTTTTTTTCATACTTTCCTATCATGGTTAAAAGGCAAAATATATTCTTTAAACTGATGGCAGTTAACCTCCATCCACAAAAAAATTGAATCAGCCTTTTTTTAAGCCACTTCATCAAAACCTCTCATATTGAGGGTGGTGGAACGGATTCCGACAGCTGTTTTTTTGCCGTCGGATTCTGTTCCACCCCTCTCTTTTTTCTTAGCAGTGAGGTTCAAATACTTAACAAACTTTTGTTTTCTAGTTGTCCCCTATAGCGGTCTAAGCACTGACATTTAACACTTTTGGGATTTTGACAACCAGAGTTCAAGTCCCGGGTCATCGGTTTTTTTTGGGTTTTTTTTCATACTTTTGGGATTTTGACGACAGGTCCCGGGGTCATCGTTTTTTTTTTTTTTTTTTTTTTTTATACTTTCCCATCATGGTTAAAAGGCAAAAGATATTCTTTAAACTGATGGCAGTTAAGCTCCATCCACAAAAAAATTGAATCAGCCTTTTTTTAAGCCACTTCATCAAAACCTCTCATAATGAGGGTGGGGGAACGGATTCCGACAGCTGTTTTTTTGCCGTCGGACTCTGTTCCCCCCCTCTCTCTTTTCTTAGCAGTGAGGTTCAAATACTTAACAAACTTTTGTTTTCTAGTTGTCCCCTATAGCCTAGTGGTCTAAGCACTGACATTTAACACTTTTGGGATTTTGACGACCAGAGTTCAAGTCCCGGGTCATCGTTTTTTCTGGGGGATTTTTTCATACTTTTGGGATTTTGACGACAGGTCCCGGGTCATCGTTTTTTTTTTTTTTTTTTTTTTCATACTTTCCTATCATGGTTAAAAGGCAAAAGATATTCTTTAAACTGATGGCAGTTAAGCTCCATCCACAAAAAAATTGAATCAGCCTTTTTTTAAGCCACTTCATCAAAACCTCTCATAATGAGGGTGGGGGAACGGATTCCGACAGCTGTTTTTTTGCCGTCGGATTCTGTTCCCCCCCTCTCATTTTTCTTAGCAGTGAGATTCAAATACTCAACAAACTTTTGTTTTGCACTTGTCACCTATAGCCTAGTGGTCTAAGCACTGACATTTAATGCTTTTGGGATTTTGATGACCAGAGTTCAAGTCCCGGGTCATCGTTTTTTTTCTTCTTTTTTTTCATACTTTTGGGATTTTGACGACAGGTCCCGGGTCATCGTTTTTTTTTTTTTTTTTTTTTTTTCATACTTTCCTATCATGGTTAAAAGGCAAAATATATTCTTTAAACTGATGGCAGTTAAGCTCCATCCACAAAAAAATTGAATCAGCCTTTTTTTAAGCCACTTCATCAAAACCTCTCATATTGTGGGTGGGGGAACGGATTCCGACAGCTGTTTATTTGCCGTCGGATTCTGTCCCCCCCCTGTCATTTTTCTTAGCAGTGAGGTTCAAATACTTAACAAACTTTTGTTTTCTAGTTGTCCCCTATAGCCTAGTGGTCTAAGCACTGACATTTAACACTTTTGGGATTTTGACGACCAAAGTTCAAGTCCCGGGTCATCGTTTTTTCTGGGGTTTTTTTTCATACTTTTGGGATTTTGACGACAGGTCCCGGGTCATCGTTTTTTTTTTTTTTTTTTTTCATACTTTCCTATCATGGTTAAAAGGCAAAAGATATTCTTTAAACTGATGGCAGTTAAGCTCCATCCACAAAAAAATTGAATCAGCCTTTTTTTAAGCCACTTCATCAAAACCTCTCAAAATGAGGGTGGGGGAACGGATTCCGACAGCTGTTTTTTTGCGTCGGATTCTGTTCCCCCCCTCTCATTTTTCTTAGCAGTGAGGTTCAAATACTCAACAAACTTTTGTTTTGCACTTGTCACCTATAGCCTAGTGGTCTAAGCACTGACATTTAACGCTTTTGGGATTTTGATGACCAGAGTTCAAGTCCCGGGTCATCGTTTTTTTTCTTCTTTTTTTTCATACTTTTGGGATTTTGACGACAGGTCCCGGGTCATCGTTTTTTTGTTTTTGTTTTTTTTTTCATACTTTCCTATCATGGTTAAAAGGCAAAATATATTCTTTAAACTGATGGCAGTTAAGCTCCATCCACAAAAAAATTGAATCAGCCTTTTTTTAAGCCACTTCATCAAAACCTCTCATATTGAGGGTGGGGGAACGGATTCCGACAGCTGTTTTTTTGCCGTCGGATTCTCTTCCACCCCTCTCTTTTTTCTTAGCAGTGAGGTTCAAATACTTAACAATCTTTTGTTTTCTAGTTGTCTCCTATAGCGGTCTAAGCACTGACATTTAACACTTTTGGGATTTTGACGACCAGAGTTCAAGTCCCGGGTCATCGGTTTTTTTGGGGTTTTTTTTCATACTTTTGGGATTTTGACGACAGGTCCCGGGGTCATCGTTTTTTTTTTTTTTTTTTTTTTTTCATACTTTCCCATCATGGTTAAAAGGCAAAAGATATTCTTTAAACTGATGGCAGTTAAGCTCCATCCACAAAACAATTGAATCAGCCTTTTTTTAAGCCACTTCATCAAAACCTCTCATATTGTGGGTGGGGGAACGGATTCCGACAGCTGTTTATTTGCCGTCGGATTCTGTCCCCCCCCTGTCATTTTTCTTAGCAGTGAGGTTCAAATGCTTAACAAACTTTTGTTTTCTAGTTGTCCCCTATAGCCTACTGGTCTAAGCACTGACATTTAACACTTTTGGGATTTTGACGACCAGAGTTCAAGTGTGGGTCATCGTTTTTTCTGGGTTTTTTTTTCATACTTTTGGGATTTTGACGACAGGTCCCGGGTCATCGTTTTTTTTTTTTTTTTTTTTTTTTTTTCATACTTTCCTATCATGGTTAAAAGGCAAAAGATATTCTTTAAACTGATGGCAGTTAAGCTCCATCCACAAAAAAATTGAATCAGCCTTTTTTTAAGCCACTTCATCAAAACCTCTCATAATGAGGGTGGGGGAACGGATTCCGACAGCTGTTTTTTTGCGTCGGATTCTGTTCCCCCCCTCTCATTTTTCTTAGCAGTGAGGTTCAAATACTCAACAAACTTTTGTTTTGCACTTGTCCCCTATAGCCTAGTGGTCTAAGCACTGACATTTAACACTTTTGGGATTTTGACGACCAGAGTTCAAGTCCCGGGTCATTGTTTTTTCTAGGGTTTTTTTTCATACTTTTGGGATTTTGACGACAGGTCCCGGGTCATCGTTTTTTTTTTTTTTTTTTTTTTTCATACTTTCCTATCATGGTTAAAAGGCAAAATATATTCTTTAAACTGATGGCAGTTAAGCTCCATCCACAAAAAAATTGAATCAGCCTTTTTTTAAGCCACTTCATCAAAACCTCTCATAATGAGGGTGGGGGAACGGATTCCGACAGCTGTTTTTTTGCCGTCGGATTCTGTCCCCCCCCCCCCCCCCCCCCCTCGCATTTTTCTTAGCAGTGAGGTTCAAATACTCAACAAACTTTTGTTTTGCACTTGTCCCCTATAGCCTAGTGGTCTAAGCAATGACATTTAACACTTTTGGGATTTTGATGACCAGAGTTCAAGTCCCGGGTCATCGTTTTTTTTGGGGGTTTTTTTCATACTTTTGGGATTTTGACGACAGGTCCCGGGTCATCGTTTTTTTTTTTTTTTTTTTTTTTTTTTTCATACTTTCCTATCATGGTTAAAAGGCAAAAGATATTCTTTAAACTGATGGCAGTTAAGCTCCATCCACAAAAAAATTGAATCAGCCTTTTTTTAAGCCACTTCATCAAAACCTCTCATAATGAGGGTGGGGGAACGGATTCCGACAGCTGTTTTTTTGCCGTCGGATTCTGTCGTCCCCCCCCCCTCTCATTTTTCTTAGCAGTGAGGTTCAAATACTCAACAAACTTTTGTTTAGCACTTGTCCCCTATAGCCTAGTGGTCTAAGCAATGACATTTAACACTTTTGGGATTTTGATGACCAGAGTTCAAGTCCCGGGTCATCGTTTTTTTTTGGGGTTTTTTTCATACTTTTGGGATTTTGACGACAGGTCATCGTTTTTTTTTTTTTTTTTTTTTTTTCATACTTTCCCATCATGGTTAAAAGGCAAAAGATATTCTTTAAACTGATGGCAGTTAAGCTCCATCCACAAAACAATTGAAACAGCCTTTTTTTAAGCCACTTCATCAAAACCTCTCATATTGTGGGTGGGGGAACGGATTCCGACAGCTGTTTATTTGCCGTCGGATTCTGTCCCCCCCCTGTCATTTTTCTTAGCAGTGAGGTTCAAATACTTAACAAACTTTTGTTTTCTAGTTGTCCCCTATAGCCTAGTGGTCTAAGCACTGACATTTAACACTTTTGGGATTTTGACGACCAGAGTTCAAGTCCCGGGTCATCGTTTTTTCTGGGGGGTTTTTTCATACTTTTGGGATTTTGACGACAGGTGGTCATCGTTTTTTTTTTTTTTTTTTTTTTTCATACTTTCCTATCATGGTTAAAAGGCAAAATATATTCTTTAAACTGATGGCAGTTAAGCTCCATCCACAAAAAAATTGAATCAGCTTTTTTTTAAGCCACTTCATAAAAAAACCTCTCATAATGAGGGTGGGGGAACGGATTCCGACAGCTGTTTTTTTTGCCGTCGGATTCTGTCCCCCCCCCCCCCCCCCCCCTCTCATTTATCTTAGCAGTGAGGTTAAAATACTCAAAAAACTTTTGTTTTGCACTTGTCCCCTATAGCCTAGTGTTCTAAGCACTGACATTTAACACTTTTGGGATTTTGACGACCAGAGTTCAAGTCCCGGGTCATCGTTTTTTTTTTTTTTTTTTTTATACTTTTGGGATTTTGACGACAGGTCCCGGGTCATCGTTTTTTTTTGTTTTTGTTTTTTTTTTCTATCATGGTTAAAAGGCAAAATATATTCTTTAAACTGATGGCAGTTAAGCTCCATCCACAAAAAAATTGAATCAGCCTTTTTTTAAGCCACTTCATCAAAACCTCTCATATTGAGGGTGGGGGAACGGATTCGGACAGCTGTTTTTTTGCCGTCGGATTCTGTTCCCCCCCTCTCTTTTTTCTTAGCAGTGAGGTTCAAATACTTAACAAACTTTTGTTTTCTAGTTGTCCCCTATAGCCTAGTGGTCTAAGCACTGACATTTAACACTTTTGGGATTTTGACGACCAGAGTTCAAGTCCCGGGTCATCGTTTTTTTTTCTTGTTTTTTTTCATACTTTTGGGATTTTGACGACAGGTCCCGGGTCATCGTTTTTTTTTTTTTTTTTTTTTTTTCATACTTTCCTATCATGGTTAAAAGGCAAAAGATATTCTTTAAACTGATGGCAGTTAAGCTCCATCCACAAAAAAATTGAATCAGCCTTTTTTTAAGCCACTTCATCAAAACCTCTCATAATGAGGGTGGGGGAACGGATTCCGACAGCTGTTTTTTTGCGTCGGATTCTGTTCCCCCCCTCTAATTTTTCTTAGCAGTGAGGTTCAAATACTCAACAAACTTTTGTTTTGCACTTGTCCCCTATAGCCTAGTGGTCTAAGCACTGACATTTAACACTTTTGGGATTTTGACGACCAGAGTTCAAGTCCCGGGTCTTTGTTTTTTCTAGGGGTTTTTTTCATACTTTTGGGATTTTGACGACAGGTCCCGGGTCATCGTTTTTTTTTTTTTTTTGTTTTTTCATACTTTCCTATCATGGTTAAAAGGCAAAAGATATTCTTTAAACTGATGGCAGTTAAGCTCCATCCACAAAAAAATTGAATCAGCCTTTTTTTAAGCCACTTCATCAAAACCTCTCATAATGAGGGTGGGGGAACGGATTCCGACAGCTGTTTTTTTGCCGTCGGATTCTGTCCCCCCTCCCCCCCCCCTCTCATTTTTCTTAGCAGTGAGGTTCAAATACTCAACAAACTTTTGTTTTGCACTTGTCCCCTATAGCCTAGTGGTCTAAGCAATGACATTTAACACTTTTGGGATTTTGATGACCAGAGTTCAAGTCCCGGGTCATCGTTTTTTTTCTTCTTTTTTTTCATACTTTTGGGATTTTGACGACAGGTCCCGGGTCATCGTTTTTTTTTTTTTTTGTTTTTTTTCATACTTTCCTATCATGGTTAAAAGGCAAAATATATTCTTTAAACTGATGGCAGTTAAGCTCCATCCACAAAAAAATTGAATCAGCTTTTTTTTAAGCCACTTCATAAAAAAACCTCTCATAATGAGGGTGGGGGAACGGATTCCGACAGCTGTTTTTTTGCCGTCGGATTCTGTTCCCCCCCCCCCCCCCCTCTCATTTTTCTTAGCAGTGAGGTTAAAATACTCAACAAACTTTTGTTTTGCACTTGTCCCCTATGTTCTAAGCACTGACATTTAACACTTTTGGGATTTTGACGACCAGAGTTCACGTCCCGGGTCATCGTTTTTTTTTTGTTTTTTTTTATACTTTTGGGATTTTGACGACAGGTCCCGGGTCATCGTTTTTTTTTTTTTTTTTTTTTTTTTTTCTATCATGGTTAAAAGGCAAAATATATTCTTTAAACTGATGGCAGTTAAGCTCCATCCACAAAAAAATTGAATCAGCCTTTTTTTAAGCCACTTCATCAAAACCTCTCATATTGTGGGTGGGGGAACGGATTCCGACAGCTGTTTATTTGCCGTCGGATTCTGTCCCCCCCCTGTCATTTTTCTTAGCAGTGAGGTTCAAATACTTAACAAACTTTTGTTTTCTAGATGTCCCCTATAGCCTAGTGGTCTAAGCACTGACATTTAACACTTTTGGGATTTTGACAACCAGAGTTCAAGTCCCGGGTCATCGTTTTTTCTGGGGGGTTTTTTCATACTTTTGGGATTTTGACGACAGGTCCCGGGTCATCGTTTTTTTTTTTTTTTTTTTTTTTTTTCATACTTTCCTATCATGGTTAAAAGGCAAAAGATATTCTTTAAACTGATGGCAGTTAAGCTCCATCCACAAAAAAATTGAATCAGCCTTTTTTTAAGCCACTTCATCAAAACCTCTCATAATGAGGGTGGGGGAACGGATTCCGACAGCTGTTTTTTTGCGTCGGATTCTGTTCCCCCCCTCTCATTTTTCTTAGCAGTGAGGTTCAAATACTCAACAAACTTTTGTTTTGCACTTGTCCTCTATAGCCTAGTGGTCTAAGCACTGACATTTAACACTTTTGGGATTTTGACGACCAGAGTTCAAGTCCCGGGTCATTGTTTTTTCTAGGTTTTTTTTTCATACTTTTGGGATTTTGACGACAGGTCCCGGGTCATCGTTTTTTTTTTTTTTTTTTTTTTTTTTTCATACTTTCCTATCATGGTTAAAAGGCAAAAGATATTCTTTAAACTGATGGCAGTTAAGCTCCATCCACAAAAAAATTGAATCAGCCTTTTTTAAGCCACTTCATCAAAACCTCTCATAATGAGGGTGGGTGAACGGATTCCGACAGCTGTTTTTTTGCCGTTGGATTCTGTCGTCCCCCCCCCCTCTCATTTTTCTTAGCAGTGAGGTTCAAATACTAAACAAACTTTTGTTTAGCACTTGTCCCCTATAGCCTAGTGGTCTAAGCAATGACATTTAACACTTTTGGGATTTTGATGACCAGAGTTCAAGTCCCGGGTCATCGTTTTTTTTGGGGGTTTTTTTCATACTTTTGGGATTTTGACGACAGGTCCCGGGGTCATCGTTTTTTTTTTTTTTTTTTTTTTTTCATACTTTCCCATCATGGTTAAAAGGCAAAAGATATTCTTTAAACTGATGGCAGTTAAGCTCCATCCACAAAACAATTGAAACAGCCTTTTTTTAAGCCACTTCATCAAAACCTCTCATATTGTGGGTGGGGGAACGGATTCCGACAGCTGTTTATTTGCCGTCGGATTCTGTCCCCCCCCTGTCATTTTTCTTAGCAGTGAGGTTCAAATACTTAACAAACTTTTGTTTTCTAGTTGTCCCCTATAGCCTAGTGGTCTAAGCACTGACATTTAACACTTTTGGGATTTTGACGACCAGAGTTCAAGTCCCGGGTCATCGTTTTTTCTGGGGGGTTTTTTCATACTTTTGGGATTTTGACGACAGGTCCCGGGTCATCGTTTTTTTTTTTTTTTTTTTTTTTCATACTTTCCTATCATGGTTAAAAGGCAAAATATATTCTTTAAACTGATGGCAGTTAAGCTCCATCCACAAAAAAATTTAATCAGCTTTTTTTAAGCCACTTCATAAAAAAACCTCTCATAATGAGGGTGGGGGAACGGATTCCGACAGCTGTTTTTTTGCCGTCGGATTCTGTCCCCCCCCCCCCCCCCCCCCCTCTCATTTTTCTTAGCAGTGAGGTTAAAATACTCAAAAAACTTTTGTTTTGCACTTGTCCCCTATAGCCTAGTGTTCTAATCACTGACATTTAACACTTTTGGGATTTTGACGACCAGAGTTCAAGTCCCGGGTCATCGTTTTTTTTTTTGTTTTTTTTATACTTTTGGGATTTTGACGACAGGTCCCGGGTCATCGTTTTTTTTTTTTTTTGTTTGTTTTTTCTATCATGGTTAAAAGGCAAAATATATTCTTTAAACTGATGGCAGTTAAGCTCCATCCACAAAAAAATTGAATCAGCCTTTTTTTAAGCCACTTCATCAAAACCTCTCATATTGAGGGTGGGGGAACGGATTCGGACAGCTGTTTTTTTGCCGTCGGATTCTGTTCCCCCCCTCTCTTTTTTCTTAGCAGTGAGGTTCAAATACTTAACAAACTTCTGTTTTCTAGTTGTCCCCTATAGCCTAGTGGTCTAAGCACTGACATTTAACACTTTTGGGATTTTGACGACCAGAGTTCAAATGTGGGTCATCGTTTTTTCTGGGGTTTTTTTTCATACTTTTGGGATTTTGACGACAGGTCCCGGGTCATCGTTTTTTTTTTTTTTTTTTTTTTTTTCATACTTTCCTATCATGGTTAAAAGGCAAAAGATATTCTTTAAACTGATGGCAGTTAAGCTCCATCCACAAAAAAATTGAATCAGCCTTTTTTTAAGCCACTTCATCAAAACCTCTCATAATGAGGGTGGGGGAACGGATTCCGACAGCTGTTTTTTTGCGTCGGATTCTGTTCCCCCCCTCTAATTTTTCTTAGCAGTGAGGTTCAAATACTCAACAAACTTTTGTTTTGCACTTGTCCCCTATAGCCTAGTGGTCTAAGCACTGACATTTAACACTTTTGGGATTTTGACGACCAGAGTTCAAGTCCCGGGTCATTGTTTTTTCTAGGGGTTTTTTTCATACTTGTGGGATTTTGACGACAGGTCCCGGGTCATCGTTTTTTTTTTTTTTTTTTTTTTTCATACTTTCCTATCATGGTTAAAAGGCAAAAGATATTCTTTAAACTGATGGCAGTTAAGCTCCATCCACAAAAAAATTGAATCAGCCTTTTTTTAAGCCACTTCATCAAAACCTCTCATAATGAGGGTGGGGGAACGGATTCCGACAGCTGTTTTTTTGCCGTCGGATTCTGTCCCCCCTCCCCCCCCCTCTCATTTTTCTTAGCAGTGAGGTTCAAATACTCAACAAACTTTTGTTTTGCACTTGTCCCCTATAGCCTAGTGGTCTAAGCAATGACATTTAACACTTTTGGGATTTTGATGACCAGAGTTCAAGTCCCGGGTCATCGTTTTTTTTTTTTTTTTTTTTTTTTCATACTTTCCTATCATGGTTAAAAGGCAAAATATATTCTTTAAACTGATGGCAGTTAAGCTCCATCCACAAAAAAATTGAATCAGCTTTTTTTTAAGCCACTTCATAAAAAAACCTCTCATAATGAGGGTGGGGGAACGGATTCCGACAGCTGTTTTTTTGCCGTCGGATTCTGTTCCCCCCCCCCCCCTCTCATTTTTCTTAGCAGTGAGGTTAAAATACTCAACAAACTTTTGTTTTGCACTTGTCCCCTATAGCCTAGTGTTCTAAGCACTGACATTTAACACTTTTGGGATTTTGACGACCAGAGTTCAAGTCCCGGGTCATCGTTTTTTTTTTTTTTTTTTTTATACTTTTGGGATTTTGACGACAGGTCCCGGGTCATCGTTTTTTTTTTCTTTTTTTTTTTTTTTTTCTATCATGGTTAAAAGGCAAAATATATTCTTTAAACTGATGGCAGTTAAGCTCCATCCACAAAAAAATTGAATCAGCCTTTTTTTAAGCCACTTCATCAAAACCTCTCATATTGAGGGTGGGGGAACGGATTCCGACAGCTGTTTTTTTGCCGTCGGATTCTGTTCCCCCCCTCTCTTTTTTCTTAGCAGTGAGGTTCAAATACTTAACAAACTTTTGTTTTCTAGTTGTCCCCTATAGCCTAGTGGTCTAAGCACTGACATTTAACACTTTTGGGATTTTGACGACCAGAGTTCAAGTCCTGGGTCATTGTTTTTTCTAGGGTTTTTTTTCATACTTTTGGGATTTTGACGACAGGTCCCGGGTCATCGTTTTTTTTTTTTTTTTTTTTTTCATACTTTCCTATCATGGTTAAAAGGCAAAAGATATTCTTTAAACTGAAGGCAGTTAAGCTCCATCCACAAAAAAATTGAATCAGCCTTTTTTTAAGCCACTTCATCAAAACCTCTCATAATGAGGGTGGGGGAACGGATTCCGACAGCTGTTTTTTTGCCGTCGGATTCTGTCGTCCCCCCCCCCTCTCATTTTTCTTAGCAGTGAGGTTCAAATACTCAACAAACTTTTGTTTAGCACTTGTCCCCTATAGCCTAGTGGTCTAAGCAATGACATTTAACACTTTTGGGATTTTGATGACCAGAGTTCAAGTCCCGGGTCATCGTTTTTTTTTCTTGTTTTTTTTCATACTTTTGGGATTTTGACGACAGGTCCCCGGGTCATCGTTTTTTTTTTTTTTTTTTTTTTCATACTTTCCTATCATGGTTAAAAGGCAAAATATATTCTTTAAACTGATGGCAGTTAAGCTCCATCCACAAAAAAATTGAATCAGCCTTTTTTTAAGCCACTTCATCAAAACCTCTCATAATGAGGGTGGGGGAACGGATTCCGACAACTGTTTTTTTGCGTCGGATTCTGTTCCCCCCCTCTCATTTTTCTTAGCAGTGAGGTTCAAATACTCAACAAACTTTTGTTTTGCACTTGTCCCCTATAGCCTAGTGGTCTAAGCACTGACATTTAACACTTTTGGGATTTTGACGACCAGAGTTCAAGTCCCGGGTAATTGTTTTTTCTAGGGGTTTTTTTCATACTTTTGGGATTTTGACGACAGGTTCCGGGTCATCGTTTTTTATTTTTTTTTTTTTTTTTTCATACTTTCCTATCATGGTTAAAAGGCAAAAGATATTCTTTAAACTGATGGCAGTTAAGCTCCATCCACAAAAAAATTGAATCAGCCTTTTTTTAAGCCACTTCATCAAAACCTCTCATAATGAGAGAGGGGGAACGGATTCCGACAGCTGTTTTTTTGCCGTCGGATTCTCTTCCACCCCTCTCTTTTTTCTTAGCAGTGAGGTTCAAATACTTAACAATCTTTTGTTTTCTAGTTGTCTCCTATAGCGGTCTAAGCACTGACATTTAACACTTTTGGGATTTTGATGACCAGAGTTCAAGTCCCGGGTCATCGTTTTTTTTCTTCTTTTTTTTCATACTTTTGGGATTTTGACGACAGGTCATCGTTTTTTTTTTTTTTTTTTTTTTTTCATACTTTCCTATCATGGTTAAAAGGCAAAATATATTCTTTAAACTGATGGCAGTTAAGCTCCATCCACAAAAAAATTGAATCAGCCTTTTTTTAAGCCACTTCATCAAAACCTCTCAAAATGAGGGTGGGGGAACGGATTCCGACAGCTGTTTTTTTTACCGTCGGATTCTGTTCCCCCCCTCTCATTTTTCTTAGCAGTGAGGTTCAAATACTCAACAAACTTTTATTTTGCACTTGTCTCCTATAGCCTAGTGTTCTAAGAACTGACATTTAACACTTTTGGGATTTTGACGACCAGAGTTCAAGTCCCGGGTCATCGTTTTTTTTTTATTTATTTTTTTACTTTTGGGATTTTGACGACAGGTCCCGGGTCATCGTTTTTTTTTTTTTTTTTTTTTTTTTTCTATCATGGTTAAAAGGCAAAATATATTCTTTAAACTGATGGCAGTTAAGCTCCATCCACAAAAAAATTGAATCAGCCTTTTTTTAAGCCACTTCATCAAAACCTCTCATATTGAGGGTGGGGGAACAGATTCCGACAGCTGTTTTTTTGCCGTCGGATTCTGTTCCCCCCCTCTCTTTTTTCTTAGCAGTGAGGTTCAAATACTTAACAAACTTTTGTTTTCTAGTTGTCCCCTATAGCCTAGTGGTCTAAGCACTGACATTTAACACTTTTGGGATTTTGACGACCAGAGTTCAAGTCCCGGGTCATCGTTTTTTTTTCTTCTTTTTTTTCATACTTTTGGGATTTTGACGACAGGTCCCGGGTCATCGGTTTTTTTTCTTCTTTTTTTTCATACTTTTGGGATTTTGACGACAGGTCCCGGGTCATCGTTTTTTTTTTTTTTTTTTTTCATACTTTCCTATCATGGTTAAAAGGCAAAATATATTCTTTAAACTGATGGCAGTTAACCTCCATCCACAAAAAAATTGAATCAGCCTTTTTTTAAGCCACTTCATCAAAACCTCTCATATTGAGGGTGGTGGAACGGATTCCGACAGCTGTTTTTTTGCCGTCGGATTCTGTTCCACCCCTCTCTTTTTTCTTAGCAGTGAGGTTCAAATACTTAACAAACTTTTGTTTTCTAGTTGTCCCCTATAGCGGTCTAAGCACTGACATTTAACACTTTTGGGATTTTGACAACCAGAGTTCAAGTCCCGGGTCATCGGTTTTTTTTGGTTTTTTTTTCATACTTTTGGGATTTTGACGACAGGTCCCGGGGTCATCGTTTTTTTTTTTTTTTTTTTTTTTTTTATACTTTCCCATCATGGTTAAAAGGCAAAAGATATTCTTTAAACTGATGGCAGTTAAGCTCCATCCACAAAAAAATTGAATCAGCCTTTTTTTAAGCCACTTCATCAAAACCTCTCATAATGAGGGTGGGGGAACGGATTCCGACAGCTGTTTTTTTGCCGTCGGACTCTGTTCCCCCCCTCTCTCTTTTCTTAGCAGTGAGGTTCAAATACTTAACAAACTTTTGTTTTCTAGTTGTCCCCTATAGCCTAGTGGTCTAAGCACTGACATTTAACACTTTTGGGATTTTGACGACCAGAGTTCAAGTCCCGGGTCATCGTTTTTTCTGGGGGATTTTTTCATACTTTTGGGATTTTGACGACAGGTCCCGGGTCATCGTTTTTTTTTTTTTTTTTTTTTTTTTCATACTTTCCTATCATGGTTAAAAGGCAAAAGATATTCTTTAAACTGATGGCAGTTAAGCTCCATCCACAAAAAAATTGAATCAGCCTTTTTTTAAGCCACTTCATCAAAACCTCTCATATTGAGGGTGGGGGAACGGATTCCGACAGCTGTTTATTTGCCGTCGGATTCTGTTCCCCCCCTCTCTTTTTTCTTAGCAGTGAGGTTCAAATACTTAACAAACTTTTGTTTTCTAGTTGTCCCCTATAGCCTAGTGGTCTAAGCAATGACATTTAACACTTTTGGGATTTTGACGACCAGAGTTCAAGTCCCGGGTCATCGTTTTTTCTGAGGGTTTTTTTCATACTTTTGGGATTTTGACGACAGGTCCCGGGTCATCGTTTTTTTTTTTTTTTTTTTTCATACTTTCCTATCATGGTTAAAAGGCAAAATATATTCTTTAAACTGATGGCAGTTAAGCTCCATCCACAAAAAAATTGAATCAGCCTTTTTTTAAGCCACTTCATCAAAACCTCTCATATTGAGGGTGGGGGAACGGATTCCGACAGCTGTTTTTTTGCCGTCGGATTCTCTTCCACCCCTCTCTTTTTTCTTAGCAGTGAGGTTCAAATACTTAACAATCTTTTGTTTTCTAGTTGTCTCCTATAGCGGTCTAAGCACTGACATTTAACACTTTTGGGATTTTGACGACCAGAGTTCAAGTCCCGGGTCATCGGTTTTTTTGGGGGTTTTTTTCATACTTTTGGGATTTTGACGACAGGTCCCGGGGTCATCGTTTTTTTTTTTTTTTTTTTTTTTTCATACTTTCCCATCATGGTTAAAAGGCAAAAGATATTCTTTAAACTGATGGCAGTTAAGCTCCATCCACAAAACAATTGAATCAGCCTTTTTTTAAGCCACTTCATCAAAACCTCTCATATTGTGGGTGGGGGAACGGATTCCGACAGCTGTTTATTTGCCGTCGGATTCTGTCCCCCCCCTGTCATTTTTCTTAGCAGTGAGGTTCAAATGCTTAACAAACTTTTGTTTTCTAGTTGTCCCCTATAGCCTACTGGTCTAAGCACTGACATTTAACACTTTTGGGATTTTGACGACCAGAGTTCAAATGTGGGTCATCGTTTTTTCTGGGGTTTTTTTTCATACTTTTGGGATTTTGACGACAGGTCCCGGGTCATCGTTTTTTTTTTTTTTTTTTTTTTTTTTTTCATACTTTCCTATCATGGTTAAAAGGCAAAAGATATTCTTTAAACTGATGGCAGTTAAGCTCCATCCACAAAAAAATTGAATCAGCCTTTTTTTAAGCCACTTCATCAAAACCTCTCATAATGAGGGTGGGGGAACGGATTCCGACAGCTGTTTTTTTGCGTCGGATTCTGTTCCCCCCCTCTCATTTTTCTTAGCAGTGAGGTTCAAATACTCAACAAACTTTTGTTTTGCACTTGTCCCCTATAGCCTAGTGGTCTAAGCACTGACATTTAACACTTTTGGGATTTTGACGACCAGAGTTCAAGTCCCGGGTCATTGTTTTTTCTAGGTTTTTTTTTCATACTTTTGGGATTTTGACGACAGGTCCCGGGTCATCGTTTTTTTTTTTTTTTTTTTTTTTTCATACTTTCCTATCATGGTTAAAAGGCAAAAGATATTCTTTAAACTGATGGCAGTTAAGCTCCATCCACAAAAAAATTGAATCAGCCTTTTTTTAAGCCACTTCATCAAAACCTCTCATAATGAGGGTGGGGGAACGGATTCCGACAGCTGTTTTTTTGCCGTCGGATTCTGTCCCCCCATGGCATTTTTCTTAGCAGTGAGGTTCAAATACTCAACAAACTTTTGTTTTGCACTTGTCCCCTATAGCCTAGTGGTCTAAGCACTGACATTTAACACTTTTGGGATTTTGATGACCAGAGTTCAAGTCCCGGGTCATCGTTTTTTTGGGGGGGTTTTTTCATACTTTTGGGATTTTGACGACAGGTCCCGGTGTCATCGTTTTTTTTTTTTTTTTTTTTTTTTCATACTTTCCCATCATGGTTAAAAGGCAAAAGATATTCTTTAAACTGATGGCAGTTAAGCTCCATCCACAAAACAATTGAATCAGCCTTTTTTTAAGCCACTTCATCAAAACCTCTCATATTGTGGGTGGGGGAACGGATTCCGACAGCTGTTTATTTGCCGTCGGATTCTGTCCCCCCCCTGTCATTTTTCTTAGCAGTGAGGTTCAAATACTTAACAAACTTTTGTTTTCTAGTTGTCCCCTATAGCCTAGTGGTCTAAGCACTGACATTTAACACTTTTGGGATTTTGACGACCAGAGTTCAAGTCCCGGGTCATCGTTTTTTCTGGGGGTTTTTTTCATACTTTTGGGATTTTGACGACAGGTCCCGGGTCATCGTTTTTTTTTTTTTTTTTTTTTTTTTTCATACTTTCCTATCATGGTTAAAAGGCAAAAGATATTCTTTAAACTGATGGCAGTTAAGCTCCATCCACAAAAAAATTGAATCAGCCTTTTTTTAAGCCACTTCATCAAAACCTCTCATAATGAGGGTGGGGGAACGGATTCCGACAGCTGTTTTTTTGCCGTCGGATTCTGTCCCCCCCCCCTCTTATTTTTCTTAGCAGTGAGGTTCAAATACTCAACAAACTTTTGTGCTCTTGTCCCGTATAGCCTAGTGGTCTAAGCACTGACATTTAACACTTTTGGGATTTTGATGACCAGAGTTCAAGTCCCGGGTCATCGTTTTTTTTTTTTTTTTTTCATACTTTTGGGATTTTGACGACAGGTCCCGGGTCATCGAAGTCCATATCTTGACGGATTGAATTTATTTCTGGTCAAAGGGTTCTTGATCTTGAACTTTCTATACATACAAAGACTCCTACTGATGCTTCATGAGTCCAATAGATATCCATATCTTGACTGATTGAACTTATTTCTGGTCAAAGGGTCCTTAAATGGTTTTAAACTATATAAACTTAGAGACTCCTTCTGATGTTAAATCAGCCATTCAGAATTCCATATTTGACCTACTGAACATATTTTTGGCCAAAGAGTCTTTAATCTTGATTTTTCTATACATACTCATTGACTCCATCTGATGCTCCATAAGCCATATATGGCCATATCTGACCTATTGAACTTATTTCCGGTTACTTTCTATACATTCTTGTTAACACCTTCTGATATTACGTCAGCCATACAGAAGTCCATATTTTGACCAAAGGAACATATTTCTGGCCAAAGAGTCCTCAATCTTGAACTTTCAACACATACTCATAATCTCCTTCTGATGCTTCATAAGCCATATATGGCCATATCTGACCTATTGAACTTATTTCCGGTCAAAGGGTCCTAAGTTTTAAAAAAAAGTTGACTACTTTTGATGAAAAATCTGCCATACAGAGTCTTTGAATTCTGTATACAGAGGTCACTTTTTGACTTACTGGACAAAATCCTGGCCAAAGAGTTCCTGAACATTAACTTGCTATTCATAAAGATTGACTTGTTGGTTATATTAGCCATACGAGGTCCATATTTGACCCTAGGAAAATATTTCTGGATAAATAATCCTCAATCTTGAACTTTCCATACAGTACGTATGATAGTATGAGTGTCAGATGAGTATCATAGACAACTTCTGATGCTTGATTAGCCATATTGAAGTACATTTAGAAGTCCATATCTTGACGGACTGAATTTATATCTGGTCAAAGGTTCCTAATTGGTTTTAAACTTTATAAATTTAGAGACTCCTGATGTTAAATCAGCCATTCAGAATTCCATATTTAACCTACTGAACATATTTTTGGCCAAAGAGTCCTCAATCTTGAACTTTCTACATATACTCACTGACTCTTCTGATGCTTCATAAGCCATATATGGCCATATCTGACCTTTTGAACTTATATCCGGTCAAAGGGTCCTCAAAAGTTTTTAAACAATATAAAGTTATAGACTACTTTTGATGAAAAATCTGCCATACAGAGTCTTTGAAATCAATCTTTCTAAACATATTGACTCCTTCTGGTATTAAATCAGCCATACAGAATTCCATATTTGACCTACTGAAAAAATAACTGGCCAAAGAGTACTCATAGATTAACACTATACATTCAGATTGATTTCTTCTGAGGTTATATCAGACTAAAAAAAGTCCATATTTGACTTTCTGAAAATTGTTCTGGCCATAGACGACTCGAAAATTGAACTTTTAATACATACTCATAGACTCCATCTGATGCTTCATAAGCCATATATGGCCATATCTGACCTATTGAACTTATTTCCGGTTACTTTCTATACATTCTTGTTAACACCTTCTGATATTACGTCAGCCATACAGAAGTCCATATTTTGACCAAAGGAACATATTTCTGGCCAAAGAGTCCTCAATCTTGAACTTTCTACACATACTCATAATCTCCTTCTGATGCTTCATAAGCCATATATGGCCATATCTGACCTATTGAACTTATTTCCGGTCAAAGTGTCCTAAGTTTAAAAAAAAAGTTGACTACTTTTGATGAAAAATCTGCCATACAGAGTCTTTGAATTCTGTATACAGAGGTCACTTTTTGACTTACTGGACATAATCCTGGCCAAAGAGTTCCTGAACATTAACTTGCTATTCATAAAGATTGACTTGTTGGTTATATTAGCCATACAGAGGTCCATATTTGACCCTAGGAAAATATTTCTGGATAAATAATCCTCAATCTTGAACTTTCCATACATACTCATAGACAACTTCTGATGCTTGATTAGCCATATTGAAGTACATTTAGAAGTCCATATCTTGACGGACTGAATTTATATCTGGTCAAAGGTTCCTAATTGGTTTTAAACTATATAAATTTAGAGACTCCTGATGTTAAATCAGCCATTCAGAATTCCATATTTAACCTACTGAACATATTTTTGGCCAAAGAGTCCTCAATCTTGAACTTTCTACATATACTCACTGACTCTTCTGATGCTTCATAAGCCATATATGGCCATATCTGACCTTTTGAACTTATATCCGGTCAAAGGGTCCTCAAAAGTTTTTAAACAATATAAAGTTATAGACTACTTTTGATGAAAAATCTGCCATACAGAGTCTTTGAAATCTATCTTTCTAAACATATTGACTCCTTCTGGTATTAAATCAGCCATACAGAATTCCATATTTGACCTACTGAAAAAATAACTGGCCAAAGAGTACTCATAGATTAACACTATACATTCAGATTGATTTCTTCTGAGGTTATATCAGACTAAAAAAAGTCCATATTTGACTTTCTGAAAATTGTTCTGGCCATAGACTACTCGAAAATTGAACTTTTAATACATACTCATAGACTCCATCTGATGCTTCATAAGCCATATATGGCCATATCTGACCTATTGAACTTATTTCCGGTCACTTTCTATACATTCTCGTTAACACCTTCTGATATTACGTCATCCATACAGAAGTCCATATTTTGACCAAAGGAACATATTTCTGGCCAAAGAGTCCTCAATCTTGAACTTTCTACACATACTCATATTCTCCTTCTGATGCTTCATAAGCCATATATGGCCATATCTGACCTATTGAACTTATTTCCGGTCAAAGGGTCCTAAGTTTTAAAAAAAGGTATAGACTACTTTTGATGAAAAATCTGCCATACAGAGTCTTTGAATTCTGTATACAGAGGTCCCTTTTTGACTTACTAGACATAATCCTGGCCAAAGAGTTCCTGAACATTAACTTGCTATTCATAAAGATTGACTTGTTGGTTATATTAGCCATACAGAGGTCCATATTTGACCCTAGGAAAATATTTCTGGCCAAATAAACACTATACATTCAGATTGATTTCTTCTGAGGTTATATCAGACTGAAAAAAAGTCCATATTTGACTTTCTGAAAATTGTTCTGGCCATAGACTACTCGAAAATTGAACTTTCAATACATACTCATAGACTCCTTCTGATGCTTCATAAGCCATATATGGCCATATCTGACTTATTGAACTTATTTCCGGTCACTTTCTATACATTCTTGTTAACACCTTCTGATATTACGTCAGCCATACAGAATTTCATATTTGACCAAAGGAACATATTTCTGGCCAAAGTGTCCTCGATCTTGAACTTTCTATACATACTCAAAGACTCCTATATGCTTCATAAGTCCAATAGATTTACATATCAGGCGTATTGAACTTATTGCTGGTCAAAGGGGCTTAAAAAGATTTTAAACTATATAAAATTATAGACTCTTTCTGATGTTAAATCAGCCATATACAGAGGTCCCTTTTTGACTTACTGGACATCTTTTTGGCCAAAGAGTTCCTGAACATTACCTTGCTATTCATAAAGATTGACTTGTTGTGATGTTATATTAGCCATACAGAAGTCCATATTTGACCCAAGGAAAATATGTCTGGCCAAATAATCCTCAATCTTGAACTTTCCATATATACTCATAGACTCCTTCTGATGCTGCATTAGCCATATAGAAGTCCATTTAGAAGTCCTTATCTTGACTGATTGAACTCATTTCCGGTCAAATGGTTCATAAATGGCTTTAAACTATATGAACTTAGAGACTTCTTCTGATGTTAATCAGCCATTTAGAATTCCACATTTGACCTACTGAACATATTTTTGGCCAAAAAAATGACAAAAGTCCATATTTGACTTGCTAAAAATTGCTCTGGCCAAAGAGTACTCTAAAATTGAACTTTCTATACATACTCGTTAACACCTTCTGATATTACGTCAGCCATACAGAAGTCCATATTTGACCAAAGGAATATATTTCTGGCCAAAGAGTCCTTGATCTTGAACTTTCTATACACACAAAGACTCCTACTGATGCTTCATGAGTCCAATAGATATCCATATCTTGACTGATTGAACTTATTTCTGGTCAAAAGGTCCTTAAATGGTTTTAAACTATATAAACTTAGAGACTCCTTCTGATGTTAAATCAGCCATTCAGAATTCCATATTTGACCTACTGAACATATTTTTGGCCAAAGAGTCTTTAATCTTGATTTTTCTATACATACTCATTGACTCCATCTGATGCTTCATAAGCCATATATGGCCATATCTGACCTATTGAACTTATTTCCGATCAAAGGATCCTAAAAAGTTTTTTTTTAAAGTTATACAGAGGTCACTTTTTGACTTAATGGACATATGCCTGGACAAAGAGTATCTGAACACTAACTTTCTATTTATAAAGATTGACTTGTTGGTTATATTAGCCATACAGAAGTCCATATTTGACCCAAGGAAAATATTTCTGACCAAATAATCCTCAATCTTGAACTTTCCATACATACTCATTGACTACTTCTGATTCTTTATAGGCCATATATGGCCATATGTGACCATATCTGACCTATTGAACTCATTTCCGGTCAAAGGGTCCTCAAAAGCTTTTAAACAATATAAAGATATAGACTTTTGAGGAAAAATCTGCCATACGAGTCTTTGAACTATATCTTTCTAAACATATTGACTCCTTCTGGTGTTAAATCAGAAAACTTTCAATACATACTCATAGACTCCTATTGATGCTTCATAAGCCATACATGGCCATATCTGACCTATTGAACTTATTTCCGGTCACTTTCTATACATTCTCGTTAACACCTTCTGATATTACGTCAGCCATACAGAAGTCCATGTTTTGACCAAAGGAACATATTTCTGGCCAAAGAGTCCTCAATCTTGAACTTTCTACACATACTCATAATCTCGTTCTGATGCTTCATAAGCCATATATGGCCATATCTGACCTATTGAACTTATTTCCGGTCAAAGGGTCCTAAGTTTTAAAAAAAGTTATAGACTACTTTTGATGAAAAATCTGCAATACAGAGTCTTTGAACTCTATCTTTCTAAACATATTGACTCCTTCTGGTGTTAAATCAGCCATACAGAATTCCATATTTGACCTACTGAAAATATAACTGGCCAAAGAGTACTCATCGATTAACACTATACATTCAGATTGATTTCTTCTGAGGTTATATCAGACTGAAAAAAAGTTCATATTTGACTTTCTGAAAATTGTTCTGGCCATAGACTAATCGAAAATTGAACTTTCAAAACATACTCATAGACTCCTTATGCTTCATAAGCCATATATGGCCATATCTGACCTATTGAACTTATTTCCGGTCACTTTCTATACATTCTTGTTAACACCTTCTGATATTACGTCAGCCATACAGAAGTCCATATTTTGACCAAAGGAACATATTTCTGGCCAAAGAGTCCTCAATCTTGAACTTTCTACACATACTCATAATCTCCTTCTGATGCTTCATAAGCCATATATGGCCATATCTGACCTATTGAACTTATTTCCGGTCAAAGGGTCCTAAGTTTTTAAAAAAAGTTGACTACTTTTGATGAAAAATCTGCCATACAGAGTCTTTGAATTCTCAATATAGAAGTCACTTTTTGACTTACTAGACATAATCCTGGCCAAAGAGTTCCTGAACATTAACTTGCTATTCATAAAGATTGACTTGTTGGTTATATTAGCCATACAGAGGTCCATATTTGACCCTAGGAAAATATTTCTGGCCAAATAATCCTCAATCTTGAACTTTTCATACATACTCATAGACAACTTCTGATGCTTGATTAGCGATATTGAAGTCCATTTAGAAGTCCGTATCTTGACGGATTGAATTTATTTCTGGTCAAAGGGTCCTAATTGGTTTTAAACTATATAAACTTAGAGACTCCTGATGTAAATCAGCCATTCAGAATTCCATATTTGACCTACTGAACATATTTTTGGCCAAAGAGCCCTCAATCTTGAACTTTCTACATATACTCACTGACTCTTCTGATGCTTCATAAGCCATATATGGCAATTTCTGACCTATTGAACTTATATCCGGTCAAAGGGTCCTCAAAAGTTTTTAATCAATATAAAGTTATAGACTACTTTTGATGAAAAATATGCCATACAGAGTCTTTGAAATCTATCTTTCTAAACATATTGACTCCTTCTGGTGTTAAATCAGCCATACAGAATTCCATATTTGACCTACTGAAAATATAACTGGCCAAAGAGTACTCATAGATTAACACTACACATTCAGATTGATTTCTTCTGAGGTTATATCAGACTGAAAAAAAGTCCATATTTGACTTTCTGAAAATTGTTCTGGCCATAGACTACTCGAAAATTGAACTTTCAATACATACTCATAGACTCCTTCTGATGCTTCATAAGCCATATATGGCCATATCTGACTTATTGAACTTATTTCCGGTCACTTTCTATACATTCTTGTTAACACCTTCTGATATTACGTCAGCCATACAGAATTTCATATTTGACCAAAGGAACATATTTCTGGCCAAAGAGTCCTCAATCTTGAACTTTCTACACATACTCATAATCTCCTTCTGATGCTTCATAAGCCATATATGGCCATATCTGACCTATTGAACTTATTTCCGGTCAAAGGGTCCTAAGTTTTTAAAAAAAAGTTGACTACTTTTGATGAAAAATCTGCCATACAGAGTCTTTGAATTCTCTATATAGAGGTCACTTTTTGACTTACTAGACATAATCCTGGCCAAAGAGTTCCTGAACATTAACTTGCTATTCATAAAGATTGACTTGTTGGTTATATTAGCCATACAGAGGTCCATATTTGACCCTAGGAAAATATTTCTGGCCATATATGGCAATTTCTGACCTATTGAACTTATATCCGGTCAAAGGGTCCTCATAAGTTTTTAATCAATATAAAGTTATAGACTACTTTTGATGAAAAATATGCCATACAGAGTCTTTGAAATCTATCTTTCTAAACATATTGACTCCTTCTGGTGTTAAATCAGCCATACAGAATTCCATATTTGACCTACTGAAAATATAACTGGCCAAAGAGTACTCATAGATTAACACTACACATTCAGATTGATTTCTTCTGAGGTTATATCAGACTGAAAAAAAGTCCATATTTGACTTTCTGAAAATTGTTCTGGCCATAGACTACTCGAAAATTGAACTTTCAATACATACTCATAGACTCCTTCTGATGCTTCATAAGCCATATATGGCCATATCTGACCTATTGAACTTATTTCCGGTCACTTTCTATACATTCTCGTTAACACCTTCTGATATTACGTCAGCCATACAGAATTTCATATTTGACCAAAGGAACATATTTCTGGCCAAAGTGTCCTCGATCTTGAACTTTCTATACATACTCAAAGACTCCTATATGCTTCATAAGTCCAATAGATATACATATCAGGCGTATTGAACTTATTGCTGGTCAAAGGGGCTTCAAAAGATTTTAAACTATATAAAATTATAGACTCTTTCTGATGTTAAATCAGCCATATACAGAAGTTCCTGAACATTACCTTGCTATTCATAAAGATTGACTTTTTATGTTATATTAGCCATACAGAAGTCCATATTTGACCCAAGGAAAATATGTCTGGCCAAATAATCCTCAATCTTGAACTTTCCATATATACTCATAGACTCCTTCTGATGCTTCATTAGCCATATAGAAGTCCATTTAGAAGTCCATATCTTGACTGATTGAACTCATTTCCGGTCAAATGGTTCATAAATGGTTTTAAACTATATGAACTTAGAGACTTCTTCTGATGTTAATCAGCCATTTAGAATTCCACATTTGACCTACTGAACATATTTTTGGCCAAAAAAATGACAAAAGTCCATATTTGACTTGCTAAAAATTGCTCTGGCCAAAGAGTACTCTAAAATTGAACTTTCTATACATACTCGTTAACACCTTCTGATATTACGTCAGCCATACAGAAGTCCATATTTGACCAAAGGAATATATTTCTGGCCAAAGAGTCCTTGATCTTGAACTTTCTATACACACAAAGACTCCTACTGATGCTTCATGAGTCCAATAGATATCCATATCTTGACTGATTGACTGACCATATCTGACCTATTGAACTCATTTCCGGTCAAAGGGTCCTCAAAAGCTTTTAAACAATATAAAGATATAGACTTTTGAGGAAAAATCTGCCATACGAGTCTTTGAACTATATCTTTCTAAACATATTGACTCCTTCTGGTGTTAAATCAGAAAACTTTCAATACATACTCATAGACTCCTTTTGATGCTTCATAAGCCATACATGGCCATATCTGACCTATTGAACTTATTTCCGGTCAGTTTCTATACATTCTCGTTAACACCTTCTGATATTACGTCAGCCATACAGAAGTCCATATTTTGACCAAAGGAACATATTTCTGGCCAAAGAGTCCTCAATCTTGAACTTTCTACACATACTCATAATCTCCTTCTGATGCTTCATAAGCCATATATGGCCATATCTGACCTATTGAACTTATTTCCGGTCAAAGGGTCCTAAGTTTTAAAAAAAGTTATAGACTACTTTTGATGAAAAATCTGCAATACAGAGTCTTTGAACTCTATCTTTCTAAACATATTGACTCCTTCTGGTGTTAAATCAGCCATACAGAATTCCATATTTGACCTACTGAAAATAAAACTGGCCAAAGAGTACTCATCGATTAACACTATACATTCAGATTGATTTCTTCTGAGGTTATATCAGACTGAAAAAAAGTTCATATTTGACTTTCTGAAAATTGTTCTGGCCATAGACTAATCGAAAATTGAACTTTCAATACATACTCATAGACTCCTTATGCTTCATAAGCCATATATGGCCATATCTGACCTATTGAACTTATTTCCGGTCACTTTCTATACATTCTTGTTAACACCTTCTGATATTACGTCAGCCATACAGAAGTCCATATTTTGACCAAAGGAACATATTTCTGGCCAAAGAGTCCTCAATCTTGAACTTTCTACACATACTCATAATCTCCTTCTGATGCTTCATAAGCCATATATGGCCATATCTGACCTATTGAACTTATTTCCGGTCAAAGGGTCCTAAGTTTTTAAAAAAAGTTGACTACTTTTGATGAAAAATCTGCCATACAGAGTCTTTGAATTCTCAATATAGAAGTCACTTTTTGACTTACTAGACATAATCCTGGCCAAAGAGTTCCTGAACATTAACTTGCTATTCATAAAGATTGACTTGTTGGTTATATTAGCCATACAGAGGTCCATATTTGACCCTAGGAAAATATTTCTGGCCAAATAATCCTCAATCTTGAACTTTTCATACATACTCATAGACAACTTCTGATGCTTGATTAGCGATATTGAAGTCCATTTAGAAGTCCGTATCTTGACGGATTGAATTTATTTCTGGTCAAAGGGTCCTAATTGGTTTTAAACTATATAAACTTAGAGACTCCTGATGTAAATCAGCCATTCAGAATTCCATATTTGACCTACTGAACATATTTTTGGCCAAAGAGCCCTCAATCTTGAACTTTCTACATATACTCACTGACTCTTCTGATGCTTCATAAGCCATATATGGCAATTTCTGACCTATTGAACTTATATCCGGTCAAAGGGTCCTCAAAAGTTTTTAATCAATATAAAGTTATAGACTACTTTTGATGAAAAATATGCCATACAGAGTCTTTGAAATCTATCTTTCTAAACATATTGACTCCTTCTGGTGTTAAATCAGCCATACAGAATTCCATATTTGACCTACTGAAAATATAACTGGCCAAAGAGTACTCATAGATTAACACTACACATTCAGATTGATTTCTTCTGAGGTTATATCAGACTGAAAAAAAGTCCATATTTGACTTTCTGAAAATTGTTCTGGCCATAGACTACTCGAAAATTGAACTTTCAATACATACTCATAGACTCCTTCTGATGCTTCATAAGCCATATATGGCCATATCTGACTTATTGAACTTATTTCCGGTCACTTTCTATACATTCTTGTTAACACCTTCTGATATTACGTCAGCCATACAGAATTTCATATTTGACCAAAGGAACATATTTCTGGCCAAAGTGTCCTCGATCTTGAACTTTCTATACATACTCAAAGACTCCTATATGCTTCATAAGTCCAATAGATTTACATATCAGGCGTATTGAACTTATTGCTGGTCAAAGGGGCTTAAAAAGATTTTAAACTATATAAAATTATAGACTCTTTCTGATGTTAAATCAGCCATATACAGAGGTCCCTTTTTGACTTACTGGACATCTTTTTGGCCAAAGAGTTCCTGAACATTACCTTGCTATTCATAAAGATTGACTTGTTGTGATGTTATATTAGCCATACAGAAGTCCATATTTGACCCAAGGAAAATATGTCTGGCCAAATAATCCTCAATCTTGAACTTTCCATATATACTCATAGACTCCTTCTGATGCTGCATTAGCCATATAGAAGTCCATTTAGAAGTCCATATCTTGACTGATTGAACTCATTTCCGGTCAAATGGTTCATAAATGGCTTTAAACTATATGAACTTAGAGACTTCTTCTGATGTTAATCAGCCATTTAGAATTCCACATTTGACCTACTGAACATATTTTTGGCCAAAAAAATGACAAAAGTCCATATTTGACTTGCTAAAAATTGCTCTGGCCAAAGAGTACTCTAAAATTGAACTTTCTATACATACTCGTTAACACCTTCTGATATTACGTCAGCCATACAGAAGTCCATATTTGACCAAAGGAATATATTTCTGGCCAAAGAGTCCTTGATCTTGAACTTTCTATACACACAAAGACTCCTACTGATGCTTCATGAGTCCAATAGATATCCATATCTTGACTGATTGAACTTATTTCTGGTCAAAGGGTCCTTAAATGGTTTTAAACTATATAAACTTAGAGACTCCTTCTGATGTTAAATCAGCCATTCAGAATTCCATATTTGACCTACTGAACATATTTTTGGCCAAAGAGTCTTTAATCTTGATTTTTCTATACATACTCATTGACTCCATCTGATGCTTCATAAGCCATATATGGCCATATCTGACCTATTGAACTTATTTCCGATCAAAGGATCCTAAAAAGTTTTTTTTTAAAGTTATACAGAGGTCACTTTTTGACTTAATGGACATATGCCTGGACAAAGAGTATCTGAACACTAACTTTCTATTTATAAAGATTGACTTGTTGGTTATATTAGCCATACAGAAGTCCATATTTGACCCAAGGAAAATATTTCTGACCAAATAATCCTCAATCTTGAACTTTCCATACATACTCATTGACTACTTCTGATTCTTTATAGGCCATATATGGCCATATGTGACCATATCTGACCTATTGAACTCATTTCCGGTCAAAGGGTTCTCAAAAGCTTTTAAACAATATAAAGATATAGACTTTTGAGGAAAAATCTGCCATACGAGTCTTTGAACTATATCTTTCTAAACATATTGACTCCTTCTGGTGTTAAATCAGAAAACTTTCAATACATACTCATAGACTCCTTTTGATGCTTCATAAGCCATACATGGCCATATCTGACCTATTGAACTTATTTCCGGTCACTTTCTATACATTCTCGTTAACACCTTCTGATATTACGTCAGCCATACAGAAGTCCATATTTTGACCAAAGGAACATATTTCTGGCCAAAGAGTCCTCAATCTTGAACTTTCTACACATACTCATAATCTCCTTCTGATGCTTCATAAGCCATATATGGCCATGTCTGACCTATTGAACTTATTTCCGGTCAAAGGGTCCTAAGTTTTAAAAAAAGTTATAGACTACTTTTGATGAAAAATCTGCAATACAGAGTCTTTGAACTCTATCTTTCTAAACATATTGACTCCTTCTGGTGTTAAATCAGCCATACAGAATTCCATATTTGACCTACTGAAAATAAAACTGGCCAAAGAGTACTCATCGATTAACACTATACATTCAGATTGATTTCTTCTGAGGTTATATCAGACTGAAAAAAAGTTCATATTTGACTTTCTGAAAATTGTTCTGGCCATAGACTAATCGAAAATTGAACTTTCAATACATACTCATAGACTCCTTATGCTTCATAAGCCATATATGGCCATATCTGACCTATTGAACTTATTTCCGGTCACTTTCTATACATTCTTGTTAACACCTTCTGATATTACGTCAGCCATACAGAAGTCCATATTTTGACCAAAGGAACATATTTCTGGCCAAAGAGTCCTCAATCTTGAACTTTCTACACATACTCATAATCTCCTTCTGATGCTTCATAAGCCATATATGGCCATATCTGACCTATTGAACTTATTTCCGGTCAAAGGGTCCTAAGTTTTAAAAAAAAAGTTGACTACTTTTGATGAAAAATCTGCCATACAGAGTCTTTGAATTCTCTATATAGAAGTCACTTTTTGACTTACTAGACATAATCCTGGCCAAAGAGTTCCTGAACATTAACTTGCTATTCATAAAGATTGACTTGTTGGTTATATTAGCCATACAGAGGTCCATATTTGACCCTAGGAAAATATTTCTGGCCAAATAATCCTCAATCTTGAACTTTTCATACATACTCATAGACAACTTCTGATGCTTGATTAGCGATATTGAAGTCCATTTAGAAGTCCGTATCTTGACGGATTGAATTTATTTCTGGTCAAAGGGTCCTAATTGGTTTTAAACTATATAAACTTAGAGACTCCTGATGTAAATCAGCCATTCAGAATTCCATATTTGACCTACTGAACATATTTTTGGCCAAAGAGTCCTCAATCTTGAACTTTCTACATATACTCACTGACTCTTCTGATGCTTCATAAGCCATATATGGCCATATCTGACCTATTGAACTTATTTCCGATCAAAGGATCCTAAAAAGTTTTTTTTTAAAGTTATACAGAGGTCACTTTTTGACTTAATGGACATATTCCTGGACAAAGAGTATCTGAACACTAACTTTCTATTTATAAAGATTGACTTGTTGGTTATATTAGCCATACAGAAGTCCATATTTGACCCAAGGAAAATATTTCTGACCAAATAATCCTCAATCTTGAACTTTCCATACATACTCATTGACTACTTGAGATATGTGACCATATCTGACCTATTGAACTCATTTCCGGTCAAAGGGTCCTCAAAAGCTTTTAAACTATATAATGTTATAGACTTTTGAGGAAAAATCTGCCATACGAGTCTTTGAACTCTATCTTTCTAAACATATTGACTCCTTCTGGTGTTAAATCAGAAAACTTTCAATACATACTCATAGACTCCTTTTGATGCTTCATAAGCCATATATGGCCATATCTGACCTATTGAACTTATTTCCGGTCACTTTCTATACATTCTCGTTAACACCTTCTGATATTACGTCAGCCATACAGAAGTCCATATTTTGACCAAAGGAACATATTTCTGGCCAAAGAGTCCTCAATCTTGAACTTTCTACACATACTCATATTCTCCTTCTGATGCTTCATAAGCCATATATGGCCATATCTGACCTATTGAACTTATTTCCGGTCAAAGGGTCCTAAGTTTTAAAAAAAGTTATAGACTACTTTTGATGAAAAATCTGCCATACAGAGTCTTTGAACTCTATCTTTCTAAACATATTGACTCCTTATGGTGTTAAATCAGCCATACAGAATTCCATATTTGACCTACTGAAAATATAACTGGCCAAAGAGTACTCATAGATTAACACTATACATTCAGATTGATTTCTTCTGAGGTTATATCAGACTGAAAAAAAGTCCATATTTGACATTCTGAAAATTGTTCTGGCCATAGACTACTCGAAAATTGAACTTTCAATACATACTCATAGACTCCATCTGATGCTTCATAAGCCATATATGGCCATATCTGACCTATTGAACTTATTTCCGGTTACTTTCTATACATTCTTGTTAACACCTTCTGATATTACGTCAGCCATACAGAAGTCCATATTTTGACCAAAGGAACATATTTCTGGCCAAAGAGTCCTCAATCTTGAACTTTCTACACATACTCATAATCTCCTTCTGATGCTTCATAAGCCATATATGGCCATATCTGACCTATTGAACTTATTTCCGGTCAAAGGGTCCTAAGTTTAAAAAAAAAGTTGACTACTTTTGATGAAAAATCTGCCATACAGAGTCTTTGAATTCTGTATACAGAGGTCACTTTTTGACTTACTGGACATAATCCTGGCCAAAGAGTTCCTGAACATTAACTTGCTATTCATAAAGATTGACTTGTTGGTTATATTAGCCATACAGAGGTCCATATTTGACCCTAGGAAAATATTTCTGGATAAATAATCCTCAATCTTGAACTTTCCATACAGTATGTATGATAGTATGAGTGTCAGATGAGTATCATAGACAACTTCTGATGCTTGATTAGCCATATTGAAGTACATTTAGAAGTCCGTATCTTGACGGATTGAATTTATATCTGGTCAAAGGTTCCTAATTGGTTTTAAACTATATACATTTAGAGACTCCTGATGTTAAATCAGCCATTCAGAATTCCATATTTAACCTACTGAACATATTTTTGGCCAAAGAGTCCTCAATCTTGAACTTTCTACATATACTCACTGACTCTTCTGATGCTTCATAAGCCATATATGGCCATATCTGACCTTTTGAACTTATATCCGGTCAAAGGGTCCTCAAAAGTTTTTAAACAATATAAAGTTATAGACTACTTTTGATGAAAAATCTACCATACAGAGTCTTTGAAATCTATCTTTCTAAACATATTGACTCCTTCTGGTATTAAATCAGCCATACAGAATTCCATATTTGACCTACTGAAAAAATAACTGGCCAAAGAGTACTCATAGATTAACACTATACACTACTTTTGATTAAAAATCTGACATACAGAGTCTTTGAATTCTGTATACATTCTGTAAATTCTGTAAACCTTTTGACTTACTGGACATAATCCTGGCCAAAGAGTTCCTGAACATTAACTTGCTATTCATAAAGATTGACTTGTTGGTTATATAAGCCATACAGAGGTCCATATTTGACCCTAGGAAAATATTTCTGGCCAAATAATCCTCAATCTTGAACTTTCCATAGACTCCTTCTGATGCTTCATAAGCCATATATGGCCATATCTGACTTATTGAACTTATTTCCGGTCACTTTCTATACATTCTTGTTAACACCTTCTGATATTACGTCAGCCATACAGAATTTCATATTTGACCAAAGGAACATATTTCTGTCCAAAGTGTCATCGATCTTGAACTTTCTATACATACTCAAAGACTCCTACTGATGCTTCATAAGTCCAATAGATATACATATCAGGCGTATTGAACTTATTGCTGGTCAAAGGGGCTTCAAACGATTTTAAACTATATAAAGTTATAGACTCTTTCTGATGTTAAATCAGCCATATACAGAGGTCCCTTTTTGACTTACTGGACATACTTTTGGCCAAAGAGTTCCTGAACAATACCTTGCTCTTCATAAAGATTGTGATGTTATATTAGCCATACAGAAGTCCATATTTGACCCAAGGAAAATATGTCTGGCCAAATAATCCTCAATCTTGAACTTTCCATATATACTCATAGACAACTTCTGATGCTTCATTAGCCATATATAGAAGTCCATTTAGAAGTTCATATCTTGACTGATTGAACTTATTTCTAGTCAAAGGGTCCTTAATTGGTTTTAAACTATATAACATATTTTTGGCCAAAGAGTCCTCAATCTTTTTCTATACATACTCATTGACTCCTTCTGATGCGTCATAAGCCATTAATTGGCCATATCTGACCTATTGAACTTATTTCCGGTCAAAGGGTCCTAAAAAGTTTTTTTTTAAATTATAGACTACTTTTTGATGAAAAATCTACTGTCTTCCATTACAATAACATTACGAGAAGTCAGTCTGCATGTATAGTGAGTTAATATTCATGGACTCTGGCCAGAAATAAGTTCAGTAGGTCAGATATTGACATATATATGGCTTATGATGCATCAGAAGGAGTCTATGAGTATGCACAGAAAGTGAAAGATTGAGGATTCTTTGGCCAGAAATACTTACTGATGTAAAATCAGAAGGAATCTAAGAGAAAGTATAGAAATTTCAAGATCGAGAACTTTAGGGACATAATTAATAATAACAATAAAAGTATCATGCATTATGTTTGCCTTGCAATGCATTCAAAAACTAACTCAATCCATAAAGCATTGAAGATATTTGCAATGCAATCTGCTGTTGCATCGCTTGCTTATACGCTCAAGCGTTGTGCATTGAAGAATAACAATAAAAGTATCATGCACTTTGTTGCCTTGCAATGCATTCAATAACTAACTCATTCCAAAGTGCACTGAAGATATTTGCAGTGCAATATGCGGTTGCATCGCTTGTTTATAAGCTCAAGCGTTGTGCATTGAAGAATAACAATAAAAGTAACATGCACTTTGTTTCATTACAATACATTCAAGAACTAACTCAATCCAAAGTGCACTGAAGATATTTGCAATGCAATCTGCTGTTGCATCGCTTTGCACATACGTTAAAGCGTTGTGCATTAAAGAATAACAATAAAAGTAACATGCACTTTGTTTCATTACAATGCATTCAATAACTAACTCAATCCAAAGTGCACTAAAGATATTTGCAATGCAATCTGCGGTTGCATCAATTGCTTATAAGCTCAACCGTTGTGCATTGAAGAATAAAAGTAAATGCACTTTTTTGCCTTACAATGCATTCAAGAACTAACTCTAGTCAAAGTGCACTGAAGATAATTGCAATGCAATCTGCTGTTGCATCGCTTGCTTATAAGCTCAAGCGTTATGCATTGAAGAGTAACAATAAAAGTATCATGCACTTTGTTGCTTTGCAAAGCATTTAAAAACTAACTCAATCCGAAGTCCTTTAAAGATATTTGCAATGCAATCTGCTGTTGCATCGCTTGCTTATACGCTCAAGCGTTGTGCATTGAAGAATAACAATAAAAGTATCATGCGTTTTGTTGCCTTGCAATGCATTCAAGAACTAACTCATTCCAAAGTGCACTGAAGATATTTGCAATGCAATCTGCGGTTGTACGCTTTTTTATAAGCTCAAGCGCTGTGCATTGAAGAATAATAATATAAGTATTATGCACTTTGTTGCATTACAATGCATTCAAGAACTAACTCAATCCAAAGTGCACTGAAGATATTTACAATGCAATCTGCTGTTTTGCATCGCTTTGCACATACGTTAAAGCGTTGTGGATTAAAGAATAACAATAAAAGTTACATGCACTTTGTTTCATTACAATACATTCAAGAACTAACTCAATCCAAAGTGCACTAAATATATTGGCAATGCAATCTACTGTTGCATCGCTTGCTTATACGCTCAAGCGTTGTGCAATGAAGAATAACAATAAAAGTATCATGCACTTTTTTGCCTTGCAATGTATTCAAGAACTAAATCATTCCAAAGTGCACTGAAGATATTTGCAAAGCAATCTGCTGTTGCATCGCTTTGCACTTATGGTAAAGCGTTGTACATTAAAGAATAAAAACAAAAGTTGCATGCACTTTGTTGCATTACAATGAATTCAAGAACTAACTCAATCCAAAGTGCACTAAAGATATTTGCAATGTAATCTACTGTTGCATCGCTTGCTTATACGCTCAAGCGTTGTGCATTGAAGAATAACAATAAAAGTATCATGCACTTTGTTGCCTTGCAATGCATTCAAGAACTAACTCAATCCAAAGTGCACTGAAGATATTTGCAATGCAATCTGCTGTTGCATCGCTTTGCACATTAGTTAAAGCGTTGTGCATTAAAGAATAACAATAAAAGTAACATGCACTTTGTTTCATTACAATGCGTTCAAGAACTAACTCAATCCAAAGTGCACTAAAGATATTTGCAATGCAATCTGTGGTTGCATCGCTTGCTTATAAGCTCAAGCGTTGTGCATTGAAGAATAAAAGTAAATGCATATTGTTGCATTAGAATGCATTCAAGAACTAACTCTAGTCAAAGTGCACTGAAGATAATTGCAATGCAATCTGCTGTTGCATCGCTTGCTTATAAGCTCAAGCGTTGTGCATTGAAGAATAACAATATAAGTATTATGCACTTTGTTGCATTACAATGCATTCAAGAACTAACTCAATCCAAAGTGCACTGAAGATATTTGCAATGCAATCTGCTGTTGCATCGCTTTTGCACATACGTTAAAGCGTTGTCCATTAAAGAATAACAATAAAAGTAACATGCACTTTGTTTTATTACAATGCATTCAAGAACTAACTCAATCCAAAGTGCACTAAAGATATTTGCAATGCAATCTGTGGTTGCATCGCTTGCTTATAAGCTCAAGCGTTGTGCATTGAAGAATAAAAGTAAATGCACATTGTTGCATTAGAATGCATTCAAGAACTAACTCTAGTCAAAGTGCACTGAAGATAATTGCAATGCAATCTGCTGTTGCATCGCTTACTTATAAGCTCAAGCGTTATGCATTGTAGAGTAACAATAAAAGTATCATGCACTTTGTTGCTTAGCAATGCATTTAAAAACTAACTCAATCCGAAGTCCTTTAAAGATATTTGCAATGCAATCTGCTGTTGCATTGCTTGCATATACAATTAAGCGCTGTTTCATAAAGAATAACAATAAAAGTAACATGCAATTTGTTGCCTTGCAATGCATTCAAGAACTAACTCATTCAACAGTGCGTTGAAGATATTTGCAATGCAATCTGCTGTTGCATCGCTTGCTTATACGCTCAAGCGTTGTGCATTGAAGAATAACAATAAAAGTATCATGCACTTTGTTGCCTTTCAATGCATTCAAGAACTAACTCAATCCAAAGTGCACTGAAGATATTTGCAATGCAATCTGCTAATGCATCGCTTTGCACTTATGTTAAAGCGTTGTGCCTTAAAGAATAAAAATAAAAGTATAATGCACTTTTTTGCCTTGCAATGCATTCAAGAACTAACTCAATCCAAAGTGCACTGAAGATATTTGCAATGCAATCTGCTGTTGCATCGCTTTGCACATACGTTAAAGCGTTGTGCATTAAAGAATAACAATAAAAGTAACATGCACTTTGTTTCATTACAATGCATTCAAGAACTAACTCAATCCAAAGTGCACTAAAGATATTTGCAATGCAATCTGCGGTTGCATCGCTTGCTTATAAGCTCAACCGTTGTGCATTGAAGAATAAAAGTAAATGCACTTTTTTGCCTTACAATGCATTCAAGAACTAACTCTAGTCAAAGTGCACTGAAGATAATTGCAATGCAATCTGCTGTTGCATCGCTTGCTTATAAGCTCAAGCGTTATGCATTGAAGAGTAACAATAAAAGTATCATGCACTTTGTTGCTTTGCAAAGCATTTAAAAACTAACTCAATCCGAAGTCCTTTAAAGATATTTGCAATGCAATCTGCTGTTGCATCGCTTGCTTATACGCTCAAGCGTTGTGCATTGAAGAATAACAATAAAAGTATCATGCGTTTTGTTGCCTTGCAATGCATTCAAGAACTAACTCATTCCAAAGTGCACTGAAGATATTTGCAATGCAATCTGCGGTTGTACGCTTTTTTATAAGCTCAAGCGTTGTGCATTGAAGAATAATAATATAAGTATTATGCACTTTGTTGCATTACAATGCATTCAAGAACTAACTCAATCCAAAGTGCACTGAAGATATTTACAATGCAATCTGCTGTTTTGCATCGCTTTGCACATACGTTAAAGCGTTGTGGATTAAAGAATAACAATAAAAGTTACATGCACTTTGTTTCATTACAATACATTCAAGAACTAACTCAATCCAAAGTGCACTAAATATATTGGCAATGCAATCTACTGTTGCATCGCTTGCTTATACGCTCAAGCGTTGTACAATGAAGAATAACAATAAAAGTATCATGCACTTTTTTGCCTTGCAATGTATTCAAGAACTAAATCATTCCAAAGTGCACTGAAGATATTTGCAAAGCAATCTGCTGTTGCATCGCTTTACACTTATGGTAAAGCGTTGTACATTAAAGAATAAAAACAAAAGTTGCATGCACTTTGTTGCATTACAATGAATTCAAGAACTAACTCAATCCAAAGTGCACTAAAGATATTTTGCAATGTAATCTACTGTTGCATCGCTTGCTTATACGCTCAAGCGTTGTGCATTGAAGAATAACAATAAAAGTATCATGCACTTTGTTGCCTTGCAATGCATTCAAGAACTAACTCAATCCAAAGTGCACTGAAGATATTTGCAATGCAATCTGCTGTTGCATCGCTTTGCACATTAGTTAAAGCGTTGTGCATTAAAGAATAACAATAAAAGTAACATGCACTTTGTTTCATTACAATGCGTTCAAGAACTAACTCAATCCAAAGTGCACTAAAGATATTTGCAATGCAATCTGTGGTTGCATCGCTTGCTTATAAGCTCAAGCGTTGTGCATTGAAGAATAAAAGTAAATGCACATTGTTGCATTAGAATGCATTCAAGAACTAACTCTAGTCAAAGTGCACTGAAGATATTTGCAATGCAATCTGCTGTTGCATCGCTTGCTTATAAGCTCAAGCGTTATGCATTGAAGAGTAACAATAAAAGTATCATGCACTTTGTTGCTTTGCAATGCATTTAAAAACTAACTCAATCCGAAGTCCTTTAAAGATATTTGCAATGCAATCTGCTGTTGCATTGCTTGCATATACAATTAAGCGCTGTTTCTTAAAGAATAACAATAAAAGTAACATGCAATTTGTTGCCTTGCAATGCATTCAGGAACTAACTCATTCAACAGTGCGTTGAAGATATTTGCAATGCAATCTGCTGTTGCATCGCTTGCTTATACGCTCAAGCGTTGTGCATTGAAGAATAACAATAAAAGTATCATGCACTTTGTTGCCTTTCAATGCATTCAAGAACTAACTCAATCCAAAGTGCACAATAGATATTTTCAATGCAATCTGCTAATGCATCGCTTTGCACTTATGTTAAAGCGTTGTGCCTTAAAGAATAAAAACAAAAGTAACATGCTCTTTGTTGTATTACTATTCATTCAAGAACTAACTCAATCCAAAATGCACTGAAGATATTTGCAATGCAATCTGCTGTTGCATCGCTTGCTTATACGCTCAAGCGTTGTACATTGAAGAATAACAATAATAGAATCATTGACTTTGTTGCCTTGCAATGCAATCAAGAACTAACTCATTCAACAGTGCTTTAAAGATATTTGCAATGCAATCTGCTGTTGCATCGCTTTCTTATACGCTCAAGCGTTGTGCATTGAAGTGTAACAATAAATGTATCATGCACTTTGTTGCCTTGCAATGCATTCAAGAACTAACTCATTCAACAGTGCGTTGAAGATATTTGCAATGCAATCTGCTGTTGCATCGCTTGCTTATACGCTCAAGTGTTGTGCATTGAAGAATAACAATAAAAGTATCATGCACTTTTTTGCCTTGCAAATGCATTCAAGAACTAACTCAATCCAAAGTGCACTGAAGATATTTGCAAAGCAATCTGCTGTTGCATCGCTTTGCACTTATGGTAAAGCGTTGTACATTAAAGAATAACATCCCTTTTTATACGCTTAATTGTTGTGCATTGAAGAATTAAAGCAACTGTATCATGCACTTTGTTGCCTGTGTTTTTTTTTTTTTTTCATACTTTTGGGTTTTTGACGACAGGTCCCGGGTCATCGTTTTTTTTTTTTTTTTTTTTTTTCATACTTTCCTATCATGGTTAAAAGGCAAAAGATATTCTTTAAACTGATGGCAGTTAAGCTCCATCCACAAAAAAATTGAATCAGCCTTTTTTTAAGCCACTTCATCAAAACCTCTCATAATGAGGGTGGGGGAACGGATTCCGACAGCTGTTTTTTTGCCGTCGGATTCTGTCCCCCCCCCCCCCTCTCGCAGTTTTCTTAGCAGTGAGGTTCAAATACTCAACAAACTTTTGTTTTGCACTTGTCCCCTATAGCCTAGTGGTCTAAGCAATGACATTTAACACTTTTGGGATTTTGATGACCAGAGTTCAAGTCCCGGGTCATCGTTTTTTTGGGGGGGTTTTTTCATACTTTTGGGATTTTGACGACAGGTCCCGGGGTCATCGTTTTTTTTTTTTGTTTTTTTTTTTCATACTTTCCCATCATGGTTAAAAGGCAAAAGATATTCTTTAAACTGATGGCAGTTAAGCTCCATCCACAAAACAATTGAATCAGCCTTTTTTTAAGCCACTTCATCAAAACCTCTCATATTGTGGGTGGGGGAACGGATTCCGACAGCTGTTTATTTGCCGTCGGATTCTGTCCCCCCCCTGTCATTTTTCTTAGCAGTGAGGTTCAAATACTTAACAAACTTTTGTTTTCTAGTTGTCCCCTATAGCCTAGTGGTCTAAGCACTGACATTTAACACTTTTGGGATTTTGACAACCAGAGTTCAAGTCCCGGGTCATCGTTTTTTCTGGGGTTTTTTTTCATACTTTTGGGATTTTGACGACAGGTCCCGGGTCATCGTTTTTTTTTTTTTTTTTTTTTTTTTTCATACTTTTCTATCATGGTTAAAAGGCAAAAGATATTCTTTAAACTGATGGCAGTTAAGCTCCATCCACAAAAAAATTGAATCAGCCTTTTTTTAAGCCACTTCATCAAAACCTCTCATAATGAGGGTGGGGGAACGGATTCCGACAGCTGTTTTTTTGCGTCGGATTCTGTTCCCCCCCTCTCATTTTTCTTAGCAGTGAGGTTCAAATACTCAACAAACTTTTGTTTTGCACTTGTCCCCTATAGCCTAGTGGTCTAAGCACTGACATTTAACACTTTTGAGATTTTGACGACCAGAGTTCAAGTCCCGGGTCATTGTTTTTTCTAGGGTTTTTTTTCATACTTTTGGGATTTTGACGACAGGTCCCGGGTCATCGTTTTTTTTTTTTTTTTTTTTTTTTCATACTTTCCTATCATGGTTAAAAGGCAAAATATATTCTTTAAACTGATGGCAGTTAAGCTCCATCCACAAAAAAATTGAATCAGCTTTTTTTTAAGCCACTTCATAAAAAAACCTCTCATAATGAGGGTGGGGGAACGGATTCCGACAGCTGTTTTTTTGCCGTCGGATTCTGTTCCCCCCCCCCCCCCCCCCCTCTCATTTTTCTTAGCAGTGAGGTTAAAATACTCAAAAAACTTTTGTTTTGCACTTGTCCCCTATAGCCTAGTGTTCTAAGCACTGACATTTAACACTTTTGGGATTTTGACGACCAGAGTTCAAGTCCCGGGTCATCGTTTTTTCTGGGGGGTTTTTTCATACTTTTGGGATTTTGACGACAGGTCCCGGGTCATCGTTTTTTTTTTTTTTTTTTTTTTTCATACTTTCCTATCATGGTTAAAAGGCAAAATATATTCTTTAAACTGATGGCAGTTAAGCTCCATCCACAAAAAAATTGAATCAGCCTTTTTTTAAGCCACTTCATCAAAACCTCTCATATTGAGGGTGGGGGAACGGATTCGGACAGCTGTTTTTTTGCCGTCGGATTCTGTTCCCCCCCTCTCTTTTTTCTTAGCAGTGAGGTTCAAATACTTAACAAACTTTTGTTTTCTAGTTGTCCCCTATAGCCTAGTGGTCTAAGCACTGACATTTAACACTTTTGGGATTTTGACGACCAGAGTTCAAGTCCCGGGTCATCGTTTTTTTTTCTTGTTTTTTTTCATACTTTTGGGATTTTGACGACAGGTCCCGGGTCATCGTTTTTTTTTTTTTTTTTTTTTTTTTTCATACTTTCCTATCATGGTTAAAAGGCAAAAGATATTCTTTAAACTGATGGCAGTTAAGCTCCATCCACAAAAAAATTGAATCAGCCTTTTTTTAAGCCACTTCATCAAAACCTCTCATAATGAGGGTGGGGGAACGGATTCCGACAGCTGTTTTTTTGCGTCGGATTCTGTTCCCCCCCTCTAATTTTTCTTAGCAGTGAGGTTCAAATACTCAACAAACTTTTGTTTTGCACTTGTCCCCTATAGCCTAGTGGTCTAAGCACTGACATTTAACACTTTTGGGATTTTGACGACCAGATTTCAAGTCCCGGGTCATTGTTTTTTCTAGGGGTTTTTTTCATACTTTTGGGATTTTGACGACAGGTCCCGGGTCATCGTTTTTTTTTTTTTTTTTTTTTTTCATACTTTCCTATCATGGTTAAAAGGCAAAAGATATTCTTTAAACTGATGGCAGTTAAGCTCCATCCACAAAAAAATTGAATCAGCCTTTTTTTAAGCCACTTCATCAAAACCTCTCATAATGAGGGTGGGGGAACGGATTCCGACAGCTGTTTTTTTGCCGTCGGATTCTGTCCCCCCTCCCCCCCCCCTCTCATTTTTCTTAGCAGTGAGGTTCAAATACTCAACAAACTTTTGTTTTGCACTTGTCACCTATAGCCTAGTGGTCTAAGCAATGACATTTAACACTTTTGGGATTTTGATGACCAGAGTTCAAGTCCCGGGTCATCGTTTTTTTTCTTCTTTTTTTTCATACTTTTGGGATTTTGACGACAGGTCCCGGGTCATCGTTTTTTTTTTTTTTTTTTTTTTTTCATACTTTCCTATCATGGTTAAAAGGCAAAATATATTCTTTAAACTGATGGCAGTTAAGCTCCATCCACAAAAAAATTGAATCAGCTTTTTTTTAAGCCACTTCATAAAAAAACCTCTCATAATGAGGGTGGGGGAACGGATTCCGACAGCTGTTTTTTTGCCGTCGGATTCTGTCCCCCCCCCCTCTCATTTTTCTTAGCAGTGAGGTTAAAATACTCAACAAACTTTTGTTTTGCACTTGTCCCCTATAGCCTAGTGTTCTAAGCACTGACATTTAACACTTTTGGGATTTTGACGACCAGAGTTCAAGTCCCGGGTCATCGTTTTTTTTTATTTTTTTTTATACTTTTGGGATTTTGACGACAGGTCCCGGGTCATCGTTTTTTTTCTTTTTTTTTCTATCATGGTTAAAAGGCAAAATATATTCTTTAAACTGATGGCAGTTAAGCTCCATCCACAAAAAAATTGAATCAGCCTTTTTTTAAGCCACTTCATCAAAACCTCTCATATTGAGGGTGGGGGAACGGATTCGGACAGCTGTTTTTTTGCCGTCGGATTCTGTTCCCCCCCTCTCTTTTTTCTTAGCAGTGAGGTTCAAATACTTAACAAACTTTTGTTTTCTAGTTGTCCCCTATAGCCTAGTGGTCTAAGCACTGACATTTAACACTTTTGGGATTTTGACGACCAGAGTTCAAGTCCCGGGTCATCGTTTTTTTTTCTTGTTTTTTTTCATACTTTTGGGATTTTGACGACAGGTCCCGGGTCATCGTTTTTTTTTTTTTTTTTTTTTTTTTCATACTTTCCTATCATGGTTAAAAGGCAAAAGATATTCTTTAAACTGATGGCAGTTAAGCTCCATCCACAAAAAAATTGAATCAGCCTTTTTTTAAGCCACTTCATCAAAACCTCTCATAATGAGGGTGGGGGAACGGATTCCGACAGCTGTTTTTTTGCGTCGGATTCTGTTCCCCCCCTCTAATTTTTCTTAGCAGTGAGGTTCAAATACTCAACAAACTTTTGTTTTGCACTTGTCCCCTATAGCCTAGTGGTCTAAGCACTGACATTTAACACTTTTGGGATTTTGACGACCAGAGTTCAAGTCCCGGGTCATTGTTTTTTCTAGGGGTTTTTTTCATACTTTTGGGATTTTGACGACAGGTCCCGGGTCATCGTTTTTTTTTTTTTTTTTTTTTTTCATACTTTCCTATCATGGTTAAAAGGCAAAAGATATTCTTTAAACTGATGGCAGTTAAGCTCCATCCACAAAAAAATTGAATCAGCCTTTTTTTAAGCCACTTCATCAAAACCTCTCATAATGAGGGTGGGGGAACGGATTCCGACAGCTGTTTTTTTGCCGTCGGATTCTGTCCCCCCTCCCCCCCCCCCTCTCATTTTTCTTAGCAGTGAGGTTCAAATACTCAACAAACTTTTGTTTTGCACTTGTCACCTATAGCCTAGTGGTCTAAGCAATGACATTTAACACTTTTGGGATTTTGATGACCAGAGTTCAAGTCCCGGGTCATCGTTTTTTTTCTTCTTTTTTTTCATACTTTTGGGATTTTGACGACAGGTCCCGGGTCATCGTTTTTTTTTTTTTTTTTTTTTTTTCATACTTTCCTATCATGGTTAAAAGGCAAAATATATTCTTTAAACTGATGGCAGTTAAGCTCCATCCACAAAAAAATTGAATCAGCTTTTTTTTAAGCCACTTCATAAAAAAACCTCTCATAATGAGGGTGGGGGAACGGATTCCGACAGCTGTTTTTTTGCCGTCGGATTCTGTCCCCCCCCCCTCTCATTTTTCTTAGCAGTGAGGTTAAAATACTCAACAAACTTTTGTTTTGCACTTGTCCCCTATAGCCTAGTGTTCTAAGCACTGACATTTAACACTTTTGGGATTTTGACGACCAGAGTTCAAGTCCCGGGTCATCGTTTTTTTTTATTTTTTTTTATACTTTTGGGATTTTGACGACAGGTCCCGGGTCATCGTTTTTTTTCTTTTTTTTTCTATCATGGTTAAAAGGCAAAATATATTCTTTAAACTGATGGCAGTTAAGCTCCATCCACAAAAAAATTGAATCAGCCTTTTTTTAAGCCACTTCATCAAAACCTCTCATATTGAGGGTGGGGGAACGGATTCGGACAGCTGTTTTTTTGCCGTCGGATTCTGTTCCCCCCCTCTCTTTTTTCTTAGCAGTGAGGTTCAAATACTTAACAAACTTTTGTTTTCTAGTTGTCCCCTATAGCCTAGTGGTCTAAGCACTGACATTTAACACTTTTGGGATTTTGACGACCAGAGTTCAAGTCCCGGGTCATCGTTTTTTTTTCTTGTTTTTTTTCATACTTTTGGGATTTTGACGACAGGTCCCGGGTCATCGGTTTTTTTTTTTTTTTTTTTTTTTTTTTTTTCATACTTTCCTATCATGGTTAAAAGGCAAAAGATATTCTTTAAACTGATGGCAGTTAAGCTCCATCCACAAAAAAATTGAATCAGCCTTTTTTTAAGCCACTTCATCAAAACCTCTCATAATGAGGGTGGGGGAACGGATTCCGACAGCTGTTTTTTTGCGTCGGATTCTGTTCCCCCCCTCTAATTTTTCTTAGCAGTGAGGTTCAAATACTCAACAAACTTTTGTTTTGCACTTGTCCCCTATAGCCTAGTGGTCTAAGCACTGACATTTAACACTTTTGGGATTTTGACGACCAGAGTTCAAGTCCCGGGTCATTGTTTTTTCTAGGGGTTTTTTTCATACTTTTGGGATTTTGACGACAGGTCCCGGGTCATCGTTTTTTTTTTTTTTTTTTTTTTTCATACTTTCCTATCATGGTTAAAAGGCAAAAGATATTCTTTAAACTGATGGCAGTTAAGCTCCATCCACAAAAAAATTGAATCAGCCTTTTTTTAAGCCACTTCATCAAAACCTCTCATAATGAGGGTGGGGGAACGGATTCCGACAGCTGTTTTTTTGCCGTCGGATTCTGTCCCCCCTCCCCCCCCCCCCTCTCATTTTTCTTAGCAGTGAGGTTCAAATACTCAACAAATTTTGTTTTGCACTTGTCACCTATAGCCTAGTGGTCTAAGCAATGACATTTAACACTTTTGGGATTTTGATGACCAGAGTTCAAGTCCCGGGTCATCGTTTTTTTTCTTCTTTTTTTTCATACTTTTGGGATTTTGACGACAGGTCCCGGGTCATCGTTTTTTTTTTTTTTTTTTTTTTTTCATACTTTCCTATCATGGTTAAAAGGCAAAATATATTCTTTAAACTGATGGCAGTTAAGCTCCATCCACAAAAAAATTGAATCAGCTTTTTTTTAAGCCACTTCATAAAAAAACCTCTCATAATGAGGGTGGGGGAACGGATTCCGACAGCTGTTTTTTTGCCGTCGGATTCTGTCCCCCCCCCCTCTCATTTTTCTTAGCAGTGAGGTTAAAATACTCAACAAACTTTTGTTTTGCACTTGTCCCCTATAGCCTAGTGTTCTAAGCACTGACATTTAACACTTTTGGGATTTTGACGACCAGAGTTCAAGTCCCGGGTCATCGTTTTTTTTTTTTTTTTTTTTATACTTTTGGGATTTTGACGACAGGTCCCGGGTCATCGTTTTTTTTCTTTTTTTTTCTATCATGGTTAAAAGGCAAAATATATTCTTTAAACTGATGGCAGTTAAGCTCCATCCACAAAAAAATTGAATCAGCCTTTTTTTAAGCCACTTCATCAAAACCTCTCATATTGAGGGTGGGGGAACGGATTCGGACAGCTGTTTTTTTGCCGTCGGATTCTGTTCCCCCCCTCTCTTTTTTCTTAGCAGTGAGGTTCAAATACTTAACAAACTTTTGTTTTCTAGTTGTCCCCTATAGCCTAGTGGTCTAAGCACTGACATTTAACACTTTTGGGATTTTGACGACCAGAGTTCAAGTCCCGGGTCATCGTTTTTTTTTCTTGTTTTTTTTTCATACTTTTGGGATTTTGACGACAGGTCCCGGGTCATCGTTTTTTTTTTTTTTTTTTTTTTTTTTCATACTTTCCTATCATGGTTAAAAGGCAAAAGATATTCTTTAAACTGATGGCAGTTAAGCTCCATCCACAAAAAAATTGAATCAGCCTTTTTTTAAGCCACTTCATCAAAACCTCTCATAATGAGGGTGGGGGAACGGATTCCGACAGCTGTTTTTTCGCGTCGGATTCTGTTCCCCCCCTCTCATTTTTCTTAGCAGTGAGGTTCAAATACTCAACAAACTTTTGTTTTGCACTTGTCCCCTATAGCCTAGTGGTCTAAGCACTGACATTTAACACTTTTGAGATTTTGACGACCAGAGTTCAAGTCCCGGGTCATTGTTTTTTCTAGGGTTTTTTTTCATACTTTTGGGATTTTGACGACAGGTCCCGGGTCATCGTTTTTTTTTTTTTTTTTTTTTTTTTTTCATACTTTCCTATCATGGGTCAAAGGCAAAATATATTCTTTAAACTGATGGCAGTTAAGCTCCATCCACAAAAAAATTGAATCAGCTTTTTTTTAAGCCACTTCATAAAAAAACCTCTCATAATGAGGGTGGGGGAACGGATTCCGACAGCTGTTTTTTTGCCGTCGGATTCTGTTCCCCCCCCCCCCCCCTCTCATTTTTCTTAGCAGTGAGGTTAAAATACTCAACAAACTTTTGTTTTGCACTTGTCCCCTATAGCCTAGTGTTCTAAGCACTGACATTTAACACTTTTGGGATTTTGACGACCAGAGTTCAAGTCCCGGGTCATCGTTTTTTTTTTGTTTTTTTTTATACTTTTGGGATTTTGACGACAGGTCCCGGGTCATCGTTTTTTTTTTTTGTTTGTTTTTTCATACTTTCCTATCATGGTTAAAAGGCAAAATATATTCTTTAAACTGATGGCAGTTAAGCTCCATCCACAAAAAAATTGAATCAGCCTTTTTTTAAGCCACTTCATCAAAACCTCTCATATTGAGGGTGGGGGAACGGATTCCGACAGCTGTTTTTTTGCCGTCGGATTCTGTTCCCCCCCTCTCTTTTTTCTTAGCAGTGAGGTTCAAATACTTAACAAACTTTTGTTTTCTAGTTGTCCCCTATAGCCTAGTGGTCTAAGCACTGACATTTAACACTTTTGGGATTTTGACGACCAGAGTTCAAGTCCCGGGTCATTGTTTTTTCTAGGTTTTTTTTTCGTACTTTTGGGATTTTGACGACAGGTCCCGGGTCATCGTTTTTTTTTTTTTTTTTTTTTTTTTTCATACTTTCCTATCATGGTTAAAAGGCAAAAGATATTCTTTAAACTGATGGCAGTTAAGCTCCATCCACAAAAAAATTGAATCAGCCTTTTTTTAAGCCACTTCATCAAAACCTCTCATAATGAGGGTGGGGGAACGGATTCCGACAGCTGTTTTTTTGCCGTCGGATTCTGTCGTCCCCCCCCCCCTCTCATTTTTCTTAGCAGTGAGGTTCAAATACTCAACAAACTTTTGTTTAGCACTTGTCCCCTATAGCCTAGTGGTCTAAGCAATGACATTTAACACTTTTGGGATTTTGATGACCAGAGTTCAAGTCCCGGGTCATCGTTTTTTTTTGGGGTTTTTTTCATACTTTTGGGATTTTGACGACAGGTCCCGGGGTCATCGTTTTTTTTTTTTTTTTTTTTTTTTCATACTTTCCCATCATGGTTAAAAGGCAAAAGATATTCTTTAAACTGATGGCAGTTAAGCTCCATCCACAAAACAATTGAAACAGCCTTTTTTTAAGCCACTTCATCAAAACCTCTCATATTGTGGGTGGGGGAACGGATTCCGACAGCTGTTTATTTGCCGTCGGATTCTGTCCCCCCCCTGTCATTTTTCTTAGCAGTGAGGTTCAAATACTTAACAAACTTTTGTTTTCTAGTTGTCCCCTATAGCCTAGTGGTCTAAGCACTGACATTTAACACTTTTGGGATTTTGACTACCAGAGTTCAAGTCCCGGGTCATCGTTTTTTCTGGGGGGTTTTTTCATACTTTTGGGATTTTGACGACAGGTCCCGGGTCATCGTTTTTTTGTTTTTTGTTTTTTTTTCATACTTTCCTATCATGGTTAAAAGGCAAAAGATATTCTTTAAACTGATGGCAGTTAAGCTCCATCCACAAAAAAATTGAATCAGCCTTTTTTTAAGCCACTTCATCAAAACCTCTCATAATGAGGGTGGGGGAACGGATTCCGACAGCTGTTTTTTCGCGTCGGATTCTGTTCCCCCCCTCTCATTTTTCTTAGCAGTGAGGTTCAAATACTCAACAAACTTTTGTTTTGCACTTGTCCCCTATAGCCTAGTGGTCTAAGCACTGACATTTAACACTTTTGGGATTTTGACGACCAGAGTTCAAGTCCCGGGTCATCGTTTTTTTTTCTTGTTTTTTTTCATACTTTTGGGATTTTGACGACAGGTCCCGGGTCATCGGTTTTTTTTCTTCTTTTTTTTCATACTTTTGGGATTTTGACGACAGGTCCCGGGTCATCGTTTTTTTTGTTGTTTTTTTTTTCATACTTTCCTATCATGGTTAAAAGGCAAAATATATTCTTTAAACTGATGGCAGTTAAGCTCCATCCACAAAAAAATTGAATCAGCCTTTTTTTAAGCCATTTCATCAAAACCTCTCATATTGAGGGTGGGGGAACGGATTCCGACAGCTGTTTATTTGCCGTCGGATTCTGTTCCCCCCCTCTCTTTTTTCTTAGCAGTGAGGTTCAAATACTTAACAAACTTTTGTTTTCTAGTTGTCCCCTATAGCCTAGTGGTCTAAGCACTGACATTTAACACTTTTGGGATTTTGATGACCTGAGTTCAAGTCCCGGGTCATCGTTTTTTTTCTTCTTCTTTTTTCATACTTTTGGGATTTTGACGACAGGTCCCGGGTCATCGTTTTTTTTTTTTTTTTTTTTTCATACTTTCCTATCATGGTTAAAAGGCAAAAGATATTCTTTAAACTGATGGCAGTTAAGCTCCATCCACAAAAAAATTGAATCAGCCTTTTTTTAAGCCACTTCATCAAAATCTCTCATAATGAGGGTGGGGGAACGGATTCTGACAGCTGTTTTTTTGCCGTCGGATTCTGTCCCCCCCCCCCCCCCCCCCCTCATTTTTCTTAGCAGTGAGGTTCAAATACTCAACAAACTTTTGTTTTGCACTTGTCACCTATAGCCTAGTGGACTAAGCACTGACATTTAACACTTTTGGGATTTTGATGACCAGAGTTCAAGTCCCGGGTCATCGTTTTTTTTCTTTCTTTTTTTCATACTTTTGGGATTTTGACGACAGGTCCCGGGTCATCGTTTTTTTTTTTTTTTTTTTTCATACTTTCCTATCATGGTTAAAAGGCAAAATATATTCTTTAAACTGATGGCAGTTAACCTCCATCCACAAAAAAATTGAATCAGCCTTTTTTTAAGCCACTTCATCAAAACCTCTCATATTGAGGGTGGTGGAACGGATTCCGACAGCTGTTTTTTTGCCGTCGGATTCTGTTCCACCCCTCTCTTTTTTCTTAGCAGTGAGGTTCAAATACTTAACAAACTTTTGTTTTCTAGTTGTCCCCTATAGCGGTCTAAGCACTGACATTTAACACTTTTGGGATTTTGACAACCAGAGTTCAAGTCCCGGGTCATCGGTTTTTTTTGGGTTTTTTTTCATACTTTTGGGATTTTGACGACAGGTCCCGGGGTCATCGTTTTTTTTTTATTTTTTTTTTTTTTATACTTTCCCATCATGGTTAAAAGGCAAAAGATATTCTTTAAACTGATGGCAGTTAAGCTCCATCCACAAAAAAATTGAATCAGCCTTTTTTTAAGCCACTTCATCAAAACCTCTCATAATGAGGGTGGGGGAACGGATTCCGACAGCTGTTTTTTTGCCGTCGGACTCTGTTCCCCCCCTCTCTCTTTTCTTAGCAGTGAGGTTCAAATACTTAACAAACTTTTGTTTTCTAGTTGTCCCCTATAGCCTAGTGGTCTAAGCACTGACATTTAACACTTTTGGGATTTTGATGACCAGAGTTCAAGTCCCGGGTCATCGTTTTTTTTTTCTTTTTTTTCGAACTTTTGGGATTTTGACGACAGGGCCCGGGTCATCGTTTTTTTTTTTTTTTTTTTTTCATACTTTCCTATCATGGTTAAAAGGCAAAAGATATTCTTTAAACTGATGGCAGTTAAGCTCCATCCACAAAAAAATTGAATCAGCCTTTTTTTAAGCCACTTCATCAAAACCTCTCATAATGAGGGTGGGGGAACGGATTCCGACAGCTGTTTTTTTGCCGTCGGATTCTGTTCCCCCCCTCTCTTTTTTCTTAGCAGTGAGGTTCAAATACTTAACAAACTTTTGTTTTCTAGTTGTCCCCTATAGCCTAGTGGTCTAAGCACTGACATTTAACGCTTTTGGGATTTTGATGACCAGAGTTCAAGTCCCGGGTCATCGTTTTTTTTCTTCTTCTTTTTTCATACTTTTGGGATTTTGACGACAGGTCCCGGGTCATCGTTTTTTTTTTTTTTTTTTTTGTTTCATACTTTCCTATCATGGTTAAAAGGCAAAAGATATTCTTTAAACTGATGGCAGTTAAGCTCCATCCACAAAAAAATTGAATCAGCCTTTTTTTAAGCCACTTCATAAAAAAACCTCTCATAATGAGGGTGGGGGAACGGATTCCGACAGCTGTTTTTTTGCCGTCGGATTCTGTCCCCCCCCCCCCCCCCCCCCTCTCATTTTTCTTAGCAGTGAGGTTCAAATACTCAACAAACTTTTGTTTTGCACTTGTCACCTATAGCCTAGTGGTCTAAGCACTGACATTTAACACTTTTGGGATTTTGATGACCAGAGTTCAAGTCCCGGGTCATCGTTTTTTTTCTTTTTTTTTTATACTTTTGGGATTTTGACGACAGGTCCCGGGTCATCGTTTTTTTTTCTTTTTTTTTTTTTTTTCTATCATGGTTAAAAGGCAAATATATTCTTTAAACTGATGGCAGTTAAGCTCCATCCACAAAAAAATTGAATCAGCCTTTTTTTAAGCCACTTCATCAAAACCTCTCATATTGAGGGTGGTGGAACGGATTCCGACAGCTGTTTTTTTGCCGTCGGATTCTGTTCCACCCCTCTCTTTTTTCTTAGCAGTGAGGTTCAAATACTTAACAAACTTTTGTTTTCTAGTTGTCCCCTATAGCGGTCTAAGCACTGACACTTAACACTTTTGGGATTTTGACGACCAGAGTTCAAGTCCCGGGTCATCGGTTTTTTTTGGGGTTTTTTTCATACTTTTGGGATTTTGACGACAGGTCCCGGGGTCATCGTTTTTTTTTTTTTTTTCATACTTTCCCATCATGGTTAAAAGGCAAAAGATATTCTTTAAACTGATGGCAGTTAAGCTCCATCCACAAAACAATTGAATCAGCCTTTTTTTAAGCCACTTCATCAAAACCTCTCATATTGTGGGTGGGGGAACGGATTCCGACAGCTGTTTATTTGCCGTCGGACTCTGTCCCCCCCATGTCATTTTTCTTAGCAGTGAGGTTCAAATACTTAACAAACTTTTGTTTTCTACTTGTCCCCTATAGCCTAGTGGTCTAAGCACTGACATTTAATTCTTTCAGGATTTTGATGACTAGAGTTCAAGTCCCGGGTCATCGTTTTTTTTCTTCTTTTTTTTCATACTTTTGGGATTTTGACGACAGGTCCCGGGTCATCGTTTTTTTTTTTTTTTTTTTTTCATACTTTCCTATCATGGTTAAAAGGCAAAAGATATTCTTTAAACTGATGGCAGTTAAGCTCCATCCACAAAAAAATTGAATCAGCCTTTTTTTAAGCCACTTCATCAAAACCTCTCAAAATGAGGGTGGGGGAACGGATTCCGACAGCTGTTTTTTTGCGTCGGATTCTGTTCCCCCCCTCTCATTTTTCTTAGCAGTGAGGTTCAAATACTCAACAAACTTTTGTTTTGCACTTGTCCCCTATAGCCTAGTGGTCTAAGCACTGACATTTAACACTTTTGGGATTTTTATGACCAGAGTTCAAGTCCCGGGTCATCGTTTTTTTTCTTCTTTTTTTTCATACTTTTGGGATTTTGACGACAGGTCCCGGGTCATCGTTTTTTTTTTTTTTTTTTTTTTTTCATACTTTCCTATCATGGTTAAAAGGCAAAATATATTCTTTAAACTGATGGCAGTTAAGCTCCATCCACAAAAAAATTGAATCAGCTTTTTTTTAAGCCACTTCATCAAAACCTCTCATAATGAGGGTGGGGGAACGGATTCCGACAGCTGTTTTTTTGCCGTCGGATTCTGTCCCCCCCCCCTCATTTTTCTTAGCAGTGAGGTTAAAATACTCAACAAACTTTTGTTTTGCACTTGTCCCCTATAGCCTAGTGTTCTAAGCACTGACATTTAACACTTTTGGGATTTTGACGACCAGAGTTCAAGTCCCGGGTCATCGTTTTTTCTGGGGGGTTTTTTCATACTTTTGGGATTTTGACGACAGGTCCCGGGTCATCTTTTTTTTTCTTCTTTTTTTTCATACTTTTGGGATTTTGACGACAGGTCCCGGGTCATCGTTTTTTTTTTTTTTTTTTTTTTTCATACTTTCCTATCATGGTTAAAAGGCAAAATATATTCTTTAAACTGATGGCAGTTAAGCTCCATCCACAAAAAAATTGAATCAGCCTTTTTTTAAGCCACTTCATCAAAACCTCTCATATTGAGGGTGGGGGAACGGATTCCGACAGCTGTTTATTTGCCGTCGGATTCTGTTCCCCCCCTCTCTTTTTTCTTAGCAGTGAGGTTCAAATACTTAACAAACTTTTGTTTTCTAGTTGTCCCCTATAGCCTAGTGGTCTAAGCAATGACATTTAACACTTTTGGGATTTTGACGACCAGAGTTCAAGTCCCGGGTCATCGTTTTTTCTGAGGGTTTTTTTCATACTTTTGGGATTGAACATACATATCTTGACGGATTGAATTTATTTCTGGTCAAAGGGTTCTTGATCTTGAACTTTCTATACATACAAAGACTCCTACTGATGCTTCATGAGTCCAATAGATATCCATATCTTGACTGATTGAACTTATTTCTGGTCAAAGGGTCCTTAAATGGTTTTAAACTATATAAACTTAGAGACTCCTTCTGATGTTAAATCAGCCATTCAGAATTCCATATTTGACCTACTGAACATATTTTTGGCCAAAGAGTCTTTAATCTTGATTTTTCTATACATACTCATTGACTCCATCTGATGCTCCATAAGCCATATATGGCCATATCTGACCTATTGAACTTATTTCCGGTTACTTTCTATACATTCTTGTTAACACCTTCTGATATTACGTCAGCCATACAGAAGTCCATATTTTGACCAAAGGAACATATTTCTGGCCAAAGAGTCCTCAATCTTGAACTTTCAACAAATACTCATAATCTCCTTCTGATGCTTCATAAGCCATATATGGCCATATCTGACCTATTGAACTTATTTCCGGTCAAAGGGTCCTAAGTTTTAAAAAAAAGTTGACTACTTTTGATGAAAAATCTGCCATACAGAGTCTTTGAATTCTGTATACAGAGGTCACTTTTTGACTTACTGGACAAAATCCTGGCCAAAGAGTTCCTGAACATTAACTTGCTATTCATAAAGATTGACTTGTTGGTTATATTAGCCATACGAGGTCCATATTTGACCCTAGGAAAATATTTCTGGATAAATAATCCTCAATCTTGAACTTTCCATACAGTACGTATGATAGTATGAGTGTCAGATGAGTATCATAGACAACTTCTGATGCTTGATTAGCCATATTGAAGTACATTTAGAAGTCCATATCTTGACGGACTGAATTTATATCTGGTCAAAGGTTCCTAATTGGTTTTAAACTTTATAAATTTAGAGACTCCTGATGTTAAATCAGCCATTCAGAATTCCATATTTAACCTACTGAACATATTTTTGGCCAAAGAGTCCTCAATCTTGAACTTTCTACATATACTCACTGACTCTTCTGATGCTTCATAAGCCATATATGGCCATATCTGACCTTTTGAACTTATATCCGGTCAAAGGGTCCTCAAAAGTTTTTAAACAATATAAAGTTATAGACTACTTTTGATGAAAAATCTGCCATACAGAGTCTTTGAAATCTATCTTTCTAAACATATTGACTCCTTCTGGTATTAAATCAGCCATACAGAATTCCATATTTGACCTACTGAAAAAATAACTGGCCAAAGAGTACTCATAGATTAACACTATACATTCAGATTGATTTCTTCTGAGGTTATATCAGACTAAAAAAAGTCCATATTTGACTTTCTGAAAATTGTTCTGGCCATAGACTACTCGAAAATTGAACTTTTAATACATACTCATAGACTCCATCTGATGCTTCATAAGCCATATATGGCCATATCTGACCTATTGAACTTATTTCCGGTTACTTTCTATACATTCTTGTTAACACCTTCTGATATTACGTCAGCCATACAGAAGTCCATATTTTGACCAAAGGAACATATTTCTGGCCAAAGAGTCCTCAATCTTGAACTTTCTACACATACTCATAATCTCCTTCTGATGCTTCATAAGCCATATATGGCCATATCTGACCTATTGAACTTATTTCCGGTCAAAGTGTCCTAAGTTTAAAAAAAAAGTTGACTACTTTTGATGAAAAATCTGCCATACAGAGTCTTTGAATTCTGTATACAGAGGTCACTTTTTGACTTACTGGACATAATCTTGGCCAAAGAGTTCCTGAACATTAACTTGCTATTCATAAAGATTGACTTGTTGGTTATATTAGCCATACAGAGGTCCATATTTGACCCTAGGAAAATATTTCTGGATAAATAATCCTCAATCTTGAACTTTCCATACATACTCATAGACAACTTCTGATGCTTGATTAGCCATATTGAAGTACATTTAGAAGTCCATATCTTGACGGACTGAATTTATATCTGGTCAAAGGTTCCTAATTGGTTTTAAACTATATAAATTTAGAGACTCCTGATGTTAAATCAGCCATTCAGAATTCCATATTTAACCTACTGAACATATTTTTGGCCAAAGAGTCCTCAATCTTGAACTTTCTACATATACTCACTGACTCTTCTGATGCTTCATAAGCCATATATGGCCATATCTGACCTTTTGAACTTATATCCGGTCAAAGGGTCCTCAAAAGTTTTTAAACAATATAAAGTTATAGACTACTTTTGATGAAAAATCTGCCATACAGAGTCTTTGAAATCTATCTTTCTAAACATATTGACTCCTTCTGGTATTAAATCAGCCATACAGAATTCCATATTTGACCTACTGAAAAAATAACTGGCCAAAGAGTACTCATAGATTAACACTATACATTCAGATTGATTTCTTCTGAGGTTATATCAGACTAAAAAAAGTCCATATTTGACTTTCTGAAAATTGTTCTGGCCATAGACTACTCGAAAATTGAACTTTTAATACATACTCATAGACTCCATCTGATGCTTCATAAGCCATATATGGCCATATCTGACCTATTGAACTTATTTCCGGTCACTTTCTATACATTCTCGTTAACACCTTCTGATATTACGTCATCCATACAGAAGTCCATATTTTGACCAAAGGAACATATTTCTGGCCAAAGAGTCCTCAATCTTGAACTTTCTACACATACTCATATTCTCCTTCTGATGCTTCATAAGCCATATATGGCCATATCTGACCTATTGAACTTATTTCCGGTCAAAGGGTCCTAAGTTTTAAAAAAAGGTATAGACTACTTTTGATGAAAAATCTGCCATACAGAGTCTTTGAATTCTGTATACAGAGGTCCCTTTTTGACTTACTAGACATAATCCTGGCCAAAGAGTTCCTGAACATTAACTTGCTATTCATAAAGATTGACTTGTTGGTTATATTAGCCATACAGAGGTCCATATTTGACCCTAGGAAAATATTTCTGGCCAAATAAACACTATACATTCAGATTGATTTCTTCTGAGGTTATATCAGACTGAAAAAAAGTCCATATTTGACTTTCTGAAAATTGTTCTGGCCATAGACTACTCGAAAATTGAACTTTCAATACATACTCATAGACTCCTTCTGATGCTTCATAAGCCATATATGGCCATATCTGACTTATTGAACTTATTTCCGGTCACTTTCTATACATTCTTGTTAACACCTTCTGATATTACGTCAGCCATACAGAATTTCATATTTGACCAAAGGAACATATTTCTGGCCAAAGTGTCCTCGATCTTGAACTTTCTATACATACTCAAAGACTCCTATATGCTTCATAAGTCCAATAGATTTACATATCAGGCGTATTGAACTTATTGCTGGTCAAAGGGGCTTAAAAAGATTTTAAACTATATAAAATTATAGACTCTTTCTGATGTTAAATCAGCCATATACAGAGGTCCCTTTTTGACTTACTGGACATCTTTTTGGCCAAAGAGTTCCTGAACATTACCTTGCTATTCATAAAGATTGACTTGTTGTGATGTTATATTAGCCATACAGAAGTCCATATTTGACCCAAGGAAAATATGTCTGGCCAAATAATCCTCAATCTTGAACTTTCCATATATACTCATAGACTCCTTCTGATGCTGCATTAGCCATATAGAAGTCCATTTAGAAGTCCATATCTTGACTGATTGAACTCATTTCCGGTCAAATGGTTCATAAATGGCTTTAAACTATATGAACTTAGAGACTTCTTCTGATGTTAATCAGCCATTTAGAATTCCACATTTGACCTACTGAACATATTTTTGGCCAAAAAAATGACAAAAGTCCATATTTGACTTGCTAAAAATTGCTCTGGCCAAAGAGTACTCTAAAATTGAACTTTCTATACATACTCGTTAACACCTTCTGATATTACGTCAGCCATACAGAAGTCCATATTTGACCAAAGGAATATATTTCTGGCCAAAGAGTCCTTGATCTTGAACTTTCTATACACACAAAGACTCCTACTGATGCTTCATGAGTCCAATAGATATCCATATCTTGACTGATTGAACTTATTTCTGGTCAAAAGGTCCTTAAATGGTTTTAAACTATATAAACTTAGAGACTCCTTCTGATGTTAAATCAGCCATTCAGAATTCCATATTTGACCTACTGAACATATTTTTGGCCAAAGAGTCTTTAATCTTGATTTTTCTATACATACTCATTGACTCCATCTGATGCTTCATAAGCCATATATGGCCATATCTGACCTATTGAACTTATTTCCGATCAAAGGATCCTAAAAAGTTTTTTTTTAAAGTTATACAGAGGTCACTTTTTGACTTAATGGACATATGCCTGGACAAAGAGTATCTGAACACTAACTTTCTATTTATAAAGATTGACTTGTTGGTTATATTAGCCATACAGAAGTCCATATTTGACCCAAGGAAAATATTTCTGACCAAATAATCCTCAATCTTGAACTTTCCATACATACTCATTGACTACTTCTGATTCTTTATAGGCCATATATGGCCATATGTGACCATATCTGACCTATTGAACTCATTTCCGGTCAAAGGGTCCTCAAAAGCTTTTAAACAATATAAAGATATAGACTTTTGAGGAAAAATCTGCCATACGAGTCTTTGAACTATATCTTTCTAAACATATTGACTCCTTCTGGTGTTAAATCAGAAAACTTTCAATACATACTCATAGACTCCTATTGATGCTTCATAAGCCATACATGGCCATATCTGACCTATTGAACTTATTTCCGGTCACTTTCTATACATTCTCGTTAACACCTTCTGATATTACGTCAGCCATACAGAAGTCCATGTTTTGACCAAAGGAACATATTTCTGGCCAAAGAGTCCTCAATCTTGAACTTTCTACACATACTCATAATCTCGTTCTGATGCTTCATAAGCCATATATGGCCATATCTGACCTATTGAACTTATTTCCGGTCAAAGGGTCCTAAGTTTTAAAAAAAGTTATAGACTACTTTTGATGAAAAATCTGCAATACAGAGTCTTTGAACTCTATCTTTCTAAACATATTGACTCCTTCTGGTGTTAAATCAGCCATACAGAATTCCATATTTGACCTACTGAAAATATAACTGGCCAAAGAGTACTCATCGATTAACACTATACATTCAGATTGATTTCTTCTGAGGTTATATCAGACTGAAAAAAAGTTCATATTTGACTTTCTGAAAATTGTTCTGGCCATAGACTAATCGAAAATTGAACTTTCAAAACATACTCATAGACTCCTTATGCTTCATAAGCCATATATGGCCATATCTGACCTATTGAACTTATTTCCGGTCACTTTCTATACATTCTTGTTAACACCTTCTGATATTACGTCAGCCATACAGAAGTCCATATTTTGACCAAAGGAACATATTTCTGGCCAAAGAGTCCTCAATCTTGAACTTTCTACACATACTCATAATCTCCTTCTGATGCTTCATAAGCCATATATGGCCATATCTGACCTATTGAACTTATTTCCGGTCAAAGGGTCCTAAGTTTTTAAAAAAAGTTGACTACTTTTGATGAAAAATCTGCCATACAGAGTCTTTGAATTCTCAATATAGAAGTCACTTTTTGACTTACTAGACATAATCCTGGCCAAAGAGTTCCTGAACATTAACTTGCTATTCATAAAGATTGACTTGTTGGTTATATTAGCCATACAGAGGTCCATATTTGACCCTAGGAAAATATTTCTGGCCAAATAATCCTCAATCTTGAACTTTTCATACATACTCATAGACAACTTCTGATGCTTGATTAGCGATATTGAAGTCCATTTAGAAGTCCGTATCTTGACGGATTGAATTTATTTCTGGTCAAAGGGTCCTAATTGGTTTTAAACTATATAAACTTAGAGACTCCTGATGTAAATCAGCCATTCAGAATTCCATATTTGACCTACTGAACATATTTTTGGCCAAAGAGCCCTCAATCTTGAACTTTCTACATATACTCACTGACTCTTCTGATGCTTCATAAGCCATATATGGCAATTTCTGACCTATTGAACTTATATCCGGTCAAAGGGTCCTCAAAAGTTTTTAATCAATATAAAGTTATAGACTACTTTTGATGAAAAATATGCCATACAGAGTCTTTGAAATCTATCTTTCTAAACATATTGACTCCTTCTGGTGTTAAATCAGCCATACAGAATTCCATATTTGACCTACTGAAAATATAACTGGCCAAAGAGTACTCATAGATTAACACTACACATTCAGATTGATTTCTTCTGAGGTTATATCAGACTGAAAAAAAGTCCATATTTGACTTTCTGAAAATTGTTCTGGCCATAGACTACTCGAAAATTGAACTTTCAATACATACTCATAGACTCCTTCTGATGCTTCATAAGCCATATATGGCCATATCTGACTTATTGAACTTATTTCCGGTCACTTTCTATACATTCTTGTTAACACCTTCTGATATTACGTCAGCCATACAGAATTTCATATTTGACCAAAGGAACATATTTCTGGCCAAAGAGTCCTCAATCTTGAACTTTCTACACATACTCATAATCTCCTTCTGATGCTTCATAAGCCATATATGGCCATATCTGACCTATTGAACTTATTTCCGGTCAAAGGGTCCTAAGTTTTTAAAAAAAAGTTGACTACTTTTGATGAAAAATCTGCCATACAGAGTCTTTGAATTCTCTATATAGAGGTCACTTTTTGACTTACTAGACATAATCCTGGCCAAAGAGTTCCTGAACATTAACTTGCTATTCATAAAGATTGACTTGTTGGTTATATTAGCCATACAGAGGTCCATATTTGACCCTAGGAAAATATTTCTGGCCATATATGGCAATTTCTGACCTATTGAACTTATATCCGGTCAAAGGGTCCTCATAAGTTTTTAATCAATATAAAGTTATAGACTACTTTTGATGAAAAATATGCCATACAGAGTCTTTGAAATCTATCTTTCTAAACATATTGACTCCTTCTGGTGTTAAATCAGCCATACAGAATTCCATATTTGACCTACTGAAAATATAACTGGCCAAAGAGTACTCATAGATTAACACTACACATTCAGATTGATTTCTTCTGAGGTTATATCAGACTGAAAAAAAGTCCATATTTGACTTTCTGAAAATTGTTCTGGCCATAGACTACTCGAAAATTGAACTTTCAATACATACTCATAGACTCCTTCTGATGCTTCATAAGCCATATATGGCCATATCTGACCTATTGAACTTATTTCCGGTCACTTTCTATACATTCTCGTTAACACCTTCTGATATTACGTCAGCCATACAGAATTTCATATTTGACCAAAGGAACATATTTCTGGCCAAAGTGTCCTCGATCTTGAACTTTCTATACATACTCAAAGACTCCTATATGCTTCATAAGTCCAATAGATATACATATCAGGCGTATTGAACTTATTGCTGGTCAAAGGGGCTTCAAAAGATTTTAAACTATATAAAATTATAGACTCTTTCTGATGTTAAATCAGCCATATACAGAAGTTCCTGAACATTACCTTGCTATTCATAAAGATTGACTTTTTATGTTATATTAGCCATACAGAAGTCCATATTTGACCCAAGGAAAATATGTCTGGCCAAATAATCCTCAATCTTGAACTTTCCATATATACTCATAGACTCCTTCTGATGCTTCATTAGCCATATAGAAGTCCATTTAGAAGTCCATATCTTGACTGATTGAACTCATTTCCGGTCAAATGGTTCATAAATGGTTTTAAACTATATGAACTTAGAGACTTCTTCTGATGTTAATCAGCCATTTAGAATTCCACATTTGACCTACTGAACATATTTTTGGCCAAAAAAATGACAAAAGTCCATATTTGACTTGCTAAAAATTGCTCTGGCCAAAGAGTACTCTAAAATTGAACTTTCTATACATACTCGTTAACACCTTCTGATATTACGTCAGCCATACAGAAGTCCATATTTGACCAAAGGAATATATTTCTGGCCAAAGAGTCCTTGATCTTGAACTTTCTATACACACAAAGACTCCTACTGATGCTTCATGAGTCCAATAGATATCCATATCTTGACTGATTGACTGACCATATCTGACCTATTGAACTCATTTCCGGTCAAAGGGTCCTCAAAAGCTTTTAAACAATATAAAGATATAGACTTTTGAGGAAAAATCTGCCATACGAGTCTTTGAACTATATCTTTCTAAACATATTGACTCCTTCTGGTGTTAAATCAGAAAACTTTCAATACATACTCATAGACTCCTTTTGATGCTTCATAAGCCATACATGGCCATATCTGACCTATTGAACTTATTTCCGGTCACTTTCTATACATTCTCGTTAACACCTTCTGATATTACGTCAGCCATACAGAAGTCCATATTTTGACCAAAGGAACATATTTCTGGCCAAAGAGTCCTCAATCTTGAACTTTCTACACATACTCATAATCTCCTTCTGATGCTTCATAAGCCATATATGGCCATATCTGACCTATTGAACTTATTTCCGGTCAAAGGGTCCTAAGTTTTAAAAAAAGTTATAGACTACTTTTGATGAAAAATCTGCAATACAGAGTCTTTGAACTCTATCTTTCTAAACATATTGACTCCTTCTGGTGTTAAATCAGCCATACAGAATTCCATATTTGACCTACTGAAAATAAAACTGGCCAAAGAGTACTCATCGATTAACACTATACATTCAGATTGATTTCTTCTGAGGTTATATCAGACTGAAAAAAAGTTCATATTTGACTTTCTGAAAATTGTTCTGGCCATAGACTAATCGAAAATTGAACTTTCAATACATACTCATAGACTCCTTATGCTTCATAAGCCATATATGGCCATATCTGACCTATTGAACTTATTTCCGGTCACTTTCTATACATTCTTGTTAACACCTTCTGATATTACGTCAGCCATACAGAAGTCCATATTTTGACCAAAGGAACATATTTCTGGCCAAAGAGTCCTCAATCTTGAACTTTCTACACATACTCATAATCTCCTTCTGATGCTTCATAAGCCATATATGGCCATATCTGACCTATTGAACTTATTTCCGGTCAAAGGGTCCTAAGTTTTTAAAAAAAGTTGACTACTTTTGATGAAAAATCTGCCATACAGAGTCTTTGAATTCTCAATATAGAAGTCACTTTTTGACTTACTAGACATAATCCTGGCCAAAGAGTTCCTGAACATTAACTTGCTATTCATAAAGATTGACTTGTTGGTTATATTAGCCATACAGAGGTCCATATTTGACCCTAGGAAAATATTTCTGGCCAAATAATCCTCAATCTTGAACTTTTCATACATACTCATAGACAACTTCTGATGCTTGATTAGCGATATTGAAGTCCATTTAGAAGTCCGTATCTTGACGGATTGAATTTATTTCTGGTCAAAGGGTCCTAATTGGTTTTAAACTATATAAACTTAGAGACTCCTGATGTAAATCAGCCATTCAGAATTCCATATTTGACCTACTGAACATATTTTTGGCCAAAGAGCCCTCAATCTTGAACTTTCTACATATACTCACTGACTCTTCTGATGCTTCATAAGCCATATATGGCAATTTCTGACCTATTGAACTTATATCCGGTCAAAGGGTCCTCAAAAGTTTTTAATCAATATAAAGTTATAGACTACTTTTGATGAAAAATATGCCATACAGAGTCTTTGAAATCTATCTTTCTAAACATATTGACTCCTTCTGGTGTTAAATCAGCCATACAGAATTCCATATTTGACCTACTGAAAATATAACTGGCCAAAGAGTACTCATAGATTAACACTACACATTCAGATTGATTTCTTCTGAGGTTATATCAGACTGAAAAAAAGTCCATATTTGACTTTCTGAAAATTGTTCTGGCCATAGACTACTCGAAAATTGAACTTTCAATACATACTCATAGACTCCTTCTGATGCTTCATAAGCCATATATGGCCATATCTGACTTATTGAACTTATTTCCGGTCACTTTCTATACATTCTTGTTAACACCTTCTGATATTACGTCAGCCATACAGAATTTCATATTTGACCAAAGGAACATATTTCTGGCCAAAGTGTCCTCGATCTTGAACTTTCTATACATACTCAAAGACTCCTATATGCTTCATAAGTCCAATAGATTTACATATCAGGCGTATTGAACTTATTGCTGGTCAAAGGGGCTTAAAAAGATTTTAAACTATATAAAATTATAGACTCTTTCTGATGTTAAATCAGCCATATACAGAGGTCCCTTTTTGACTTACTGGACATCTTTTTGGCCAAAGAGTTCCTGAACATTACCTTGCTATTCATAAAGATTGACTTGTTGTGATGTTATATTAGCCATACAGAAGTCCATATTTGACCCAAGGAAAATATGTCTGGCCAAATAATCCTCAATCTTGAACTTTCCATATATACTCATAGACTCCTTCTGATGCTGCATTAGCCATATAGAAGTCCATTTAGAAGTCCATATCTTGACTGATTGAACTCATTTCCGGTCAAATGGTTCATAAATGGCTTTAAACTATATGAACTTAGAGACTTCTTCTGATGTTAATCAGCCATTTAGAATTCCACATTTGACCTACTGAACATATTTTTGGCCAAAAAAATGACAAAAGTCCATATTTGACTTGCTAAAAATTGCTCTGGCCAAAGAGTACTCTAAAATTGAACTTTCTATACATACTCGTTAACACCTTCTGATATTACGTCAGCCATACAGAAGTCCATATTTGACCAAAGGAATATATTTCTGGCCAAAGAGTCCTTGATCTTGAACTTTCTATACACACAAAGACTCCTACTGATGCTTCATGAGTCCAATAGATATCCATATCTTGACTGATTGAACTTATTTCTGGTCAAAAGGTCCTTAAATGGTTTTAAACTATATAAACTTAGAGACTCCTTCTGATGTTAAATCAGCCATTCAGAATTCCATATTTGACCTACTGAACATATTTTTGGCCAAAGAGTCTTTAATCTTGATTTTTCTATACATACTCATTGACTCCATCTGATGCTTCATAAGCCATATATGGCCATATCTGACCTATTGAACTTATTTCCGATCAAAGGATCCTAAAAAGTTTTTTTTTAAAGTTATACAGAGGTCACTTTTTGACTTAATGGACATATGCCTGGACAAAGAGTATCTGAACACTAACTTTCTATTTATAAAGATTGACTTGTTGGTTATATTAGCCATACAGAAGTCCATATTTGACCCAAGGAAAATATTTCTGACCAAATAATCCTCAATCTTGAACTTTCCATACATACTCATTGACTACTTCTGATTCTTTATAGGCCATATATGGCCATATGTGACCATATCTGACCTATTGAACTCATTTCCGGTCAAAGGGTCCTCAAAAGCTTTTAAACAATATAAAGATATAGACTTTTGAGGAAAAATCTGCCATACGAGTCTTTGAACTATATCTTTCTAAACATATTGACTCCTTCTGGTGTTAAATCAGAAAACTTTCAATACATACTCATAGACTCCTATTGATGCTTCATAAGCCATACATGGCCATATCTGACCTATTGAACTTATTTCCGGTCACTTTCTATACATTCTCGTTAACACCTTCTGATATTACGTCAGCCATACAGAAGTCCATGTTTTGACCAAAGGAACATATTTCTGGCCAAAGAGTCCTCAATCTTGAACTTTCTACACATACTCATAATCTCGTTCTGATGCTTCATAAGCCATATATGGCCATATTTGACCTATTGAACTTATTTCCGGTCAAAGGGTCCTAAGTTTTAAAAAAAGTTATAGACTACTTTTGATGAAAAATCTGCAATACAGAGTCTTTGAACTCTATCTTTCTAAACATATTGACTCCTTCTGGTGTTAAATCAGCCATACAGAATTCCATATTTGACCTACTGAAAATATAACTGGCCAAAGAGTACTCATCGATTAACACTATACATTCAGATTGATTTCTTCTGAGGTTATATCAGACTGAAAAAAAGTTCATATTTGACTTTCTGAAAATTGTTCTGGCCATAGACTAATCGAAAATTGAACTTTCAAAACATACTCATAGACTCCTTATGCTTCATAAGCCATATATGGCCATATCTGACCTATTGAACTTATTTCCGGTCACTTTCTATACATTCTTGTTAACACCTTCTGATATTACGTCAGCCATACAGAAGTCCATATTTTGACCAAAGGAACATATTTCTGGCCAAAGAGTCCTCAATCTTGAACTTTCTACACATACTCATAATCTCCTTCTGATGCTTCATAAGCCATATATGGCCATATCTGACCTATTGAACTTATTTCCGGTCAAAGGGTCCTAAGTTTTTAAAAAAAGTTGACTACTTTTGATGAAAAATCTGCCATACAGAGTCTTTGAATTCTCAATATAGAAGTCACTTTTTGACTTACTAGACATAATCCTGGCCAAAGAGTTCCTGAACATTAACTTGCTATTCATAAAGATTGACTTGTTGGTTATATTAGCCATACAGAGGTCCATATTTGACCCTAGGAAAATATTTCTGGCCAAATAATCCTCAATCTTGAACTTTTCATACATACTCATAGACAACTTCTGATGCTTGATTAGCGATATTGAAGTCCATTTAGAAGTCCGTATCTTGACGGATTGAATTTATTTCTGGTCAAAGGGTCCTAATTGGTTTTAAACTATATAAACTTAGAGACTCCTGATGTAAATCAGCCATTCAGAATTCCATATTTGACCTACTGAACATATTTTTGGCCAAAGAGCCCTCAATCTTGAACTTTCTACATATACTCACTGACTCTTCTGATGCTTCATAAGCCATATATGGCAATTTCTGACCTATTGAACTTATATCCGGTCAAAGGGTCCTCAAAAGTTTTTAATCAATATAAAGTTATAGACTACTTTTGATGAAAAATATGCCATACAGAGTCTTTGAAATCTATCTTTCTAAACATATTGACTCCTTCTGGTGTTAAATCAGCCATACAGAATTCCATATTTGACCTACTGAAAATATAACTGGCCAAAGAGTACTCATAGATTAACACTACACATTCAGATTGATTTCTTCTGAGGTTATATCAGACTGAAAAAAAGTCCATATTTGACTTTCTGAAAATTGTTCTGGCCATAGACTACTCGAAAATTGAACTTTCAATACATACTCATAGACTCCTTCTGATGCTTCATAAGCCATATATGGCCATATCTGACTTATTGAACTTATTTCCGGTCACTTTCTATACATTCTTGTTAACACCTTCTGATATTACGTCAGCCATACAGAATTTCATATTTGACCAAAGGAACATATTTCTGGCCAAAGAGTCCTCAATCTTGAACTTTCTACACATACTCATAATCTCCTTCTGATGCTTCATAAGCCATATATGGCCATATCTGACCTATTGAACTTATTTCCGGTCAAAGGGTCCTAAGTTTTTAAAAAAAAGTTGACTACTTTTGATGAAAAATCTGCCATACAGAGTCTTTGAATTCTCTATATAGAGGTCACTTTTTGACTTACTAGACATAATCCTGGCCAAAGAGTTCCTGAACATTAACTTGCTATTCATAAAGATTGACTTGTTGGTTATATTAGCCATACAGAGGTCCATATTTGACCCTAGGAAAATATTTCTGGCCATATATGGCAATTTCTGACCTATTGAACTTATATCCGGTCAAAGGGTCCTCATAAGTTTTTAATCAATATAAAGTTATAGACTACTTTTGATGAAAAATATGCCATACAGAGTCTTTGAAATCTATCTTTCTAAACATATTGACTCCTTCTGGTGTTAAATCAGCCATACAGAATTCCATATTTGACCTACTGAAAATATAACTGGCCAAAGAGTACTCATAGATTAACACTACACATTCAGATTGATTTCTTCTGAGGTTATATCAGACTGAAAAAAAGTCCATATTTGACTTTCTGAAAATTGTTCTGGCCATAGACTACTCGAAAATTGAACTTTCAATACATACTCATAGACTCCTTCTGATGCTTCATAAGCCATATATGGCCATATCTGACCTATTGAACTTATTTCCGGTCACTTTCTATACATTCTCGTTAACACCTTCTGATATTACGTCAGCCATACAGAATTTCATATTTGACCAAAGGAACATATTTCTGGCCAAAGTGTCCTCGATCTTGAACTTTCTATACATACTCAAAGACTCCTATATGCTTCATAAGTCCAATAGATATACATATCAGGCGTATTGAACTTATTGCTGGTCAAAGGGGCTTCAAAAGATTTTAAACTATATAAAATTATAGACTCTTTCTGATGTTAAATCAGCCATATACAGAAGTTCCTGAACATTACCTTGCTATTCATAAAGATTGACTTTTTATGTTATATTAGCCATACAGAAGTCCATATTTGACCCAAGGAAAATATGTCTGGCCAAATAATCCTCAATCTTGAACTTTCCATATATACTCATAGACTCCTTCTGATGCTTCATTAGCCATATAGAAGTCCATTTAGAAGTCCATATCTTGACTGATTGAACTCATTTCCGGTCAAATGGTTCATAAATGGTTTTAAACTATATGAACTTAGAGACTTCTTCTGATGTTAATCAGCCATTTAGAATTCCACATTTGACCTACTGAACATATTTTTGGCCAAAAAAATGACAAAAGTCCATATTTGACTTGCTAAAAATTGCTCTGGCCAAAGAGTACTCTAAAATTGAACTTTCTATACATACTCGTTAACACCTTCTGATATTACGTCAGCCATACAGAAGTCCATATTTGACCAAAGGAATATATTTCTGGCCAAAGAGTCCTTGATCTTGAACTTTCTATACACACAAAGACTCCTACTGATGCTTCATGAGTCCAATAGATATCCATATCTTGACTGATTGACTGACCATATCTGACCTATTGAACTCATTTCCGGTCAAAGGGTTCTCAAAAGCTTTTAAACAATATAAAGATATAGACTTTTGAGGAAAAATCTGCCATACGAGTCTTTGAACTATATCTTTCTAAACATATTGACTCCTTCTGGTGTTAAATCAGAAAACTTTCAATACATACTCATAGACTCCTTTTGATGCTTCATAAGCCATACATGGCCATATCTGACCTATTGAACTTATTTCCGGTCACTTTCTATACATTCTCGTTAACACCTTCTGATATTACGTCAGCCATACAGAAGTCCATATTTTGACCAAAGGAACATATTTCTGGCCAAAGAGTCCTCAATCTTGAACTTTCTACACATACTCATAATCTCCTTCTGATGCTTCATAAGCCATATATGGCCATGTCTGACCTATTGAACTTATTTCCGGTCAAAGGGTCCTAAGTTTTAAAAAAAGTTATAGACTACTTTTGATGAAAAATCTGCAATACAGAGTCTTTGAACTCTATCTTTCTAAACATATTGACTCCTTCTGGTGTTAAATCAGCCATACAGAATTCCATATTTGACCTACTGAAAATAAAACTGGCCAAAGAGTACTCATCGATTAACACTATACATTCAGATTGATTTCTTCTGAGGTTATATCAGACTGAAAAAAAGTTCATATTTGACTTTCTGAAAATTGTTCTGGCCATAGACTAATCGAAAATTGAACTTTCAATACATACTCATAGACTCCTTATGCTTCATAAGCCATATATGGCCATATCTGACCTATTGAACTTATTTCCGGTCACTTTCTATACATTCTTGTTAACACCTTCTGATATTACGTCAGCCATACAGAAGTCCATATTTTGACCAAAGGAACATATTTCTGGCCAAAGAGTCCTCAATCTTGAACTTTCTACACATACTCATAATCTCCTTCTGATGCTTCATAAGCCATATATGGCCATATCTGACCTATTGAACTTATTTCCGGTCAAAGGGTCCTAAGTTTTTTAAAAAAAGTTGACTACTTTTGATGAAAAATCTGCCATACAGAGTCTTTGAATTCTCTATATAGAAGTCACTTTTTGACTTACTAGACATAATCCTGGCCAAAGAGTTCCTGAACATTAACTTGCTATTCATAAAGATTGACTTGTTGGTTATATTAGCCATACAGAGGTCCATATTTGACCCTAGGAAAATATTTCTGGCCAAATAATCCTCAATCTTGAACTTTTCATACATACTCATAGACAACTTCTGATGCTTGATTAGCGATATTGAAGTCCATTTAGAAGTCCGTATCTTGACGGATTGAATTTATTTCTGGTCAAAGGGTCCTAATTGGTTTTAAACTATATAAACTTGGAGACTCCTGATGTAAATCAGCCATTCAGAATTCCATATTTGACCTACTGAACATATTTTTGGCCAAAGAGTCCTCAATCTTGAACTTTCTACATATACTCACTGACTCTTCTGATGCTTCATAAGCCATATATGGCCATATCTGACCTATTGAACTTATTTCCGATCAAAGGATCCTAAAAAGTTTTTTTTAAAAGTTATACAGAGGTCACTTTTTGACTTAATGGACATATTCCTGGACAAAGAGTATCTGAACACTAACTTTCTATTTATAAAGATTGACTTGTTGGTTATATTAGCCATACAGAAGTCCATATTTGACCCAAGGAAAATATTTCTGACCAAATAATCCTCAATCTTGAACTTTCCATACATACTCATTGACTACTTGAGATATGTGACCATATCTGAGCTATTGAACTCATTTCCGGTCAAAGGGTCCTCAAAAGCTTTTAAACTATATAATGTTATAGACTTTTGAGGAAAAATCTGCCATACGAGTCTTTGAACTCTATCTTTCTAAACATATTGACTCCTTCTGGTGTTAAATCAGAAAACTTTCAATACATACTCATAGACTCCTTTTGATGCTTCATAAGCCATATATGGCCATATCTGACCTATTGAACTTATTTCCGGTCACTTTCTATACATTCTCGTTAACACCTTCTGATATTACGTCAGCCATACAGAAGTCCATATTTTGACCAAAGGAACATATTTCTGGCCAAAGAGTCCTCAATCTTGAACTTTCTACACATACTCATATTCTCCTTCTGATGCTTCATAAGCCATATATGGCCATATCTGACCTATTGAACTTATTTCCGGTCAAAGGGTCCTAAGTTTTAAAAAAAGTTATAGACTACTTTTGATGAAAAATCTGCCATACAGAGTCTTTGAACTCTATCTTTCTAAACATATTGACTCCTTATGGTGTTAAATCAGCCATACAGAATTCCATATTTGACCTACTGAAAATATAACTGGCCAAAGAGTACTCATAGATTAACACTATACATTCAGATTGATTTCTTCTGAGGTTATATCAGACTGAAAAAAAGTCCATATTTGACATTCTGAAAATTGTTCTGGCCATACTCGAAAATTGAACTTTCAATACATACTCATAGACTCCATCTGATGCTTCATAAGCCATATATGGCCATATCTGACCTATTGAACTTATTTCCGGTTACTTTCTATACATTCTTGTTAACACCTTCTGATATTACGTCAGCCATACAGAAGTCCATATTTTGACCAAAGGAACATATTTCTGGCCAAAGAGTCCTCAATCTTGAACTTTCTACACATACTCATAATCTCCTTCTGATGCTTCATAAGCCATATATGGCCATATCTGACCTATTGAACTTATTTCCGGTCAAAGGGTCCTAAGTTTTAAAAAAAAGTTGACTACTTTTGATGAAAAATCTGCCATACAGAGTCTTTGAATTCTGTATACAGAGGTCACTTTTTGACTTACTGGACATAATCCTGGCCAAAGAGTTCCTGAACATTAACTTGCTATTCATAAAGATTGACTTGTTGGTTATATTAGCCATACAGAGGTCCATATTTGACCCTAGGAAAATATTTCTGGATAAATAATCCTCAATCTTGAACTTTCCATACAGTATGTATGATAGTATGAGTGTCAGATGAGTATCATAGACAACTTCTGATGCTTGATTAGCCATATTGAAGTACATTTAGAAGTCCGTATCTTGACGGATTGAATTTATATCTGGTCAAAGGTTCCTAATTGGTTTTAAACTATATACATTTAGAGACTCCTGATGTTAAATCAGCCATTCAGAATTCCATATTTAACCTACTGAACATATTTTTGGCCAAAGAGTCCTCAATCTTGAACTTTCTACATATACTCACTGACTCTTCTGATGCTTCATAAGCCATATATGGCCATATCTGACCTTTTGAACTTATATCCGGTCAAAGGGTCCTCAAAAGTTTTTAAACAATATAAAGTTATAGACTACTTTTGATGAAAAATCTACCATACAGAGTCTTTGAAATCTATCTTTCTAAACATATTGACTCCTTCTGGTATTAAATCAGCCATACAGAATTCCATATTTGACCTACTGAAAAAATAACTGGCCAAAGAGTACTCATAGATTAACACTATACACTACTTTTGATTAAAAATCTGACATACAGAGTCTTTGAATTCTGTATACATTCTGTAAATTCTGTAAACCTTTTGACTTACTGGACATAATCCTGGCCAAAGAGTTCCTGAACATTAACTTGCTATTCATAAAGATTGACTTGTTGGTTATATAAGCCATACAGAGGTCCATATTTGACCCTAGGAAAATATTTCTGGCCAAATAATCCTCAATCTTGAACTTTCCATAGACTCCTTCTGATGCTTCATAAGCCATATATGGCCATATCTGACTTATTGAACTTATTTCCGGTCACTTTCTATACATTCTTGTTAACACCTTCTGATATTACGTCAGCCATACAGAATTTCATATTTGACCAAAGGAACATATTTCTGTCCAAAGTGTCATCGATCTTGAACTTTCTATACATACTCAAAGACTCCTACTGATGCTTCATAAGTCCAATAGATATACATATCAGGCGTATTGAACTTATTGCTGGTCAAAGGGGCTTCAAACGATTTTAAACTATATAAAGTTATAGACTCTTTCTGATGTTAAATCAGCCATATACAGAGGTCCCTTTTTGACTTACTGGACATACTTTTGGCCAAAGAGTTCCTGAACAATACCTTGCTCTTCATAAAGATTGTGATGTTATATTAGCCATACAGAAGTCCATATTTGACCCAAGGAAAATATGTCTGGCCAAATAATCCTCAATCTTGAACTTTCCATATATACTCATAGACAACTTCTGATGCTTCATTAGCCATATATAGAAGTCCATTTAGAAGTTCATATCTTGACTGATTGAACTTATTTCTAGTCAAAGGGTCCTTAATTGGTTTTAAACTATATAACATATTTTTGGCCAAAGAGTCCTCAATCTTTTTCTATACATACTCATTGACTCCTTCTGATGCGTCATAAGCCATTAATTGGCCATATCTGACCTATTGAACTTATTTCCGGTCAAAGGGTCCTAAAAAGTTTTTTTTTAAATTATAAAGTTATAGACTACTTTTTGATGAAAAATCTACTGTCTTCCATTACAATAACATTACGAGAAGTCAGTCTGCATGTATAGTGAGTTAATATTCATGGACTCTGGCCAGAAATAAGTTCAGTAGGTCAGATATTGACATATATATGGCTTATGATGCATCAGAAGGAGTCTATGAGTATGCACAGAAAGTGAAAGATTGAGGATTCTTTGGCCAGAAATACTTACTGATGTAAAATCAGAAGGAATCTAAGAGAAAGTATAGAAATTTCAAGATCGAGAACTTTAGGGACATAATTAATAATAACAATAAAAGTATCATGCATTATGTTTGCCTTGCAATGCATTCAAAAACTAACTCAATCCATAAAGCATTGAAGATATTTGCAATGCAATCTGCTGTTGCATCGCTTGCTTATACGCTCAAGCGTTGTGCATTGAAGAATAACAATAAAAGTATCATGCACTTTGTTGCCTTGCAATGCATTCAATAACTAACTCATTCCAAAGTGCACTGAAGATATTTGCAGTGCAATATGCGGTTGCATCGCTTGTTTATAAGCTCAAGCGTTGTGCATTGAAGAATAACAATATAAGTATTATGCACTTTGTTGCATTACAATGCATTCAAGAACTAACTCAATCCAAAGTGCACTGAAGATATTTGCAATGCAATCTGCTGTTGCATCGCTTTGCACATACGTTAAAGCGTTGTGGATTAAAGAATAACAATAAAAGTAACATGCACTTTGTTTCATTACAATACATTCAAGAACTAACTCAATCCAAAGTGCACTGAAGATATTTGCAATGCAATCTGCTGTTGCATCGCTTTGCACATACGTTAAAGCGTTGTGCATTAAAGAATAACAATAAAAGTAACATGCACTTTGTTTCATTACAATGCATTCAATAACTAACTCAATCCAAAGTGCACTAAAGATATTTGCAATGCAATCTGCGGTTGCATCAATTGCTTATAAGCTCAACCGTTGTGCATTGAAGAATAAAAGTAAATGCACTTTTTTGCCTTACAATGCATTCAAGAACTAACTCTAGTCAAAGTGCACTGAAGATAATTGCAATGCAATCTGCTGTTGCATCGCTTGCTTATAAGCTCAAGCGTTATGCATTGAAGAGTAACAATAAAAGTATCATGCACTTTGTTGCTTTGCAAAGCATTTAAAAACTAACTCAATCCGAAGTCCTTTAAAGATATTTGCAATGCAATCTGCTGTTGCATCGCTTGCTTATACGCTCAAGCGTTGTGCATTGAAGAATAACAATAAAAGTATCATGCGTTTTGTTGCCTTGCAATGCATTCAAGAACTAACTCATTCCAAAGTGCACTGAAGATATTTGCAATGCAATCTGCGGTTGTACGCTTTTTTATAAGCTCAAGCGCTGTGCATTGAAGAATAATAATATAAGTATTATGCACTTTGTTGCATTACAATGCATTCAAGAACTAACTCAATCCAAAGTGCACTGAAGATATTTACAATGCAATCTGCTGTTTTGCATCGCTTTGCACATACGTTAAAGCGTTGTGGATTAAAGAATAACAATAAAAGTTACATGCACTTTGTTTCATTACAATACATTCAAGAACTAACTCAATCCAAAGTGCACTAAATATATTGGCAATGCAATCTACTGTTGCATCGCTTGCTTATACGCTCAAGCGTTGTGCAATGAAGAATAACAATAAAAGTATCATGCACTTTTTTGCCTTGCAATGTATTCAAGAACTAAATCATTCCAAAGTGCACTGAAGATATTTGCAAAGCAATCTGCTGTTGCATCGCTTTGCACTTATGGTAAAGCGTTGTACATTAAAGAATAAAAACAAAAGTTACATGCACTTTGTTGCATTACAATGAATTCAAGAACTAACTCAATCCAAAGTGCACTAAAGATATTTGCAATGTAATCTACTGTTGCATCGCTTGCTTATACGCTCAAGCGTTGTGCATTGAAGAATAACAATAAAAGTATCATGCACTTTGTTGCCTTGCAATGCATTCAAGAACTAACTCAATCCAAAGTGCACTGAAGATATTTGCAATGCAATCTGCTGTTGCATCGCTTTGCACATTAGTTAAAGCGTTGTGCATTAAAGAATAACAATAAAAGTAACATGCACTTTGTTTCATTACAATGCGTTCAAGAACTAACTCAATCCAAAGTGCACTAAAGATATTTGCAATGCAATCTGTGGTTGCATCGCTTGCTTATAAGCTCAAGCGTTGTGCATTGAAGAATAAAAGTAAATGCATATTGTTGCATTAGAATGCATTCAAGAACTAACTCTAGTCAAAGTGCACTGAAGATAATTGGAATGCAATCTGCTGTTGCATCGCTTGCTTATAAGCTCAAGCGTTGTGCATTGAAGAATAACAATATAAGTATTATGCACTTTGTTGCATTACAATGCATTCAAGAACTAACTCAATCCAAAGTGCACTGAAGATATTTGCAATGCAATCTGCTGTTGCATCGCTTTTGCACATACGTTAAAGCGTTGTCCATTAAAGAATAACAATAAAAGTAACATGCACTTTGTTTTATTACAATGCATTCAAGAACTAACTCAATCCAAAGTGCACTAAAGATATTTGCAATGCAATCTGTGGTTGCATCGCTTGCTTATAAGCTCAAGCGTTGTGCATTGAAGAATAAAAGTAAATGCACATTGTTGCATTAGAATGCATTCAAGAACTAACTCTAGTCAAAGTGCACTGAAGATAATTGCAATGCAATCTGCTGTTGCATCGCTTACTTATAAGCTCAAGCGTTATGCATTGTAGAGTAACAATAAAAGTATCATGCACTTTGTTGCTTAGCAATGCATTTAAAAACTAACTCAATCCGAAGTCCTTTAAAGATATTTGCAATGCAATCTGCTGTTGCATTGCTTGCATATACAATTAAGCGCTGTTTCTTAAAGAATAACAATAAAAGTAACATGCAATTTGTTGCCTTGCAATGCATTCAAGAACTAACTCATTCAACAGTGCGTTGAAGATATTTGCAATGCAATCTGCTGTTGCATCGCTTGCTTATACGCTCAAGCGTTGTGCATTGAAGAATAACAATAAAAGTATCATGCACTTTGTTGCCTTTCAATGCATTCAAGAACTAACTCAATCCAAAGTGCACTGAAGATATTTGCAATGCAATCTGCTAATGCATCGCTTTGCACTTATGTTAAAGCGTTGTGCCTTAAAGAATAAAAATAAAAGTATAATGCACTTTTTTGCCTTGCAATGCATTCAAGAACTAACTCAATCCAAAGTGCACTGAAGATATTTGCAATGCAATCTGCTGTTGCATCGCTTTGCACATACGTTAAAGCGTTGTGCATTAAAGAATAACAATAAAAGTAACATGCACTTTGTTTCATTACAATGCATTCAAGAACTAACTCAATCCAAAGTGCACTAAAGATATTTGCAATGCAATCTGCGGTTGCATCGCTTGCTTATAAGCTCAACCGTTGTGCATTGAAGAATAAAAGTAAATGCACTTTTTTGCCTTACAATGCATTCAAGAACTAACTCTAGTCAAAGTGCACTGAAGATAATTGCAATGCAATCTGCTGTTGCATCGCTTGCTTATAAGCTCAAGCGTTATGCATTGAAGAGTAACAATAAAAGTATCATGCACTTTGTTGCTTTGCAAAGCATTTAAAAACTAACTCAATCCGAAGTCCTTTAAAGATATTTGCAATGCAATCTGCTGTTGCATCGCTTGCTTATACGCTCAAGCGTTGTGCATTGAAGAATAACAATAAAAGTATCATGCGTTTTGTTGCCTTGCAATGCATTCAAGAACTAACTCATTCCAAAGTGCACTGAAGATATTTGCAATGCAATCTGCGGTTGTACGCTTTTTTATAAGCTCAAGCGTTGTGCATTGAAGAATAATAATATAAGTATTATGCACTTTGTTGCATTACAATGCATTCAAGAACTAACTCAATCCAAAGTGCACTGAAGATATTTACAATGCAATCTGCTGTTTTGCATCGCTTTGCACATACGTTAAAGCGTTGTGGATTAAAGAATAACAATAAAAGTTACATGCACTTTGTTTCATTACAATACATTCAAGAACTAACTCAATCCAAAGTGCACTAAATATATTGGCAATGCAATCTACTGTTGCATCGCTTGCTTATACGCTCAAGCGTTGTGCAATGAAGAATAACAATAAAAGTATCATGCACTTTTTTGCCTTGCAATGTATTCAAGAACTAAATCATTCCAAAGTGCACTGAAGATATTTGCAAAGCAATCTGCTGTTGCATCGCTTTGCACTTATGGTAAAGCGTTGTACATTAAAGAATAAAAACAAAAGTTGCATGCACTTTGTTGCATTACAATGAATTCAAGAACTAACTCAATCCAAAGTGCACTAAAGATATTTGCAATGTAATCTACTGTTGCATCGCTTGCTTATACGCTCAAGCGTTGTGCATTGAAGAATAACAATAAAAGTATCATGCACTTTGTTGCCTTGCAATGCATTCAAGAACTAACTCAATCCAAAGTGCACTGAAGATATTTGCAATGCAATCTGCTGTTGCATCGCTTTGCACATTAGTTAAAGCGTTGTGCATTAAAGAATAACAATAAAAGTAACATGCACTTTGTTTGTTTCATTACAATGCGTTCAAGAACTAACTCAATCCAAAGTGCACTAAAGATATTTGCAATGCAATCTGTGGTTGCATCGCTTGCTTATAAGCTCAAGCGTTGTGCATTGAAGAATAAAAGTAAATGCATATTGTTGCATTAGAATGCATTCAAGAACTAACTCTAGTCAAAGTGCACTGAAGATAATTGCAATGCAATCTGCTGTTGCATCGCTTGCTTATAAGCTCAAGCGTTGTGCATTGAAGAATAACAATATAAGTATTATGCACTTTGTTGCATTACAATGCATTCAAGAACTAACTCAATCCAAAGTGCACTGAAGATATTTGCAATGCAATCTGCTGTTGCATCGCTTTTGCACATACGTTAAAGCGTTGTCCATTAAAGAATAACAATAAAAGTAACATGCACTTTGTTTTATTACAATGCATTCAAGAACTAACTCAATCCAAAGTGCACTAAAGATATTTGCAATGCAATCTGTGGTTGCATCGCTTGCTTATAAGCTCAAGCGTTGTGCATTGAAGAATAAAAGTAAATGCACATTGTTGCATTAGAATGCATTCAAGAACTAACTCTAGTCAAAGTGCACTGAAGATAATTGCAATGCAATCTGCTGTTGCATCGCTTACTTATAAGCTCAAGCGTTATGCATTGTAGAGTAACAATAAAAGTATCATGCACTTTGTTGCTTAGCAATGCATTTAAAAACTAACTCAATCCGAAGTCCTTTAAAGATATTTGCAATGCAACTGCTGTTGCATTGCTTGCATATACAATTAAGCGCTGTTTCTTAAAGAATAACAATAAAAGTAACATGCAATTTGTTGCCTTGCAATGCATTCAAGAACTAACTCATTCAACAGTGCGTTGAAGATATTTGCAATGCAATCTGCTGTTGCATCGCTTGCTTATACGCTCAAGCGTTGTGCATTGAAGAATAACAATAAAAGTATCATGCACTTTGTTGCCTTTCAATGCATTCAAGAACTAACTCAATCCAAAGTGCACTGAAGATATTTGCAATGCAATCTGCTAATGCATCGCTTTGCACTTATGTTAAAGCGTTGTGCCTTAAAGAATAAAAATAAAAGTATAATGCACTTTTTTGCCTTGCAATGCATTCAAGAACTAACTCAATCCAAAGTGCACTGAAGATATTTGCAATGCAATCTGCTGTTGCATCGCTTTGCACATACGTTAAAGCGTTGTGCATTAAAGAATAACAATAAAAGTAACATGCACTTTGTTTCATTACAATGCATTCAAGAACTAACTCAATCCAAAGTGCACTAAAGATATTTGCAATGCAATCTGCGGTTGCATCGCTTGCTTATAAGCTCAACCGTTGTGCATTGAAGAATAAAAGTAAATGCACTTTTTTGCCTTACAATGCATTCAAGAACTAACTCTAGTCAAAGTGCACTGAAGATAATTGCAATGCAATCTGCTGTTGCATCGCTTGCTTATAAGCTCAAGCGTTATGCATTGAAGAGTAACAATAAAAGTATCATGCACTTTGTTGCTTTGCAAAGCATTTAAAAACTAACTCAATCCGAAGTCCTTTAAAGATATTTGCAATGCAATCTGCTGTTGCATCGCTTGCTTATACGCTCAAGCGTTGTGCATTGAAGAATAACAATAAAAGTATCATGCGTTTTGTTGCCTTGCAATGCATTCAAGAACTAACTCATTCCAAAGTGCACTGAAGATATTTGCAATGCAATCTGCGGTTGTACGCTTTTTTATAAGCTCAAGCGTTGTGCATTGAAGAATAATAATATAAGTATTATGCACTTTGTTGCATTACAATGCATTCAAGAACTAACTCAATCCAAAGTGCACTGAAGATATTTACAATGCAATCTGCTGTTTTGCATCGCTTTGCACATACGTTAAAGCGTTGTGGATTAAAGAATAACAATAAAAGTTACATGCACTTTGTTTCATTACAATACATTCAAGAACTAACTCAATCCAAAGTGCACTAAATATATTGGCAATGCAATCTACTGTTGCATCGCTTGCTTATACGCTCAAGCGTTGTACAATGAAGAATAACAATAAAAGTATCATGCACTTTTTTGCCTTGCAATGTATTCAAGAACTAAATCATTCCAAAGTGCACTGAAGATATTTGCAAAGCAATCTGCTGTTGCATCGCTTTGCACTTATGGTAAAGCGTTGTACATTAAAGAATAAAAACAAAAGTTGCATGCACTTTGTTGCATTACAATGAATTCAAGAACTAACTCAATCCAAAGTGCACTAAAGATATTTTGCAATGTAATCTACTGTTGCATCGCTTGCTTATACGCTCAAGCGTTGTGCATTGAAGAATAACAATAAAAGTATCATGCACTTTGTTGCCTTGCAATGCATTCAAGAACTAACTCAATCCAAAGTGCACTGAAGATATTTGCAATGCAATCTGCTGTTGCATCGCTTTGCACATTAGTTAAAGCGTTGTGCATTAAAGAATAACAATAAAAGTAACATGCACTTTGTTTCATTACAATGCGTTCAAGAACTAACTCAATCCAAAGTGCACTAAAGATATTTGCAATGCAATCTGTGGTTGCATCGCTTGCTTATAAGCTCAAGCGTTGTGCATTGAAGAATAAAAGTAAATGCACATTGTTGCATTAGAATGCATTCAAGAACTAACTCTAGTCAAAGTGCACTGAAGATAATTGCAATGCAATCTGCTGTTGCATCGCTTGCTTATAAGCTCAAGCGTTATGCATTGAAGAGTAACAATAAAAGTATCATGCACTTTGTTGCTTTGCAATGCATTTAAAAACTAACTCAATCCGAAGTCCTTTAAAGATATTTGCAATGCAATCTGCTGTTGCATTGCTTGCATATACAATTAAGCGCTGTTTCTTAAAGAATAACAATAAAAGTAACATGCAATTTGTTGCCTTGCAATGCATTCAAGAACTAACTCATTCAACAGTGCGTTGAAGATATTTGCATTGCAATCTGCTGTTGCATCGCTTGCTTATACGCTCAAGCGTTGTGCATTGAAGAATAACAATAAAAGTCTCATGCACTTTGTTGCCTTTCAATGCATTCAAGAACTAACTCAATCCAAAGTGCACAATAGATATTTTCAATGCAATCTGCTAATGCATCGCTTTGCACTTATGTTAAAGCGTTGTGCCTTAAAGAATAAAAACAAAAGTAACATGCACTTTGTTGTATTACTATTCATTCAAGAACTAACTCAATCCAAAATGCACTGAAGATATTTGCAATGCAATCTGCTGTTGCATCGCTTGCTTATACGCTCAAGCGTTGTACATTGAAGAATAACAATAATAGAATCATTAACTTTGTTGCCTTGCAATGCAATCAAGAACTAACTCATTCAACAGTGCTTTAAAGATATTTGCAATGCAATCTGCTGTTGCATCGCTTTCTTATACGCTCAAGCGTTGTGCATTGAAGTGTAACAATAAAAGTATCATGCACTTTGTTGCCTTGCAATGCATTCAAGAACTAACTCATTCAAAAGTGCACTGAAGATATTTACAATGCAATCTGCTGTTTTGCATCGCTTTGCACATACGTTAAAGCGTTGTGGATTAAAGAATAACAATAAAAGTAACATGCACTTTGTTTCATTACAATACATTCAAGAACTAACTCAATCCAAAGTGCACTAAATATATTGGCAATGCAATCTACTGTTGCATCGCTTGCTTATACGCTCAAGCGTTGTGCAATGAAGAATAACAATAAAAGTATCATGCACTTTTTTGCCTTGCAATGTATTCAAGAACTAAATCATTCCAAAGTGCACTGAAGATATTTGCAAAGCAATCTGCTGTTGCATCGCTTTGCACTTATGGTAAAGCGTTGTACATTAAAGAATAAAAACAAAAGTTACATGCACTTTGTTGCATTACAATGAATTCAAGAACTAACTCAATCCAAAGTGCACTAAAGATATTTGCAATGTAATCTACTGTTGCATCGCTTGCTTATACGCTCAAGCGTTGTGCATTGAAGAATAACAATAAAAGTATCATGCACTTTGTTGCCTTGCAATGCATTCAAGAACTAACTCAATCCAAAGTGCACTGAAGATATTTGCAATGCAATCTGCTGTTGCATCGCTTTGCACATAAGTTAAAGCGTTGTGCATTAAAGAATAACAATAAAAGTAACATGCACTTTGTTTCATTACAATGCATTCAAGAAATAACTCAATCCAAAGTGCACTAAATATATTTGCAATGCAATCTGTGGTTGCATCGCTTGCTTATAAGCTCAAGCGTTGTGCATTGAAGAATAAAAGTAAATGCACATTGTTGCATTAGAATGCATTCAAGAACTAACTCTAGTCAAAGTGCACTGAAGATAATTGCAATGCAATCTGCTGTTGCATCGCTTGCTTATAAGCTCAAGCGTTATGCATTGAAGAGTAACAATAAAAGTATCATGCACTTTGTTGCTTTGCAATGCATTTAAAAACTAACTCAATCCGAAGTCCTTTAAAGATATTTGCAATGCAATCTGCTGTTGCATTGCTTGCATATACAATTAAGCGCTGTTTCTTAAAGAATAACAATAAAAGTAACATGCAATTTGTTGCCTTGCAATGCATTCAGGAACTAACTCATTCAACAGTGCGTTGAAGATATTTGCAATGCAATCTGCTGTTGCATCGCTTGCTTATACGCTCAAGCGTTGTGCATTGAAGAATAACAATAAAAGTATCATGCACTTTGTTGCCTTTCAATGCATTCAAGAACTAACTCAATCCAAAGTGCACAATAGATATTTTCAATGCAATCTGCTAATGCATCGCTTTGCACTTATGTTAAAGCGTTGTGCCTTAAAGAATAAAAACAAAAGTAACATGCTCTTTGTTGTATTACTATTCATTCAAGAACTAACTCAATCCAAAATGCACTGAAGATATTTGCAATGCAATCTGCTGTTGCATCGCTTGCTTATACGCTCAAGCGTTGTACATTGAAGAATAACAATAATAGAATCATTGACTTTGTTGCCTTGCAATGCAATCAAGAACTAACTCATTCAACAGTGCTTTAAAGATATTTGCAATGCAATCTGCTGTTGCATCGCTTTCTTATACGCTCAAGCGTTGTGCATTGAAGTGTAACAATAAATGTATCATGCACTTTGTTGCCTTGCAATGCATTCAAGAACTAACTCATTCAACAGTGCGTTGAAGATATTTGCAATGCAATCTGCTGTTGCATCGCTTGCTTATACGCTCAAGTGTTGTGCATTGAAGAATAACAATAAAAGTATCATGCACTTTTTTGCCTTGCAAATGCATTCAAGAACTAACTCAATCCAAAGTGCACTGAAGATATTTGCAAAGCAATCTGCTGTTGCATCGCTTTGCACTTATGGTAAAGCGTTGTACATTAAAGAATAACATCCCTTTTTATACGCTTAATTGTTGTGCATTGAAGAATTAAAGCAACTGTATCATGCACTTTGTTGCCTGTGTTTTTTTTTTTTTTTCATACTTTTGGGTTTTTGACGACAGGTCCCGGGTCATCGTTTTTTTTTTTTTTTTTTTTTTTTCATACTTTCCTATCATGGTTAAAAGGCAAAAGATATTCTTTAAACTGATGGCAGTTAAGCTCCATCCACAAAAAAATTGAATCAGCCTTTTTTTAAGCCACTTCATCAAAACCTCTCATAATGAGGGTGGGGGAACGGATTCCGACAGCTGTTTTTTTGCCGTCGGATTCTGTCCCCCCCCCCCCTCTCGCAGTTTTCTTAGCAGTGAGGTTCAAATACTCAACAAACTTTTGTTTTGCACTTGTCCCCTATAGCCTAGTGGTCTAAGCAATGACATTTAACACTTTTGGGATTTTGATGACCAGAGTTCAAGTCCCGGGTCATCGTTTTTTTGGGGGGGTTTTTTCATACTTTTGGGATTTTGACGACAGGTCCCGGGGTCATCGTTTTTTTTTTTTTTTTTTTTTTTTCATACTTTCCCATCATGGTTAAAAGGCAAAAGATATTCTTTAAACTGATGGCAGTTAAGCTCCATCCACAAAACAATTGAATCAGCCTTTTTTTAAGCCACTTCATCAAAACCTCTCATATTGTGGGTGGGGGAACGGATTCCGACAGCTGTTTATTTGCCGTCGGATTCTGTCCCCCCCCTGTCATTTTTCTTAGCAGTGAGGTTCAAATACTTAACAAACTTTTGTTTTCTAGTTGTCCCCTATAGCCTAGTGGTCTAAGCACTGACATTTAACACTTTTGGGATTTTGACAACCAGAGTTCAAGTCCCGGGTCATCGTTTTTTCTGGGGGTTTTTTTCATACTTTTGGGATTTTGACGACAGGTCCCAGGTCATCGTTTTTTTTTTTTTTTTTTTTTTTTTTCATACTTTCCTATCATGGTTAAAAGGCAAAAGATATTCTTTAAACTGATGGCAGTTAAGCTCCATCCACAAAAAAATTGAATCAGCCTTTTTTTAAGCCACTTCATCAAAACCTCTCATAATGAGGGTGGGGGAACGGATTCCGACAGCTGTTTTTTTGCGTCGGATTCTGTTCCCCCCCTCTCATTTTTCTTAGCAGTGAGGTTCAAATACTCAACAAACTTTTGTTTAGCACTTGTCCCCTATAGCCTAGTGGTCTAAGCAATGACATTTAACACTTTTGGGATTTTGATGACCAGAGTTCAAGTCCCGGGTCATCGTTTTTTCTGGGGGGGTTTTTCATACTTTTGGGATTTTGACGACAGGTCCCGGGTCATCGTTTTTTTTTTTTTTTTTTTTTTTTCATACTTTCCTATCATGGTTAAAAGGCAAAATATATTCTTTAAACTGATGGCAGTTAAGCTCCATCCACAAAAAAATTGAATCAGCTTTTTTTTAAGCCACTTCATAAAAAAACCTCTCATAATGAGGGTGGGGGAACGGATTCCGACAGCTGTTTTTTTGCCGTCGGATTCTGTTCCCCCCCCCCCCCCCCCCTCTCATTTTTCTTAGCAGTGAGGTTAAAATACTCAAAAAACTTTTGTTTTGCACTTGTCCCCTATAGCCTAGTGTTCTAAGCACTGACATTTAACACTTTTGGGATTTTGACGACCAGAGTTCAAGTCCCGGGTCATCGTTTTTTCTGGGGGTTTTTTTCATACTTTTGGGATTTTGACGACAGGTCCCGGGTCATCGTTTTTTTTTTTTTTGTTTTTTTTTCATACTTTCCTATCATGGTTAAAAGGCAAAATATATTCTTTAAACTGATGGCAGTTAAGCTCCATCCACAAAAAAATTGAATCAGCCTTTTTTTAAGCCACTTCATCAAAACCTCTCATATTGAGGGTGGGGGAACGGATTCGGACAGCTGTTTTTTTGCCGTCGGATTCTGTTCCCCCCCTCTCTTTTTTCTTAGCAGTGAGGTTCAAATACTTAACAAACTTTTGTTTTCTAGTTGTCCCCTATAGCCTAGTGGTCTAAGCACTGACATTTAACACTTTTGGGATTTTGACGACCAGAGTTCAAGTCCCGGGTCATCGTTTTTTTTTCTTGTTTTTTTTCATACTTTTGGGATTTTGACGACAGGTCCCGGGTCATCGTTTTTTTTTTTTTTTTTTTTTTTTTCATACTTTCCTATCATGGTTAAAAGGCAAAAGATATTCTTTAAACTGATGGCAGTTAAGCTCCATCCACAAAAAAATTGAATCAGCCTTTTTTTAAGCCACTTCATCAAAACCTCTCATAATGAGGGTGGGGGAACGGATTCCGACAGCTGTTTTTTTGCGTCGGATTCTGTTCCCCCCCTCTAATTTTTCTTAGCAGTGAGGTTCAAATACTCAACAAACTTTTGTTTTGAACTTGTCCCCTATAGCCTAGTGGTCTAAGCACTGACATTTAACACTTTTGGGATTTTGACGACCAGAGTTCAAGTCCCGGGTCATTGTTTTTTCTAGGGTTTTTTTTCATACTTTTGGGATTTTGACGACAGGTCCCGGGTCATCGTTTTTTTTTTTTTTTTTTTTTTTTCATACTTTCCTATCATGGTTAAAAGGCAAAATATATTCTTTAAACTGATGGCAGTTAAGCTCCATCCACAAAAAAATTGAATCAGCTTTTTTTTAAGCCACTTCATAAAAAAACCTCTCATAATGAGGGTGGGGGAACGGATTCCGACAGCTGTTTTTTTGCCGTCGGATTCTGTCCCCCCCCCCTCTCATTTTTCTTAGCAGTGAGGTTAAAATACTCAACAAACTTTTGTTTTGCACTTGTCCCCTATAGCCTAGTGTTCTAAGCACTGACATTTAACACTTTTGGGATTTTGACGACCAGAGTTCAAGTCCCGGGTCATCGTTTTTTTTTTTTTTTTTTTATACTTTTGGGATTTTGACGACAGGTCCCGGGTCATCGTTTTTTTTCTTTTTTTTTCTATCATGGTTAAAAGGCAAAATATATTCTTTAAACTGATGGCAGTTAAGCTCCATCCACAAAAAAATTGAATCAGCCTTTTTTTAAGCCACTTCATCAAAACCTCTCATATTGAGGGTGGGGGAACGGATTCGGACAGCTGTTTTTTTGCCGTCGGATTCTGTTCCCCCCCTCTCTTTTTTCTTAGCAGTGAGGTTCAAATACTTAACAAACTTTTGTTTTCTAGTTGTCCCCTATAGCCTAGTGGTCTAAGCACTGACATTTAACACTTTTGGGATTTTGACGACCAGAGTTCAAGTCCCGGGTCATCGTTTTTTTTTCTTGTTTTTTTTCATACTTTTGGGATTTTGACGACAGGTCCCGGGTCATCGTTTTTTTTTTTTTTTTTTTTTTTTCATACTTTCCTATCATGGTTAAAAGGCAAAAGATATTCTTTAAACTGATGGCAGTTAAGCTCCATCCACAAAAAAAATTGAATCAGCCTTTTTTTAAGCCACTTCATCAAAACCTCTCATAATGAGGGTGGGGGAACGGATTCCGACAGCTGTTTTTTTGCGTCGGATTCTGTTCCCCCCCTCTAATTTTTCTTAGCAGTGAGGTTCAAATACTCAACAAACTTTTGTTTTGCACTTGTCCCCTATAGCCTAGTGGTCTAAGCACTGACATTTAACACTTTTGGGATTTTGACGACCAGAGTTCAAGTCCCGGGTCATTGTTATTTCTAGGGGTTTTTTTCATACTTTTGGGATTTTGACGACAGGTCCCGGGTCATCGTTTTTTTTTTTTTTTTTTTTTTTCATACTTTCCTATCATGGTTAAAAGGCAAAAGATATTCTTTAAACTGATGGCAGTTAAGCTCCATCCACAAAAAAATTGAATCAGCCTTTTTTTAAGCCACTTCATCAAAACCTCTCATAATGAGGGTGGGGGAACGGATTCCGACAGCTGTTTTTTTGCCGTCGGATTCTGTCCCCCCCCCCCCCCCCCCTCTCATTTTTCTTAGCAGTGAGGTTCAAATATTCAACAAACTTTTGTTTTGCACTTGTCACCTATAGCCTAGTGGTCTAAGCAATGACATTTAACACTTTTGGGATTTTGATGACCAGAGTTCAAGTCCCGGGTCATCGTTTTTTTTCTTCTTTTTTTTCATACTTTTGGGATTTTGACGACAGGTCCCGGGTCATCGTTTTTTTTTTTTTTTTTTTTTTTTCATACTTTCCTATCATGGTTAAAAGGCAAAATATATTCTTTAAACTGATGGCAGTTAAGCTCCATCCACAAAAAAATTGAATCAGCTTTTTTTTAAGCCACTTCATAAAAAAACCTCTCATAATGAGGGTGGGGGAACGGATTCCGACAGCTGTTTTTTTGCGTCGGATTCTGTTCCCCCCCTCTAATTTTTCTTAGCAGTGAGGTTCAAATACTCAACAAACTTTTGTTTTGCACTTGTCCCCTATAGCCTAGTGGTCTAAGCACTGACATTTAACACTTTTGGGATTTTGACGACCAGAGTTCAAGTCCCGGGTCATTGTTATTTCTAGGGGTTTTTTTCATACTTTTGGGATTTTGACGACAGGTCCCGGGTCATCGTTTTTTTTTTTTTTTTTTTTTTTCATACTTTCCTATCATGGTTAAAAGGCAAAAGATATTCTTTAAACTGATGGCAGTTAAGCTCCATCCACAAAAAAATTGAATCAGCCTTTTTTTAAGCCACTTCATCAAAACCTCTCATAATGAGGGTGGGGGAACGGATTCCGACAGCTGTTTTTTTGCCGTCGGATTCTGTCCCCCCCCCCCCCCCCCCCTCTCATTTTTCTTAGCAGTGAGGTTCAAATATTCAACAAACTTTTGTTTTGCACTTGTCACCTATAGCCTAGTGGTCTAAGCAATGACATTTAACACTTTTGGGATTTTGATGACCAGAGTTCAAGTCCCGGGTCATCGTTTTTTTTCTTCTTTTTTTTCATACTTTTGGGATTTTGACGACAGGTCCCGGGTCATCGTTTTTTTTTTTTTTTTTTTTTTTTCATACTTTCCTATCATGGTTAAAAGGCAAAATATATTCTTTAAACTGATGGCAGTTAAGCTCCATCCACAAAAAAATTGAATCAGCTTTTTTTTAAGCCACTTCATAAAAAAACCTCTCATAATGAGGGTGGGGGAACGGATTCCGACAGCTGTTTTTTTGCCGTCGGATTCTGTCCCCCCCCCTCTCATTTTTCTTAGCAGTGAGGTTAAAATACTCAACAAACTTTTGTTTTGCACTTGTCCCATATAGCCTAGTGTTCTAAGCACTGACATTTAACACTTTTGGGATTTTGACGACCAGAGTTCAAGTCCCGGGTCATCGTTTTTTTTTTTTTTTTTTTATACTTTTGGGATTTTGACGACAGGTCCCGGGTCATCGTTTTTTTTCTTTTTTTTTCTATCATGGTTAAAAGGCAAAATATATTCTTTAAACTGATGGCAGTTAAGCTCCATCCACAAAAAAATTGAATCAGCCTTTTTTTAAGCCACTTCATCAAAACCTCTCATATTGAAGGTGGGGGAACGGATTCGGACAGCTGTTTTTTTGCCGTCGGATTCTGTTCCCCCCCTCTCTTTTTTCTTAGCAGTGAGGTTCAAATACTTAACAAACTTTTGTTTTCTAGTTGTCCCCTATAGCCTAGTGGTCTAAGCACTGACATTTAACACTTTTGGGATTTTGACGACCAGAGTTCAAGTCCCGGGTCATCGTTTTTTTTTCTTGTTTTTTTTTCATACTTTTGGGATTTTGACGACAGGTCCCGGGTCATCGGTTTTTTTTTTTTTTTTTTTTTTTTCATACTTTCCTATCATGGTTAAAAGGCAAAAGATATTCTTTAAACTGATGGCAGTTAAGCTCCATCCACAAAAAAATTGAATCAGCCTTTTTTTAAGCCACTTCATCAAAACCTCTCATAATGAGGGTGGGGGAACGGATTCCGACAGCTGTTTTTTCGCGTCGGATTCTGTTCCCCCCCTCTCATTTTTCTTAGCAGTGAGGTTCAAATACTCAACAAACTTTTGTTTTGCACTTGTCCCCTATAGCCTAGTGGTCTAAGCACTGACATTTAACACTTTTGAGATTTTGACGACCAGAGTTCAAGTCCCGGGTCATTGTTTTTTCTAGGGTTTTTTTTCATACTTTTGGGATTTTGACGACAGGTCCCGGGTCATCGTTTTTTTTTTTTTTTTTTTTTTTTTTTTCATACTTTCCTATCATGGTTAAAAGGCAAAAGATATTCTTTAAACTGATGGCAGTTAAGCTCCATCCACAAAAAAATTGAATCAGCCTTTTTTTAAGCCACTTCATCAAAACCTCTCATAATGAGGGTGGGGGAACGGATTCCGACAGCTGTTTTTTTGCCGTCGGATTCTGTCGTCCCCCCCCCCCTCTCATTTTTCTTAGCAGTGAGGTTCAAATACTCAACAAACTTTTGTTTAGCACTTGTCCCCTATAGCCTAGTGGTCTAAGCAATGACATTTAACACTTTTGGGATTTTGATGACCAGAGTTCAAGTCCCGGGTCATCGTTTTTTCTGGGGGTTTTTTTCATACTTTTGGGATTTTGACGACAGGTCCCGGGTCATCGTTTTTTTTTTTTTTTTTTTTTTTCATACTTTCCTATCATGGTTAAAAGGCAAAATATATTCTTTAAACTGATGGCAGTTAAGCTCCATCCACAAAAAAATTGAATCAGCTTTTTTTTAAGCCACTTCATAAAAAAACCTCTCATAATGAGGGTGGGGGAACGGATTCCGACAGCTGTTTTTTTGCCGTCGGATTCTGTTCCCCCCCCCCCCCCCTCTCATTTTTCTTAGCAGTGAGGTTAAAATACTCAACAAACTTTTGTTTTGCACTTGTCCCCTATAGCCTAGTGTTCTAAGCACTGACATTTAACACTTTTGGGATTTTGACGACCAGAGTTCAAGTCCCGGGTCATCGTTTTTTTTTTTTTTTTTTTTATACTTTTGGGATTTTGACGACAGGTCCCGGGTCATCGTTTTTTTTTTTGTTTGTTTTTTCATACTTTCCTATCATGGTTAAAAGGCAAAATATATTCTTTAAACTGATGGCAGTTAAGCTCCATCCACAAAAAAATTGAATCAGCCTTTTTTTAAGCCACTTCATCAAAACCTCTCATATTGAGGGTGGGGGAACGGATTCCGACAGCTGTTTTTTTGCCGTCGGATTCTGTTCCCCCCCTCTCTTTTTTCTTAGCAGTGAGGTTCAAATACTTAACAAACTTTTGTTTTCTAGTTGTCCCCTATAGCCTAGTGGTCTAAGCACTGACATTTAACACTTTTGGGATTTTGACGACCAGAGTTCAAGTCCCGGGTCATTGTTTTTTCTAGGGTTTTTTTTCGTACTTTTGGGATTTTGACGACAGGTCCCGGGTCATCGTTTTTTTTTTTTTTTTTTTTTTTTTTCATACTTTCCTATCATGGTTAAAAGGCAAAAGATATTCTTTAAACTGATGGCAGTTAAGCTCCATCCACAAAAAAATTGAATCAGCCTTTTTTTAAGCCACTTCATCAAAACCTCTCATAATGAGGGTGGGGGAACGGATTCCGACAGCTGTTTTTTTGCCGTCGGATTCTGTCGTCCCCCCCCCCTCTCATTTTTCTTAGCAGTGAGGTTCAAATACTCAACAAACTTTTGTTTAGCACTTGTCCCCTATAGCCTAGTGGTCTAAGCAATGACATTTAACACTTTTGGGATTTTGATGACCAGAGTTCAAGTCCCGGGTCATCGTTTTTTTTGGGGGGTTTTTTCATACTTTTGGGATTTTGACGACAGGTCCCGGGGTCATCGTTTTTTTTTTTTTTTTTTTTTTTTCATACTTTCCCATCATGGTTAAAAGGCAAAAGATATTCTTTAAACTGATGGCAGTTAAGCTCCATCCACAAAACAATTGAAACAGCCTTTTTTTAAGCCACTTCATCAAAACCTCTCATATTGTGGGTGGGGGAACGGATTCCGACAGCTGTTTATTTGCCGTCGGATTCTGTCCCCCCCCTGTCATTTTTCTTAGCAGTGAGGTTCAAATACTTAACAAACTTTTGTTTTCTAGTTGTCCCCTATAGCCTAGTGGTCTAAGCACTGACATTTAACACTTTTGGGATTTTGACTACCAGAGTTCAAGTCCCGGGTCATCGTTTTTTCTGGGGGGTTTTTTCATACTTTTGGGATTTTGACGACAGGTCCCGGGTCATCGTTTTTTTGTTTTTTGTTTTTTTTTCATACTTTCCTATCATGGTTAAAAGGCAAAATATATTCTTTAAACTGATGGCAGTTAAGCTCCATCCACAAAAAAATTGAATCAGCTTTTTTTTAAGCCACTTCATAAAAAAACCTCTCATAATGAGGGTGGGGGAACGGATTCCGACAGCTGTTTTTTTGCCGTCGGATTCTGTCCCCCCCCCCCCCCCCCCCTCATTTTTCTTAGCAGTGAGGTTAAAATACTCAAAAAACTTTTGTTTTGTACTTGTCCCCTATAGCCTAGTGTTCTAAGCACTGACATTTAACACTTTTGGGATTTTGACGACCAGAGTTCAAGTCCCGGGTCATCGTTTTTTTTTTATTTTTTTTTTATACTTTTGGGATTTTGACGACAGGTCCCGGGTCATCGTTTTTTTTTTTTTTTTTTTTTTTTTCTATCATGGTTAAAAGGCAAAATATATTCTTTAAACTGATGGCAGTTAAGCTCCATCCACAAAAAAATTGAATCAGCCTTTTTTTAAGCCACTTCATCAAAACCTCTCATATTGAGGGTGGGGGAACGGATTCGGACAGCTGTTTTTTTGCCGTCGGATTCTGTTCCCCCCCTCTCTTTTTTCTTAGCAGTGAGGTTCAAATACTTAACAAACTTTTGTTTTCTAGTTGTCCCCTATAGCCTAGTGGTCTAAGCACTGACATTTAACACTTTTGGGATTTTGACGACCAGAGATCAAGTCCCGGGTCATCGTTTTTTTTTCTTGTTTTTTTTCATACTTTTGGGATTTTGACGACAGGTCCCGGGTCATCGTTTTTTTTTTTTTTTTTTTTTTTTTCATACTTTCCTATCATGGTTAAAAGGCAAAAGATATTCTTTAAACTGATGGCAGTTAAGCTCCATCCACAAAAAAATTGAATCAGCCTTTTTTTAAGCCACTTCATCAAAACCTCTCATAATGAGGGTGGGGGAACGGATTCCGACAGCTGTTTTTTTGCGTCGGATTCTGTTCCACCCCTCTAATTTTTCTTAGCAGTGAGGTTCAAATACTCAACAAACTTTTGTTTTGCACTTGTCCCCTATAGCCTAGTGGTCTAAGCACTGACATTTAACACTTTTGGGATTTTGACGACCAGAGTTCAAGTCCCGGGTCATTGTTTTTTCTAGGGTTCTTTTTCATACTTTTGGGATTTTGACGACAGATCCCGGGTCATCGTTTTTTTTTTTTTTTTTTTTTTTCATACTTTCCTATCATGGTTAAAAGGCAAAAGATATTCTTTAAACTGATGGCAGTTAAGCTCCATCCACAAAAAAAATTGAATCAGCCTTTTTTTAAGCCACTTCATCAAAACCTCTCATAATGAGGGTGGGGGAACGGATTCCGACAGCTGTTTTTTTGCCGTCGGATTCTGTTCCCCCCCCCCCCCCCCCCCTCTCATTTTTCTTAGCAGTGAGGTTAAAATACTCAACAAACTTTTGTTTTGCACTTGTCCCCTATAGCCTAGTGGTCTAAGCACTGACATTTAACACTTTTGGGATTTTGACGACCAGAGATCAAGTCCCGGGTCATCGTTTTTTTTTCTTGTTTTTTTTCATACTTTTGGGATTTTGACGACAGGTCCCGGGTCATCGTTTTTTTTTTTTTTTTTTCATACTTTCCTATCATGGTTAAAAGGCAAAAGATATTCTTTAAACTGATGTTAGTTAAGCTCCATCCACAAAAAAATTGAATCAGCCTTTTTTTAAGCCACTTCATCAAAACCTCTCATAATGAGGGTGGGGGAACGGATTCCGACAGCTGTTTTTTTGCGTCGGATTCTGTTCCCCCCCTCTAATTTTTCTTAGCAGTGAGGTTCAAATACTCAACAAACTTTTGTTTTGCACTTGTCCCCTATAGCCTAGTGGTCTAAGCACTGACATTTAACACTTTTGGGATTTTGACGACCAGAGTTCAAGTCCCGGGTCATTGTTTTTTCTAGGGTTCTTTTTCATACTTTTGGGATTTTGACGACAGATCCCGGGTCATCGTTTTTTTTTTTTTTTTTTTTTTCATACTTTCCTATCATGGTTAAAAGGCAAAAGATATTCTTTAAACTGATGGCAGTTAAGCTCCATCCACAAAAAAAATTGAATCAGCCTTTTTTTAAGCCACTTCATCAAAACCTCTCATAATGAGGGTGGGGGAACGGATTCCGACAGCTGTTTTTTTGCCGTCGGATTCTGTTCCCCCCCCCCCCCCCCTCTCATTTTTCTTAGCAGTGAGGTTAAAATACTCAACAAACTTTTGTTTTGCACTTGTCCCCTATAGCCTAGTGGTCTAAGCACTGACATTTAACACTTTTGGGATTTTGACGACCAGAGATCAAGTCCCGGGTCATCGTTTTTTTTTCTTGTTTTTTTTCATACTTTTGGGATTTTGACGACAGGTCCCGGGTCATCGTTTTTTTTTTTTTTTTTTTTTTTTCATACTTTCCTATCATGGTTAAAAGGCAAAAGATATTCTTTAAACTGATGGCAGTTAAGCTCCATCCACAAAAAAATTGAATCAGCCTTTTTTTAAGCCACTTCATCAAAACCTCTCATAATGAGGGTGGGGGAACGGATTCCGACAGCTGTTTTTTTGCGTCGGATTCTGTTCCCCCCCTCTAATTTTTCTTAGCAGTGAGGTTCAAATACTCAACAAACTTTTGTTTTGCACTTGTCCCCTATAGCCTAGTGGTCTAAGCACTGACATTTAACACTTTTGGGATTTTGACGACCAGAGTTCAAGTCCCGGGTCATTGTTTTTTCTAGGGTTTTTTTTCATACTTTTGGGATTTTGACGACAGGTCCCGGGTCATCGTTATTTTTTTTTTTTTTTTTTTTCATACTTTCCTATCATGGTTAAAAGGCAAAAGATATTCTTTAAACTGATGGCAGTTAAGCTCCATCCACAAAAAAAATTGAATCAGCCTTTTTTTAAGCCACTTCATCAAAACCTCTCATAATGAGGGTGGGGGAACGGATTCCGACAGCTGTTTTTTTGCCGTCGGATTCTGTCCCCCCTCCCCCCCCCCCCCCCCCCCCCCCCTCTCATTTTTCTTAGCAGTGAGGTTCAAATACTCAACAAACTTTTGTTTTGCACTTGTCCCCTATAGCCTAGTGGTCTAAGCAATGACATTTAACACTTTTGGGATTTTGATGACCAGAGTTCAAGTCCCGGGTCATCGTTTTTTTTCTTCTTTTTTTTATACTTTTGGGATTTTGACGACAGGTCCCGGGTCATCGTTTTTTTTTTTTTTTTTTTTTTCATACTTTCCTATCATGGTTAAAAGGCAAAATATATTCTTTAAACTGATGGCAGTTAAGCTCCATCCACAAAAAAATTGATTCAGCTTTTTTTTAAGCCACTTCATAAAAAAACCTCTCATAATGAGGGTGGGGGAACGGATTCCGACAGCTGTTTTTTTGCCGTCGGATTCTGTTCCCCCCCCCCTCTCATTTTTCTTAGCAGTGAGGTTAAAATACTCAACAAACTTTTGTTTTGCACTTGTCCCCTATAGCCTAGTGTTCTAAGCACTGACATTTAACACTTTTGGGATTTTGACGACCAGAGTTCAAGTCCCGGGTCATCGTTTTTTTTTTTTTTTTTTTTATACTTTTGGGATTTTGACGACAGGTCCCGGGTCATCGTTTTTTTTTTTTGTTTTTTTTTTTTTTTTTCTATCATGGTTAAAAGGCAAAATATATTCTTTAAACTGATGGCAGTTAAGCTCCATCCACAAAAAAATTGAATCAGCCTTTTTTTAAGCCACTTCATCAAAACCTCTCATATTGAGGGTGGGGGAACGGATTCGGACAGCTGTTTTTTTGCCGTCGGATTCTGTTCCCCCCCTCTCTTTTTTCTTAGCAGTGAGGTTCAAATACTTAACAAACTTTTGTTTTCTAGTTGTCCCCTATAGCCTAGTGGTCTAAGCACTGACATTTAACACTTTTGGGATTTTGACGACCAGAGATCAAGTCCCGGGTCATCGTTTTTTTTTCTTGTTTTTTTTCATACTTTTGGGATTTTGACGACAGGTCCCGGGTCATCGTTTTTTTTTTTTTTTTTTTTTTTTTCATACTTTCCTATCATGGTTAAAAGGCAAAAGATATTCTTTAAACTGATGGCAGTTAAGCTCCATCCACAAAAAAATTGAATCAGCCTTTTTTTAAGCCACTTCATCAAAACCTCTCATAATGAGGGTGGGGGAACGGATTCCGACAGCTGTTTTTTTGCGTCGGATTCTGTTCCACCCCTCTAATTTTTCTTAGCAGTGAGGTTCAAATACTCAACAAACTTTTGTTTTGCACTTGTCCCCTATAGCCTAGTGGTCTAAGCACTGACATTTAACACTTTTGGGATTTTGACGACCAGAGTTCAAGTCCCGGGTCATTGTTTTTTCTAGGGTTCTTTTTCATACTTTTGGGATTTTGACGACAGATCCCGGGTCATCGTTTTTTTTTTTTTTTTTTTTTTTCATACTTTCCTATCATGGTTAAAAGGCAAAAGATATTCTTTAAACTGATGGCAGTTAAGCTCCATCCACAAAAAAAATTGAATCAGCCTTTTTTTAAGCCACTTCATCAAAACCTCTCATAATGAGGGTGGGGGAACGGATTCCGACAGCTGTTTTTTTGCCGTCGGATTCTGTTCCCCCCCCCCCCCCCTCTCATTTTTCTTAGCAGTGAGGTTAAAATACTCAACAAACTTTTGTTTTGCACTTGTCCCCTATAGCCTAGTGGTCTAAGCACTGACATTTAACACTTTTGGGATTTTGACGACCAGAGATCAAGTCCCGGGTCATCGTTTTTTTTTCTTGTTTTTTTTCATACTTTTGGGATTTTGACGACAGGTCCCGGGTCATCGTTTTTTTTTTTTTTTTTTCATACTTTCCTATCATGGTTAAAAGGCAAAAGATATTCTTTAAACTGATGTTAGTTAAGCTCCATCCACAAAAAAATTGAATCAGCCTTTTTTTAAGCCACTTCATCAAAACCTCTCATAATGAGGGTGGGGGAACGGATTCCGACAGCTGTTTTTTTGCGTCGGATTCTGTTCCCCCCCTCTAATTTTTCTTAGCAGTGAGGTTCAAATACTCAACAAACTTTTGTTTTGCACTTGTCCCCTATAGCCTAGTGGTCTAAGCACTGACATTTAACACTTTTGGGATTTTGACGACCAGAGTTCAAGTCCCGGGTCATTGTTTTTTCTAGGGTTCTTTTTCATACTTTTGGGATTTTGACGACAGATCCCGGGTCATCGTTTTTTTTTTTTTTTTTTTTTTTCATACTTTCCTATCATGGTTAAAAGGCAAAAGATATTCTTTAAACTGATGGCAGTTAAGCTCCATCCACAAAAAAAATTGAATCAGCCTTTTTTTAAGCCACTTCATCAAAACCTCTCATAATGAGGGTGGGGGAACGGATTCCGACAGCTGTTTTTTTGCCGTCGGATTCTGTTCCCCCCCCCCCCCCCCTCTCATTTTTCTTAGCAGTGAGGTTAAAATACTCAACAAACTTTTGTTTTGCACTTGTCCCCTATAGCCTAGTGGTCTAAGCACTGACATTTAACACTTTTGGGATTTTGACGACCAGAGATCAAGTCCCGGGTCATCGTTTTTTTTTCTTGTTTTTTTTCATACTTTTGGGATTTTGACGACAGGTCCCGGGTCATCGTTTTTTTTTTTTTTTTTTTTTTTTTCATACTTTCCTATCATGGTTAAAAGGCAAAAGATATTCTTTAAACTGATGGCAGTTAAGCTCCATCCACAAAAAAATTGAATCAGCCTTTTTTTAAGCCACTTCATCAAAACCTCTCATAATGAGGGTGGGGGAACGGATTCCGACAGCTGTTTTTTTGCGTCGGATTCTGTTCCCCCCCTCTAATTTTTCTTAGCAGTGAGGTTCAAATACTCAACAAACTTTTGTTTTGCACTTGTCCCCTATAGCCTAGTGGTCTAAGCACTGACATTTAACACTTTTGGGATTTTGACGACCAGAGTTCAAGTCCCGGGTCATTGTTTTTTCTAGGGTTTTTTTTCATACTTTTGGGATTTTGACGACAGGTCCCGGGTCATCGTTATTTTTTTTTTTTTTTTTTTTCATACTTTCCTATCATGGTTAAAAGGCAAAAGATATTCTTTAAACTGATGGCAGTTAAGCTCCATCCACAAAAAAAATTGAATCAGCCTTTTTTTAAGCCACTTCATCAAAACCTCTCATAATGAGGGTGGGGGAACGGATTCCGACAGCTGTTTTTTTGCCGTCGGATTCTGTCCCCCCTCCCCCCCCCCCCCCCCCCCCCCCCTCTCATTTTTCTTAGCAGTGAGGTTCAAATACTCAACAAACTTTTGTTTTGCACTTGTCCCCTATAGCCTAGTGGTCTAAGCAATGACATTTAACACTTTTGGGATTTTGATGACCAGAGTTCAAGTCCCGGGTCATCGTTTTTTTTCTTCTTTTTTTTATACTTTTGGGATTTTGACGACAGGTCCCGGGTCATCGTTTTTTTTTTTTTTTTTTTTTTTCATACTTTCCTATCATGGTTAAAAGGCAAAATATATTCTTTAAACTGATGGCAGTTAAGCTCCATCCACAAAAAAATTGATTCAGCTTTTTTTTAAGCCACTTCATAAAAAAACCTCTCATAATGAGGGTGGGGGAACGGATTCCGACAGCTGTTTTTTTGCCGTCGGATTCTGTTCCCCCCCCCCCTCTCATTTTTCTTAGCAGTGAGGTTAAAATACTCAACAAACTTTTGTTTTGCACTTGTCCCCTATAGCCTAGTGTTCTAAGCACTGACATTTAACACTTTTGGGATTTGACGACCAGAGTTCAAGTCCCGGGTCATCGTTTTTTTTTTTTTTTTTTTTATACTTTTGGGATTTTGACGACAGGTCCCGGGTCATCGTTTTTTTTTTTTTTTTTTTTTTTTTTTTCTATCATGGTTAAAAGGCAAAATATATTCTTTAAACTGATGGCAGTTAAGCTCCATCCACAAAAAAATTGAATCAGCCTTTTTTTAAGCCACTTCATCAAAACCTCTCATATTGAGGGTGGGGGAACGGATTCCGACAGCTGTTTTTTTGCCGTCGGATTCTGTTCCCCCCCTCTCTTTTTTCTTAGCAGTGAGGTTCAAATACTTAACAAACTTTTTTTTCTAGTTGTCCCCTATAGCCTAGTGGTCTAAGCACTGACATTTAACACTTTTGGGATTTTGACGACCAGAGTTCAAGTCCCGGGTCATCGTTTTTTCTGGGGGGTTTTTTCATACTTTTGGGATTTTGACGACAGGTCCCGGGACATCGTTTTTTTTTTTTTTTTTTTTTTTTCATACTTTCCTATCATGGTTAAAAGGCAAAAGATATTCTTTAAACTGATGGCAGTTAAGCTCCATCCACAAAAAAATTGAATCAGCCTTTTTTTAAGCCACTTCATCAAAACCTCTCAAAATGAGGGTGGGGGAACGGATTCCGACAGCTGTTTTTTTTGCCGTCGGATTCTGTTCCCCCCCTCTCATTTTTCTTAGCAGTGAGGTTCAAATACTCAACAAACTTTTATTTTGCACTTGTCTCCTATAGCCTAGTGTTCTAAGCACTGACATTTAACACTTTTGGGATTTTGACGACCAGAGTTCAAGTCCCGGGTCATCGTTTTTTTATTATTTTTTTTTATACTTTTGGGATTTTGACGACAGGTCCCGGGTCATCGTTTATTTTTATTTTTTATTTTTTTCTATCATGGTTAAAAGGCAAAATATATTCTTTAAACTGATGGCAGTTAAGCTCCATCCACAAAAAAATTGAATCAGCCTTTTTTTAAGCCACTTCATCAAAACCTCTCATAATGAGGGTGGGGGAACGGATTCCGACAACTGTTTTTTTGCGTCGGATTCTGTTCCCCCCCTCTCATTTTTCTTAGCAGTGAGGTTCAAATACTCAACAAACTTTTGTTTTGCACTTGTCCCCTATAGCCTAGTGGTCTAAGCACTGACATTTAACACTTTTGGGATTTTGACGACCAGAGTTCAAGTCCCGGGTAATTGTTTTTTCTAGGGGTTTTTTTTCATACTTTTGGGATTTTGACGACAGGTTCCGGGTCATCGTTTTTTTTTTTTGTTTTTTTTTCATACTTTCCTATCATGGTTAAAAGGCAAAAGATATTCTTTAAACTGATGGCAGTTAAGCTCCATCCACAAAAAAATTGAATCAGCCTTTTTTTAAGCCACTTCATCAAAACCTCTCATAATGAGGGTGGGGGAACGGATTCCGACAGCTGTTTTTTTGCCGTCGGATTCTCTTCCACCCCTCTCTTTTTTCTTAGCATTGAGGTTCAAATACTTAACAATCTTTTGTTTTCTAGTTGTCTCCTATAGCGGTCTAAGCACTGACATTTAACACTTTTGGGATTTTGATGACCAGAGTTCAAGTCCCGGGTCATCGTTTTTTTTCTTCTTTTTTTTCATACTTTTGGGATTTTGACGACAGGTCATCGTTTTTTTTTGTTTTTTTTTTTTTCATACTTTCCTATCATGGTTAAAAGGCAAAATATATTCTTTAAACTGATGGCAGTTAAGCTCCATCCACAAAAAAATTGAATCAGCCTTTTTTTAAGCCACTTCATCAAAACCTCTCATATTGAGGGTGGGGGAACGGATTCCGACAGCTGTTTTTTTGCCGTCGGATTCTGTTCCACCCCTCTCTTTTTTCTTAGCAGTGAGGTTCAAATACTTAACAAACTTTTGTTTTCTAGTTGTCCCCTATAGCCTATTGGTCTAAGCACTGACATTTAACACTTTTGGGATTTTGACGACCAGAGTTCAAGTCCCGGGTCATCGTTTTTTCTGGGTTTTTTTTTCATACTTTTGGGATTTTGACGACAGGTCCCGGGACATCGTTTTTTTTTTTTTTTTTTTTTTTTTCATACTTTCCTATCATGGTTAAAAGGCAAAAGATATTCTTTAAACTGATGGCAGTTAAGCTCCATCCACAAAACAATTGAAACAGCCTTTTTTTAAGCCACTTCATCAAAACCTCTCATATTGAGGGTGGGGGAACGGATTCGGACAGCTGTTTTTTTGCCGTCGGATTCTGTTCCCCCCCTCTCTTTTTTCTTAGCAGTGAGGTTCAAATACTTAACAAACTTTTGTTTTCTAGTTGTCCCCTATAGCCTAGTGGTCTAAGCACTGACATTTAACACTTTTGGGATTTTGACGACCAGAGTTCAAGTCCCGGGTCATCGTTTTTTTATTATTTTTTTTTATACTTTTGGGATTTTGACGACAGGTCCCGGGTCATCGTTTATTTTTATTTTTTATTTTTTTCTATCATGGTTAAAAGGCAAAATATATTCTTTAAACTGATGGCAGTTAAGCTCCATCCACAAAAAAATTGAATCAGCCTTTTTTTAAGCCACTTCATCAAAACCTCTCATAATGAGGGTGGGGGAACGGATTCCGACAACTGTTTTTTTGCGTCGGATTCTGTTCCCCCCCTCTCATTTTTCTTAGCAGTGAGGTTCAAATACTCAACAAACTTTTGTTTTGCACTTGTCCCCTATAGCCTAGTGGTCTAAGCACTGACATTTAACACTTTTGGGATTTTGACGACCAGAGTTCAAGTCCCGGGTAATTGTTTTTTCTAGGGGTTTTTTTTCATACTTTTGGGATTTTGACGACAGGTTCCGGGTCATCGTTTTTTTTTTTTGTTTTTTTTTCATACTTTCCTATCATGGTTAAAAGGCAAAAGATATTCTTTAAACTGATGGCAGTTAAGCTCCATCCACAAAAAAATTGAATCAGCCTTTTTTTAAGCCACTTCATCAAAACCTCTCATAATGAGGGTGGGGGAACGGATTCCGACAGCTGTTTTTTTGCCGTCGGATTCTCTTCCACCCCTCTCTTTTTTCTTAGCATTGAGGTTCAAATACTTAACAATCTTTTGTTTTCTAGTTGTCTCCTATAGCGGTCTAAGCACTGACATTTAACACTTTTGGGATTTTGATGACCAGAGTTCAAGTCCCGGGTCATCGTTTTTTTTCTTCTTTTTTTTCATACTTTTGGGATTTTGACGACAGGTCATCGTTTTTTTTTTTTTTTTTTTTTTTTCATACTTTCCTATCATGGTTAAAAGGCAAAATATATTCTTTAAACTGATGGCAGTTAAGCTCCATCCACAAAAAAATTGAATCAGCCTTTTTTTAAGCCACTTCATCAAAACCTCTCATATTGAGGGTGGGGGAACGGATTCCGACAGCTGTTTTTTTGCCGTCGGATTCTGTTCCACCCCTCTCTTTTTTCTTAGCAGTGAGGTTCAAATACTTAACAAACTTTTGTTTTCTAGTTGTCCCCTATAGCCTATTGGTCTAAGCACTGACATTTAACACTTTTGGGATTTTGACGACCAGAGTTCAAGTCCCGGGTCATCGTTTTTTCTGGGGTTTTTTTTCATACTTTTGGGATTTTGACGACAGGTCCCGGGACATCGTTTTTTTTTTTTTTTTTTTTTTTTTTCATACTTTCCTATCATGGTTAAAAGGCAAAAGATATTCTTTAAACTGATGGCAGTTAAGCTCCATCCACAAAAAAATTGAATCAGCCTTTTTTTAAGCCACTTCATCAAAACCTCTCAAAATGAGGGTGGGGGAACGGATTCCGACAGCTGTTTTTTTTGCCGTCGGATTCTGTTCCCCCCCTCTCATTTTTCTTAGCAGTGAGGTTCAAATACTCAACAAACTTTTATTTTGCACTTGTCTCCTATAGCCTAGTGTTCTAAGAACTGACATTTAACACTTTTGGGATTTTGACGACCAGAGTTCAAGTCCCAGGTCATAGTTTTTTTTTTTTTTTTTTTTTATACTTTTGGGATTTTGACGACAGGTCCCGGGTCATCGTTTTTTTTTTTTTTTTTTTTTTTTTCTATCATGGTTAAAAGGCAAAATATATTCTGTAAACTGATGGCAGTTAAGCTCCATCCACAAAAAAATTGAATCAGCCTTTTTTTAAGCCACTTCATCAAAACCTCTCATATTGAGGGTGGGGGAACAGATTCCGACAGCTGTTTTTTTGCCGTCGGATTCTGTTCCCCCCCTCTCTTTTTTCTTAGCAGTGAGGTTCAAATACTTAACAAACTTTTGTTTTCTAGTTGTCCCCTATAGCCTAGTGGTCTAAGCACTGACATTTAACACTTTTGGGATTTTGACGACCAGAGTTCAAGTCCCGGGTCATCGTTTTTTTTTCTTGTTTTTTTTCATACTTTTGGGATTTTGACGACAGGTCCCGGGTCATCGTTCTTTTTTTTTGTTTTTTTTTCATACTTTCCTATCATGGTTAAAAGGCAAAAGATATTCTTTAAACTGATGGCAGTTAAGCTCCATCCACAAAAAAATTGAATCAGCCTTTTTTTAAGCCACTTCATCAAAACCTCTCATATTGAGGGTGGGGGAACGGATTCGGACAGCTGTTTTTTTGCCGTCGGATTCTGTTCCCCCCCTCTCTTTTTTCTTAGCAGTGAGGTTCAAATACTTAACAAACTTTTGTTTTCTAGTTGTCCCCTATAGCCTAGTGGTCTAAGCACTGACATTTAACACTTTTGGGATTTTGACGACCAGAGTTCAAGTCCCGGGTCATCGTTTTTTTTTCTTGTTTTTTTTCATACTTTTGGGATTTTGACGACAGGTCCCGGGTCATCGTTTTTTTTTTTTTTTTTTTTTTTTTTCATACTTTCCTATCATGGTTAAAAGGCAAAAGATATTCTTTAAACTGATGGCAGTTAAGCTCCATCCACAAAAAAATTGAATCAGCCTTTTTTTAAGCCACTTCATCAAAACCTCTCATAATGAGGGTGGGGGAACGGATTCCGACAGCTGTTTTTTTGCGTCGGATTCTGTTCCCCCCCTCTAATTTTTCTTAGCAGTGAGGTTCAAATACTCAACAAACTTTTGTTTTGCACTTGTCCCCTATAGCCTAGTGGTCTAAGCACTGACATTTAACACTTTTGGGATTTTGACGACCAGAGTTCAAGTCCCGGGTCATTGTTTTTTCTAGGGGTTTTTTTCATACTTTTGGGATTTTGACGACAGGTCCCGGGTCATCGTTTTTTTTTTTTTTTTTTTTTTTTTTCATACTTTTCTATCATGGTTAAAAGGCAAAAGATATTCTTTAAACTGATGGCAGTTAAGCTCCATCCACAAAAAAATTGAATCAGCCTTTTTTTAAGCCACTTCATCAAAACCTCTCATAATGAGGGTGGGGGAACGGATTCCGACAGCTGTTTTTTTGCCGTCGGATTCTGTCCCCCCTCCCCCCCCCCCTCTCATTTTTCTTAGCAGTGAGGTTCAAATACTCAACAAACTTTTGTTTTGCACTTGTCCCCTATAGCCTAGTGGTCTAAGCAATGACATTTAACACTTTTGGGATTTTGATGACCAGAGTTCAAGTCCCGGGTCATCGTTTTTTTTCTTCTTTTTTTTCATACTTTTGGGATTTTGACGACAGGTCCCGGGTCATCGTTTTTTTTTTTTTCATACTTTCCTATCATGGTTAAAAGGCAAAAGATATTCTTTAAACTGATGGCAGTTAAGCTCCATCCACAAAAAAATTGAATCAGCCTTTTTTTAAGCCACTTCATCAAAACCTCTCATAATGAGGGTGGGGGAACGGATTCCGACAGCTGTTTTTTTGCCGTCGGATTCTGTCCCCCCTCCCCCCCCCCTCTAATTTTTCTTAGCAGTGAGGTTCAAATACTCAACAAACTTTTGTTTTGCACTTGTCCCCTATAGCCTAGTGGTCTAAGCAATGACATTTAACACTTTTGGGATTTTGATGACCAGAGTTCAAGTCCCGGGTCATCGTTTTTTTTCTTCTTTTTTTTCATACTTTTGGGATTTTGACGACAGGTCCCGGGTCATCGTTTTTTTTTTTTTTTTTTTTTTTTCATACTTTCCTATCATGGTTAAAAGGCAAAATATATTCTTTAAACTGATGGCAGTTAAGCTCCATCCACAAAAAAATTGAATCAGCTTTTTTTTAAGCCACTTCATAAAAAAACCTCTCATAATGAGGGTGGGGGAACGGATTCCGACAGCTGTTTTTTTGCCGTCGGATTCTGTCCCCCCCCCCCCCCCCCCTCTCATTTTTCTTAGCAGTGAGGTTAAAATACTCAACAAACTTTTGTTTTGCACTTGTCCCCTATAGCCTAGTGTTCTAAGCACTGACATTTAACACTTTTGGGATTTTGACGACCAGAGTTCAAGTCCCGGGTCATCGTTTTTTTTTTTTTTTTTTTTATACTTTTGGGATTTTGACGACAGGTCCCGGGTCATCGTTTTTTTTTTTTTTTTTTTTTTTTTTCTATCATGGTTAAAAGGCAAAATATATTCTTTAAACTGATGGCAGTTAAGCTCCATCCACAAAAAAATTGAATCAGCCTTTTTTTAAGCCACTTCATCAAAACCTCTCATATTGAGGGTGGGGGAACGGATTCCGACAGCTGTTTTTTTGCCGTCGGATTCTGTTCCCCCCCTCTCTTTTTTCTTAGCAATGAGGTTCAAATACTTAACAAACTTTTGTTTTCTAGTTGTCCCCTATAGCCTAGTGGTCTAAGCACTGACATTTAACACTTTTGGGATTTTGACGACCAGAGTTCAAGTCCCGGGTCATCGTTTTTTTTTCTTGTTTTTTTTCATACTTTTGGGATTTTGACGACAGGTCCCGGGTCATCGTTCTTTTTTTTTGTTTTTTTTTCATACTTTCCTATCATGGTTAAAAGGCAAAAGATATTCTTTAAACTGATGGCAGTTAAGCTCCATCCACAAAAAAATTGAATCAGCCTTTTTTTAAGCCACTTCATCAAAACCTCTCATATTGAGGGCGGGGGAACGGATTCGGACAGCTGTTTTTTTGCCGTCGGATTCTGTTCCCCCCCTCTCTTTTTTCTTAGCAGTGAGGTTCAAATACTTAACAAACTTTTGTTTTCTAGTTGTCCCCTATAGCCTAGTGGTCTAAGCACTGACATTTAACACTTTTGGGATTTTGACGACCAGAGTTCAAGTCCCGGGTCATCGTTTTTTTTTCTTGTTTTTTTTCATACTTTTGGGATTTTGACGACAGGTCCCGGGTCATCGTTTTTTTTTTTTTTTTTTTTTTTTTTCATACTTTCCTATCATGGTTAAAAGGCAAAAGATATTCTTTAAACTGATGGCAGTTAAGCTCCATCCACAAAAAAATTGAATCAGCCTTTTTTTAAGCCACTTCATCAAAACCTCTCATAATGAGGGTGGGGGAACGGATTCCGACAGCTGTTTTTTTGCGTCGGATTCTGTTCCCCCCCTCTAATTTTTCTTAGCAGTGAGGTTCAAATACTCAACAAACTTTTGTTTTGCACTTGTCCCCTATAGCCTAGTGGTCTAAGCACTGACATTTAACACTTTTGGGATTTTGACGACCAGAGTTCAAGTCCCGGGTCATTGTTTTTTCTAGGGGTTTTTTTCATACTTTTGGGATTTTGACGACAGGTCCCGGGTCATCGTTTTTTTTTTTTTTTTTTTTTTTTTCATACTTTTCTATCATGGTTAAAAGGCAAAAGATATTCTTTAAACTGATGGCAGTTAAGCTCCATCCACAAAAAAATTGAATCAGCCTTTTTTTAAGCCACTTCATCAAAACCTCTCATAATGAGGGTGGGGGAACGGATTCCGACAGCTGTTTTTTTGCCGTCGGATTCTGTCCCCCCTCCCCCCCCCCTCTCATTTTTCTTAGCAGTGAGGTTCAAATACTCAACAAACTTTTGTTTTGCACTTGTCCCCTATAGCCTAGTGGTCTAAGCAATGACATTTAACACTTTTGGGATTTTGATGACCAGAGTTCAAGTCCCGGGTCATCGTTTTTTTTCTTCTTTTTTTTCATACTTTTGGGATTTTGACGACAGGTCCCGGGTCATCGTTTTTTTTTTTTTTTTTTTTTTTTTTCATACTTTCCTATCATGGTTAAAAGGCAAAAGATATTCTTTAAACTGATGGCAGTTAAGCTCCATCCACAAAAAAATTGAATCAGCCTTTTTTTAAGCCACTTCATCAAAACCTCTCATAATGAGGGTGGGGGAACGGATTCCGACAGCTGTTTTTTTGCCGTCGGATTCTGTCCCCCCTCCCCCCCCCCTCTAATTTTTCTTAGCAGTGAGGTTCAAATACTCAACAAACTTTTGTTTTGCACTTGTCCCCTATAGCCTAGTGGTCTAAGCAATGACATTTAACACTTTTGGGATTTTGATGACCAGAGTTCAAGTCCCGGGTCATCGTTTTTTTTCTTCTTTTTTTTCATACTTTTGGGATTTTGACGACAGGTCCCGGGTCATCGTTTTTTTTTTTTTTTTTTTTTTTTCATACTTTCCTATCATGGTTAAAAGGCAAAATATATTCTTTAAACTGATGGCAGTTAAGCTCCATCCACAAAAAAATTGAATCAGCTTTTTTTTAAGCCACTTCATAAAAAAACCTCTCATAATGAGGGTGGGGGAACGGATTCCGACAGCTGTTTTTTTGCCGTCGGATTCTGCCCCCCCCCCCCCCCCCCCTCTCATTTTTCTTAGCAGTGAGGTTAAAATACTCAACAAACTTTTGTTTTGCACTTGTCCCCTATAGCCTAGTGTTCTAAGCACTGACATTTAACACTTTTGGGATTTTGACGACCAGAGTTCAAGTCCCGGGTCATCGTTTTTTTTTTTTTTTTTTTTATACTTTTGGGATTTTGACGACAGGTCCCGGGTCATCGTTTTTTTTTTTTTTTTTTTTTTTTTTCTATCATGGTTAAAAGGCAAAATATATTCTTTAAACTGATGGCAGTTAAGCTCCATCCACAAAAAAATTGAATCAGCCTTTTTTTAAGCCACTTCATCAAAACCTCTCATATTGAGGGTGGGGGAACGGATTCCGACAGCTGTTTTTTTGCCGTCGGATTCTGTTCCCCCCCTCTCTTTTTTCTTAGCAATGAGGTTCAAATACTTAACAAACTTTTGTTTTCTAGTTGTCCCCTATAGCCTAGTGGTCTAAGCACTGACATTTAACACTTTTGGGATTTTGACGACCAGAGTTCAAGTCCCGGGTCATCGTTTTTTCTGGGGGGTTTTTTCATACTTTTGGGATTTTGACGACAGGTCCCGGGTCATCGTTTTTTTTTTTTTTTTTTTTTTTCATACTTTCCTATCATGGTTAAAAGGCAAAATATATTCTTTAAACTGATGGCAGTTAAGCTCCATCCACAAAAAAATTGAATCAGCTTTTTTTTAAGCCACATCATAAAAAAACCTCTCATAATGAGGGTGGGGGAACGGATTCCGACAGCTGTTTTTTTGCCGTCGGATTCTGTTTCCCCCCCCCCCCCCCCTCTCTCATTTTTCTTAGCAGTGAGGTTAAAATACTCAAAAAACTTTTGTTTTGCACTTGTCCCCTATAGCCTAGTGGTCTAAGCACTGACATTTAACACTTTTGGGATTTTGACGACCAGAGTTCAAGTCCCGGGTCATCGTTTTTTTTTCTTGTTTTTTTTCATACTTTTGGGATTTTGACGACAGGTCCCGGGTCATCGTTTTTTTTTTTTTTTTTTTTTTTTTCATACTTTCCTATCATGGTTAAAAGGCAAAAGATATTCTTTAAACTGATGGCAGTTAAGCTCCATCCACAAAAAAATTGAATCAGCCTTTTTTTAAGCCACTTCATCAAAACCTCTCATAATGAGGGTGGGGGAACGGATTCCGACAGCTGTTTTTTTGCGTCGGATTCTGTTCCCCCCCTCTAATTTTTCTTAGCAGTGAGGTTCAAATACTCAACAAACTTTTGTTTTGCACTTGTCCCCTATAGCCTAGTGGTCTAAGCACTGACATTTAACACTTTTGGGATTTTGACGACCAGAGTTCAAGTCCCGGGTCATTGTTTTTTCTAGGGTTTTTTTTCGTACTTTTGGGATTTTGACGACAGGTCCCGGGTCATCGTTTTTTTTTTTTTTTTTTTTTTTTTTCATACTTTCCTATCATGGTTAAAAGGCAAAAGATATTCTTTAAACTGATGGCAGTTAAGCTCCATCCACAAAAAAATTGAATCAGCCTTTTTTTAAGCCACTTCATCAAAACCTCTCAATGAGGGTGGGGGAACGGATTCCGACAGCTGTTTTTTTGCCGTCGGATTCTGTCGTCCCCCCCCCCCTCTCATTTTTCTTAGCAGTGAGGTTCAAATACTCAACAAACTTTTGTTTAGCACTTGTCCCCTATAGCCTAGTGGTCTAAGCAATGACATTTAACACTTTTGGGATTTTGATGACCAGAGTTCAAGTCCCGGGTCATCGTTTTTTTTGGGGGTTTTTTTCATACTTTTGGGATTTTGACGACAGGTCCCGGGGTCATCGTTTTTTTTTTTTTTTTTTTTTTTTCATACTTTCCCATCATGGTTAAAAGGCAAAAGATATTCTTTAAACTGATGGCAGTTAAGCTCCATCCACAAAACAATTGAAACAGCCTTTTTTTAAGCCACTTCATCAAAACCTCTCATATTGTGGGTGGGGGAACGGATTCCGACAGCTGTTTATTTGCCGTCGGATTCTGTCCCCCCCCTGTCATTTTTCTTAGCAGTGAGGTTCAAATACTTAACAAACTTTTGTTTTCTAGTTGTCCCCTATAGCCTAGTGGTCTAAGCACTGACATTTAACACTTTTGGGATTTTGACTACCAGAGTTCAAGTCCCGGGTCATCGTTTTTTCTGGGGGGTTTTTTCATACTTTTGGGATTTTGACGACAGGTCCCGGGTCATCGTTTTTTTTTTTTTTTTTTTTTTTTCATACTTTCCTATCATGGTTAAAAGGCAAAATATATTCTTTAAACTGATGGCAGTTAAGCTCCATCCACAAAAAAATTGAATCAGCTTTTTTTTAAGCCACTTCATAAAAAAACCTCTCATAATGAGGGTGGGGGAACGGATTCCGACAGCTGTTTTTTTGCCGTCGGATTCTGTTCCCCCCCCCCCCCCCCCCCTCTCATTTTTCTTAGCAGTGAGGTTAAAATACTCAAAAAACTTTTGTTTTGCACTTGTCCCCTATAGCCTAGTGTTCTAAGCACTGACATTTAACACTTTTGGGATTTTGACGACCAGAGTTCAAGTCCCGGGTCATCGTTTTTTTTTTTTTTTTTTTTATACTTTTGGGATTTTGACGACAGGTCCCGGGTCATCGTTTTTTTTTTTTTTTTTTTTTTTTTTCTATCATGGTTAAAAGGCAAAATATATTCTTTAAACTGATGGCAGTTAAGCTCCATCCACAAAAAAATTGAATCAGCCTTTTTTTAAGCCACTTCATCAAAACCTCTCATATTGAGGGTGGGGGAACGGATTCGGACAGCTGTTTTTTTGCCGTCGGATTCTGTTCCCCCCCTCTCTTTTTTCTTAGCAGTGAGGTTCAAATACTTAACAAACTTTTGTTTTCTAGTTGTCCCCTATAGCCTAGTGGTCTAAGCACTGACATTTAACACTTTTGGGATTTTGACGACCAGAGATCAAGTCCCGGGTCATCGTTTTTTTTTCTTGTTTTTTTTCATACTTTTGGGATTTTGACGACAGGTCCCGGGTCATCGTTTTTTTTTTTTTTTTTTTTTTTTTCATACTTTCCTATCATGGTTAAAAGGCAAAAGATATTCTTTAAACTGATGGCAGTTAAGCTCCATCCACAAAAAAATTGAATCAGCCTTTTTTTAAGCCACTTCATCAAAACCTCTCATAATGAGGGTGGGGGAACGGATTCCGACAGCTGTTTTTTTGCGTCGGATTCTGTTCCCCCCCTCTAATTTTTCTTAGCAGTGAGGTTCAAATACTCAACAAACTTTTGTTTTGCACTTGTCCCCTATAGCCTAGTGGTCTAAGCACTGACATTTAACACTTTTGGGATTTTGACGACCAGAGTTCAAGTCCCGGGTCATTGTTTTTTCTAGGGTTTTTTTTCATACTTTTGGGATTTTGACGACAGGTCCCGGGTCATCGTTATTTTTTTTTATTTTTTTTCATACTTTCCTATCATGGTTAAAAGGCAAAAGATATTCTTTAAACTGATGGCAGTTAAGCTCCATCCACAAAAAAAATTGAATCAGCCTTTTTTTAAGCCACTTCATCAAAACCTCTCATAATGAGGGTGGGGGAACGGATTCCGACAGCTGTTTTTTTGCCGTCGGATTCTGTCCCCCCTCCCCCCCCCCTCTCATTTTTCTTAGCAGTGAGGTTCAAATACTCAACAAACTTTTGTTTTGCACTTGTCCCCTATAGCCTAGTGGTCTAAGCAATGACATTTAACACTTTTGGGATTTTGATGACCAGAGTTCAAGTCCCGGGTCATCGTTTTTTTTCTTCTTTTTTTTATACTTTTGGGATTTTGACGACAGGTCCCGGGTCATCGTTTTTTTTTTTTTTTTCATACTTTCCTATCATGGTTAAAAGGCAAAATATATTCTTTAAACTGATGGCAGTTAAGCTCCATCCACAAAAAAATTGATTCAGCTTTTTTTTAAGCCACTTCATAAAAAAACCTCTCATAATGAGGGTGGGGGAACGGATTCCGACAGCTGTTTTTTTGCCGTCGGATTCTGTTTCCCCCCCCCCCCCCCCCCCCCCCTCATTTTTCTTAGCAGTGAGGTTAAAATACTCAACAAACTTTTGTTTTGCACTTGTCCCCTATAGCCTAGTGTTCTAAGCACTGACATTTAACACTTTTGGGATTTTGACGACCAGAGTTCAAGTCCCGGGTCATCGTTTTTTTTTTTTTTTTTTTTATACTTTTGGGATTTTGACGACAGGTCCCGGGTCATCGTTTTTTTTTTTTTTTTTTTTTTTTTTTTTTCTATCATGGTTAAAAGGCAAAATATATTCTTTAAACTGATGGCAGTTAAGCTCCATCCACAAAAAAATTGAATCAGCCTTTTTTTAAGCCACTTCATCAAAACCTCTCATATTGAGGGTGGGGGAACGGATTCCGACAGCTGTTTTTTTGCCGTCGGATTCTGTTCCCCCCCTCTCTTTTTTCTTAGCAGTGAGGTTCAAATACTTAACAAACTTTTTTTTCTAGTTGTCCCCTATAGCCTAGTGGTCTAAGCACTGACATTTAACACTTTTGGGATTTTGACGACCAGAGTTCAAGTCCCGGGTCATCGTTTTTTCTGGGGGTTTTTTTCATACTTTTGGGATTTTGACGACAGGTCCCGGGACATCGTTTTTTTTTTTTTTTTTTTTTTTTCATACTTTCCTATCATGGTTAAAAGGCAAAAGATATTCTTTAAACTGATGGCAGTTAAGCTCCATCCACAAAAAAATTGAATCAGCCTTTTTTTAAGCCACTTCATCAAAACCTCTCAAAATGAGGGTGGGGGAACGGATTCCGACAGCTGTTTTTTTTGCCGTCGGATTCTGTTCCCCCCCTCTCATTTTTCTTAGCAGTGAGGTTCAAATACTCAACAAACTTTTATTTTGCACTTGTCTCCTATAGCCTAGTGTTCTAAGCACTGACATTTAACACTTTTGGGATTTTGACGACCAGAGTTCAAGTCCCGGGTCATCGTTTTTTTATTATTTTTTTTTATACTTTTGGGATTTTGACGACAGGTCCCGGGTCATCGTTTATTTTTATTTTTTATTTTTTTCTATCATGGTTAAAAGGCAAAATATATTCTTTAAACTGATGGCAGTTAAGCTCCATCCACAAAAAAATTGAATCAGCCTTTTTTTAAGCCACTTCATCAAAACCTCTCATAATGAGGGTGGGGGAACGGATTCCGACAACTGTTTTTTTGCGTCGGATTCTGTTCCCCCCCTCTCATTTTTCTTAGCAGTGAGGTTCAAATACTCAACAAACTTTTGTTTTGCACTTGTCCCCTATAGCCTAGTGGTCTAAGCACTGACATTTAACACTTTTGGGATTTTGACGACCAGAGTTCAAGTCCCGGGTAATTGTTTTTTCTAGGGGTTTTTTTTCATACTTTTGGGATTTTGACGACAGGTTCCGGGTCATCGTTTTTTTTTTTTTTTTTTTTTTCATACTTTCCTATCATGGTTAAAAGGCAAAAGATATTCTTTAAACTGATGGCAGTTAAGCTCCATCCACAAAAAAATTGAATCAGCCTTTTTTTAAGCCACTTCATCAAAACCTCTCATAATGAGGGTGGGGGAACGGATTCCGACAGCTGTTTTTTTGCCGTCGGATTCTCTTCCACCCCTCTCTTTTTTCTTAGCATTGAGGTTCAAATACTTAACAATCTTTTGTTTTCTAGTTGTCTCCTATAGCGGTCTAAGCACTGACATTTAACACTTTTGGGATTTTGATGACCAGAGTTCAAGTCCCGGGTCATCGTTTTTTTTCTTCTTTTTTTTCATACTTTTGGGATTTTGACGACAGGTCATCGTTTTTTTTTTTTTTTTTTTTTTTCATACTTTCCTATCATGGTTAAAAGGCAAAATATATTCTTTAAACTGATGGCAGTTAAGCTCCATCCACAAAAAAATTGAATCAGCCTTTTTTTAAGCCACTTCATCAAAACCTCTCATATTGAGGGTGGGGGAACGGATTCCGACAGCTGTTTTTTTGCCGTCGGATTCTGTTCCACCCCTCTCTTTTTTCTTAGCAGTGAGGTTCAAATACTTAACAAACTTTTGTTTTCTAGTTGTCCCCTATAGCCTATTGGTCTAAGCACTGACATTTAACACTTTTGGGATTTTGACGACCAGAGTTCAAGTCCCGGGTCATCGTTTTTTCTGGGGGTTTTTTTCATACTTTTGGGATTTTGACGACAGGTCCCGGGACATCGTTTTTTTTTTTTTTTTTTTTTTTTTCATACTTTCCTATCATGGTTAAAAGGCAAAAGATATTCTTTAAACTGATGGCAGTTAAGCTCCATCCACAAAAAAATTGAATCAGCCTTTTTTTAAGCCACTTCATCAAAACCTCTCAAAATGAGGGTGGGGGAACGGATTCCGACAGCTGTTTTTTTTGCCGTCGGATTCTGTTCCCCCCCTCTCATTTTTCTTAGCAGTGAGGTTCAAATACTCAACAAACTTTTATTTTGCACTTGTCTCCTATAGCCTAGTGTTCTAAGAACTGACATTTAACACTTTTGGGATTTTGACGACCAGAGTTCAAGTCCCAGGTCATAGTTTTTTTTTTTTTTTTTTTTTATACTTTTGGGATTTTGACGACAGGTCCCGGGTCATCGTTTTTTTTTTTTTTTGTTTTTTTTTCTATCATGGTTAAAAGGCAAAATATATTCTGTAAACTGATGGCAGTTAAGCTCCATCCACAAAAAAATTGAATCAGCCTTTTTTTAAGCCACTTCATCAAAACCTCTCATATTGAGGGTGGGGGAACGGATTCCGACAGCTGTTTTTTTGCCGTCGGATTCTGTTCCCCCCCTCTCTTTTTTCTTAGCAGTGAGGTTCAAATACTTAACAAACTTTTGTTTTCTAGTTGTCCCCTATAGCCTAGTGGTCTTAAGCACTGACATTTAACACTTTTGGGATTTTGACGACCAGAGTTCAAGTCCCGGGTCATCGTTTTTGTTTTTGTTTTTTTTCATACTTTTGGGAATTGACGACAGTTCCCGGGTCATCGTTTTTTTTTTTTTTTTTCATACTTTCCTATCATGGTTAAAAGGCAAAAGATATTCTTTAAACTGATGGCAGTTAAGCTCCATCAACAAAAAAAATGAATCAGCCTTTTTTTAAGCCACTTCATCAAAACCTCTCATATTGAGGGTGGGGGAACGGATTCCTTCAGCTGTTTTTTTGCCGTCGGATTTTGTTCCCCCCCCCTCTCATTTTTCTTATCAGTGAGGTTCAAATACTCAACAAACTTTTGTTTTGCACTTGTCCCCTATAGCCTAGTTGTCTAAGCACTGACATTTAACACTTTTGGGATTTTGACGACCAGAGTTCAAGTCCCGGGTCATTGTTTTTTTTTTTTTTTTCTTTTCATACTTTTGGGATTTTGACGACAGGTTTTTTTTATATTTTCCTATCATGGTTAAAAGGCTAAATATATTCTTTAAACTGATGGCAGTTAAGCTCCATCCACAAAAAAATTGAATCAGCCTTTTTTTAAGCCACTTCATCAAAACCTCTCATATTGAGGGTGGGGGAACGGATTCCGACAGCTGTTTTTTTGCCGTCGGATTCTGTTCCCCCCCTCTCTTTTTTCTTAGCAGTGAGGTTCAAATACTTAACAAACTTTTGTTTTCTAGTTGTCTCCTATAGCCTAGTGGTCTAAGCACTGACATTTAACACTTTTGGGATTTTGACGACCAGAGTTCAAGTCCCGGGTCATCGTTTTTTCTGGGGGGTTCAAATACTTAACAAACTTTTGTTTTCTAGTTGTCTCCTATAGCCTAGTGGTCTAAGCACTGACATTTAACACTTTTGGGATTTTGACGACCAGAGTTCAAGTCCCGGGTCATTGTTTTTTTTTTTTTTTTCTTTTCATACTTTTGGGATTTTGACGACAGGTTTTTTTTATATTTTCCTATCATGGTTAAAAGGCTAAATATATTCTTTAAACTGATGGCAGTTAAGCTCCATCCACAAAAAAATTGAATCAGCCTTTTTTTAAGCCACTTCATCAAAACCTCTCATATTGAGGGTGGGGGAACGGATTCCGACAGCTGTTTTTTTGCCGTCGGATTCTGTTCCCCCCCTCTCTTTTTTCTTAGCAGTGAGGTTCAAATACTTAACAAACTTTTGTTTTCTAGTTGTCTCCTATAGCCTAGTGGTCTAAGCACTGACATTTAACACTTTTGGGATTTTGACGACCAGAGTTCAAGTCCCGGGTCATCGTTTTTTCTGGGGGGTTCAAATACTTAACAAACTTTTGTTTTCTAGTTGTCTCCTATAGCCTAGTGGTCTAAGCACTGACATTTAACACTTTTGGGATTTTGACGACCAGAGTTCAAGTCCCGGGTCATTGTTTTTTTTTTTTTTTTCTTTTCATACTTTTGGGATTTTGACGACAGGTTTTTTTTATATTTTCCTATCATGGTTAAAAGGCTAAATATATTCTTTAAACTGATGGCAGTTAAGCTCCATCCACAAAAAAATTGAATCAGCCTTTTTTTAAGCCACTTCATCAAAACCTCTCATATTGAGGGTGGGGGAACGGATTCCGACAGCTGTTTTTTTGCCGTCGGATTCTGTTCCCCCCCTCTCTTTTTTCTTAGCAGTGAGGTTCAAATACTTAACAAACTTTTGTTTTCTAGTTGTCTCCTATAGCCTAGTGGTCTAAGCACTGACATTTAACACTTTTGGGATTTTGACGACCAGAGTTCAAGTCCCGGGTCATCGTTTTTTCTGGGGGGTTCAAATACTTAACAAACTTTTGTTTTCTAGTTGTCTCCTATAGCCTAGTGGTCTAAGCACTGACATTTAACACTTTTGGGATTTTGACGACCAGAGTTCAAGTCCCGGGTCATTGTTTTTTTTTTTTTTTTCTTTTCATACTTTTGGGATTTTGACGACAGGTTTTTTTTATATTTTCCTATCATGGTTAAAAGGCTAAATATATTCTTTAAACTGATGGCAGTTAAGCTCCATCCACAAAAAAATTGAATCAGCCTTTTTTTAAGCCACTTCATCAAAACCTCTCATATTGAGGGTGGGGGAACGGATTCCGACAGCTGTTTTTTTGCCGTCGGATTCTGTTCCCCCCCTCTCTTTTTTCTTAGCAGTGAGGTTCAAATACTTAACAAACTTTTGTTTTCTAGTTGTCTCCTATAGCCTAGTGGTCTAAGCACTGACATTTAACACTTTTGGGATTTTGACGACCAGAGTTCAAGTCCCGGGTCATCGTTTTTTCTGGGGGGTTTTTTCATACTTTTGGGATTTTGACGACAGGTCCTGGATCATGTTTTTTTTTTTTTTTTTTTTTTTTTCATACTTTCCTATCATGGTTAAAAGGCAAAAGATATTCTTTAAACTGATGGCAGTTAAGCTCCATCCACAAAAAAATTGAATCAGCCTTTTTTTAAGCCACTTCATCAAAACCTCTCAAAATGAGGGTGGGGGAACGGATTCCGACAGCTGTTTTTTTGATTCGGATTCTGTTCCCCCCCTCTCATTTTTCTTATCAGTGAGGTTCAAATACTCAACAAACTTTTGTTTTGCACTTGTCCCCTATAGCCTAGTTGTCTAAGCACTGACATTTAACACTTTTGGGATTTTGACGACCAGAGTTCAAGTCCCGGGTCATCGTTTTTTTTTTTTTTTTTTCATACTTTTGGGATTTTGACGACAGGTCCCGGGTCATCGTTTTTTTTTTATTTTTTTATTTTCCTATCATGGTTAAAAGGCAAAATATATTCTTTAAACTGATGGCAGTTAAGCTCCATCCACAAAAAAATTTAATCAGCCTTTTTTTAAGCCACTTCATCAAAACCTCTCATATTGAGGGTGGGGGAACGGATTCCGACAGCTGTTTTTTTGCCGTCGGATTCTGTTCCCCCCCTCTCTTTTTTCTTAGCAGTGAGGTTCAAATACTTAACAAACTTTTGTTTTCTAGTTGTCTCCTATAGCCTAGTGGTCTAAGCACTGACATTTAACACTTTTGGGATTTTGACGACAAGAGTTCAAGTCCCGGGTCATCGTTTTTTCTGGGGGGTTTTTTCATACTTTTGGGATTTTGACGACAGGTCCCGGATCATGTTTTTTTTTTTTTTTTTTTTTTACTTTCCTATCATGGTTAAAAGGCAAAAGATATTCTTTAAACTGATGGCAGTTAAGCTCCATCCACAAAAAAATTGAATCAGCCTTTTTTTAAGCCACTTCATCAAAACCTCTCAAAATGAGGGTGGGGGAACGGATTCCGACAGCTGTTTTTTTGGGTCGGATTCTGTTCCCCCCCTCTCATTTTTCTTAGCAGTGAGGTTCAAATACTCAACAAACTTTTGTTTTGCACTTGTCCCCTATAGCCTAGTGGTCTAAGCACTGACATTTAACACTTTTGAGATTTTGACGACAAGAGTTCAAGTCCCGGGTCATCTTTTTTTTTCTTCTTTTTTTTCATACTTTTGGGATTTTGACGACAGGTCCCGGGTCATCGTTTTTTTTTTTTTTTTTTTTTTCATACTTTCCTATCATGGTTAAAAGGCAAAAGATATTCTTTAAACTGATGGCAGTTAAGCTCCATCCACAAAAAAATTGAATCAGCCTTTTTTTAAGCCACTTCATCAAAACCTCTCATAATGAGGGTGGGGGAACGGATTCCGACAGCTGTTTTTTTGCCGTCGGATTCTGTCCCCCCCCCCCCCCCCTCTCATTTTTCTTAGCAGTGAGGTTCAAATACTCAACAAACTTTTGTTTTCTAGTTGTCCCCTATAGCCTAGTGGTCTAAGCACTGACATTTAACACTTTTGGGATTTTGACGACCAGAGTTCAAGTCCCGGGTCATCGTTTTTTTTTCTTCTTCTTTTTTCATACTTTTGGGATTTTGACGACAGGTCCCGGGTCATCGTTTTTTTTTTTTTTTTTTTTGTTTCATACTTTCCTATCATGGTTAAAAGGCAAAAGATATTCTTTAAACTGATGGCAGTTAAGCTCCATCCACAAAAAAATTGAATCAGCCTTTTTTTAAGCCACTTCATCAAAACCTCACAAAATGAGGGTGGGGGAACGGATTCCGACAGCTGTTTTTTTGCGTCGGATTCTGTTCCCCCCCTCTCATTTTTCTTAGCAGTGAGGTTCAAATACTCAACAAACTTTTGTTTTGCACTTGTCCCCTATAGCCTAGTGGTCTAAGCACTGACATTTAACACTTTTGGGATTTTGATGACCAGAGTTCAAGTCCCGGGTCATCGTTTTTTTTTTATTTTTTTTCAAACTTTTGGGATTTTGACGACAGGGCCCGGGTCATCGTTTTTTTTTTTTTTTTTTTTTTTCATACTTTCCTATCATGGTTAAAAGGCAAAAGATATTCTTTAAACTGATGGCAGTTAAGCTCCATCCACAAAAAAATTGAATCAGCCTTTTTTTAAGCCACTTCATCAAAACCTCTCATAATGAGGGTGGGGGAACGGATTCCGACAGCTGTTTTTTTGCCGTCGGATTCTGTTCCCCCCCTCTCTTTTTTCTTAGCAGTGAGGTTCAAATACTTAACAAACTTTTGTTTTCTATTTGTCCCCTATAGCCTAGTGGTCTAAGCACTGACATTTAACGTTTTTCGCATTTTGATGACCAGAGTTCAAGTCCCGGGTCATCGTTTTTCTTCTTCTTCTTCTTTTTTCATACTTTTGGGATTTTGACGACAGGTCCCGGGTCATCGTTTTTTTTTTTTTTTTTTTTTTTTTCATACTTTCCTATCATGGTTAAAAGGCAAAAGATATTCTTTAAACTGATGGCAGTTAAGCTCCATCCACAAAAAAATTGAATCAGCCTTTTTTTAAGCCACTTCATCAAAACCTCTCATAATGAGGGTGGGGGAACGGATTCCGACAGCTGTTTTTTTGCCGTCGGATTTTCTTAGCAGTGAGGTTCAAATACTCAACAAACTTTTGTGCTCTTGTCCCGTATAGCCTAGTGGTCTAAGCACTGACATTTAACACTTTTGGGATTTTGATGACCAGAGTTCAAGTCCCGGGTCATCGTTTTTCCTATCATGGTTAAAAGGCAAAATATATTCTTTAAACTGATGGCAGTTAAGCTCCATCCACAAAAAAAATCAATCAGCCTTTTTTTAAGCCAAAATATTTCTGGCCAAATAATCCTCAATTTTGAACTTTTCATACATACTCATAGACAACTTCTGATGCTTGATTAGCCATATTGAAGTCCATTTAGAAGTCCATATCTTGACGGATTGAATTTATTTCTGGTCAAAGGGTCCTAATTGGTTTTAAACTATATAAATTTAGAGACTCCTGATGTAAATCAGCCATTCAGAATTCCATATTTGACCTACTGAACATATTTTTGGCCAAAGAGCCCTCAATCTTGAACTTTCTACATATACTCACTGACTCTTCTGATGCTTCATAAGCCATATATGGCAATTTCTGACCTATTGAACTTATATCCGGTCAAAGGGTCCTCAAAAGTTTTTAAACAATATAAAGTTATAGACTACTTTTGATGAAAAATATGCCATACAGAGTCTTTGAAATCTATCTTTCTAAACATATTGACTCCTTCTGGTATTAAATCAGCCATTCAGAATTCCATATTTGACCTACTGAAAAAATAACTGGCCAAAGAGTACTCATAGATTAACACTATACATTCAGATTGATTTCTTCTGAGGTTATATCAGACTGAAAAAAGTCCATATTTGACTTTCTGAAAATTGTTCTGGCCATAGACTACTCGAAAATTTAACTTTCAATACATACTCATTGACTACTTCTGATTCTTTATAAGCCATATATGGCCATATCTGACCTATTGAACTAATTTCCGGTCAAAGGGTCCTCAAAAGCTTTTAAACAATATAAAGTTATAGACTACTTTTGAGGAAAAATCTGCCATACGAGTCTTTAAACTCTATCCTTCTAAACATATTGACTCCTTCTGGTGTTAAATCAGAAAACTTTCAATACATACTCATAGACTCCTTTTGATGCTTCATAAGCCATATATGGCCATATCTGACCTATTGAACTTATTTCCGGTCACTTTCTATACATTCTCGTTAACACCTTCTGATATTACGTCAGCCATACAGAAGTCCATATTTTGACCAAAGGAACATATTTCTGGCCAAAGAGTCCTCAATCTTGAACTTTCTACACATACTCATAATCTCCTTCTGATGCTTCATAAGCCATATATTGGCCATATCTGACCTATTGAACTTATTTCCGGTCAAAGGGTCCTAAGTTTAAAAAAAGTCCTAAGTTTTAAAGAGTACTTTTGATGAAAAATCTGCCATACAGAGTCTTTGAATTCTGTATACAGAGGTCACTTTTTGACTTACTGGACATAATCCTGGTCAAAGAGTTCCTGAACATCAACTTGCTATTCATAAAGATTGACTTGTTGGTTATATTAGCAATACAGAGGTCCATATTTGACCCTAGGAAAATATTTCTGGCCAAATAATCCTCAATCTTGAACTTTCCATACATACTCATAGACAACTTCTGATGCTTGATTAGCCATATTGAAGTCCATTTAGAAGTCCATATCTTGACTGATTGAACTTATTTCTGGTCAAAGGTTAATTGGTTTTAAACTATATTACATATTTTTGGCCAAAGAGTCCTCAATCTTGATTTTTCTATACATGCACTTTTGACTCCTTTTGATGCGTCATAAGCCATATATGGCCATATCTGACCTTTTGAACTTATATCCGGTCAAAGGGTCCTCAAAAGTTTTTAAAAAATATAAAGTTATAGACTACTTTTTGATGAAAAATCTGCTGTCTTCCATTACAATAACATTACGAGAAGTCAGTCTGCATGTATAGTGAGTTAATGTTCATGGACTCTGGCCAGAAATAAGTTCAATAGGTCAGATATTGACATATATATGGCTTATGATGCATCAGAAGGAGTCTATGAGTATTCACAGAAAGATGAAGATCGAGGATTCTTTGGCCAGAAATACTTGCTGATGTAAAATCAGAAGGAATCTAAGAGAAAGTATAGACATTTCAAGATCGAGTACTTTAGGGACATAATTAAGTTGAGATGGTCAAAAGAGACCTCTGTATGGCTGATTTAACATCAGAAGGAGTCTCTAAGTTTATATTGTTTAAATCCATTTGAGGACCCTGAAACCAGAAATAAGTTCAATTCAAAAGGTCAGATATGGACTACTGTCTTCCTGATATAACATTACGAGAAGTCAGTCTGTATGTATACTGAGTTAATCAATCCGAAGTGCGTGAAAGATACTTGCAATTGCAATATAATGTTGCATCGCTTGCTTATACGCTCAAGCGTTGTGCATTGAAGAATAACAATACAAGTATCATGCACTTTGTTGCATTACAATGCATTCAAGAAATAACTGAATCCAAAGTGCACTGAAGATATTTGCAATGCAACCTGCTGTTACATCGCTTTGCACTTACGTTAATCCGTTGTGCATTAAAGAATAATAATAAAGTAACATGCACTTTGTTGCATGCCAATGCATTCAAGAACTAACTCATGGTGAAGTGTATATAAGTAACACATATATTTATAATATATTAACCAGACAGACTCTTCATTAGTTGCTAATGAGGCAATCAATAATTAATAGCTTAGATAATCATTAGTAATACATTAATTCAGTATTATCTGTGCATTAGTTAAGCATGAATTAATGCTTATTAGTGCACCCTTATTGTAAAGCGTTACCACCTTTTCTGCTGTATTGCATTGTATAAAATATCTAAGTTTGTGCATTGAGAAGACAAAAAGCTTATAAAAGCTTATAAAAGCCATGGATTAACATGCGCTAACTTAAGAGCTGAAATGTAAAGCAACTGCACACGTTATATCTTATTCCGTTTGTGTGAGATAACACGTGTAATGATTGCAATACATACGTTTAAACTTAATCCGATGTGCATTGAAGAGGTGACACATAACATTTACTGTTTCATATTCGATCTAATAAGCATAAATGACTTCTGTTACAGCAATAATTCGTTTGTTTTCTTGCACGCAAAGCAAGAAACAACTTATAAGGTCGCACTTATTAAAAGTGGTTTTTTTTTTACATTAAAAAAGATATCAAATAAAAAAGCATTTTCGCAGCTGTCAGAGAAATTCTTTGCACAGCAGGAACGAAACAATGAAAGGCGTATCACAGGGAGGATTACTATAGTTTATTCAATGAAATTTGTGCTTATTTGCAATGCATTTTATTGCATTCCTGCTGTGCATTTCAGAGATGAAAGCAATGATAACACGAAAAATATGCCATGATTTATGGACGATTGCTGCCATCTATTGGAAAGCAACCAGAAATAAAATAATATGACATTTCAGCCGCTAGATGGCTGCAGAGATCCGTGAATAAATCCACTGGCTCACTGGCCATTTCCACACATATAGCTACATCTTTTCACGGTTTTCCTTTAGAAATTAGAATATGAGGGAAATAAATAAAATCCCATAAAAAATATGCAGATATGCAAATAAAATACATTTGAATACTTTTAATAAGAACATGTCTAAGATAAAAAAAGCACGTGTTATGTGTGTGTAGGCAATGCAATGAGTGGATATTATTGAGATATGAGCTAAAGTACTTATAATCTGTAATGCAAACACACATTTCTCATATGGTTGTTATGAGCTTCTAATCACAGCAATAATTCGTCTTTGCTTGTTAGTTCTTGAAAGAAATCTTAACACAACAACAATCTTTCATAATAGAAATCCACGAAACTAGTATATATTGTGTTCTCGCTTCTATAACAGTTATAATTCGTGAAAATGATAATTCGACAAAAGCTTATAAATGAAAATAATATGCAATTTCAACTAAAGCCACTAGATGGCATCGATGGCATTTTCCATTTCCATACAAGTATAAATCTTTACACAGGTATCTCATTTACATTTTTACTTAGACATTAGAAAAATGTCACAACTAAATATCCTAATTTAAAGGATTTCTCCTTTGCAAGAAATGTCAATTAAACATATTTATACATCGTTCATTTCAAAAGTTCAATGTTGTGTAATAGCAGTAATATGATCACGCAAAAGACCCATTCAAATACACTCTAAAAAATGCTGTGTTGTTTCAAGTCAAGTCAAGTCACCTTTATTTATATAGCGCTTTTTACAATACAGATTGTATCAAAGCAGCTTCACAGTGATAACATGAAAATAATACAAAAAACAATTTCATCATTGTCCACCTTTAAGGCAGATCTATAATATTGTTGAATATTAAATGTCCCCAACTAAGCAAGCCAGAAGGTAAGGCAACAGTGGCAAGGAACCAAAACTCCATCAGTTGACAGAAGGGAGAATAAAACCTTGGGAGAACCCAGGCTCAGTCGGGGGCCAGTTCTCCTCTGGCCAACGAGCGAACAGTGTATGATTATGATTCAGGAGCATTACCGGTTTAGAAGTTCAGAATGAATCAGAGTATTTGTCCAGCTCCTGTTTGTTGAAGTCGGAGTGGAGAGGAGGAGAGACTGGTTGACACTTCAGGTCAGCGGCGTCGTCGTGTCCTGGCACTGGTCCTTCATCAGATCTGGATACGGCCTGGTTCCGGTGGACAGCGGTAAACCTCGGGATAGACAGAGAGACTAATATTAGCGTAGACGCCATCCTTCTTATGATGTACCAAGTACATCAGGATTTACGGGAAGTGTTCCCGGTCCCGGCTGTTCTAAACTATGCAGCCTAACATTGAATTATAGAAGTTTATAATGTGTTATGTGTATGCTAGGCCGAAGAGATGTGTTTTTAGTCTAGATTTGAACTGACAGAGTGCGTCTGCTTCCCGGACAATGTTAGGAAGACTGTTCCAAAGTTTTGGTGCTAAATAGGAAAAGGATCTACCGCCAGCAGTCGATTTTGATATTCTAGGTATTATTAACTGGCCGGAATTTTGAGATCGCAGTAGACGTGAAGGACTATAATGCGTTAAGAGCCCGCTCAAGTACTGCGGAGCTAAACCATTTAGTGCTTTGTAAGTGATCAGCAATATTTTAAAATTTATACGATGTTTTATAGGCAGCCAATGCAGTGTTGACAGAACGGGGCTAATATGGTCATACTTCCTGGTTCTAGTAAGAACTAGAGCTGCTGCGTTTTGAACTAGCTGTAGTTTGTTTATTAAGCGTGCAGGGCAACCACCCAGTAGAGCATTACAATAATCTAGCCTTGAGGTCATAAACGCATTAACTAATTGTTCTGCATTATTCATTGAGAGCATATGACGTAATTTAGATATATTTTTAAGATGGAAGAAAGCGGTTTTACAGATACTAGACACATGACTTTCAAATGAAAGATTGGTATCAAAGAGCACACCCAGGTTCCTAACCGACAACGAAGACTTAACAGAGCAGCCATCAAGTGTTAGACAGTACTCTAGGTTATTACGTGTGGAAGTTTTTTGTCCAATAATTAGAATCTCTGTTTTTTCTGAATTTAGTAGTAGGAAATTACTAGTCATCCAATTTTTTATATCAGCTATGCATTCCGTTAATTTTGTGAATTGGTAGGTTTCGTTAGGTTTTGAAGAAATATACAGCTGAGTATCGTCAGCATAACAGTGAAAACTAATTCCATGTTTCCTAATGATATCTCCTAATGGTAGCATATACAGAGTGAACAGCAGCGGTCCTAGTACTGAGCCTTGTGGTATGCCATACTGAACTTGTGATTGATAAGACATCTCTTCATTTACTGCTACAAACTGATAACGGTCAGATAAGTATGATTTAAACCATGCTAGTGCAATTCCACTAATGCCAACACAATGTTCGAGTCTATTTAAAAGGATGTTGTGGTCAATGGTGTCAAATGCAGCACTAAGATCAATTAATACTAATACAACCACGATCGGATGATAAGAGCAAATCATTTGTGACTCTAACGAGAGCTGTCTCGGTACTATGATACGGTCTAAATCCTGACTGAAAATCCTCGCAGATATCATTTCTTTCAAGAAAGGAACACAGTTGTGAGGATACTGCTTTTTCTAATATCTTTGACAGAAATGGCAGATTAGAGATCGGCCTGTAATTGACTAGTTTTGTAGGATCAAGTTGCTGTTTTTTAACAAGCGGTTTAATCATAGCTAGCTTAAAGGTTTTTGGTACGTATCCTAGAGACAAAGATGAATTAATGATATTAAGAAGAGGATCTATGACATCTGGAAGCATCTCTTTCAGCAGCTTAGTCGGTATAGCAGCAGCGGCTTAGCCACATATATATTGAAAAATAAGCAGATCTAGCAGCTTTTAAAGGGATAGTTCACTTTGAAATTAAATTTTGATATGTTTTAGCTTACCTGAAGTGCATCCAAGATGTAGGTGTCTTTGTCTCCACAGTAGTTTCAATTTTGATATTTTTAGGTCAAACCGTTGTTGTCTGTCAGTCATATAATGGAGGTCTATGGGTACAGACTCCAAGAGCATGCACAGAGACGTCCAAATTAAACAATTCCCCATCGTTAGTGCACATTGATGGCCTAAGACACGAAACGAGCGGTTTGTGTGAGAAAACGAACAGTATTTATATAGTTTTAATCTATTTCAAGCAACCACGTCCTAGTGATCTGTTTACTTAGTCTGCGCAAGCGCCGTAGGGCGCCGGAATGCTCCGGAAGTGCTCTCTCGCGCATGTACGTCACTCATTGTGTACACAGAGATTTCTGCAGTATTACCTTTCACTGAGAACATCTAAAGTTATTTAGACGGAAAAGAAATCGCAATGGAAGACGATTTTGAGACATCAACAGACAACATTGAATTTTTTTCACAACCGTATTTCATACTTGCCAACCTTGAGACCTTGATGCCCATGTTTTATAAAAAGGTTGACAAGACTAAATAAAAACATATAAATTATGTAAGATAACGTTAATTTAGTTGTAGATTACATTCTCATATCCATTTTTTTTTTTGAATAATCTGTTTTACTGCTTTGCACGATTCTTTTGTAGTGTGGTTTTGGTGTAGCCTACTAAAGTCTACTAAAATAAACATTCACGAGTGTACCTGACTTCTTCTCACCGCTGATTCCTGATGGTTTAGAGCACAGGTGTCAAAGTCAGTTCCTGGAGGGCCACAGCCCTACAGAGTTTAGTCCCAACCCTGCTTCAACACACACACACACCTGCAATTTTCAAATTAGCATGAAGGACTTGATTAGCTGATCAGGTGTTCTAAAAAAAAATTAGGGTTGAAGCTAAACTCTGCAGGGCTCTGGCCCTCCAGGAACGGAGTTCGACACCCCTGGTTTAGAGGACAATTACACCGAGTCGCACCCTGTCTTTTCAAAGAATAGTACACCGGCGAGCGCGAAGTATAAATGCCTCGTGGGGAGGCGCGCGCGCAGTCAGCAGAGGCGCGCGCGCAGTCAGCAGAGGCGCGCGCGCAGTCAGCAGAGGCGCGCGCGCAGTCAGCAGAGGCGCGCGCGCAGTCAGCAGAGGCGCGTGCAGCGAAGGCTCGCAAACCCATAGACGGCTCTGACAGCGCATAGACTGCTTCTTTTTCCGTTCTGATTGCCGCGCTTGAATTCTAGGTGTGTAACCTTTATTATTGTTCGGTCTGAAACGGCGCCCAGTGACGGATGGTGTAGCAATATTGTTGTCCAGGTGGAAATCGGGAGAAATTCGGGAGAAAGGTCGGTCCGGGAGATTTTCGGGAGGGGCTTTGAAATTCGGGAGTCTCCCGGAAAAATCGGGAGGGTTGGCATGTATGCCGTATTTATTTGAACCAGAATATACAGATCAAGAACTAAGAGCACTTCCGGAGCATTCCGGCGCCCTACGGCGCTTGCGCAGACTAAGTAAACAGATCACTAGGACGTGGTTGCTTGAAATAGATTAAAACTATATAAATACTGTTCGTTTTCTCACACAAACCGCTCGTTTCGTGTCTTAGGCCATCAATGTGCACTAACGATGGGGAATTGTTTAATTTGGACGTCTCTGTGCATGCTCTTGGAGTCTGTACCCATAGACCTCCATTATATGACTAACAGACAACAACGGTTTGACCTAAAAATATCAAAATTGAAACTACTGTGGAGACAAAGACACCTACATCTTGGATGCACTTCAGGTAAGCTAAAACATATCAAAATTTAATTTCAAAGTGAACTATCCCTTTAAAGCCTCTCTGTAAGCAATCGAGCTCTCCTTCCATGAAATCCGAAACACCTCTAGTTTTGTTTTCTTCCAGTTGCGCTCCATTTTTCTGGCTGCTCTCTTAAGGGCCTGAGTGTGCTCGTTGTGCCACGGCGTATGTTCTTTAATCTTCTTTAAGCGCAGCGGAGCAACTGTATCTAAAGTGCTGGAAAAGAGAGAGTTAAAAGTTTCTGTTGCAATATCAAGTTCTTCTAAGCTATCCGGGATGCTGAGATGATGAAACTGATTAGGAAGATTATTGATAAAGCAATCTTTAGTGGCAGAAGTGATTGGTCTAACATATTTATAACACGGAGTCGGCTTTGCAGCCTTGGCTAAATGTAATTTACACGAGACTAGATAATGATCTGAGATGTCATCGCTCTGCTGCAGTATTTCAACGGCATCAACATCTATTCCATGTGATAGTATTAGATCTAGAGTATGATTACGGCAATGAGTAGGTCCTGACACTTGTCTAACTCCAATTGAGTTTACAATGTCTTTAAATGCCAATCCCAATGCATCTTTTTCATTATCAATGTGTATATTAAAATCACCAACAATTAGTACTTTATCTGCAGCCAATACTAATTAGGGCTGTTGGAACGAATTTCGAAATTCGAATATAATTCGAATATTTAAAAAATCAATACTATTCGAATGCTGAAGTTACTATTCGAATATTGCTTTTTTTTTCTTTTTTTTCTTATTTTATTATATGATATCTTGCCTTTCTCGCCAACTTGGCTTACACAGGCATGTGAAAATGAAATGCTTTTGTTTCGTCTGATAAACAATTAAAAAATTGAATCGTAACACAATTGTGCGCGTTATCCACGCTGCATCGTCATAACAATACTGTCAATAATGGCGGCGAGCAATGTCTCCATGGAAACGGAGATCACCACTCCTGACAATTTGAGAAGCGATGTGTGGAAGGTGTTTGGATTTAAAATCATAAATGGGAAAATTAAATCACAAATAAAGTCTGAATGAAATATCACTCCTCAACTTGCAACCTTACTGTGCGTTCACACCGGACGCGAATAGCGCGTCAAATTCGCGCCTGCCGTGTCTAGTTATACACTTGACCACTTTTGTGTCCTTTCGCGCCTGACGCGCTATTCGCGTCCGGTGTGAACGCACCATTAGGGCACATCTGACAACGCTACACCATGACAAGCTATAGGCGATCTGTCCAAGGAACCGCTGCTAAAACAGGCAAGAATGACTTATTTTCTTCTCTTCATCACGGGGCTTACCAGCTGTCTGCTGTCCTAGCCGCGCAACAATCACTGACAGAGTTGTGAAAATCTGACACAACATCAGACAACTGATCAGTGGAAAAATGTCCATTCAAGTTGCCAAATTAAAGTCATTCATTTTGTTTCGCTGTTTTATTGTTAATAAAAAAACGCGATCACCCGTTTCTAAATGTTTACTGTAATGTTAGCTGTCCCTCTAGTGGACAGAACGTGTAACAACAACCAAATGCTATAGTGGCATTGACGATCCATAAGCCTGTGTAATGTCGCAAATATTAATAATAGGATGAATTTGAGCATTTAATATTCGAATATTATTCGAATATTAAATAAAATAAGGAATGGAATTCGAATAGTATTATAGAGGAAGATTGACAGCCCTAATACTAATCCTGATAGAAAGTCAGCAAATTCTTTGATAAAGTCTGTATGGTGCCCTGGTGGCCTGTATACAGTAGCCAGCAGAATTTTCAAACGTGATTTATCGTTTACACTATATATTTTTACATTAAGCACCAACACTTCAAAAGAATTATATTTACAACTAGATTTCTTAGTGGTTTTCAACCCAATTTTGGGTCAAATATGGACAAACCCAAACGTTGGGTTACAAATGTAATGTATAAATTTAACCCAACGGCTGGGTCTGTCCATATTTGACCCAAAATTGGGTTGAAACAACCCAGCATTTTTTAGAGTGTAATAATAATAAAAACCACTCATAAAAATACAGCATTGAAAGAGCAAGACAAAAGTGACTGTTGAGGAAGATCAAAAGTGTGTTGTTGTGTGTTATTTATTAGTGTACAGTACATATCCAAAAGTGTATTATTGTGTGTTATTTATTAGTGTACAGTACATATGCAAAAATGTATTATTGTGTGTTATTTATTAGTATACAGTACATATGCAAAAGTGTATTATTGTGTGTTATTTATTAGTGTACAGTACATATGCAAAAGTGTATTATTGTGTGTTATTTATTAGAGTTTACAGTACATATGCCAAAGTGTATTATTGTGTGTTATTTATTAGAGTTTACAGTACATATGCAAAAGTGTATTATTGTGTGTTATTTATTAGAGTTTACATATGCAAAAGCAATAATCACATTCTGGCTGATCCAAATAAATCATTCCAAATGATTGTAAACTGCCTACTGCCAAACTTAATTTATTCATTTTGAAGAAATCAAACATATCTATGTGTAGAGTTACATTGTAAAAAATTAATAGAATTAATATTCTGAAGTTGCTCTGTGATACACTGACAAAAACGTTTAGTCAGTTCAACTTAGCAAATGTATTGATGTGGTCACACCACTATATAACTGGTTTTGTCGAAATTAAATGAATGATGTAAGATTACTGATCATAACTGAATTCAACCTGAAAAACAAGGTTTTACTTATGGACACAAATTAATTGAGTTTATTCAATAATAATTCAGTTTAGCTGAGATATCAGTGTTGTTCTTCAGCACAATGATAATAACCGCAACATTCAATAACAGAAACAACTCTAAATATACAACTAAACATTAAACATTAAAAATGAAATTAGTGCTTTTTTATTGCATTCGTGCTGTGCATAGAACTTCTAACATGAGAAGAAAGCAATTTCATTCATGATAACATGAAAACTGTGGCATGATTTAGTGGAAGGTTGCTGCCATCTATTGGAAACCAAACTAAATTAAAGTAATATGAAATTTCAATAAACCCATTAGATGTCTGTGTGTGTCTAAACTTATTTATTTTATTACCCACAATGTATATAAAAAAGTCTGATCTGTAGCAAGAAAGCTTTGTTGATGGACATCTAATCATAACAAATAAGCACTATTGGTCAGTGATAAGATTAGTGAATTATTATTCTACTTTATGATGCCGAAAACTAGATCAGCTGAAATCTTTGTTTCTGGTTCCTGTTGCAACATATTATGTGTTTCTGTTACAAAGACCATAACTCAAATAAAAAGGACATGGTGTGTCCAAACATCTTCAGAGATATAATAGATCTTCATTCGTTGATTTCAGGCTGTGTCAGTTAAAGTTGTGTTTCATTTCCTGAGAGTGTAAACATGATGTTAAACCAACATCACATAGTAACAATGATTCAATTCCATTACCATTGACTTTTGGATAAAAAAATAAAAAAGTCAACATTACTTGCGGTTGCAAAAGCGATGTCAGTTCAATGCCGTTAACGTTGACACATTAACATTTTACATTTCAGTTTAACAGCATTGTTTTGATGGTTGTCGGCAGTAAAACACACATTCGCACCTATAGAAAACAGTGTCATCTTTAGTGTGAGGAAACAGATGAGGGTCAAGACGTTCTCGCTCAGCTGGGACTCGATTCATATCAGACATAAGAGACAGAGATTGTTCACAGCAAAACTCTGTGTTAAATCACTGCTAGAAGTGTTTATTAAACACATTTGTTACAACAAAAAACAAAACGAGACAAAATATAAGGTGTTGCCAATTATGCTTTATAATGACATCACTAATCTCTGATTATATTAAGTGTGTGTTATTGACAACATAATTCAACAGATCCAGCTGTGTTATGATTAATCACAGGTCTACTGATTTTAATGTAATTCTGCACTTAAATATTAGAACTACTTTTTCATTCAGACACACAGACATCAAAAATCAGTGTATGAATCTCAACAACGCTGACTAACAACTGAACAACTGCAAACATAACAAAACAAGCTAATACAAGGTCACAACAAAACAGCAAAATAAAAGCAAATAAAAGAAAATACTAAGAGAATTCAGCTGCATCATTTATTAATGCCGCAATGCATGCTGGGAGCCATGGATGAGTTTTGATTGGTGACACCCAGCATGCATTGAAACATGAAGCCTTATGTTGATTGTTGAGATTCATACGCACAGATTCTTGATGTTTTTTTGGGCATAATAACTTTTTAAAATCCATATGATGAATCGTATTACTGCTGGATCCCAAGAATCCCAGGGTCGCTGTAACCAATGACATAAAATTTATTATTTATATAATTAAAGATTAGACTCTAATATGCAAAAGTCAGAGGTTTAACTAAAGCAAACTCTGATCATGGGGACTTCAAACTGAACATTTTCAATAAAAAAAAGCGATCTAAATCTGTTGATTTTCGAATTAAGTTCTGTAGACATGTGACAGACTTGTGTTTCTGATGATCGTTATTCTCTTCTTGTTCCTCTTTCCTTCAGTGCTTGTTAACAGCAGGTGTTCATCACTAATTCTCAATCACATAATAACTTTATGTTAATGTTATTTCTCATTAACTTTAACTTTTTAACACTCTGAGTGTGGATTATATAAACAGTAATTTAACACTGGGGGTTTTGCTGTGAACAAGTGTCAGTCTCTTATGTCTGATATTAAGCGAGAAGGTCCTGGTTCGAGTCCCAGCTAAGCCAGAACTTCTTTACCATCATATCTGGTTTCCCTCACATCTTATATGGACAATTTAATGCAATTCACACATCTATGTGAAAGTGTGCCTGTTGATGGATCCACGGCTGAGTTTCTTGGTATCACTGGCCTAAAATATCTAAATTATGAGAAAACAGTAACAGAAAACATAAAAAATATGAAATTCATGACCTCTTGAAATATAGAAAGGCTCAATTGAACAGCCAATGTGTTTCTACACCTATTTCCCCCACAAACCTACACATGACAAGGTTTGGAGAATAGATGGAGATTATGATTAAACAATAAATGAGGAGAAGAAGGTAAAACAATGGTAGGAGGAGAAAGCAGAAATGGGTTTGAGGACAGAAATAGGGTTAGGTTAGCTAGAAACAGAAGAGAAGAAGCCATAATCTTCAGACATGCAGCTTTTAATATTAAACTGTCAGGACGAGACAGCAGAACATGTGATGATGATCTCACCGAAATATTATAACTACTTTATTCAAAGCCATGTTTATCATAGAAAAAGACAAACAAACAGTTGTGCACACAGCATTGTTCCAGCATATATGTGTTATCACACAGAAACATTGTCTTTAGCAGAGAACAAGATAAAGTGCAAAACAACATGAGGTTGGTGAGGACATGAGCGCGTCCGGTTCTGGGCTCAGTTTATATTTCACAAGAGTTCACGTCCTTAAATCAGTCTGTACGTATTCTTAAGTAAACAAATACAGAAGGAATGGTAATACAGTTGTTAGCAACTTCCCAAAACTGGAAGAAAAAAAAAAGTTACAGCACAAGTTTAGCAATGGATTCATGATTGTTTTGAAATTTGAAAAGATTTTAAACTTATTACAATCAAAAGATCAAAGATTACTTGTACAGCTTGTACTCAGATTATGGTTTATTGACAGACCAAACCATAATCTGACAGTACACAGCTGTATATGAACCATAATCTGACAGTACACAGCTGTATATGATCGAGGAATTACACAGCAGAACACTGAACCTCATACACAAAAGGCACAGTTTTGGAAAGTATGGCATGTGTAAATGAACACGAATCTCTCCCTGATACGAGTGACTGTTTAGACGACAGAAGCTCTTCATCTTTGGTTTCGCTCTTGTCTGACATGGACCGAGAGCTTCCAGGTTTCGGTGTATTGCGAGAGCAGGATCTCCTCAGGGAAGAACTCGTCCACCTCAGGAGGAACGTCCAGGTCTTTACGCTCCATGTAGGACACAACCGGGTCTTTCAGACTGCACACACACACACACACATCACAGAGTTATTACAGATTTACATCAGCACAATCTTAACCAGGCTCAATCTGCTCTGAAGTTTTCTGGAGAATATGAATATTTCCCCATATTCCCCACCAACTGTATGTTCATTTACTAAATATTTTGGTTAAATTGATTTTAGTAATTTAAGTAAATAATAGGTTACTTCATGATTACCACAGGTTTATGGAATTGTCCTTTTTTTGTCAACTACATAAAAATTGTGCAGCAAAATGAGTCAACGAAAAAAAAGCTACATTTATAATCACATATTCTTAAAAATTTTAGTCATTTTCACACTGCCAAGACGACCAACATCCACGGATACACTGCAGTTTCATGAGAGACAACCTCATTTAAATGCAGAGTGAATCCTCTAAAATATCCCCAATATTATATGACAGTGAAGGCTCATATTCGGCTATATGTTCTTTTAATTTATGGAAACATCTGAGCATTTGTATAGTGATTTAATGCACTACATTATGTATGGAAATAGCCTAAATCATGTGAACAGGCTTAGAGAAGCACACACAGGCTTAGATTTGGTCTTGTTTACACAACGGATACACATTCTCATTTGTTCTGTTAATTATTACCATGTTGGGTTTCTATTTTTCATAAATGCATCAACTCAGAATTCATAATGTTGGTTTGATGCTTGTGTTATACGAGAAAATAAATAATTTGAGTCTCCCTGATGTAGTAGATTTAATGCGGTCGCTGTCTTTATGTTAAACGGGTCGGGAATGAAATGATTAATAACGGTCGGTGTTCTGGTAAGTAGAACGGGTGTGGGTTTACCAAACAGGACCCATGCAGGACTCAGTATTTTGGATTTATGAAGCCGTTTCATGTCAGTTTTTCAGAACACTTGACATATTTGGTCAGATCTCTCAAATAGGAATGAAAAGTTTTGACATTTATATGCATCTATACACCTGTAATTCAGGAATTAAAGTCAAATATGAACTGAGGCAACACTGAACCCCTTCTAAAAAACTCATTAGTCCTGCACATCAGAAGAAAAGCGAGATTAGTATTAAAGTTTCAGAGAGCTATTGTCCCATCCTCAGCTCTCACCCCCAGTCAGGCTTGAAGGTGTCCGTGGCTTTCGGGCTCTTCAGGACCAGAAGCAGGAACTCGTGCATCTCCAGCAGGAAGCCGTCAGCGCTGGACTTGGTGAAGAAGCTCGTGAGCAGTGTCTTGTGTTCCTCCAGCAGAGGACGCTTGTACTCTTTGCTGATTCCCACAAACGGGTCCTGAAGTGCAGATGAAGAAAGTCATTACACACACACACTGGAAGCAGAATACGGTTGAGTGTGTCGAGAGTCTCAACCTCTTCAGACGAAACATGGTCTCAGATTTCAGAGAGCTGAGCAACTGCCACAGCGCCACACAGTGTTTCAGACTGCACCTGCTCAATGCCTGCACACACGCGCACACACGCACACACACACACACGCACACGCACACACACAGTAGATTGGGTCAGAGTCGTCAATTAGTTGAATTACATAAAACCAAGTAAACACTGCTGTGAGGATGTTTCGGTAACACTTAAAATAAGGTTCATTAGTTAACTACATTGACTACATGAACTAATAATGAACAATACTTCTACATCATTTATTAATCTTTGTTCATGTTACTTTCAACATTTACTATTTAAAATCTTGTTAACATTAGTTAATGCACTGTGAACTAACATGACACACAATGAACAGTTATATATATTTTTTACTAACGTTAACAAAGATTAATAAATACAGTAACAAATGTATTCCTCATTGTTAGTTGATGCCAGTTAATACATTACAATAAGTTTCATTAGTCAACATTATTTAAAGTGTCACCGATGTTTCAACACAAGGGCTGAGGGAGTGACAATACATTTTTCTCTCTTCTGACTTTCAAAGAAATAAAATCAATGAAAGAAACCATATGGTTACCGATTAAAATCGAGATATTAATATCGTCAATCAACTCAGAGCCAGTGTCCACACAGCTGACATGTTTAACTGTTGTAGCTTATTGACAACATGTGCACAAAATAGCGCTTCTCTGATGAATTTTGACTATAGCCGTCAGGATCTTTCCCCAGGAAGTAGACTTTGGGCTAGGACTCGGTGTGTTTACACCACAGGATCCCCAGGAACTAGACTTTGGGCTGGGACTCAGTGTTTCCACCACAGGATCCCCGGGAACTAGACTTTGGGCTGGGACTCGGTGTTTACACCACAGGATCCCCAGGATCTAGACTTTGGGCTAGGACTCGGTGTGTTTACACCACAGGATCCCCAGGATCTAGACTTTGGGCTGGGACTCGGTGTGTTTCCACCACAGGATCCCCAGGATCTAGACTTTGGGCTAGGACTCGGTGTGTTTACTCCACAGGATCCCCAGGATCTAGACTTTGGGCTAGGACTCAGTGTGTTTACACCACAGGATCCCCAGGATCTAGACTTTGGGCTGGGACTCTGTGTGTTTCCACCACAGGATCCCCAGGATCTAGACTTTGGGCTAGGACTCGGTGTGTTTACACCACAGGATCCCCAGGATCTAGACTTTGGGCTGGGATTCGGTGTGTTTACACCACAGGATCCCCAGGATCTAGACTTTGGACTGGGACTCGGTGTTTACACCACAGGATCCCTAGGATCTAGACTTTGGGCTGGGACTCGGTGTTTACACCACAGGATCCCCAGGATCTAGAATTTGGGCTGGGACCCTGTGCGTTTCCACCACAGGATCCCCGGGATCTAGACTTTGGACTGGGACTCTGTGTTTACACCACAGGATCCCTAGGATCTAGACTTTGGGCTGGGACTCGGTGTTTACACCACAGGATCCCCAGGATCTAGAATTTGGGCTGGGACCCTGTGCGTTTCCACCACAGGATCCCCGGGATCTAGACTTTGGGCTGGGACTCGGTGTTTACACCACAGGATCTCCAGGATCTAGAATTTGGGCAGGGACTCGGTGCGTTTCCACCACAGGATCCCCAGGAACTAGACTTTGGTCTGGGACTCGGTGTGTTTACACCACAGGATCCCCAGGAACTAGACTTTGTGCTGGGACTCGGTGTGTTTACACCACAGGATCCCCAGGATCTAGACTTTGGGCTGGGACTCAGTGTTTACACCACAGGATCCCCAGGATCTAGAATTTGGGCTGGGACTCGGTGCGTTTCCACCACAGGATCCCCGGGAACTAGACTTTGGGCTAGGACTTGGTGTGTTTACACCACAGGATCCCCAGGATCTAGACTTTGGGCTGGGACTCGGTGTGTTTACACCACAGGATCCCCAGGATCTAGACTTTGGGCTGGGATTCGGTGTTTACACCACAGGATCCCCAGGATCTAGAATTTGGGCTGGGACTCGGTGCGTTTCCACCACAGGATCCCCGGGAACTAGACTTTGGTCTGGGACTCGGTGTGTTTACACCACAGGATCTCCAGGAACTAGACTTTGGGCTGGGACTCTGTGTGTTTACACCACAGGATCCCCAGGATCTAGACTTTGGGCTGGGACTCTGTGTGTTTACACCACAGGATCCCCAGGATCTAGACTTTGGGCTAGGACTCGGTGTGTTTACACCACAGGGTCCCCAGGATCTAGACTTTGGGCTGGGACTCTGTGTTTACACCACAGGATCCCCAGGATCTAGAATTTGGGCTGGGACTCGGTGTGTTTCCACCACAGGATCTCCAGGATCTAGACTTTGGGCTGGGACTCGGTGTGTTTCCACCACAGGATCCCCAGGATCTAGACTTTGGGCTGGGACTCGGTGTGTTTACACCACAGGATCCCCAGGATCTAAACTTTGGGCTGGGACTCGGTGTGTTTCCACCACAGGATCCCCAGGATCTAGAATTTGGGCTGGGACTCGGTGTGTTTCCACCACAGGATCTCCAGGATCTAGACTTTGGGCTGGGACTCGGTGTGTTTCCACCACAGGATCCCCAGGAACTAGACTTTGGGCTGGGACTCGGTGCGTTTCCACCACAGGATCCCCGGGAACTAGACTTTGGTCTGGGACTCGGTGTGTTTACACCACAGGATCCCCAGGAACTAGACTTTGGGCTGGGACTTGGTGTTTACACCACAGGATCCCCAGGATCTAGACTTTGGGCTGGGACTCGGTGTGTTTCCACCACAGGATCCCCAGGAACTAGACTTTGGGCTGGGACTCGGTGTGTTTCCACCACAGGATCTTTCCCCAGGAACTAGACTTTGGGCTGAGACTCGTGTGTTTCGACCGCAGGATCTTTCCCCAGGAACTAGACTTTGGGCTGAGACTCGTGTGTTTCGACCGCAGGAATCAGGGTCTAAATGAAGTTACAGGTAAATATTTTCCCCTCAGAAAGACCCTGCTCGCGAGGTAGTACTTTCTCAAAGTTCAGGATCTTTCGGCGGTGGGACTGAATAGGCTGATTGGTCGAGTTCATGCCGCATTTTGATTAGTTGACTCCACGCAGCATTTTATTTCAACCAACATCTGTTGCGATACGTGCAGTACGATAGTGCGATACGTTGTTTGCTATTTGAATCAACAATGGAATTTAACAAATACAACCGATGGACCAGTGACGAGGTTCAGGCTTTATTAAGCTTAAATTCAGAGGATGAACTCCAGAGGGAACTGTAAAGTAGACGTAGAAACGTCACCGGATCTACCTAATCTTCACGGTACTTCAGACCGCGGTGGAAACGCAGACAGCAACATGTCTGGGGGAAAAAAGTTCCTGGGACTAATTGCTCTGGGTAATTTCGGCTTATGTTCAGCATCTAATTAAACGTGTGTTTGGCCTTCCAAAAATCATTTTGGCCCAAAACCGAAAATAGCTGTTTCGCCTGCAAATTTCCGGTAGGCAAAATTGAGGTGCATCCCACATCCTAGAAATAGCACTGCTCTGGGCTGCGCTTCCCAACAGCATCGCAAGCCTAAGTGGATCTAGAGAGCATTGGTGGCAGTTGTTCTACGATCAACTCAGGCTTACGATGCTTTTGGGAAACGCAGTCCAATAATAAAGTGTGTGTTCATGACCCACCTTGTAGATGTGTGAGCCCATGTGGTCCGTCATCTGCAGCACGTCTTTGAGATAGGAGCTCAGCTGCATGTGTGGCTCGGCCCCGGTCATGGCGAGGAACCCCAGGGCCAGCTGGACGGTGGACAACGCCTCACACACGTCACTGTAGGACTGCAGGTCCTTCACCAGGTCGTGCTGCGTCAGTGGCTGCAACGGCTCCTACACACACACACACACACACACACACACAACACAGCACAGCTTGAGGAACGCTTTCAAATATCTTGGTAAACATTGATTTCATTAAATATACAGTTTAAAAGGCACATTTAAACAACAGAAATGTTCATTAAGAGCATTACGCGCTATACCCTTGCTTAATATTTTAAAAATATTAAAACTCAGTCAAATCAATATTATGTGTACAGTTATTTAATTATGCCATCCAGAATAAGGGACTCACTCTCTCATTTCATACAAACGCAGCCGCTGCCATTTTGCGACAAGTGTATTTTACACTGTTGGATGATAAGATACAAACAAGTACTTTTTAAAACAGTTTCACCTGAAATCAATATTTCTTATCTCCATAATTATTTATGTGTTGAAATACTGTGTAATAAGTGTTATGACTGTATCTCTTAAAGGGGTCATGACATGTTTTATTTTATTTTATTATTATGTTCCCTTAGGTGCAATTATAGTATTATTATAGTTTTTTTTACAAAACACTTTTAAAATGTAGTGATTTATGACCCTTTCCCACCCCGTTTCTCATCCTCTGATTCAAACAGTCTGTTTTGGGGGTGTTTCCCCTTTAAGAGTTCAGTGTTAACGCCCACTGTTATGATTGGCTAACGTCAGTGGCTATGCATCAATTATTAACGCCCCCAGCCAGAACATTTGCGGATTCGGCGCAACTGTTTAATAGCGGGTGATGCATGCGAAGCGATGGCTCTTGCAATGATAAAACATGTTTGAGCCGGAATCAGATGAGGAATCAGAGGAAAATGAACCATCACCACAACAACGAAGACTGGATCAGCCCGTGTCCACATGGAAAGTGAAACTATTTTGAATTAATACAAAAATTGTAACCCGAGACACTTGAAAACGGATTATTGTTGCATAATTATCCTATAGCTTAATTTGCTAACAGTTTAACATTATTTAACTAATTCCAATGAAATGATAGGGTGTAAGTTACCACGGACAAAAATGCATGCACAGGCCATCTTTGAAGATGCAGCATTGATAAAGGCAACATTTTTAATTTTCTATCACATGTAGGCCTACTAGAAAGGCGACAAATTTTCAAGATTCTCTTATACAAATGTTTATATTAGCCATGATAAAAAGTAAGTTTGCGTCGTCGTTGTTGAGCCCAGAATAGTCGGCACGGACTTATCTTTGAGCAACAGTTTTCTGCAAAGCCAGCATCATATTGGGATTTTTCCTCAAAACAGTCATCCTTAAAATGTATAGAACAAACGCTTAAATTAACACTGCCGTGACTGGGACGTCCGCAAAAAATAAAGTGCATCCATTTTCCCCTGACGTCTGGATCTTTCGACAGCGTATTCAAAGATGTTGTTTGTCCACAGCCAGGAACAGCACATCTGCGTGGCATCGTAATTTTACTGTACACAGACCCACTCGCTGTCCGTCGACTGAACACTTGTGAGGCGCGCGGCGCGACAACGATACGAAGTGAGCGTAGTTGTCTTGCGCTTAAAGCGTAGTTGTCTTGTGCTGGAGGCGGTCATATGCAAACGCTGGTACGTCACTTCGTACCGTGACGTCACTTCTTACCATGGATCCAGAACGAGCTGTATTTAGAGCTTGATTAAATAAATGATTCGTTTATAATGGGGAGGACGTCTTAAGCTATCAAACTTGCAGGACTTTTTAATGGTACAAAGACCTCTTATATACCAAAAGATCAAGGCAAATTTGGTTTCTCATGTCATGACCCCTTTAAATGTCCGTCTAGTTTGATCTTGCTGCTGAAACTGCTCTCATCGCGGAAACTATGCGTTTAAAGAGCTAATAAAATATTTCAACACAGATAAATATCTAATTATTATGTGGCAAGTAGCCGTGTAATAAGCGGGATAATGTACATCCAGCCGGTTGTTATCTCAGAATAAACCTCTTCAGGCTGATGAAGACCTGATCCTGATCACTCTGTCAGGGTTTGTTCTGAGATAACAACCGGCTGGATACATAACCAACACAAAATATAAGCAAGGAATGATTGGAGTAAGGAATAAGTCAATTATTCCACTTATACAACGGTTACTACAACCCAAAAAAATTGTTCAGATGTTTTATTTCAAGAAATTTGTCAAAAAAAATGGATGTAGACACAGTAGGACTACTTTCTAACGCATCTCATCCCAAGCCTCTGTTACTAATTCTAAAACATACTTTTAGAGCTAGAGCCACTGATATACAGACTAATGCTGTTATTGGAGAGAGATTGATTCCTGTGATTCAGATATTTCACACACGCTTAAGCAATGTGTTTCTCAAGTGTTTGGCAGCAGTTTCTCTACTAAATATGAAGCTTTAAGTTTAACTTCTTCAAACAGGGATTACTATTGTAATATACTTCAATAACATGAGGAGACGTTCGTAACCTTGTGAACCTTTACTGAACACGGCAACATAGAACATACATCTCGTTTGGCAAACGCCCGTCAAAACTGTGGCCAAAACACATATCTCCCCAGAACAGCCACGCCCTCCCCAGGCTCTTAAAGGAACCTCACTATTGCAATAGTCAGTCAATACATTACACCCCTTTTCCCCAGTCCACAAAATCTGAAAATCTTCTTGGAGGGCGATGCTCTCTTTCAGGGTACCTCCGAGAATGAGGGGACTCAGACATGCCCTCAACTCCAGCTCCAGTCAGGTCAACATCAGGGTTCCCCACATCTAATGCAGGCGGCTGTAACTCAAGCGTTTCAGCCCCTGGGGACTCAGGCGGATGGACAGTGTAGCCATCTGGCTCAGGCCTTGATTGGTCGGACAAGGGTGCCGTCCTGTCTAGCAGCTGATCAACATGTCGTCTGTGCATTTGCCCATCACCAGCTCTGACCTTGTATGACAGGGGACCTGTAACGTCTACAATGATTCCAGGCATCCACTTAGAATCTCTGGTGTAGCTTCTCATGTACACCAAGTCCTTAGGTCTAAACTCTCTGACTGTGCCAGGGCATTTTTCAGCATTCAGCTCCTGTCTGCGAAGCATATCACCATCATGGTCAGGATGCAGACGATCCAGGGCAGTGGTGAGTCGCCTATTCATGAGCAACTCAGCAGGACTTTTCCCAGTTCATAAATTGGGTGTGACGTGCTGTGACAACAAGAAGCGAGCGAGCCTGGTTTGCCACTCGCCCTTGGTGATGCGAGACAGGGCCTCCTTGGTTGTCTGCACCATGCGTTCAGCTTGACCATTTGAGCTTGGGTGATATGGTGCTGTAGTGACATGTCGAATGCCGTTGCGCTCGGCAAACGCTTGGAATTCTGTAGAGGTGAAAGAAGCACCATTGTCTGACACTATGACGTCGGGCAAACCATGTGTTGCAAAAAGTAGTCTCAGTGTGTTGATGACGGCTGATGAAGACATGGAACTCATCAGAGACACCTCCAGCCACTTGCTATGTGCATCAACCACTATGAGGAATATTTTGCCCTGAAAAGGGCCTGCAAAGTCAATATGCAGCCGGGACCATCTTTTTGTCGTCCACTCCCAAGGGTGCACTTTCGCCTTAGGAGGTGCATGACGTGACATCTGACAAGTTTCACATGCTTTGACAGTCTCCTCAATGTCTCGGTCCATGCCCGGCCACCACACATAACTCCTTGCGAGTCCCTTCATGCGTACAATGCCCAGGTGCGCGTCATGCAACATAGCCAGTATTTCTCTCCTCGCCAAGCAAGGAACAACCACACGGCTTCCCCATAGCAAACAGTTCTTATGTGCGGAGAGTTCATGGCGGCGCAAAAGGAATGGTTTGAACTGGCTATCCATTACATCAGCCGGCCACCCATGCAGCACCCAGGGCAGTACTCGTGCTATGACAGAGTCCTTGAGTGTAAGGTTAGCGTTTCGCTCAGCATGCATGGGTTCTTCTGGCACCATTTCAAGTAGCAACACTTCCAATGGTGGTGGTGTCACAGCATCAGATGCCGGCAAGGGTAAGCGACTCAGGGCGTCAGCATTGCCCATTTGTTTGCCCGGTCTGTAGCACAGCTCATAGTTGTAAGCTCCGATGATCAAACTCCAACGTAGCATCCGTGGTGAAAGGATGGCAGGCATTGGCTTGGAATGGTGCAGGAGTCCCAGCAGGGGTTTTTGGTCTGTAAAAATCACGAAATGGCGGCCTGCGAGATACTGGTGAAACTTTCTGACTGCAAAAACAACCGCCAATGCTTCCTTATCAATTTGGGCATAATTTCGCTCAGTGGTGGTCATTGTTCTGGAAGCAAAGCAAATGGGCCTCTCCTGGCCATCACATTCCATGTGGAACAATAAAGCCCCAAGCCCATAGGGTGAGGCATCGCAAACCACTGCCAGGGGTTTCTTTTCATCATAGTGCACCAGCACTTTATCCGTTTGCAGCAACTCTTTTGCCTGAGCATATGCCATCTTGTGCTTCGATCCCCACTGCCAAGTAGCAGACTGGTCTAGAAGGCGATGCAGAGGTTCCAGGACGGTGGCCTTATTGGGAAGAAAGCAGCTGTAAAAGTTAAGCAACCCCAAGAATGCCTGAAGTTCTGTTTTGTTCTGTGGGGGCGGAGTTTTTTGGATAGCTTCCACTTTTTCACGGGTTGGCTTGATGCCATCTTTATCCACTCTAAACCCCAAAAACTCCACTTGAGTAGCAGCAAAAATGCTTTTCTCTTTTTTTAGTCGCAGCCCAGCTTCAGCGAAGCACTTCAATACGGCCTGTAGCCGTGCGTTGTGTTCTTCCATGGTTTTGCCCGAAATCAGGATGTCATCCAGATATGGTTGGACTCCTGGAATTCCTGCGAGCAAATTGTCCATAAATCTTTGAAATATTGAAACGGCCGTTGACACCCCAAATTGCAACCGTCGAGCCCGGAAAAACCCACGGTGAGTGTTAATAGTCAGTAAGTCGGCTGCGTCGTCATCCACTGGAAGCTGCTGATAAGCTTGTTTCAAATCAAGTTTAGTGAAAACTACTCCTCCAGCTAGCGTCGAGAACAGTTCAGATGCTGTAGGTATAGGGTACACGTCAGGCTTAACAGCTGTATTCACAGTACAGCGGTAATCACCGCAAATCCTCAGACCCCCATCTTTTTTTTGCTATAGCCACTATAGGTGCGGCCTATAGTGGTGATGTAAACAGAGTAATCATTATTTTCTTTGCGAGTTATAATGTTTGTGTAACGTTCTTCTGAGCTGGCTGCATCCTTGTTAGTACCATGTTTCGTTTTTGTTAAACACACACGAGCAATGTGTCCTCTTTTTTTACAGTAATGGCATACAGCAGTGGAAAACCTACAGGCTTGTGGGGTGTGCTGACCACCACATCTGAAGCATGGCTTGTCACGTTTAGGATTTTCATTTGAAGCTGCTGTCTTATGTACTGATGCATGCGCATGGGCTGCATAATGAACATCGTCCTCCAGCCGTGATTCGTTTTGATGCTGACGAAGTAGGCGAGCGTTTAACAAAGCTGTTTCAGCATCTAGTGCCTTTTCTTCTGCCTCTTTAAATGTTAGTGTAGGTTCAGCCAGCAGGCGTCGCTGTAGCGCTTCATCCATAACCCCGCACACGATTCTATCACGCAGCATTGCTTCTAACTGATCCCCAAAAGCACAGTGCACAGACAAACGTCGAAGCTCAGCAATGTAGTTTGAAATGCTTTGATTAGGTTTCTGCTTACAATTGTGAAAATGAAAACGTTGAACAATCTCTGATGGCGCTGGGCTGTAATGGCGTTTTAAGGCAGCGACAATGTTTGCATAAGACACAGTAGATGGTTGCGTTGGGGCAAGCACTGAACGTAACGTGGAATACGTTTTCGCACCACACACACTGAGCAGCACGGAGCGCTTTTTTGCATCATCCTCAATATCATTTGCATGAAAAAAACATTCCAGTCTTTCTGTGTATTCTTCAAAAGAGTTACTTGAACATTCGTCAAACTCTTCGATACGGCCGAGTGTAGTCATGTTCGCTTCCAGATGGCAGATTATTTTACTCACTTTAACAGTCGCACCATATGGACTTATCTGCACACAGTCGGTTCGAATCCGCTCGTCGCCAGTGTAATATACTTCAATAACATGAGGAGACGTTCGTAACCTTGTGAACCTTTACTGAACACGGCAACATAGAACATACATCTCGTTTGGCAAACGCCCGTCAAAACTGTGGCCAAAACACATATCTCCCCAGAACAGCCACGCCCTCCCCAGGCTCTTAAAGGAACCTCACTATTGCAATAGTCAGTCAATACATTACAACTATACTGAGAAATGTCATGTAGTTTAGCAGATGCAAAACTATTTATTTGAAGTCACATGTCAGTGGTGCAGTGATGTACAGTAATGGTGATGTGTGTGTGTCAGTGGTACAGTGACGTACAGTAATGGTGATGTGTGTGTGTCAGTGGTGCAGTGACGTACAGTAATGGTGATGTGTGTGTGTGTCAGTGGTGCAGTGATGTACAGTAATGGTGATGTGTGTGTGTCAGTGGTGCAGTGACGTACAGTGGTGATGTGTGTGTGTCAGTGGTGCAGTGATGTACAGTAATGGTGATGTGTGTGTGTCAGTGGTGCAGTGATGTACAGTAATGGTGATGTGTGTCAGTGGTGCAGTGATGTACAGTAATGGTGATGAGTGTCAGTGGTGCAGTGATGTACAGTAATGGAGATGTGTGTCAGTGGTGCAGTGATGTACAGTAATGGTGATGTGTGTCAGTGGTGCAGTGATGTACAGTAATGATGTGTGTCAGTGGTGCAGTGATGTACAGTAATGGTGATGTGTGTGTGTCAGTGGTGCAGTGATATACAGTAATGGTGATGTGTGTCAGTGGTGCAGTGATGTACAGTAATGGTGATGTGTGTGTGTCAGTGGTGCAGTGATGTACAGTAATGGTGATGTGTGTGTGTCAGTGGTGCAGTGATGTACAGTAATGGTGATGTGTGTCAGTGGTGCAGTGATGTACTGGTTGTTGAGTTATGATTTTATATTGGAGCTAGCGTTGCATTCAGAAGAACAGATGAGATGAGATGAATAACCGTTTCTCAGCATATTTTATTGTAAGCGGCAGCAGACGCATCATTCTCACGGTCTGACTGACAGCCTTCAGTTTCTCAGTATGGCAAAACTAATAGGACAAACTATAATCCAAACGCGTTCTTTACAGCAAGTACTTTAGTGCCCCCTTGTGGTTAATTCACGATATAGAACAGTACTGCATTACATTTACAATACAACTGAGGACATAAGTTAACATATTTTAACACCCCCACTTGTACTCAGATTGTTATACTCTTAAGTAAAAAACAACAACAACAACAACAAAAATAAAACAGAATGAATGTGGACTCCTGTCATACACATATCAATCTCCAAAAAGAGCACCTGCAAACCTCTTCAATTTCAACTTATTTACAGGTTTGGTCATTACATCAGCAATCATGTTATCAGTAGAACAATACATCAAAGTCACTTTTCCCTCATTCACAGTGGACCTGATAAAGTGATACTTTATGTCAATATGTTTACTTCTTCGTCTGTTTACAGGGTTTTTAGCGAGAGCGATTGTTCCCTGGTTGTCCTCATGTACTACAGTTTGTGTGTACTTGTAGTTATCTATAACTCCCAGTAACTGCTCTAGATATAGACACTCTTGTATGGTTGAAGCCAGTGCCATATATTCCGCCTCGCATGTGGATAGAGCAACGGTAGGCTGCTTTCTCGTCTTCCACGAGATCAGGGAACTGTTCTGACTTAGGCTCACACAATATCCCGTGGTACTGCGTCTATCACTGGTATCAGCCGCCCAGTCAGCATCACTGTAGGCCTGTAAACCTAGATTCTCACTGTCGTTTCTCCTAAAACTTAACCCTTTTTCTGCTGTGCCTTTGAGATACCGAAGAGCATGCTTCACAGTGACCCACTGTTCCTCTGTAGGCTCAGCAAAGAATTGTGACAATCTGCTCACCACAAAGCTTAAATCTGGTCTGGTGCAAACAGTCAGATATATAAGACTTCCCACAGCTTCCCTGTACATCCTGACATCTTCCATCTTTACTGCATCCTCAGTATACTCTAGTTTTTGCTCACAGGGTGTTTCTCTTGTTCTACAGTCTTGCATATTAAAACGCTGTAATATCTTGTTAATGTATTTTTCTTGTGACATCTTTACACACCCATCTGACTGACTGAAATCGATACCCAGAAAATGTTTAAGTTTGCCCAGGTCTTTCATTTTAAACTTTTCTGCAAGCATCTCTTTCACATTTTTCAGTCTCTCTTTATCACTCGCTGCAATGATCAAATCATCGACCCATATGATTATGATCACTTTTCCTTCTTTTGACTCTTTGGCATAAACACAGTGGTCGGCTGGGTTTTGTGTAAAACCATTCTCAGTTAGACAATCGTGCAAAACTCTATTCCAATTTCGCCCAGATTGTTTTAGACCGTAAAGCGATTTCTCTAGCCTGTAAACAATACCCTCTTTCTCTTCATAGCCCTCTGGTGGATTAATGTAGATCTCATAGTCTATGGGAGCGTGCAAGTACGCTGTTTTCACGTCCATTTGGTGCAGGAGTAAATTCTCCTGTGCAGCTTTCTGCAGCACAACCCTAACACTCGTCAAGTCTGCCGTGGGTGAAAACGTCTCCCCATAGTCTATTCCCATTCTCTGGCTGTATCCCTTGGCTACAAACCTTGCTTTATATTTGTCTTTTCCATCTACATCAGTCTTGATAGAGTAAACCCATCTACCCCCCACTGTTTTCTTGCCTACTGGTTGTTTTGTCGGGGTAAAAGTTTTATTCTCGTTTAGGGACTGGATTTCCTCGTTCATGGCTTTTACCCATTCTTTTGAGTTAGCTGACCCCATTGCTCCCTCATAAGTTTGTGGAATGCCACACACTGCTCTGCAGCAGTAGTCTACCGTGATATGAACCCCATCACTATCACTGTCTTCAGTTACAAAGTCGTCTAAGTAACTCGGAGTTCTTTTTTTCTCTAGCTGGATATCTTCTACTCTCAGGTTCACCACTCGTCTCACTCTTTTGTGTTTGATTATGGTCACTAGACCTTGTTTCTGCCTCTGGACTAACACTATAAGTACTTCTACTCCGTAGACTTGGCTCTGGAGCGTTTTCTGTAGTCCTACTCTGTGTGGTCTCATTAGTCATGGGTCTTACATTGTCATCGTCGTCGCTTGGGTCTGGTTCACCTGTCTGAGTCTGTTTTTCCACAGCCACCTTGCTCACAAACTTCACTAGCCTGTGTTTTTTTACTTTGTTTGTATCTGGGTAATACACTAGATAAGCCGGGCTGTTTTTATCGTAACCTACGAAACGCCCCTGATCACATCTGGAATCCAGTTTTCCTTTTTCCTGTTTGTAAGTGTAGCATACAGAACCGAACTTTTGCATCTTAGACACATTAGGCTTCTTGTCTGTCAACAACTCATAAGGAGTCTGGCCAGTACGTCTGTTAAAACATCTGTTGCGTACCATTGCTGCTGTTTGTACTGCGTAGGGCCATAGCTGCTTTGGTAGTACACTTTCAACTAACATGCATCTACCCATCTCAAAAAGAGTACGCCAACCCCTCTCTGCCGTTCCGTTTTGGTGTGGGGAATACGGAGCTGACGTTTCATGTCTGATATTGTTTTTCCTCAACAGCGCTTGAAAGTCACCACACGTAAACTCTGTTCCGTTGTCGGATCTGATACATTTCACTTTCCCGTAAGGGGATACATCGGCTAGAAACTTTTCCGTAGCCTGTACGGTGTCACTTTTCTTCTTTAGAAAATATACAAATACTGCGCTTGAGTAATCATCAGTGAATGACTGCACATATTTGTAACCATCTATTGACTCTGTGGCTACTGGACCTGCGAGGTCTGTGTGTACCATCTGTAAGGGAGTTTTTGCTCTGGTATCAGGGTCCCTATTTCTGGTTTGGGCAAATTTTCCCTGAATACACACCTTACACTCTTGTTCGGGTCTGCCGGTTTTGCCCTTGATCTGCATACCTTCAACAACGCTCTGCAACTTAAGAACATCGTCAAAGTTACAGTGGCCCAATATCTCGTGCCATGTCTGTATGTCGTGACATGCATTACACTTATCATTAGACTCAACTTCAGTGTGCAGAAAATACAACCTGCCATATACATGAATGTTAAACCTTGTACCGTCCCTGGTTATTAGGGCGTCTTTATCTTCTTTAAAGACAACCGTAGCCCCACTGGTGGTCGCTGCCTTCACTGAGAAGATACTTTGGGGGTACGACGGTACAAACAAAGCGTCTTTCAGCACCGCCTTGCGTCGCTGTCCTCTGCTGTCGATGAGGTAAATCTCAGCATTTCCCCTCCGCTGAGCGATCCCGCTGCACCGGGTGCCGTCTGCCAGCTCGACACTGTGCGTTTCTGGCCTGAAAGCACAGTCGAAGCTCTTGAACATGGTTATGTCCGTGATGATATGAGAGGTAGCCCCCGTGTCCACCATCAGACCCCTCTCCTGGATGCTGCATGACCGCTGCCGCTGGATACCGGTCTCTCCGTCTCTCAACTTGAACACGTAGTCCTCGGCGTCTTCTGAGGCTTTACTCACACCGTCCTTTTTGCTCTTGTTCTCCTTGTCCTTACGTCTACACGTGGCGTCTTTGTGTGTGTCACTTCTACAGATACTACACCAAGTTTTCTGACGACATCCTTTCGCTCTGTGGCCTTTGGTGCCACACTTGAAACACACCAACTCTGTGTCGTCCTTTACCCAGCCACGTGCGCTCGTCTTGGGCCACCGTCCGGTTTTCCCTTGAGTTTTCATCACCCTGTCGCTCGACTCAGCTGCATTGATCTTTTCCGTCTCTTCAAAACTATATATATATATTCAATAAATAGCCTATAAATATTGGTTGTGGATGCAATGCTTTTGAACACTTTTCCTTTGGCATGCTGTGTTTCAATGTTTTAACTACAGAGATAATTGCTTATCATGATAATAGCAGATTGTGCAAATATAATGCACAACAAGGTCTTTCTGTTTCCATTAAAAATATAAATCAATTAAAAAGACTATTTGGTCAGTGGAAAATATTGAGAAAAACTTTATCTGAAATGTATTTTACACTATTTGATTTATTTATTCAAAAACAAGGTAAGGATACTAAATTATTTTTATTAATGTAATGTGACGGCACATCCGTATTTCATATTTTCCTAATGTCTTGTACCGTTAAACATGTTATCACTTCACGTGGATGAATAATCATATGCAAATTATATGCAGATGAGGATATGCATAGTAAAACTAGGCGTTGTAAGCTCCATATATGGTTATTTCGGGGAGGAGACGCGTGTGCGCACAATCTTCCGCTGAGTGGGATTTATAAAGTGAATCCTGCGCAGGTTCGGGCGTACGCACGGTTTTATAAGTCTCAATATTTTTTTGCGCACGCCATTTTTGGCTTTTGGGCGCACGTACACTTTTAGTAAGGATCCTACGCACAGTTTTATAAATGAGGCCCCAGGTCTGTAATAGTTCAGGTAAACTCAGAGTATACTGTGAAACACATGCTACAAAACGATGTATTATTTATAAAATATATATAGTTTAAGCTTAACTTCGTTCAACTTTATTACCTGTTTGAAATGAAAAACGCGATCAGAGGCGCTCACGCTAATAATTTCTGTTCCACTCGCTTGTATTGGTCACCCCGCCCCCGCGATGGTCTCGTGAATATTCATGGTAGCTCCACCCATTGGAACCAAATATTTCAGGAACCGAATATATTGTAACACCGGAACCGACTCATGTAAAGAATTAACTAGGCTAGGCGCATCCAAAATAGTATCTAAAGCTCTAGCACTCTTCTTACTATTCTCGATTAAAGTTTGAATGCGTTGTCTCTAGTTCTGAAATCTTCTCCGTCAGCCTGACTGTCTCCTTGCATTTATCACATATAAATCCTATATTGCCGACAGAGAAGGCTATGGTAAACATGTGACATGAAGTGCAGGTGACAATAACAGGAGAAGACATTACTCACCGTGTTTGTTGACTGATTCTTACTCACCTGGGGCCTGTTTCAATAAGGATGTTCAACCAACTCTGAGTTAAAACTTGAACTCTGAGTTGACTTACCCTGAGATGGGAAACTCTGAGTTTTCGGTTACAGATCAGCTGAAATTATTTAGTTCAATCCAGTGGTGTAGTCTAGTTTTTTGTAGTGAGTATACTGTGACACCCCCCCCCCCCCGGCCTAACCCATACTAACCCGTCTCATCACCCCATAAGCACCACCACACTCACTAATGCATACAGTATGCAACGACATGTAATTGAGCGCATTATGAGTGTTATCAACATGTCAATTTATTATAAGCAACACAAGACTTTAACAGCCAATGACATTTACAGCTGAGGAGACTGGACTGATTTTCTACATTTAGCCTTAGATGTTATATGAATATGGTCCCTGAAGCACAGATTTTATCAGCTGACAATAAAAAAAATACAAATAAAACATTATAGGCACAAATACAAATGTACTTTTAGAAATGGTGCTTTTGAAAGAAAATTGTGTTATTGTTTTGGCAAGTTTACTGTTTAAATTAAAACATGTATGAAAACTTGTGTGATATTCATTTTTAAAATAAGTTTTAATAGATTTCATCATTATTATTATTTTACAGTACATTTTACTGTGCAATTTCTTTCATAATTTCTTTGAGTTTATACCGAACTTTTATTTTGACAGGTTGTCGTAAAGACATTACAGTTTCTGTGTGTGTATGATACGAATGAATGACGATAGTTTTATCAAATGAAATGGTGAAATTCTCATGAAGTGACTCTCATAGCAGCTCTGTGATGAAGTTCATGTGTCATGTGTAGCCTACATCATGTCCTCATACATAGCTACAGTGAAGCGCTGACACAAGCACGCGCTTGCTTCAGTGTGTGTGTGTGTAGTAGAGCACACATTGAGCGCTCATGCCCAGAGACGCGTTGAACAACTGCAGTCTCTTTGAGTTTTTAATATTCACGCGATTTGATCTGTGTCCAATGCAAACACAGACGCGGCGAATTTATGAATGAAAGTGTGAAAGTTCTGTCACAAAACGAAGTTGTTACGTATCCTCACGCTTTTTTTAGTGGGTATACGGAAATACTTGCCATTTCCTAGTGGGTATACGGCGTATACCTGCGTATCACGTAGACTACACCACTGGTTCAATCAACTCTAAGTTGACTGACTCTGAGTTGAGCGCGTGCACCACAACTATAAAAAGCCATTATCAATGGAGCGCAGATATCATGAGTCCCCATGGCAACAGGCAGCGCCAGACAAAAAGAGGAATTACTGTTATACAGTGTTGAGTGTAATTAATTACCAAGTAATCTAAATATTGTAATTTAATTAAAGGGATTACTCTTAATTCTTCTGTAATTTAAAATAAAATCTTATTTAATTACATTAAATAGGCTACTGCATATAGAACAATTCTGTATAAAACAATATTTAACATACATTTTTAAAAGGTATATTTTTAATGTAACCTTCTCCCTCTACACATTTTAAGTGAAGTTTCTTGTCTTCTCCTTGTATTGTTCAAGTGGTTGAGGTTGATATGGGATTTAGTCATTAGTAATAAGTAAACCAATACTTTCTAAAGATAGTAATTATTACATTAATCTAATTACACTGTTGAAGATGTCATTTGTAGTTAGTAATTAATAACTATTTTAGAGTAACTTACCCAACTGTTATAATATCAGAGGTGAAACTGGAAGAAGAGTTATTCAAAAATGTAGGCTAGGTCATTAAAAAAATGTGGCAGCAGCTGAAATTGAAATATAAAAACATGATTCAATCAGGTAAGGCTTGAGCATATCATGGGTGTAGGCTACCTGACTTTACAAACATTTGACATATTAAATAACTAAATAGCATCCAGTGTCAAGCAGTGCAGCAGCATTTTTGGGAATTCCTGGAGGGACTTCATCAGAGCCAGTCACTCCCGAAGATCCAAGGGCCTTCATAATATGTAAGAGGTCTCTATATGTGTTATTTTTTATATAGGATATTTTTGATATGGCCATTTATTTTACTTTGGGTTGGGTTTTTCATTGGTCCCAGGCAGTTGTAAGTAGCCAACTCAATACACCAGAAATTATGACAAATAGTAGGCCTATTATGTACTCAACCAAATGCTCATCTTCACAGGATGATGGGTATGAAGAAACAGTTTCTGCTGCCACAGAGAGGCCTACAGAGGCAATGTTAATATTTTCTACACATCAGACAATCTACACCTTCACATTTTTATGTGGAGTATAGATTCTAAGTTTATATCTAAGTATAAACAGACATTCTTATCTCTCCCCCCGTGTGGAAGAACAGCAGGAGGAAGGTCCATCAACTTCTGGTGCACAGATGAACACAATTCAGTGATTTTCAGTAAATGCCAGTTTAATTCTGTAGAATTTGTTTAGGACTACATGATGTTAATCTAATCTACTGTATTTTCAGTTGCCAGTTAAGGAGTTATAGATTTCATCTTATTAAAAAAAAAAAAAAAACAGCGGTAAAAACAGCAATGAATAAATGTACAGAAAGAAGGAATGAAGTGTTTAAACCGCTTCCTCTTTAAAAAAGGGGAGGAGACCGCAAGAAACTCTGGGTTTACCGAAGAAAACCTGCTCCAGACCAGGTTAGGTTCACAGAGTAAGTTACCATGGTAACTGACTCTGAGTATAAGTTACCCCTCTTTCAGAAACGGGCTTGACTTACTCTGCTTTCTCGGGTTTGACATACCTCCCATTCTGAAACGGAAAACCCAGAGTTTCCCTCATTTCGGGGTTAACATACTCAGAGTTTTTACTTAACCTCTTTTCTGAAACAGGCCCCTGGGCTTTTATGAACTCAAAGGCGCGGGCGCGCGAGAGAAAAATAAATAACTGAGCGCACGGGTGGTGCGTTAAAAGGCTAGCGAGTTAGCGTGTTGTGCTGACAATAACAGAAGCTAGCAATGTCAGGTTAATCTGAGATGTTGAGTAAGCTGTATTTAGTAGTATAAACAACTAGAATTTACAATAAATGATGGTTCAAAACAGAAAGAAATACGAAGCTAATACGAGGCTTAGACGCAGCAAACAAACTCACAGCAGCAGCAGTCACAGCGAGGCAGCCAGGAGCAATCGATCTCAGAGGGTCACAGGAGGACCTGTTGATTTTCATTTCACCGCCTGCCCCCATTTGTTCACTTTGTGGAACAAGTTTATAGAAAAAATAACGTAAAAAGAAAAGCAACGTGGCTGAAAAAAAATACATTTTAACAGGCGATTGAAAGTTGAAAGCAGGAAATGCTGTCCAAAAGTTCACAATGCCAGTAGGTAAACAAGGCCAATTTGACCTCCTTTCTTACACTAACTGTTAGTTAGAATGAAAGAAAGAATGATTAGTAAGAAATAACTCTACATTTTTAACCATTTATTTGCTATAGTTCTTAAGTAGCTTAAGTTCAGAAACTATTTACTTTAAAGCTGCCGTCGGCAAGTCTGGCAGATTGAGTGGACTTAGACAAAATTTTGAATGTTTACAACTCTCATGCCCCTCCCCCACTACCAACGAGCACCCGCCCATTCGTCAGTGCGTGTGTACCTGATTTTCTGTGAACGTGTCCGTCTTCAGCATCGATCAACACCATAGACTCGGAGGTAGGCTGCCCTGGCTAATCTATCCATAGACAGCAATAACCGAGTAACTGGAAGCTTGTTATTAGATTTTCTCTCTGCCATCACGCTTCGTACAATCTTCAGGCGAACTTCAGGCGTGTTGTGTGCATGTGATATTGTAACGTCCGCGTCTGCGCGAGGGAGGGGGATCTGTGATTTGTGCACGACCTGTGATTGACAGTCAGATCTCACTGTTTAGACCCGATGATCCGGGAGCGGTGGATTTTTGCAAAACAAAATAACACGCTCAAGGTGGAGTTAGAAGCTCGGGTTTTTTTCTAAAACCACCTTATTTATGTTGTTCTGTCGGATTATAGTGTCAATTTCACTGAATTTGATCAAAAAAAATGTTGCCGACGGCAGCTTTAATACAAATTGGTATAAAGTAAATGAACAAAAATCGACATGAAGGATCATTAGTGAAATGCATCTGTTCTCATGTACTCATGAATATCAACATTTGTTACAAATACCATTTTGAGAAGAAATAACATTGTTTTGAAAGTAAAAATTTGATTTTGCAGGAGAATTCACACTTAAGTAATGATCAGTCTGCTGAAAATTGGAAAAAAATGTCAAGAAAACCCAGAGAGAGAGGTCAGCATGCACCCATGGGTACGAACGGGAGAGTGTAATGTCTTAAAAAGGTGAGAGGTGGGTTTTTTTTCTTCGAAATCCCAACATGCAACAGTAAGACATCTCTTATTACAAGTGATTTCACACTTTAGGAAGGATCAGTCTGCTGAAAATGTAGAAAATGTCAAGAAAACCCAGAGAGAGAGGTCAACATGCGCCAATGGGTACGCCCGGGAGAGTGGAATGTCGTGAAAACGTGAGGGGCGTTTTTTTTGGCAAAATCGGCACAGAGGGGCGACTACCGAGGCCGGGCACAGAGGGACCCGGTCAAAAATCAGTGGCCCGGGGCCAGAGTGTGGTCTGTGTGTACCCACTGGTACACGGTTGTGAATATTTTTTGCAAAAGTGGTAAAAAAGGCGAAAAGTGTGTAAAAAAGCTCATGGGGCGATCGAGTGGGGCCACAGGAGTGACATCAGGGGGTCAGAATAGTTCGGGGGCGGCCCTGGACCCCCGGTTACCCATCGGTACGTGCACGTGTACCGATGGGTACATGCACCGTACCCATTGGTACCAGGGTCAGGCTCTTCCGTTTCCCTGCGGCTCAACAGCGTTTAGCAGAGTCTGTTTTTGTTTGGCTGGAAACCTTTTCAACAGGTTTTCCCTGTCATCGCTTTGATGTTCTAAATTCAGCTTGCAATCACGAACAAAGTGTCCTTCTTCGTTGCAATACCTGCATCTTCCTTGAGTTTTTGAATGTCTACAATCTTCATTTTCTTTATGCTCATTCCACATTTTCTTTTTGTGGTATGACATGGTCTTTGATCGCAATGCTCTGAGTTTGACTTCATGTGTTCTTTCAATCTTTGCTGACCACTCCACAATCGGATTAAAAGACGTTCCAACACTGTCCCAGTCGTCATATCGGATTTTGAAATTTCAGGTTTCAGTCCATTTACAAAGGCAGTTTTCAGAGGCATGCTAGTGTCCTTGTCAAGATCCTCGCTGTCATTTAAACCAGCATGTTCCAACCAAATTTGTGTGAAGCGGTCTTCGAACTCTGCAACACTTTCTCCAGGTACTTCTAGCCCAATTAACCTCGGCAGGTTTCAGTTCAAACAAGAATGTTCGTACAGCATCCCATCCAGCCTCATTGTTTTCTTGAGACTACCTACCCTGTTTTCAACACTTTCAGTTAGCCTCTTTTGGTCATTGTCTCTTAAGTTCACATTAATTCAATTCAATTCAAGTTTATTTGTATAGCGCTTTTCACAATACATATTGTTTCAAAGCAGCTTTACAGAAAATGCATTTCAAAAATATTCATACAAAAATAGTTAGTTAATCATAAAATTTAGGGCATAACATATTGCCGGCGTTGGGTCGTCTCTTCACAGGCGTCAAGTCGTCTTATCACAGGCGTTGGGGCATCTGAAGTCTCCATGAGAGGCTGGATACATAACTGGAGCTGACGAACTCTATTTGAGTTATAACAACAAAAAAGGCAGATGGGAAATAATTAGCGTAGCTGCTGTTCATAATATGAATGCATTTGATCTGATTTAACTGTAGTATAAAAGGTATGAGATGCATCATGTGAATGCTTGGCTAAAGAGATGCGTCTTTAATCTAGTTTTAAACTGGGAGAGCGAGTCTGAACCTCGGACAATATCAGGAAGGCTATTCCAGAGTTTAGGAGCTAGATGTGAAAACTTGTGACATTTGAAATATGATTTTCAAAAGACAAGTTGCGGTCTAGTATAACACCCAGGTCTTTTACTGTAGAGGATAAAGTAGCAGGACGTCCATCTAGATTAAGGTTGTATTGTAAGAGGTTTTGTGGGCAGTTTTTTGGACCAATCAGTAATACCTCCGTTTTATCTGAATTTAATAGAAGAAAATGACACGTCATCCAATATTTTATATCTTTAACACACTTTGTCATTTTAGATAATTTAGTGTTATCATCTGGTCTTGATGAAATATATAATTGAGTGTCATCAGCATAACAGTGGAAACTTATTCCATGTTTTCTAATAATATTACCAAGTGGCAGCATATAAATTGAGAATAGCAGGGGGCCTAATACAGATCCCTGCGGCACTCCATAATTTACTGACGTTATCTTTAATGATAAGGGACAGCCTAATGCCTGTCCCTGAACACCAGTGTAATTTTGAAGTCGATCTAAGAGTATTTTATGATCTATAGTGTCAAACGCAGCACTAAGATCGAGTAAAACTAGTATTGAGATACAGCCTTGGTCAGAAGCTAAAAGTAAATCATTTGTAATTTTAACCAGCGCAGTTTCTGTGCTATGATGTGGCCTGAATCCAGACTGAAACTTTTCATAGATATCGTTTTCTTGCAAGAAAGAGCACAGTTGAGCGGACACAACTTTTTCTAGTATTTTAGACATAAATGGAAGATTTGAAATGGGTCTGTAATTTGCTAGGTTATTTGGATCTAATTGTGGTTTCTTAATAAGAGGTTTTATAACTGCCAGCTTGAATGTTTTTGGAACATGTCCTAAAGATAGAGACGAGTTAATAATATTGAGAAGAGGCTCTTCCACTACAGGTAACACTTCTTTCAGTAGTTTAGTGGGTATTGGATCTAATAAACATGTTGTTGGTTTAGATGCAGTGATAAGTTTATTTAGCTCTTCCTGTCCTATAGTTGTAAAGCGCTGTAGTTGTTCTTGAGGGGCGATAATTGAGGCTGAATCATAAGACGCTGTCAAAGATTGTACATTTACAATTGTGTTTCTGATGCTTTCTATTTTCTCAGTTAAGAAATTCATGAAATCATTACTATTAAAATGTAACGGAATATTTTGTTCAGGTGATGTCTGTTTATTTGTTAATCTAGCCACGGTGTTAAATAAAAACCTTGGATTGTTTTGGTTATTTTCTATTAGTTTGCGGAGATGCTCAGCCGTGGCTGCTTTTAGAGCCTTTTTATAACGTGACATACTGTCTTTCCACGCAATTCTAAAGACCTCTAAATTTGTTTGTTTCCATTTGCGCTCTAAGTTACGAGTTTCTCTCTTGATAACATGCGTAGCACTGTTGTACCATGGTGCTTTAGTTTTCTCTCTAACCTTTTTTAATCTAATTGGTGCAACAATTTCTAATGTACTAGAGAAAATGGTGCTCATACTGCTAGTCATTTCCTCTAGCTCATCTGTTTGTTTGGGTTCACTGAGAAGCTGAGATAGATCAGGTAAGCTATTCAAGAATCTATCTATAGTAGTTGGAAGGATTGTTCTGCCTGGTCGATAACGCGGCGCAACATGACACATTTCAGCCGTACGTAGTATGCAAGTTACCATGTAATGATCAGTGACATCATCACTTTGCGGTATAATATCCATATCGGTTGGATCGGTTCCATATGATATAATTAAATCTAGAGTATGATTAAGACGATGAGTGGGACCACTAACGTTTTGCTTGACCCCAAAGGAGTTTAATAAATCTGTAAACGCAGCCCCTAACGCATCATTTGTGTTATCAACGTGTATGTTGAAATCTCCAACAATTATTGCCTTATCGACATTGACTAATAGATCTGAGAGAAAATCTGCAAACTCTTTTAGGAAATCAGCGTAAGGCCCTGGTGGTCTATATACAGTAGCCAAGGCTAGAGATAATAGGGATTTCTTTCTTACATCTAGGAGCGTAACATTTAGCACAAGTACTTCAAACGAATTAAACCTGTGGCCTGTTTTCTGAGTAACATTAAGAATATCTCTATAGATTGTTGCAACACCGCCGCCACGACCAATCAGACGGGGCTCATGCTTATAACCGTATCCTGGTGGAGTGGACTCATTAAGACCGAAACAATCATTCGATTTAAGCCAGGTTTCAGTAAGGCAGAGTACATCGAAGCTGTTATCAGTGACCATTTCATTTACAATGACCGCCTTAGGTGTAAGCGATCTAATGTTTAGAAGACCTAGCTTTAGAAATTGTTTTTGTTCACTAATATTGAGATTTTCTGGTTTAATCACAATTAGATTTTTCTTAGATCCTACAGTAGATTTATTGTTTGGCCTCACTAAACGAGGAATAGACACAGTTTCTATAAAGTGTTCTACACTGGTACTTATATCAATTAATTTGGGACAGCAAAGAATGTGATTTGGACTTAGACTTACTAGTCATATGGTGTGTAACGTCTTGGAGATGTTGTCCGACAGAACAGCCGCTCCGACTCTGCTGGGGTGCAGGCCATCAGCACGATAGAGCCTAGGTCGCTCCCAAAACAGATTCCAATTATTTACAAAGAGCAGTCTCTGTTCATTACACCATGACATTAACCATTCATTTAGTGCAAACAATCTACTGAACCTTTCTTGTCCTTGTCGGTACGTGGGAAGCGGTCCAGACACGACGATCTTTGCTTCAGACGATGTTCTGCGTACCGTCTCGATCAGGCTCCTGTAGTCCCTCTTCAGAACCTCCGTCTGCCGCAGCCTGATGTCGTTCACCCCCGCGTGCAGCACGACAGCTCCGACGCGCTCGTCACCGTTCAGGATCTCGGGGACCTGCGCAGCGACATCGAGAACACGAGCACCAGGAAACCAGTGAGTGCGCACCATACCTTTACCTGAGGTAGCGCGGACATGCCGGACCATGGAACTGCCGATGATCACAGCGTCGTCGCGTTCTGTCTCGCAAAGAGGGGAGAAGCGGTTCTGGGTGGAGATCTCGAAGACCGGGAGGGGCGGAGAGGTCCTTGCTCTGGTCCTGGCTCGCATTACTAACCACTGACTTGTGAGCATCGGCGCGTGATGCTTCAAGCGCTGATCGTCGGTCTCGCAGCTCGGCCTGCCTCCCCAGCAGATCACGGATCTGCTTCTCCACGGACTCCAGCTCCAACCGCACCGAATGCAGCTCAAACGCGTCCTCACCTGCACTCAGAGGTAGACACACATCCGATGTATTCGCCATTATGACAGATGAACAATAAATTAGCAGTGATGCTACCAATATCACTACTAATTTAGGACTGAAATCATGGATAGAACCCGTATCCTTCCAGTGATTCGAGTTTAAATAAGACGGTCGATAGGCGAGACCACGCGTGCAAATGCTAGCGGGCTAACGTTAGAGATAGTAACGGAAGTTCGGAAAGTTGGATATAACCAGCGATATCAAAGCAATCCGATTGTTTTTTATAGAGAGTAGTATCGGAGATATGTTCACACGCTGAAAAAATAGAAAATGCTCGTTTATAAATGAGTGTAACGAAGAAAAAAAATCAAGGATTTATTAATCAATTCGACGGAGCTCCAAACACAAACAAAGCGATTCGAAACACAAAAATGAGTGTAAAGAAGAAAATCAAGGATTTATGAATCAATTCGACGGAGCTCCAAACACAAACAAAGCGATTCGAAACACAACACAAACTCCAAACACAAACAAAGCGATTCGAAACACAACACAAACTCCAAACACAAACAAAGCGATTCGAACACAAACACAAACTCCAACACAAACAAAGCGATTCGAACACAAACACAAACTCCAAACACAAACAAAGCGATTCGAAACACAAACACAAACTCCAACACAAACAAAGCGGTTCGAAACACAAACTCCAACACAAACAAAGCGATTCGAAGCACAAACACAAACTCCAAACACAAACAAAGCGATTCGAAGCACAAACACAAACTCCAAACACAAACAAAGCGATTCGAAACACAAACACAAACTCCAACACAAACAAAGCGGTTCGAAACACAGACACAAACTCCAACACAAACAAAGCGATTCGAAACACAACACAAACTCCAAACACAAACAAAGCGATTCGAAACACAAACACAAACTCCAACACAAACAAAGCGGTTCGAAACACAGACACAAACTCCAAACACAAACAAAGCGATTCGAAGCACAAACACAAACTCCAACACAAACAAAGCGATTTCAGTGATTCGAGTGTAAATAAGACGGTCGTTAGGCGAGACCACGCGTGCAAACGTTAGAGATAGTAACGGAAGTTCGGAAAGTTGGATATAACTAGCGATATCAAAGCAATCCGATTGTTTTTTATAGAGAGTAGTATCGGAGATATGTTCACACGCTGGAAAAATAGAAAATGCTCGTTTATAAATGAGTGTAAAGAAGAAAATCAATGATTTATGAATACATTAGCAATCATTACTCCGTCTAGTGGATGTAAATTGTAGATTTTCTGTAAGCGTTGAAGAAATTGCCAAGCTTTCCGTGGTTGCTTGTACACGTCTGGCAATTCTTTTGACCATTTGTCAACTTGCTCTGGAGAAGCTGGTTGATATGTTCTATATGGAACATATTTCTTTACCACTTTTGTCACAATGCGAGTTTTTCTCTGATCATCCTCCTCGTACTCCTCCTCATTGTCAATTTCAACTTCAGTCCTTCTGTTTTTGACAAGTACAGGAGCGAGTCTAACCTTTTTGTTCTTCTTGGTGACATGAGCATGTGTCTCAGGTTCAACATCACTGTCATCAGGGCTCCCAGTCGAGCTGCTGTCACTTTCTCCTAGCAGATAATGACGTTGTTGAACCTTCTTGAGGTCTTTAAATTGATAGAGTGACTCTTTCTCTATCTTGCTGCTAGATTTTATGGGATTTTGTTGTCCAGAAAGCAACTTTAACAGCTTGTCATTATCATTCAAGAGTCTTTCTTTTTCCTTCTTTTCATTTTGTAGTTGTTCAGCAAGTGCTCGAACTTTTTCCTTTTCCGCATTGATCTCTCGATGTAGTTTGTCAGCCTCACACTTCTGCAAATGTTGCCGAATTTGTTTGTCCAGAATAACAGATAATCCATCTCTCTTAGTGTTTGTCCTTAAGCGAAGTGTCTTTCCGTAAACCCTTTTAATGTCCGGCAAGGCCCATAGTCCACTCTCTGAGGCCTCATCCACACTACTGCGTTTTAGTTTGGAAACGGAGAATTAAAACGAATACGATCTCCGTCCACACCAGCGTTTTAGCTGTGTATTAGAATTGATCTCCGTCCACATTAAAACGACTGAAAACGTGGATCACGTGACCATTCACCAACACTGGGCATGCGCGTGCCGGTGTAAACAGGCGCATGTAGGCAGTTGTAGCATTATAAAATGCAGAATTTACTTGCACAACAGCTGCTAGCAAAGACATCAACGTCAGTAACGCTTGGAATTCGTTATCCATGTTGCAGTCACGAACGTTACGCAGTCCAGGCTGTTTTTGTATGTTTTATTTCCGGGGACGGGTCATGTGATGGGTGTCTGACGAAGCAGGGAAGGATACGCCATGACTGATGACAACCAATCATAGAGTCGAGCGTGAGCCTCTGCGTCATCGTTTCTAATGTCCTCCGTTTTGACCGTCTTCACTAAAACGCCCTCAGGAGATTCAAAACGCAAAACGGGGTCAGAGCGTTTCTAAACTTCTCCGTTTTAGCTCTTCGTTTTTGCCGTTGTAGTCTAGACGGGAGGTGCAAACGTAGCAAAAGGTCTCCGTTTCTAAACGAAAACGCAGTAGTGTGGATGGGGCCTGAGTGCTTGATGCTGTACTTCTGGCTTATGTCATCATGGCACTTCTTCATTCCCAGCCGTTTGCCCAAATATGCATTCAAATTGTCCATCGTCTGATCAATGGTAACATTTGGAGGTTCCGTTCCATGTCTTTCTGTTGTTGGCCTCAGTGCAGGGCCATTACCATTTTTTTAGAGCAGACTCAGCCATGGCAAGTACAGGAGAAGTGCTCTCAGAGGTGTGGAAAAAAAACAAAAGCTGTTAGAGCCGTTACGTGTGCTTATTCGGTTTACATTCTCAGCAGTCTTTTAGACTGACCATTTCAGTCACACAGACAAATCATTAGTTTACAAATTCAACTTAATTTTCAATCCTACATTCAAAACAAAACATTCACTTTTAAACTAATTTTCTTTGTTTCATTTCTAGAAAAGAAAACTCCTGACAGTTCTTTCTGAGTCCTAACCTGAATTGGTTTAATTTTGTCCCTTAGACATTAGGCAAGGCAAGGCAAGTTTATTTATATAGCACATTTCATACACAGTGGTAATTCAAAGTGCTTTACATAGAAGAAATTAAAATAATCAAAAGAAATAAGAATAATTAAAACCCTATCTGAGATGGAAGTGATTGAGCAGGTTTGCGGTGCCACTGGACCTACAATCCAGGGACGTCCTCTGGTGTACACGTCGGACGCCCCCACAGAGCACATTTCACTTTTGCTGTTTTAAACAAACAGCGAACCTCTATACTCTCCGTAGTATAGATAATCTTCACTCGCCTCGTCGGAGTGAAGCTCTCCCATTCCCCTTCAAAATCTCTTCCAATCAGACAGCCCTTAAACTTCTTACCATCTATCAACTTTCTTTTTATTAGACTTTCAATCTTTCTGCATCTTTCATCAGAAGGAAAATAAACTTCTAGTTTCTAACACAATTAGAATGTTTAATTCAAAACTACAATATTGGTTACTGAATTAGCACCCAGTCAAGAATGACCAGTTCTTGCAGCAACATCAGTCCCAAACTATTTCAATAGCTCCTACAATCCCATGAGAACGGACCAAACCTCTTTCTTAAAAGGTTCCTACAGACTCCAGAGAAAGGACCAAACCTGATACAGTTTCTACAATCTCTAAATAAACGGACTAAATTGTTTCTTTAACAATTCCTACAGACTCCAGAGAAAGGACCAAACTTATACTTTATTTCAATAGCTCCTACAATCCCATGAGAACGGACCAAACCTCTTTCCTAAATGACTCTTAGAGACTCAAGAGAACAGGGCCAAGCTATAAAACTTATTTCTCTAGCTCCTACAGTTTCAGGAGAATTAACTAAATCATTTAAAAGGTTCCTACAGACTTATGAAAAAGGCCCAAGCCTAAAATTCTCAACAATACACAGTATGTGTGACTACACTACAAATCTTTACTGGTCTAAAACTATTCCGTTTACTCCTTGTTGCAGTTGGTGAGTTCTCTTCTTGTCAGTCTCTCCTGGCTGGCTCTCGCCAAATTGTTAGATTTTGCTGTATTTGGCCGACCAGTGGTATGGGTGGTTCGCCAATGTATTAGATTTCTCCAATACATAAAATAATAATTTATTGAAGGTTTGTAGTGTAGCAGTCCTTCAGCAGCGATGTTATCATGTTGCCCTTCAACAATCTTAACCCAAAGTTCTGCTTGTGAGACAGAACTTTATACATGAAGACATAGCCTATGGGCTACAAATAATAGAAACCTGTTAGGACCTCCCACAGGAGGTCACATCTAACTTGCTAATCCATTCTGAGCAATGCTGATTCTTTTTATTCATTCACACCAATCAGTTTCTGTGGGCCATACATCTGAATGGGCCTTTTATCTTTATGGGCCATTTGGTACACACCTTTGCAGACACAGACAGAGTGGATTACATCTGATACACAGTCACAATGTAAATAAATCTGATCACTGAAAATACAAAATCTTTCAGCAGACTAAAGGCAAGTGCACACTACAGGATTTTAAAACGTTGGGCTGAACTGTGCAGTTCACACTACATGACTTGCTCTCTGTGAAATCAGGAGTGTTCAAGTTGTTGAGCTGTTCACACCACACGACACAACGTGATTGATCCGCAACAGGAGGTAACTCACTACACAAGGTGACAACAACTCTGTCAGCCAACGATTCTATCTTGTCTACAAACCACGTTTTATCACGAAGAAATCACGCGATAAAACGAACCGGAAATGACGCAATACAGCACGCGCGCCACTACCCAGCGAAGAAGAACACAAGTGCACAACACGCGAGTCTTTGTTTGAATATGGACGTCAGAAAGAAATTAGTGCTGCAAACTGTTTGTGCGATGATTTGCTCTGAAAAAAAAAAAAATCCCATAGACAGTATATAAACGGTATTTTCCCAGTGACCTCAACCCATGCCTTGCTCTGATTGGCTGTAGCTCATGGCATCACATGTGGTTGAGTCGTGCGACAGCTCCAGATATCTAGCATGCTAGATATTTTTCTGGGCTCGGCGACGCGTCTGCGAGGCGTCTGCGAGGCGTCTGCGAGCGTCTTTAATGCGTTGTTGGCTCTTTCATACTAACAGATTGGCGAGCGTTCATCGGCCGCTACTCCCCCGCGATTTGCACGCGATAACAACCCGACCTGTCTTCGAGCTCAACGATTTGCAAATCGGGCTTAAATCGGGCTTAAAATCCTGTAGTGTGAACTAGGCTTTAAGCGAATTTGTTTGTTTTGTTCTGACGTGAAGGTTAAGTATTGTATCATATACTCGGAACTTGTCCTCTGCATTTAACCTGCCCAAATTAGTGCACACACATTAGTGAATGTGCAATTAGTGTGAGTAGTGAACACACACTGCAAACCGTGGACACACACACCCGGAGCAGTGGGCAGTCATTTTTATTGCTGTGGCACTGGGTGCCTCTTTAATGAATGAATGTTGACATGTCAAATAGACACAGCGAATTACAATTGGGTGCAATAATTCTAATCTCTTCCCCCAATTACAAACAGCACCATAAACTGCAGTGTGTGTTGCTGCCGATTGCAGGAATATTAACTTTTATTTTTAATTTAAAGACATTGCATAGTATGTTCAGTATACCACTGTTCAAAATAATAATAATAATAAAATTTTTTGTTTTTCCCCCCTGCAAAACCAGAAACATACTGAGCAGTGACTTCAAACAGGTGCGTACTAAACCAGAATTTGTGTGTACATTCAGACCCATAAATTTTTATACATTTATATTCAATGAGTGGTTTTTGCAGCTTGTTTTCAAAATAGGCTCCTTTTGGACTGAAATAGAAAAATGTAACGAAGTAAAGTTATAAAGTAAAGACATTACACATCTTAATTAAACAAAACTGTTTTATTTCATTCCTAATTCAAATCACACCAGTTAAGTCAAGAGTACAACATACAAAGTTTAAGATTAACAATGTCTTTATAAAAATACACATTTTATCTTATCAAGAGACTGATCTGACACACATCAAATCATTGATGGAGTAAATGTTTTCCATCCATTGTTAGCATGGGACATAAACTACACACCACCAACAAACTTCATTTTCATCTACATTCCTCATACTAAACATCCGAAAAGAAAATTGTGAGCGGCGGTTAACGGGCCATAAGTCTGTGTCTGCTGCTCTGATCCACCAGTCTGTGATATTCTGATAGTTTATCTTTCAGATTCTTGTACATCTGTAGACAGAGAAGCCAGAGAACATCAAGAAGCCATACATGCAGAATGTCATCATACTTTGACATTTATACAAATTAATTACTTACAGTCCTCAGCAGATTTTCATCAAATTGCTTACTCATCTTTAGTTGAAATTCCATTATAATTTTATGTAGTTATATTTTGTTCTGTTTTTTTGTACAGACAAATCTAATTTTCAACCAATAAGTCAGATTGCTGGAATATTTTATTTCTATAGGATCCAAAAGTGTATTTATTCTAAATAGAGATGATTTTAAGAGAAATCTGTTGGGCTGGACATATTGAATTCTCAAAACACTCCAAATGTCAGACCACCAAGTGTTTGGAAAAACGGTTTATTTTTTCAGTAACGGGGTAATCTAACTAATTACTTTTCCCGTCGTTACAACGCCGTTAACGTTACTGGATGTTAAATGCGGTGCATTATATGCATTGATTGAATAAACTGTGTAATCCGATTCCGAACGCACCCCTGGCTCACAGCTAGTGAGGAGGTGGGTTAATAACGATGTAAGCGATTATGATTGCCTAAGGCAGAGTCATGTTTCATGGTAGCCAATCAGAGCCAATGTTTTTACACACATGCCAGCACACGCGCCAGGCCCCTCTCGCATTTTTTTTCTCTGATTCGATCATAAACTAGCGCATTACGTACAGTTTTTACGCTGGCGAACGATCCCGGCTTCAGCGTCATCATTACGACACGGCATTGATTACAGCTTTTGTTCACACAGCGCGCGTTCCGGGACTGAACATGGCAATGTTACTACCGGTAGGTCCCCAACCCGGCATCAATCCCGGCATCCATCCCAGGTCGTGTTTGCGTTCACACAGAATGCGTTCTGGCAATTTCCCGGGATCAACGCGCTGTGTGAAAGGGGCTTAGAGTGGCTTCTGAAGTTTAAGACCTGAATGTTTTTAGTAAAGCCTTGAATGTTTTTTAAGTACCTTTCCCAAAAAGTTAAGCCTGGAATTTTTTTTCCCCACAGTGAAATCTCTCAGAGCTACAATTGAATCATCACTCTTTACTTTTAGTTAAACGTGCGGTTGGACAAGCGCAGCCCTCTGTGGAGAACCTAGCGGTAATTACTCTAGCATGATTTGTGTTGCGATTTCCTGGGAAATCCCAAATGGTGCAACTGACCCAAATGTCAACAAATAGATTACTCTAGGTCTGCTGTAATTTAAATGAGCTTTCATTATGGTGCAGTATACCTACATTATGTGCTACACTAAACCTAATTTATGAATCAGGGATGAAAAATTAATGTTTAATATAATTGTAACAATTTACATTGTAACAATTTTACTAATCTGAAATTAAGCGCTTTTCAGATCATTCATTTATTAAATACACCTTAATGCTTAAAAACATAATTCAGATGATCTCCCTTCACCCGAGTCCTGCATATCGGCGCATTAACTACTAATATTTGATATAATGGTTGGAAAATTATTTACATTTGTCAATTGCAGTGCAGGGATCAATGGCTTGGACGGACTACAGATCAAATAGCTTTAAATGTCAAATAAAGTTTATTGCATATATTATTTTATTTACACATTTGATGTTTTTAAAACTTAAGTAACCTTCATCTCTGATTATGGCACATGTAATAAAACTATTGATCTGACTGTAGTACAGTCACTTGTACTGACGCTGTTGTATGAGAACTGAGCTGGACGATCCATTTTTTTTGCAGAACTGCTTTATAGATTAAATGAACTAGTTTAATAATTGATGATCTGAACTGAATCAACACTGAACAAGAGCCGAAATGCATAATTTTCCTGTTTATTGCTGTAAAAGCTGACTTGATGTACTTAAATTTTGTTAATGCAGGTATGGTTTAGATCGCAGTCTTTATGTTAAACGGGTCCAGCACAGAATTAAATGAGTGCTGCTGGCAGATAATGAGTCAGGTGTTTGTGTGTGGGTTTAAATAAGAACCGTGCAGAACTTCGCCCTACACTCATATTAGGGGTGTGATGGTACATAAAACTGACGGTTCGGTACAGCGAACTTGTTTCTCCGTCTTTAAATAAATTCAGCTTTAAATTAAACGTTTCTTTTGAATAATAAAGGTTGACAACAGGGCCCAAACTATTAGCCTAAATCCAGTTATTTTTAGATATAATAATCAACTCTCAAATCACATTTTTTATGCAAACATGTAATGTGCACAAGGTAGTTTTAGCGTTAACTTCTAAATTTAATTATATGTTTTTACTCCAATTCGTTGTTGAAATATAATCATTTACACACTGGCTGTCATTTTCATGACAGATTTTAAATAATCAAGACATCACTAACAGGTTATGTAAAATATCATTAATATATAGGCTAATATAGACACTGAATGACTTGCCTGAGGCTCTACGCTGTTTGACTGATGTCTTTCCGTCGTTGATACACAGCGATTAGACGAGATCTAATACGTTTCAGTAAGTTGTACCGTATCTTTCAACATACCTTCAGATGTTCATTCATGTTTATTAGGAAGAGATGATCGCGTTCACGCGCTGCTGTTTAAACTGAGGCGCCTATATAGTGATCGGTCCGCCACATTAAAGACCATCAAAACAGCATTTATTGTTTGAATTTTGTGATAAAACAGACATGTGAAAAATGACACCGTTTCTTATCGAAAGTAACAAAAACAGAGCTTCTTTTGATTATTGGCTACAAAGCTGTATTCTTCTTGTACACGCAAAGACAAGGAAATTTGCGGGACAAGTACGTTTATGGTTACACCCTTAATTACCATTTAATCAAATGTCATGGAAGAAAAATGAGTTGTGACATAAGGTAAAGCGAGGTCAACCTCAACAATGGGCAGCTGCGTTCTGTACAACATGAGAGTATTGCGGTACATACTGCGGGGTGGTATATCACGCTTTTTCTGTTTGGTTTGAATACCGTTACACCCCTATTGTATATTAAACAGTTTCTATACCTATAAATCAACAACTTTATAATTTTTTTAATATATATTCCATCATTTCTGAATCACTTACGTTAGTAATCAAAATAGATGAGAACACCAGTTTCTAAACTTAAACAAGAAATGAACATGATAAATGCAAGTGAACAATGTTTCACCTTTTCATTGATCTGACTTTCACTGAGGTTTCTTAAGAGCTGGTCGATAGATGTGTACGGCAGCCACACCAGAGATGCTGTAGCTGAAAGCGGCCGCTGTGAGGAAACCAAAACACAATCAGAAATACAATATAAACATATTGTGCTAAAGTTAAATCACAGAGATGTTTGACAAATTAGCAAACATTCCTTTTGCAAAGAATGCAATAATCCAGTGATATTAGGGATGCTCATTTCGGTTAATTTTCCCGACCGACAACCGCCGCTTGTTATCCGATTATTAAACCGTTAACTGATAAGATTATAATATTGAATTGGCATTAAATAAAAATAAAATTAACGAGTGTCTGTGACCCGTATTTTTTTTTTTTTTTAAATGATCAAACAAACAACTACGAAAAAAGCAAAAAATATATATACTTATTTTTTTACTTCTAAACCGTTTAACTGATAGTATTAATCGGTCAAAATTTTTACTTTCGGTTAACGGTTAAACGGTCAATATGAGCATCCCTAAGTGATATATATACACACATGAGAATTGCATTTCACAAGTTTTTGCTGGTCTCCATTAAAGCAGCTCTAGGTAACTTTTCAACCTTAATAATATATTTCCAAGTCTCTTGTGATGGTACATCGACTTACAATATGTTGAATGACACGTCTGCCATAGCCTGACGGGGTCTGTAGCGTTTTTAATCGTACTTTTAAACTTCGGGTTTCGGGTAGTAACCGGCGAACAGAGAACTACAAAATTCGACTGCTTTACGGCATATACGTCACTTCCTTAAAATCGGACGTGCGAGCCAAACTAGCGTTTGTTTGCCAAATGTTATAGTCATGGACGAAGCAGCACAGAAAAGCAAGAAAGCAAAGGTTTTGTCGGAGGAAAGCAAAAGAGGAAATGAGAAAGTGATCGCATTAAAGGCAGAACGAGGATCAACATTGGGCCAGCGTTTTCTCGCTGGCGTGAGCTGAAGGAGGAGGGGGGGTGCCCGATGCCACCCGTCCCGTTTTTCCAGGGATTGTTCACTTTTTTGAGCGACAGTCCCAGAAAATTAATATTCTTTCCCGGGACACAAATTGTTTTTTTGTGAAAATGTACTTCTAAAGTAGAATTTCCTGGTTTCAAATTAAACCGTTTCCGTCTACTGTTACTGTGTTTTCTTCATAGTTGTGTACAGTACATCCAATCCTGTGTCCGTAAACGGGTAAAAACGGGTAAAACAGTGGATTGGCCAATGCCAGGCGTTTACTTTTATTTGATTGGAATCTCAACTTATCGCCTAGCAACTGCCTGTGGGTCGGTCGCGCGCGTGCATCAACACACATCCAAGATGATACAGTGTGAGTTTAGTTGCTAGCTAGCTTTTTAAAAACTGTCTATTTACATCTATTGTGTGAAATGGGGGGAGACGGACGAGGAGGATAACACAACAAAATCGGATGAGCCTCCAGTGTCAAAGAAAATACCATTTACAACCTACAACTCAGACCCCAAAAAATAATAATAATCTGAGTGTCCCGGTTTTTCACAAATCAAAGGTGGCAACCCTATGCCCGACCGATGCGGACTTTCAAATATCAAATAAAAGCCTATGTCTAAAGGGTGTGTACAAGTTTGGTAGGGGCTACATTCTTGCAAGTAAATATAAGATAAACAAATATCACAGACATGTTAGGTATCCTAAAATATGATTTTGTACATTTGTCTTGCCTCAAGCTATAATGCAAATCGATTTGTAAAATTTGCAGATTCATCTATGGTAGCTTGATATTATTAAAGCAGCTCTAGGTAACTTTTCAACCTTAATAATATATTTCCAAGTCTCTTGTGATGGTACATCGACTTACAACATCGACTCAGAGCATTTGGACCCAGAAACTGGTAAACTCATTGTATTGTTAGCCTTTTTTTATTTTTATGAACTGCACTGCTTGTGACGGGTTAGTACAAAACCTAAAAACAGAGATCGCCCTGCACACACTCACAGGATTTCCATTACAGATTTGTGCAAAACGTTTGCGATATTTTCTAAATATCGATAAAACTATTGCGAAATGGCCACATAACATCGGTTAATGGAAACATGGCAAGTCCATTCCACATATCATGGCAATGGATGTTAGTAGGTTTAAGTATATCGCAGCCACCGCACTAGGCATTATTTATAATCAAATATTACAGAATATAATCGTGGGGTATTATAATGGCAAGGAAAGCACCTTATACTTGTGAGCGGGTATGAGGTGTTTCTGGGCGTTTCTCCCTCATATCTGCTTCAAGCTCTTAAATTGTTCAAGTTCAAGTTCCGTTTATTTATAGAGCACATTTACTACCGGCTGACAACCGACCAAAGTGCTGTACAAAAATTGCAATAAAATATACAATAAAACAAACAATGATCACTTAGGATCAGTGAGTACAACATCCAATTACATATTAAAAGTTGAATAAAACAGATGAGTTTTCAGAGCAGATTTAAACTCAGATAAGGAGGAGGCCATTTTAATTTGGATTGGGAGTTTGTTCCACAACGTGGGGCCCGCTACTTCAAACGCTCTATTTCCCCTATTTTTCAAGCGGGTTCTGGGAATCTGAAGAAGGAATTTGTTTACCGATCTCAGCCCTCGCTTGGGGGTATATAAGTGAAGTAGGTCCGACAGGTATAATGGTGCAAGATTGTTTAGTGATTTGTAGACCAGCAATAGAATTTTGTATTCAATTCTATACTGAACCGGTAACCAATGTAGGGATCTCAGAAGGGGTGTAACATGCTCAAACTTTTTACATCCCTTCAGAAATCTCGCTGCTGCGTTTTGAACGACTTGTAGGCGTGAAATTTGAGTCTTAGCAACCCCATAATATAGAGAGTTGCAATAGTCCAGCCTCAAAGTTATGAAGGCATGGACAGCAACCTCTAAAGAGGCGTTAGAGAGATAAGATTTAATTTTGGAGAGAGAGCGTAAATAGAAGAAGCTAGAGCCCACTACAGAGGCAATTTGCCTGTCAAATTTCAGACTATTATCAATCATCACACCTAGATTACGCACTTGGGGCAAATTGTGGCATTTCTTTGTTGTTTAAAATCCAGTATTCCCGTAATTCGTTTGTCTTTTTTGTCTCGTCTTCTGTCCAAAAATACTGGACACTCTTGTCCAAAAAAAGACATTTAATAACATCCTTTTACTCCAAACTTCATAACGACAGTTGAGCTCATCCTTCTGTGAGGTGATGTGGCTTCTTATACAGAATAAGGCAGTTGTGTGTTCATTAGTCATGTTTAATCAAAGCGTTTCAATCTTCTGTTTATTCCGCTACAGCGACAGGGATCTGCTGGAATGATGCGTGTTATTGTACTTCTGCGGCGGGGCATATTTGGCGTGTTTGCGCTCTCTGGTGTTCAGATGGAGCAGCATTTACTGCCGATCAGCCGTTCTGCACTGACAAACTGCACATAAAATAATCACAGCCTTTGCCAAATCGAGTGCAGTTTCATTGCGATTAATTGTGCAGCCCTAATGAACTCTGAACTTACTTAAGCTGGACTATGACATTATTTTCTTCTAGATCTGCTGTACAGCCGAAACAAACTTTCTTGAGTCATTTTCCTGTTATCAATGTAAAGCTGCTTTGAAACAAACTGTATAGTAAAAAGAACTATATAACTAAAGTTCACTTGACTGATATCCATTAATGTCTAACAGGTAGGAAATATACAGAAATGTTATAAAGTTATCAAACAGTCTGCACTGCATAAATTATATATAGGTTAACCCTTATTAAAGCTACAAATGTTCTTTAGTCAAGAGCAGTGAGTAATGTTCTCTGTTACTTTTTATCTTTGATAAACTTTAATGATAAACCTTAATGGCTGCTGCACATGTTCTCACACGCGTCTTTTCTCAACTCTTTACGTTCAATTAGCTTTAACTAATTTAAGACTGGTCTTGAGGACACTCAACAAAACAGGAATTTAACCACAAAAGAGAACTACAGATGCTGATACAGAAAACACAGATGCTGAGTTTATTACGCATATATATATATATATATATATATATATATAATTTATTGGCCAATTAATCTGATAATTATTGGAAAGTGGAAATTGCAGGTGTTTAGAAAGTGAGCAGCATGCATCACTAGGAATAAGTAACCTTTTTTACATATGTCCAACCTACTTGCACATTACTGCTATTTGCAAAATTGTATTATTGTTAGTAAAAACACCCATGAATTGCAAATGCACTTTGTAAGATTTCAAAAGCAAATTTACATCCATTATTTGCAATCTTGTAGATAAGAACCTTAGGGTCTACAACAGACTATGTTTTTGGTGAACAATTTCACCCGTATAAAATTAATTCTCTATTGTTATGAATAGTTGTAATAGTATGCAGGACTCCATACCTCTATTCCAAAATACTGATGTCCTTTTCCAAGCAAAGCATCCACATACTCCAACACAAGCTCAGCTGCACACTCCAGGTGATCATAGTTCAGATAGAGACGGAGCAGCGCTGCAGCATCTACTTCCTGAAACAGAACCACAAACATCCTTTAATGTTATACTAAGAGAGAAGTGAATCATTCAATACTGTTAGATAACTTAAGTGTCATGGGTTTTCCACAAGTACGGTGATTGCCTGGTTGAACTCTAATTTAACTGGGAGAGTTCAAAGGGTAGAAAATTGATAGGATTCTCTACGAGGAAACTATTAATAATGAAGTTCCCCAGAGAAGAGTCTTAGGCCCTCTTTTATTCCTCATATACATAAATGATATGGGAGCAGTTTGAGATAGTAATTTGTTTTTATATGCTGATGACTCTGCTTTACTGGTTTCAGACAAGGATGTCGGCAAAATACAAGTGATATTATGTAAGGAGCTTCAGTATGTAAGACTGGCTCTCTGAAAATAAACTCTTATTGCATTTAGGTAAAACAGAATCCATATTATTTGTGTTTAAAAGTAAACTGAACAAGGTTCCTAACATATCTATCAATGTAGGGGGATTGTGAAATATCAAACAGAACTAGTGATAATTATCTCAGTTGTGTCCTTGACAATGATTTAAGTGGTGCAAGTATGGCTATGAAAACTTTAGTTAAGGTTAAAGGGATATGAGGTGGACCCCATAGACATGCATGATATGACTGTCAGACAAGAACGGTTGGACCTAAAAATATCAAAATTGAAAATACTTTGGAAATAAAGACACCTACATCTTGGATGCCCTTGAGGTAAGCTAAAACATATACAAAATAATTTCAAAGTGAACTATCCCTTTAATGCTAGGACAAAATTTATTGCTAGATATGTCAGTTTTCTGGATAAATTTTTTAAAAAGACTGGCATCATGCATGTGCTAAAATAAAACCCTGCCCTCTATTCAATATTTCGTTTCACATGGAAAAAATACGTCACAACACTTAAGTAAAGTCGGTTGCAACTTCCAGTTCACGGGGACATTAATTACAACTAGTCTATTTTAGTCTAAAACTTATATTCAACAATATTAAGGTTATTAAGGTAATTTTCATCCACTTACTTTATGATGCAATCATCAATAATTAGATCAAATTGAAATAAAAGGAATATGTCCAGCCCATTGACGAGTTTGATCATCGTAAAGTAAGTCTAAATAAACATTATTAAATATTGACAATGCAGGTGGAAATTCCTTTACGCTAATAATAGGAGCAGGATGTGACAACATGCGGACTTTGATAAAGGCCTATTGGATAATAGAAACCAAGAAGTCCAAACAGAGTTGTTTTGGCAGCTTGGTTTCAATAAAAGCTTTTGAGTTGTAAAACTTGTTTCTATAGTACAATGAACTCTTATGTCAAAAGATGAGGGAAAAATATATTTTTCTTGATTCATAATCCCCTTGAAAGAAATAGACAAAGACAGAGACAATTAAACAACAGTAATGGCTTTTCTCTGTCTGTTGGATGTAATGCTGAAAAAAACAACAACCACCACCTTGTAGGCATTGATCATCCAATCAGGCACTGGCACCCCATGTGACAGCAGCTTGTTGATGACACAGCGGTGATATTGAGCATTCTGTGAGGGATACTTCTCCAAATAATGAGCTAAGAGCCGCCAAGCTTCATCTGTTGCGCTGTGGAGAGAAATTCAGTTTAGGAAGACATGCAGCGGAGTTCATCGTAATGATCAAGGTCAGGGAGTATTCTGACAAACCTGGACTCTTTAGTAGTAATGATAGTTGGCAGCTGATTGGCTGCAAGCCAGTTCCACACCTCTGTCTGGTCCTGATCACCTTTATATTGCAGTTTGATACACCTACGCAGAGAGAACAATCTGCACTTCAGAAATCGGAGGACATTTATTTAAAATGGCCGGACACTGGATAGATCACAACGTACTTGAATGTCAGTCCCTCAAAGACGGGTGTAAGGGATAAGTTAAAGGTCTGAGACAGTGTCAGGGATGTGTCAAAAAGTCCTGTTTGGACAAGCAGAGCAACCATCTCTTGTGAAGACGCACCTCCTGGAAGAGAAATAACACCAGGATTAAATTAACCTTTCAAAATACATGTAAATAAAAGCAGCAAGTATAGTCATACGCTATAGTGAAACAACCTGACGGCACATCATAACTGAAAAAGCATACTCTGTGAAAAAATCATAAATGTGGGCATATTCATAATGGATCTTCATTTGAACAGTATTTAGCAGTATTGTCTGCTTTGGAAGAAATAAAATCTTTCTCCACTTCAATTGTCTCAGGCCACATTTCCACTTATTCATTATGACAAATAAAATAATAATACATTTTATTTTAAAACAAAATGACAATAATAATATTTATGGCTGTTTGAATTTCTTTGCTTTCAACAAACTCAGCGCTTGCGGACAGAGATGGAGTTTGTGAGGAGCAGCATGTACTACGCATCGAGATCACGAGCTGCTCGCATGCAAATGAACAGAGTCACGCTTCAATTCTGGGAAAGCAATTGCGACTGAAATGGTCACAAAGTAGAGGCCGGATGTAGTTTTGAGATTGTGTTTATAGTTAGTTCATTTTTAATTGTTTCATAAAATGTGCCAGAAAAACTACGTACAAATGACAGAATTTACATTTGACATCAATTCAATTATATTGCCTTTAATAAATATTATTAAAATGACAATCTATATGTATTAATATGTTGAAAAAGAGTTCAATGGGATGTACTTTCTGACAACAATAAAACAAACACCACACAAAGATCATGCGTGTAAGATAAAAGATGTACACATTAGATAAAAGTGTGATTACCTGCGATCGCTGCTGAGGGGGGGTCCTGTTGAGCTAACGTTAGACGACTCCGGGCAAGAACATATTCTTTCTCCAAGTCTTTCAGCTCAAGAATGTCAATCTGTTGATTTACTGTGATCACATGACAAACAACTATAAAACATCAGGGCATACATTGAAAGACTTCGACTGACTCATTAAGAGAAATCATACAATAAAGACATGCAAGTTTTGAATGACTAATTTGACTCATGATCATATTTAGGTTTTAAATGGGTGAAAGAAGAGCACAGTCCACACAATCTTAGAGGATGTTTTTGGAAAGAATTACCTGGACTTGCAGCAAATTCACCATCATAGTTTCTTTTTGGTGATGCGCCTGGTCGTTCATACTATATGACACAACATAATATAGTCATAACATTTATTCAAATACATTGATATAATACATTTTACAATTTTATGTTATAGATGTATACACATATAGTACTGTGCAAGTGTCTAAAAATGATTCACAAAACAACTTTTTTCCCACATTTTTAAGGTGGTTATTTATATCTTTTACTTTACTGTGCCAGTAGAATTTGTCAATCTAGATTTCCAGGCATTCCTTTTGTAAATACTGTAATCATGCATTGAGATGTTTCCGTGGATGAACCCTACAATAGATGCATGACCACAGAGAGACCTGACTGCACCAGATTAATCTAGGATTACCTAGTAATTGAGTAAATAATTTTGATTTTAACAAATTTATCTAGGAAAATTGGTGCTGTTTTAAAGGCACAGGGTGGTTATACAAATTATTGATTTGGGTAACTATTAATTGCTAAAAAGTATTGATGGTATTCTTTTTTCTTTTTTTTAAAACATCCTTAATTCACAAAAACAAACATTTTAGGCATGCATTAAACTTTTTTATCTGTGTTTAGAAGTGTATACAACGGTGTATACAAAGTGTCCAAAAACAACATGTGTACACACACACCATTTACTTTCATTTAAAACAAAGAAAAAAAGAGAATCACTGCGCTCAAACATTTTCTTTGGGTGCGTGGATCGAAAGAAATACTAAGAAATACTTTAAATGAAAAAAACAAATCCACACTTGCTTGTCTTCCTTTTTAAATTATTTTAAAATATATATTATGCAAGAAAGCACATCTGGGATCATTCAATTCAAACGTTTCGGCTTATCGAAGGCTTATTGCGAAACATTTGAGTTCGAATGATCCAGATAAATTATTCAAAATAAAGATTTTTTTAATAATTTAAAAAGGAAGACAACTGAGTGCCAATCTTTTTCTTCTTTTTTTTTAACAAATAGAATTTTTTTTCTGAGCTATTCTAAGCACTCCACCCAAAGAATTGAAAAGGTTTCCGATGCCTACCGCTGCTCCAGAAGAGGGCTGCACAATCCAAGCGTAATCCGGATGAACAAGACGCAGGCAGTTGAGGGCAGCTAGATAACAGTTCACCTGTTTCTGGAGACCACGGAGAGTTCGTACCTCACGGCCCAGACGCATGCCGTACTCAAACATCACTGTACCGGCTTCAACACAAACATTTTATTGTTAGCTTAAACAATTTCTGGCAGAATCCTTGAAATATCCCTGTACCATCAGTTTTACCTTTCCTATAGTTGTGACGATTGATATGAAAAGCATACAGAAGCTCATAGTAGTTGTGAGTCATGAGGTCCACAGCTCTTGCGCGAGACTCGATAATGCTGACCACCTGAAGAACACAAAGAACAAAAAATACAATGGCTTGCTAAAAATACAAATAATAATGAAGTATGTAGTTTCTGCGCTAGTGGCATCCAGCAGAAGAACAAAAATACAGCATATTTTGCAAACGTCTCTTCCGCGCTTCCCGCTGGCTCCACCTGCTAAAGTAGACACACCAAACTCTGGAAACATTCATGTGTGTTTTTTCCCGCTTGACAAGCCGAACAAACGTGACATGGGGGCGTGGCAGCATTGACGATTCCATTTTTTCATTCGAAGTCCAACATTGTGATTTAATTTCGGACGATTTCCATTTAAAATCGAAATCGTGACAACCTTAGTCTTTGATGACTATTTTGAGTTTTTTTTACAAAGTACAACGGCTGCCTCGATGTAAATGTAAAAGAAAGAGAGACCGGACCTCTTGGAACTTTAATTGAATACCCCTGATCTAGACGAAGTCTGAGCATTGAGACGTACTAAGATTATTCAAACTCTCTTATTCAAACTGCTCTTTTATCATCATCACTTCATCTCCTGCTTCTGGTCTTCTCAGTCAGACTCAGGCTGTTAATAGAGTCTTGAGTACCAGACAAGACTTTCTCTGTTGACAGGTTTGCACACATCATTTGACAAGATCCGGCGTCCGGGGCTGGATTTAATATTTCTAACGTGGAGATTTAATCCGATCTAACAGTCTGCTGCACCCTTTTGTGTGATTAATCGCACACTTATGAAATTGAAATTAAGAATACAACCAATTGTTTTGTTCATTTTGTCGTCATTTGCTATATCCAACAATGTAAAGCATGAGATTGAAGGGTGATTCTCAAAAAACTATTTACTGCAAGCTTTTTTCAAGGTAGATTTAGGTGTCTTCACCAAATTATACGAGTCCATATAATTCATAAATGTATGCACACCAAAGCACCAATGAGAAATAAAAATGAAAAATTATTTTCAGAATTGAGTCTGTAACAGGAAAGAACTTAAGTTAATTTGCGCTACCGAACAGAATCACATGTAGATAAACTGGACTACCAAGACCATCTAACTGGTATTATGTTAATGACGCAAATACACGCGCTTCAGTTTATAATTTATTTGCGTTCAATTATTTTAACGCATTAAGAATTTTGAATTAATCGCATGTATTAATGTCAACAGCCCTATTTTCTTAGTGAATTTCATTTCAATGTCTGTTTCAATAACTTGTCTAACAGTTTTAAATGCCTAGAAGGCACATGTGTGAGTAAGTATTCTGACCTACCTCATCATGTAAATTAACAAAGGAGAACTGGATCAGATCCCTGAGTTGAGCACGCTCGCACAGAACCACCACCAGCTGTCGGAGACAGTCCAGCTGCCTGCAGACACACACACACACACACACACAGAGAGCTCAAGTATTTTACATTGAACTGTGGATAAGAAAATGATGTCATTGCACAGTACCTGCTAGGATCAGGGTTTTGTGTCAGGGCCTCATACGCCTGAATGTTGTGTCCAAGATCCAGATGATGCTTGAATATACGAGTCCACAGCGCAGCCTACAATACAGGTCAGTTTTTATATTAAATGGAGAGAGACATTTTCAAAATTATGTTTGATATATACCACAATGTATGGGAAGCGGACATATTCATTATTTATTTTTATGATTTTACCTTTTAACAAATTTTAGGGTAAAATGGATAAATCTAAAAGGGAAATGTGTATTTTAGGTACTGTGAGTGGTAAGTTCTTCTACTTGTTTATTTCCAAAGGCTCTATATACTGTGAAAAATACTGATTTTTATTTAAATGTACACATTTTCCGTGCTCTCATCTGCGTCCTATCGCACATGAATGGTTTAAAAGCATTTGAATGAATGAGTGTGTGATCATATAATGAAACACTAGGCAAAGGATGCCAGGAAAAAAACTAATTCGGCGTTAAATACTTTTAATGCATAAAAAAAAAAAAAAAAACATTTATTGCAAAATGAATGTGTTAATTTTGATAGCCCTAAACTAATTTTATTATTTTTGAAACCACATAACAATCTAGGGGGGAAAAGGTAGCTATGCATTTTAGGTTTAATCCATCAGACAAGAAACAACAACAAATAAACAAAAGATAAATGAGACAGGAATACACCATTTAATTTTACATTACTTGAATTAGTCACTCTCAAAACACAAAGTTGTTACCTGGCTTCTCTCGTCATTGGCAGCTTCAGATATGGCCAGCGTTGCCAAATTGATCACAAGTTCAGGCAAACAAATATCCTCCAATAACCGTAAAACCTAAACAAGTAAACAATTAGAATTATTACATGCCCATTCAAAAGCTAAATCATTTTAACCTGTTCTGTGCATCTAGCAGACACTTTCCTTGTTGTAATAAAGTAATCGTGGGGCGGTCACGGCTGTCTCCTCGTCTGTACCCGTGAGTTTCATTAAAAACTCTTCTTTATCCACCTCAGTGGCTGCTTCCTGGAAACACTGCAATGCCTAAAACCACAAAACGCACATCCACACATAATAAATCTGAAAATACGCATAATTTCACAACACCTCTTTTGCATCTAAACATTTTGTGGACTTCAAAGACGAACTTCCATTACTACATCTGCCATGTTTTGTGCATTGGAATGGCTATATATATATATATATATATATATATATATATATATATATATATATATATATATATATATATAAATAAATAAATAAATGGCCACTGGCTCTTTAAAAGGTTCGCTTAACCGTCCCTGGCCCGCTTGGAAGAGGTGAGCCAGAGCACGGTTCAATTGGGCTCCGGCGCGGTACACATGTAGTGTGATCGCTAACCACACAGAACTGTGCCTAGTGCGAGTACACCCATAATTTCAACAAAAAGTTTTGGTCTTTCCCCATTCCGGTTGACAGCAATGGTACTTGCAGTAAAACAGCAAGAAAATAGCTACCCTGGAGTGTCAAGAATATGGCAACTAAGTGAAATTACTTGCATTTACATTTATACATTTAGCAGACTCAATTTCAAGCTACGCATTTATTACTAAGTTAATACATTCCCTCGGAATCAAATCCATGATCAGTGTTGTCAAATTATGCTTGGTACCTAGAGATTAGTTTGATTATTTTTTTAATCCAAATATAGAGATTTCCAAACAGAGGCCCATTGACCATTCATGGATTTCCTTACCTTTTGCCCCTCACCGCTGGACAGATAGCATTGACCCAAAACAAAACGATAGGATCCCACATTCACCTGGCACCAGGACCCAACTAATCGAACATATTCCTGAAGAGAGGCAGGGCACAGCCACAGTGAAAGTGTTACAACATTTTTAAAAAGATAATAAATTCTTCTTTTTTGGTAGAGCAACCGCATTGCATATTCTGTTTGTAGGCTACACGTGTTCATCTATTAATTATCAGTGAATAAACACTACACACCCCCATCAGTACGGTCACATTTGTGCTCTAATTGAGGCTTGAAAACAAAGTTTGAATTATTTTACTTTACCAATTTACCAACCAGAACTAGTTTGACCGGTAGAGTGATGGATAGAGAGTGAAAAACAGAAAACATGGTCTGTGCATAGTTTAATGGCAAGTTACAGGGCTCAACGCTAAAGATTTTTTCTACTGGCCCAGTCGGCCAGTGTTTCAGATGCAGGGATGCACTGATCCGATACTCAGTATACTGCCATTTTTGCCGGATCGGGTTTCGGTCGAAATTGTGTGTATACTATTCTGTTTTATTGTTAATCCCCACAAAAGGCACACAAACATTATAAAGCTTTCGTGCACTATATTATAAGTGCTCTGAAGCCATTATATAGTATAATGTGAGAAACATGTCTGAATTTTATAGTAGGCTATATTTAAAATATATGTATATTTTTTTATATATTGTTTTTTACAACAATACAAAGAGCACGTTTTACCAGATTTAGTGTTACTCTTATTGTCTCTTAATTGTTCCCCACTAAATGTTTTTTTTTTCACTAAATTTTATACAATTATTGTGCACTCGTAAATTTTGCACAAACTCAATCTCTGCAAATGCTGCGAGTTTAATGTGGATTTGGGAACGCAATATCAGTCAGTATTAAAAATGTATACCGGTAGTTTAATTTTTTTTACTTGTAATCTATTATTGTAGAGATTTTACTTCTGCCCATCCAAGGATGCCAAGTACTGTAGTGATTAGGAATCAAAAATACTTGGTCACGCATCGGATACTGGTTATAAAATAAAAATTTCGATTCCTCTTATCGATTCCTTTGTGTGCATTTTAATATGACTTTCAACCGTTCAAGCACAAGTGCCGTGTTATTTTACATTTGATTAGTTTGTGAACCTGAATATCTTAACTTTTTATTTCAAACTAATCTTTGTTCAGTTGTATTTATATCCTGCGATTGATAATTTTTTATTTGTTCTTTTTTAATTACGGAACGTTTTATTTATTTGTCTTTAATAATGCTTGAAATTCATATTAGTCTAGTTTTTGCTATTAGTCTATGTTATTTTTAAACCGCAGGCAAAAGTTCAGTGTGTGACTGTTCTTTAGCCTGTTGATTTTTGTCTACACAAATGACATTTAACTGTTGAAGCTTATCCACATTGTGCGCATGAAACAGACAATGAACAGACAAAACATCCCATCAGAGAACCACTAAATTAAACGTATGTTTCAGGCACTCAAAAACCAAATCGGCCCAAAACAGAAAATAGTTATGCAACGAAATCTTCGTCTGAAACAGCTAATTTACACTCCATAACAATAGTCCCTTTACGGTTGCATTTTTATGAAGACCATGTGCAATCTGGGAAATCAGATAATATCTATCATTTCATACTGGTTTCTCACCTGCAGTTGTGCATATTGGCAGTTTCCCATCAGGCATTCAGGAAAGAGGAAACTGGGATTGCTGGGCCAGCTAGTACAATGATGCAAGGGAAATACTGAACGAGCGTCACCCAGATACTTTACAAACAAGAACTGGCTGGATACATCAAGTGCGACATCAAAAAAGTCGATAATAAAAAGAGAATCAATATTCGATACGACCAACTCTCTGACTGAGAGGCGATTGGTTAATGCTCACGTGCAGAGGTGAGCGTGTGTGTGTGTTCTGAAGGAAACATGTGGCGGTGTTACTCGGTCCCTGAATGACGCAACATTAACAGTCATATCTTAAGGGAATGTAAAGTGTCAAGACAAAACATTTTAATTGAATGTTCTGAATTATGTTTTAAGTTCAACTGTGTAGTTAGTTGAAAATTACTTGACATTTACAATTGTTTAAAATTAAAATGATAAAATGTAAATAATTCAATTAAGATTTTTTTTTTTTTTACCCAAATGGGTAACACTTTATAATAACTGCACATTATTAATCATTAGCCAAGCATTAATAAAGTTAATTAATGTATAAAGCATTAAAAGACATTAACAAGCAGTTTATAAATACAGCTATAAATGATTTATATGCAGATCTATAATGTGTGTAATTGTATTTTTAAACGTTATTAATGATCATTTATCATTTCTAAATTAAGTATTGCATTATTTACAAACCAGCTATTTAGGAGTTGTCAATGGTTCATAAGATCACTTAGAAAGTGTAAGTAAATGATTAATAAACTGTTTAAATATACACTCATACATATTTTTATTCAAACATATAGTAATAGTTACTTAGTGTGTTAATAAATGGTTTATTAACATGTATTTCTGCTGTAATTCGGGTAGTTATAAAGCATTTAGTAGTGGTTAGTCAACTTTTTGTGAGCTCATCTAAAGTGGACTATTCATGCCTTGTAAAGCTTTTACAAAGGAGATTTAAAGGCTCAATTCTCTTTTAAACAGAAAAAGGAAACAAACACAACGATACAGAATATAGAAATATTAAAAAAATATTTAAATAGTTCATTAATCATTTAATTTAACTTTCTAAGTGATCTTATGAACCATTGACAACTTCTATATAATTGGTTTGTAAATAAAGCAATACTTTATTAATGATCATTTATCATTTCTAAATTATGAAAAGACAATTATTAAACATTATAGATATGCTTATAAATCAAGAATAAATCATTTGTAGCTGTATTTATAAACTGCTTGTCTATTAATGCTTTATAAATTATTAATTAACTGTTTATTAATGCTTAGCTAATGATTAATAGCGTGAAGTTATTATAAAGTGTTACCAACTTTGGAATTAGATGAAAAGTATCTTGTAGATATTTTGGACTATCGCCTCAATCACGGTTACTCACTGTTGCTGTGCTATATGGTCAAGAAAGCGTATTGTTTGCATGCGTTTTTTAAGCATTGAGGTTTAAAAACAGGAGATTATGAACTGTTGAAGTGCAATTAACAGCAAAAGAACTAATTTCAGTATATTCAGTGCCTTTTGGCTTGCTTAGTTGGGGACATTAAATTTAATATTCAACAAAAATATTGATCTGTCTGCATTGACAGCATTATATGCGACTAAAAATGTGACCAATAAACACAAATTAACCAAATTTACCTGCTGTCATAATGTTTATCAAACAAATAAAAAAAAGAAAGAAAATCTTTTACTGCTCTTGACTGAATCACTTTAGTAACTTTAGTAAGAATAAATGTATATTTAATTTAACAGTAAAAGACAATGCAGCGTTTTAAATTGTATACATTTGATTAAACAATTTATGTACATTTCTACGTTTTTTAGGTAGGGCTATTTCATGTGTCTTTGTTCGATTGTAGCTTCTATTGAAAATGGTGATTAGTATGACATTTTAAAGGTATCAAATTATTATAATAAAAACGTACCGTAAAAAAATAGTGTGATATATATCATTATTGTGAAACAAAATTACTTTCATCGTGATATTAATACGATTTTGGTCATTTCGCCCACCCCAAGTACAGACTACTGAAATGTTGGTCTCAACACTAGCGTCCAGCATACTACACATCAAGAGGATACAGAAACTGACAGAGTAGTGTCAGGACACTGGAGATCATCTGTGGCCAGTGCAACATGTTCTGATTGCCCTCCACATCCTGCTGGGAGAAGATCTGAGACATGATGGCTTTACGGGCCACATTCTGGTAGAACAACTCCACAACAGTTTGAGGATTCAACACTAAAGAGAGAAAAAACAGCGAGGATCAGTCAGCCTTCTCATCACCAGTCATAACCTGTGCTTCTATATTGTGGCGATTCACTTTACCTGATCTGCTGGAAGGAGGAGTCGTTGAGTCAGACAGCTCCAGAACAGACAGATGCTGAAGATCAGCATTTCTAAAGAAAAACACAGAATGCATGAACTAATGACCTTAAATAAACCAAGTAACAACTGGATAACAATCAAAAAGTCGAACTAAAAGAAATGACCAGCATATGTAGTTACTATAAAAAAATGATAGAATATTATTATAACGTACAGAGGCAGAAGGTCAAGATATTATTGAATTCCTTGATTCACTGAACCTATCATTCATCAGGAAAACACAACAACTGTGTGAAGGCATAGATCAGGGGTGCCCAATCCTGCTCCTGGCGATCGACTGTCCTGCACAGTTCATCTCCAACCCTAATCAAACACACCTGAAGCAACCAATTAAGGTCTTCAGAGCAAGTCAGGATCACTTGAAAATTAAAGACAGGTGTGTTTGATTAGGGTTGGAGATGAACTGTGCAGGACAGTCGATCGCCAGGAGCAGGATTGGCCACCCCTGGCATAGATATATTGATCGATCTTGTAGATTAAGGTCTGTGGTTGTGCATAAAAGGACTTTATCTTGCTGTAGTTTACTGCTGTATCTTTAACATTTAACTTTCTCCCGGGTGTTTGTTATATCACAACACTGGAGTAGAGAGCACTATGAATTATTCTTCACGCGCACAGTAACTAAAACTGTTAAAAGAAAAGGCTCAAACTATTGAATAAATAGAATACGTAGTGCATCACCTTTTCCCTTTGTGCTTTGAACTTTTCAATGTGAAGCGCTGTGACTCCATGTGATGCGCATAAACGCTTTGTGCCGCTCTGTATTGGAGCCTTTCATATTACAATACTTTCACGCAATGAAAGATTACTAACACATTTCTTCTGTCCTATCAATCATATGTTGCTCATTAAAAACCGGCACTATAAATTGAAAAAATGTTTTAATTATATAGTATATATTTATATATAAATATATGTCCTTGTTTTTCATGAATGCAGGAGCTGACTGTTTATTTTGAATGTCTGCCAAGCTAGTGAAGCACTTGTGGTTTATTTACAGTTGTTGCACTGGTACACAATTATTTAATAAATAATTCACTGCATTTGTGTCTGTTAGTTATTTTTGTTTTACAAAGTTAGGAAAGTAATGTTTAAGTCAAGCCTGATGCCTTGAACAAAATAATGATCCCAGTCTCTTCCACAAAGCGAGGCCTAAAGTTTATTAGGTAATTCAGCACTGTTTTAAAATTATTATTTTAATATCAAATTGGTACTCTGTATCGACCAATACTGAATCCTAGGTATCGGAGGCGGACCGGAGCATCTCTAATGTTTATATATATTTATTTCAAACTGTAAAGAACAAACCGGTTCTCACACTCCAGCCTTTTGCAATCTTGCAATTGCAGGAATCAATGTTGATCCAATCGATACTTGTATTAATTTACAACAGCTAACATCGGTCTTATTTATGCAGTTTTACAGCAAAAAACAAAACAAAACATTGTCTGAGTGGAGGGTAGTATTTAAAGTCTTCGTTTTCACTGAAAGAAATTATACCCGTTTCAGGAATTAGGTTATTGCGTGTAATTACCATATACACACATTTGCAATATGAATCATTTCAGGAATTAGGTTTTTGTGTGTAATTACCATATACCAGGCATGAAAACAGGTCAGGGGTAAAAAAGGTGAGAAGGATGCGGCATATATTCCGGCGGCAAATATTATAAAAAAATTTTGTGCTTTTTAATGTGAAATTCATCAATCTGGTGCAAATTAAACAAAGAAAATTTCAAAACTCTTTTAGTTACAGTGTCTGTCTACATTACTACTACAATAATAGTTATAATATTAATCCCATGATAGTAATAGCCATATAGCCTATTGTAAAACAAATGCACTGAAAAATAAAGGAAACTTTCATAATTAGTTTTGTACTAATTTCTAAACTTGAAAGAGTATATTTCTATACTTCACATTAAAGATGTGATTGGGCTAGCCCAGTGTCAATCAAGAAAAGAACCAATGGGCCGCTGATCTACGTATTTCATCGGGTCTCAGAGAAAAAAAACTATTTACTACTACTATTTATCCCAAAAATGCCCCAAACCAGTCGTCTGTATGATAATCTGAAACAAGCACTGGTGAGCCGTTGTCCTGCTTCACTTCACAGATGCTGAGTGAAAGGAGAATTATAGAATGAAAGGATATTCATTTATATGACACTTTATTAATCAGGAGAACAGCTTGTTCAGCGCGTCATACGTCGTCCTTTCAGTTTCGGTTTTCAATCGATCAAGTTTTTTCACGTTCTCTCGATAAACCACCCCTTTCAATCCGATCGAAATAATTTGTAATAGAGCTGACACTTTGAGTTTTTAACGGGTTATGTTAAAGCCCTACTTGTTATGTTTTTATAAAATATCTATAGTGAATGCATTATCATATCACCGTATTATTTACCGCCATGCAACTGCGAGCCACAAATTAAAGCTTGGCGAGCCGCATGAGGCTCGCGAGCCGCGCAATGAATACTTGTTCCTGCTCGCTCAGCGCTCACGGCGCCCGCGCCCACTCGCGATATTGTCTCGCCCACTTCTATGTCAAAATAAAAAATAATGACATTGGCAACATCGCTGTCTGTATCTGACAGGACAGTTAACATTGTAAGCTAACTTACCTCAGGCTTGCTTTCCGACGTGCGGTTCTTTGTTCGGCAGTGTGTCCAGTTCTCAGACTCGCGGTGTAAAAGACTTTGAAAACATTTCTGCCCTAACGTTACTCTGACTCGTATTGGCTGTCATGTTTCGGAATTCGGAATGATGATTGTTTTTTAAAGCTTATAGTTTTGTAAAGTTTATGGTAACTTTATAGGGGATAAATGCTGGCCTCGACCTCGAACCCCCCCCCCTAAAATATTTTCTCATCGGATCTGCACAAATCACGTAGGTGACCCTTTTAGGTTTTAAAACGGCAAATTTCGCCGAAAGGTGAGGAGTTTTCATGCCTGATATACACACATTTGGAATATGAATCATAACTTAAATACAAATATTTGGCTCTTATGTTTCTGGAATGGGGCATGTGGACTCACAGTATGTCCAGTGGGACGGAGGAGGAAAGCGTCAGGCTCATCTGTTTGAGCAGATGGTACGTGCAAAGCAGATTTGAGCATCGAGGAATCAAGTCTTGCTGCAGCTGCAGTAACTGATTACCGCCCGCAAGAAACACCTGTAAACACAAACAATAGGCAAAGAGTACTGAGATTTTTAAGTTAACAATCAATAGCACTATTCCATTCTCAATCCAGTTCCGGTGTTTTATAGTTTTTTGTAAAAATAAAAAAAAAACTCTACATTTTAGTCAATATTTCATCATGTCATTTTAGTAAATTTTACTCTCCTGAAATTATAACATTACAGTATTGTACATTATTTACATAATGTGACAGGAAGCTTGTGCTCAAGTCTGTGAATTACAGGTAATAATTAGGGGTGTGACGAGATTTCGTGCCACAAGATCTCGCATTGTTAAAACATAACGATATTTCTTGTCGAGGTGAAAGCTGTCTCGCGATATCTGCATGAAGGAGTTGAGTTTGTGGTAATACCTTTTACATTGCTTGCATTATGCTGTTATTGTGAAATCGCAAAGGCTGCAAATCAATTAAATAAATAAATAAATATATGCTGGTTTCGGAGTGATTTGTTGTTCACCGCAATTTTGAAATAAAAGTTTAAACCCTCATTCGAAGTTTTCATGTTTTGATGTCAACATATTCTTGTTCAAGAAATTTCAGTGGCTGTAGCATTTCAACAATTCGTACAAAAGTGACCAAATATTAATGATTAAAGGTATAGTTCACCCAGAAATGAAAATTAGCCCCTGATTTACTCACCCTGAAGCCATCCTAGGTGTATATGACATTCATTCAGATGGTTAATAAAGGCCTTCTGAAGTGAAGCGATGCGTTCGTGTAAGAAAAATATCCATATTTAAAACTGTAACGACTAAAATAACTAGTTTCCAGCAGACGGCCGTATGCATCGATTTACGCCAAAAGAGTAACCCTTGAACTTGGCACACAACATAATGACGAACGCTGTTGCCCAGCCCTGTTTGTTTGAAACACAAAACATAACACACGTGTGTATGCATGTATCCACACATGCACAGGTCCAAGGGCTCGATGTTTGCAAGCACACATGCACATGTGTACATGAACATGCTCCTGAAAACTAAATGTTTCTCTTATTTTCAGTCTCTCCCATTCACTTTCAATGGCTCATTGGAACACCACAGTGTAACTCTGTGCCATTTTGTACAAAATAAAAGCTTTTCAAAACAAACTTCCTTGTGAAAAATTCATGTAGACTAGTGTGATTAACAGTGCCAATTTTCTTCATATTTTATTTCATATTTCTAAAATTATTCAAAAAATTTGATGTCTACTCTCAGATAAATGAGGCCTACGATTAATCAGATGCAAATAGAAATATAAAACCAGTCCTAATTGAAAGAAAACAAGTTGAAAGATTGAATTATTTTTGTAGGACGGTCATTTTTGACCGGGAACACTACAAGTATAGTAACAAGGTGACAAAAATAATAATAATTCATACCCTAAAAAAAGTAAGAATTTTCAAAACATCTTTGAGAAGTAGTTATACCCTTTGTGAACAAAGTCACTAAGTTTCAGTCCAATGCGATAACATTAACTAGTATTTTCGGGAAAAAGAAAATCTTCTCCGGGTCAGAATGACCCGAACAGTGCTTTCACAGTAGTGCTTTCACATATGCTGTGTGCGTTTGCAGTGCGCAACTGATCCGCGGCTGTACCACAAACACATTTACTCACTATTTGTATTTCAAATCCAGAAGTTATCAGAAACTTTTTATTAAAAAAAAATAAAAAAAGTTTTGGGATTCTCTTTGTACACAGTCATATACACTATTTAATAGACGTAGGCGATTCACTTTTAAACACAATTTAAACAACATATTATTCAATGCATTACTTCTATATAGATTATATATTAAGTTGCTTAAGCAAGTGGCAACATTTAACCATGTACTTGTATATTAAAATCGCAAACATTTTAAATTAAAACTTAAAATTGACAAAAATGGCACACTCAAACCTTTTGCATAATTTAAATCTTTATACAATAAATCTTGCATTTCACAAAGAACTTGTTTTTCCACCTCCACGAATGAGACTAGTGTCGTTCATTATGTCACATTGAACAGGGTATCTGCACATTTTTTAAAGTAAAATTTAAGGCTTTTTAAGACCTTTTTAAGACCTGAAGAAATAAAAATTAATACCGTACATTAGGGGTTTGCAATATTAACAAAAATATATCTCGATATTTTCAAAGTTTTGTTGATAATAATTAGATGATATTTTACTGATTTTGTACTGGCACCATGGCTGGTTTAGGCCTGTTGTTGACATTCATATTTAACATGTTCTATGCAGTGGTTAGTTCACAGTAGTGACTGAAATAAAAAAAATTATTAAGGGGCAATATTTGCCACCTTAAATTGATTTCCAGGGGCATTTTCCCCTAAATATGGAAATTATTTCTAAACGTATTTAGAGGTATGCATCACCTTTTATTTCAAATTCTAACATTCAAATTAAATTCTGTTAGAATAAGACCGTACCACTGTCAAATTAAATAATTAAATTAAAATCCATCCTTGCAGTGCAGAGGTGACACAGAAGCGGCATCCGAACTGGCATTACTATATTTACACTTAATTTGCAATTGCATAAATAAAGCTATTCAATATTTAAATATGAAATTATTTATAATTTTAACATTTTAATTAAAGGGTACTTTAAATATGCAACTAAACCCGCCAGTAGGTGGCAGTAAGTCGCTGTCTTAATAAGCGAGTTGTTGGAGTTTTATTCAACCGATTTGTTCAAACGGCCGATTCATTCATTGAATCAAATGATTCGTTCAAAACGCGGATTTCAGTTTTTAAAAAAAAGAATCGCTGTCTGTTGGACTACAGCTTCATTATGAAATCGGCGAAATAAAGGGGGAAACAAACAATATTGACAATATAAAAAGTAACACACAATGTTAACTTTATTGTTAATTTAACTGTTGTATAAAATAAATAGCACATTTGCAATTGTGCACAGGAAAACGGCACTCTTCCTCGTGATATTCTAATATAACAATATAATATGATATAAATATAGTAAGACAAAAACTCATTTGGGGACATACCTATAACTGCACTGACACATCACGCAGTGAAAGCAAGCATGAGAGACAAACGCGATGTCAGCTCGATCTCGCGGTGCCTTGTACGTAGTTAAAACAATGATTACAATATCATCATAGTTCATAGACAATCCTAAGCACAAAGAATGAACTTACTATTGAACTGACATTTACTCGTTCTCTTATCCTCTCCTCTCTCGCGTGCAGGAGACAGACGTAGGCTAATACGCTGCCGTAAATGACGCAAATTGTCACGTGAACAAGCAAATCCACAAAGATAGAATAATAAAAATAATACGTACGCTAATTAGATAGTTTTCATTTGGAAAGCATTTAGATACGTCGTCAAAGTGTCATCTAAAATTTAAGACCTTTCATAGGGGACCCTGCTTGAAGTAAATTATAGTTTTCCTTGAAGTAAAAAGATGACTGTGACTGTGTAATTAAATGCATTTATGGTGAGATTACTACATTTTATTTAATTAAATCCATTTATGATTAAATTACTACATTTACATTTTGACCACGAACCATGCGCTGTCACTTTAATTCAGTGTGTGCAGCACAGCAAAAATAGACTCGTTGCGGAAACGATCGCTGCACTGCTGTATACGCACTGCACCTGGAACGGATCGCCGGACCGCATCCGCGTGCAGTGTGAAAGCTCTAACCTGTTAACAGGGGTACGGAAAAAAATACGCACCGCAAACAGAGTATGTGTGAAACGGGCGTGAGTGTTAAACTTGAATGTCGTGTATGTCTCGTGAGGTAAGTCTATTGTCACACCCATAGTAATAATGTAAATAATGTTCAGTGACTTGCACAGACCAATCGTTGTGCTTAATAAGACCTCAATGTAATTGTAAGGAGCAACGGGTATTCATTTTGTTTTGCCAGTATATGTTTTGACTCAAAGTGATGGTAGCCATTGACTTGAATTACATGATTCACCATGGACCAAGGTTTCAGTTAAAAATCTTCTTTACAATTCTACTGAAGAAAAAATTTCACATACAGTAAATTAACAGAATTTTTTTGGGGTGAACCATCCATTTGATATGACAAATTCAGGTCTGACAGACATGCTAAGTGTGTACTCACATTGTCTCCAATCCGCAGGTAGAGTTGTTGCAGGATGAGCAGATCTCTGCATAGGAGAGATCGGGTCATGGCAGTCTGGCACACAGCTTGACAGATCAGACTAGCGGCCACACTGCTGCCGTACAGCTGAGAGAGACTAATACGCACTCTCAGAGACTGACCTGCAACAGACATCACATCAGTGCTGGTTAGAGGAAGTTCAGCCTGACATTCAAAGAAATAATCATCATTTAAAATCACCCCATAGTCATTCTGAGGGTTAGTTCACCCAAAAATGACAATTACCCCATGATTTACTCTCCGTCAAGCCATCCTAGGTGTATGACATTCTTCTTTCAGACGAATATGAATGCTGTTTCTGTTTTCAAAGTCCATCTATCCATGATAAAAGTGCTCGAAACGGCTCCAGGGGGTTAATAAAGGCCTTCTGAAGTGAAGCGATGTGTTCGTGTAAGAAAAATATCCATATTTAAAACTATCGACTAAAATAACTAGCTTCCGGCAGACGGCCGTATGCATTGATTTGCGGCGAAAGAGTAAAACTTCAACACCCTGAAGGCGGCTGTTTGCGCCGCTACGCTTGGGCTGCTTCTCACCATGTTTTAAGAAGAGTGCCTTGGATTTTCTCTTTTCCACATTTATTTGAATTCCCAACCCCAAAGAGCACCTTCAAACATCGGACTGAACTCCCTGAGCACCCTGGACACTTTTTAGTTTTTTGTCTTAGTAAAACTTGACCTTGACGCACGACAAACGCGGAAGCGGATAGAGCAAAACAAAACACCAGTCACGAATTAGAAGTCTAAAATTACTGTTTTTAAATGTCGGAAGAGCTCGAGTTTTTTGCCCAGCGCTGTTTGTTTGAACCGCGAGAGGCATCTAAACCTACATCCTATGTCATGCATGCATCACGGGTTACTCGTGGCGCAAGTCGCCTAAGCTAGTTATTTTAGTCGATAAAGTCACACACTACTTCACTTCAGAAGGCCTTTATTAACCCCCTGGAGACGCGTGGAGCACTTTTATCATGGATGGATGCACTTTGATGGACTTTAAAACAGAAACAGCCATTATAAAGCTTAGAAGAGCCAGGACAATTTTTTTATATAACTCCGATTATTCGTCTGAAAGAAGAATGTCATACACATAGGTTGAATTGAGGGTGAGTAAATCATGGGATAAATGTCATTTCTGGGTGAACTATCCCTTTAATCCATGAAAGACAAAAGAACACAAAATAATAATAATATTCAGTTGTTTGCCCCTCAACAAAAGCAGATTGTGACCACAAACACTAAAGATGTATGCTAGAACTTAGAGCTGCACGATTATGACAAAGTCATAATTGCCAATTATTTACCTTGATACTGTAATTGTGGTAATACATATTTACTGATATTTAACATGTCTGCCGTCTCAGACAAATTAAGGACAAAAATACTTTTTATCCACAAGCCATTAAATTCCTAAACACATGAAACACCAACTTCCCATTATCCCATCCTCATATTTGCACTTTTTTTGTCTATTTATATAGTATATTTTGTGTAAGGGAGACATGCAAAGTAAGAATTTCATTGTCTGTTCAAAATCATGGTGTTTTTACTCTGCATATGACAATAAATATCTTGAATATTTAATGTATTACAACCAGGGTTTGAAATTAACACCCGCCAATCCGCCAAATGCGGGTAGAAATCAACTGTGGTAAATAACTAGCCAATTTGGCGTGTTACCGTTTACTCTCTTTGCTGGGGAAGTTCTTGTAAGCAGATTTAGTGCAAATACTCAACTTGTGAGTCATCATTATATATGAAATACAGCGCATTGCAGAGAATCTGCGCATATCTGGCTCACTTGCCGTCACTATGGAACAAATAACGGCGCGCATTGAAGCAATAGCGAAGATTAAAAAGCATTACGTTAACAGAAAAGACATTGTTATTTTCCAACATCTTATTTTTTTTATGTTCTTTGTACTGAATTGATCTGTCCACATAAAACATTTTTTGTGAAAAGGATGAGGATGAAAGAGGAAGGGAGGAGATGGCTGGATGACAGGATTTAGTTTGAATTAGAAAAAAAATTACAACTAATTTTATCACACACATTATGTAAGCTGTGACCTAGATAATTTGGTTCTTTTTTCTTTTCTTTTCTGGCTAGTAGAAGTTCTGAATGGCCGGTAACTTAATTTAGTAGCCAAATTGTCAGTTGAGTGAAAAACTTAATTTTAAACCCTGATTACAACGATACATTTATTTTTATTAACAGAATAAAAATAAAACTTTTGTATAGCATTTATTTCAAACATTGTTTTATTTGTATTTGTTTTCATATTTTGATTCTCTGTTCAGTTGATTGAGTATTTTCTTTAGTTCTACATACCATTTCCATACAAACTTGTTTTCATAAAAAATATTACATGTAGTATTTATTAAAACAAATTATTAACTATTTTCCAATATTTGCCTCCTGAAATTCCTTTCCAGGGGCATTTTTTAACCTTTGTAAGGACAATCTTTTAACTATTTAATTCTGCTCAAAGATGCATTTAGACAACATATATATATATAAAAGGAACTTTTAAAAAAAAACAGGAAAATTACAGGATAGGACTATAATATGACTAAAGTCATTATTTTGATAATTGCTCTTGATATTGTAATAATGATTATTAAAATCGATAAATAGAACGTATAAAAAAAACTGTTTGGGTAAACAGTACATCATATGGCTATAAAGGCAAAAGCTAAGAACCATTTATGTTAACTTTTTATTTTTAGGTATTTTTTGCTTATTTTACTGTCATGAAGAACAGTTTTCAAATTTTTTTGGGGGGTATTATCCTTTTAAGGCCTTCCTTCACTAAGTTTTCACTAACTTTCGCACATTACTTTTGACTATGAATTTAAAAGGATAGTTCACACCCAAAAAACACTGTCTTCATTGAATTGCCCTCATGTTGATCCAAAACTATATGACTTTCTTTCATCTGTAGAACCCAAAATATATATAAAAAAAATTACAAAATACCTTTTTTTGTGTTCCACAGAAGAAAGAAATCCATAATGTTTAGAAAGACAGTGAGTAAATAATGACAGTATTTTCACTTTTTAAAGTGAACAATCCCTTTAAGTCTTTGTAGTGATGGCATGATAATGGTTTGTCTGCAGTTGATAAACACCCCTCTTAGATAACTGCTACAATAAAGTGCCACAGTGAAGTACAGATTCAGAATAATGTGGAACGCTGCACTACTGGTGGTGCAGCCAAAGGACACATTGACCGTACAAACAGCAACATCCACTGAATAGAGGCTTCAGCAGCCGCTGGGAATTTTTTTGTTTGAGAAATAAATCATTGTTCCTTGCCCATAAATCACCAAAATGAACAAATTTCAATAGCTAATCCAGCTTCTGTCATTTTTTGACTTGTCAATGAATTAATGCAACCAAGGTTTGCGCCGAAGATGTACTGCCGAACTCAATATGTTTTTGTAATGGATTTTTCTCAATTCCAGTACACCCAGGTAGCCATTACTGGTTTACAAGGTTTTTATGGATTACCTTTGTGTAACTTGGATATTATGCTATCACTGACCATTAAAGATCTTTAAAAATCTTAGACAACCAGATATTTAACACAGAACCCTTAAGAAAAGGTGTATTTAATGTTACCAGAAGGTCTGGTGTCCGTCTCTGCATCAGCTTCAAGGTCCAGTTCTCTGAGCAGTGTGTTCATGGCAACAATGGGGTTAAAGATGTCTTGCAGTTTGTTTGCAATCTCCTGAATCACATTCACCCTGAAGAGAACATTTCAGTTTAGACATCAAACTGATCAATACTAATGTGCTGGCATTAAATCAGTGATACAAGCATACTGACTCGCTGGCCAAAAGACCGTCCAGTATTTTCTCTGACACTTTCTCTGGAGACAGCAGGTCATCAAGGGCTTTCTCCATCTCATAAGCCAAGTCCTCTGGAAGAGACTCGTTCACCAGGCGCAGACACTGAACCAGCTGCAGGACATCACGGCTCACATCTAAGTCTAATAAAAGGCATGTGATCACATGAAGACAAAAAAGAAGGAAACCCTAACACCCCAAAACGCCACAATTGAATTTAGCAGTTGATCATGTGATGCACTAAACGCTCTGACACCGGTGTGATCGTATGAGTCAAAGGGTTAAGTGAAAATGAAATGAGGCACCAAAATCTGAAAAAAACTATTTTTACTAGCATTTTGCGCTTTGAACCGTAGCTAAAATGCTAAGGTCAGCAGATGGCGCCGCTCGTGCAGCACTATCAGAAGCAATCCGTGCTTGAAATACTGTACATGTATTAGAAAAGTAACAATTTAGTTTATTTAGTAATTGTTTAGAGCCATTTCGCGATTTTATTCATCATTCAGTAACGATGACTTCATGAAACAATAGTCTCTCAAACACTGCCCTCTTACCCTCAGCAATTGGAGTCTCCTCTTCAGAAAACAGGTATTCATCTGAGGAAAGGTAAAGATGGTCGACTGCAAAGCAGGGTAACAGGAAAGACACAAAGCCCTGGAAAAGAAGAGTGAAGAGATTAGCGGTCAACCAATATATATCAGCAAAGATAGAATGGTTAGTTGATGAATTTACATTTTTTAATTATTGGCATCAATCTGTAGGTTTTTGGTCTGTTTGACCGGTAAAAGCCCCAATATACTCACAGCGGAGGGAGTTCTTTTTCGTTTAGGGGTAAAACGAAGTTTGAAATGCATGACCAACGATATACTGTTAGCGAACATCCAATGCCGCCCACACTGCTGAGAGCGGCATTTGGATGAATACCGTATTTTCCGGACTATAAGTCGCTCCGGAGTATAAGTCGCATCAGTCAAAAAATGCGTCATGAAGTGGAAAAAAACATATAAGTCACACTGGAGTATAAGTCGCATTTATTTAGAAATGTATTTGACAAAATCCAAGACCAAGAAAAGACATTTAATCTGGAAAGGCAAGTTATTCAGCTACACAACAGCACACAGAACAACAAGCTGAATAGGTGTCCAGCATGTTAACGTAACACAGGGTTTCACGCAGCACTTTGGAACTAAGCAACACACGCCTTAGATACGTCGTCAACAAAAAGTATATGAGCGATATCCGCCGCGTTACTCTGTCCTGTTTAGAGCTTAGATTCTCCGCCCGAGCCAATATTTCCTGCCGCTATACTCGGGCCGAGGCCGTGATCTAGAGACGTGCGGGCGCAGGACTAGATTTGATGGCTGAGTGCGAGCACGGGCGGTAATGCACTCACTATGTGTGTGCGGTCTGCGGGGGAATAAAACGATTAAATAGAAATATATATGAATAAAACATAAAAACTAATCAATTGTTATTCATCTGTTGCGGAAAAAAAACACGAACAGCCTGCTTGCTTTTATGTTAAATTAACAGTGGATTGTGAATGTTAATGCTTTAATAACAATTTATCAGGAGCATTTATGCTGATGTGTATGAAGACACGTAGGCTAACACAAAGTTAAGTTACACAGAGTTATCCGCTGATAAGGTCTGTGCGATAAAAGGCGCTGCTCCCGCGAGGCTAGAAAGCTCCTGGCTGTTCTAGAAAGGAGACTGATCCAATGCAGCAAATATATTTAACGGCTAAAGTCCGCAGTATAGCCTATTGGCTCTGTTGTATCCCCAGAATTCCGATCGGCACACAGGGACAAAAATAAATAAATATTTTCAGGGCAAAGTCTTCTCTACGAAATGCAACCAAGAGATCGCATGGGCGCCTCCGCGTCCTAATTATATGACGGCTTCATTTGCTTCTTATTTATTAATTCTAGGCAATTGGTTGATGAAACATTGATTAAAATTAAGATACAATTTATACAAAACGAAATTCGATTTAAAGATTTAAAGAAAGGCTTTTTACAAAACAAATCTTAATAAAGTGGTCAAAATAATCTCTGACCCATCTTATGATCCTACTCATGCTGTTCACTTTTCATATACCGGTAATCAACATAGATTAAATTAAAATATAAAATAACATTATATTATGTAAACATAAATATGGAATATAATTTAATTACTGCCTGATTAAAATTTGACTATTTCAAAGTGTGCTCGTTTTTTTCTGAGGTAACAACATTTAACTAATTTAAGTCTGTCTAGCAAAAAATGTAAACCATAGCCTAGCCTATATTTCGTTTTGCCAGCACTTTATTTAGACATAATTCCATTTCTGTTCTAAACGTGAAATAATAAATGTAATGTCAGTCCTGGTAGGCGGTAATGTTTTCTCTTGGTTCATCTCAGTCAGTATGAATTAATTTTGATATATAAGTCGCACCAGACTATAAGTCGCAGGACCAGCAAAACTATGAAAAAAATAAAAATGATATAGTCCGGAAAATACGGTAAGTAAATATGTGCTGCATGCTTTCCTCTCAATAAGAAAATAACAGCATTTTTAAAAATAAAGAATCTGATTATAGCAATGTGGATATCTTTGCACAAGCTCTGCAATTCGGCACTCTAGAAAAGTCACGTCACATTTATTTATATAGCACTATATATATACAATAGATTGCTTAAAATCAAGCAGCTTTACCGTATTAAACATGAAAAACAGTGTCTCGTTTCATCAGAAGTGCAATTTCATTTTCTACTATAAAGCAGCTCTGCTCCAGTGTGGTCATGTTTTCACTGACCTCTAGAGACTCAACAGAAGAAACGAACCAGAAAAGATTTTTACTTGAAAGCCTCCACGCACACCTACCTATTACCAGGGATTAAAACAAAAAAATCTTTTGACTGAAAAATGTTCCATGGCCAAACCCCGTTCACAGCCTGTCACACATCCAGTGTGAAGTTTTTTTCTTCTTGTAATTAGGAGTATAGTGAGTACATGGCATGCATTACCTTGAAATACTCAAAGAACATTTGCATTTAAAGAAAGGCCATTTTGAACTGCATTGCTATTATTTACACACTTTTATGAAATGTCAATGTTTTCAATCTAATGCTTTTACAAGACTTGACTCTTTGTGATGTAGTCATACAAATAATAAAATATTTGCATAAATTTAACAAAAGTTTTTATTTCTCAAATAATAAAAGCCAACAGAGCCTTTGCTGCAAAGTGAGCTAAATATCACAAACTATATTTTAACCATTCAGCCATTATGAATAAATAATATAATGTTATTTTTTATATAAAAAGTGAACAGCATGAGCAGGGTCGTACACAGGGTTTTATAAATAAAGAGGTCCTTGCTAAAGGGATCTTGCTAGGGGGGTTCGGGGGCATCAAACACAGACAAGCGGAGTGATACAACAGTGAAGTCTCCCAGTGCTTACTGGTGAAATATAACATATTCGAGGGCCATACAAATATTAATATTTATACAATACTACTATTATGGAATTATATTAAATAGGTGCTTGTGTTGTTAAATTGAGCTTATATTTTTCACTGTAATTAGCAAAGAACATTTATATGTGTTAAATAGGAATACATAGTTAATCTCATGGGCACAGTATGCAACACCTGTTATTCCTCTCTCATCTCTATTCTCTCTTCTTCTCGCAGTCTCCTAATCTTTACCTGTATATCTTACCTTCCAAAAGCTGATATTTGATTGATACAGTCGTTGCAAACTGTTGTTTGGTTTAGCTATATATCACAGGCCAGACTCGTATTTTATGACCGTTACTGAAGCGTCACGCTGGAATTCGCGACCGGCTCGCAGCTTCTGTGAATATAAACTAAAGCCCTAAAGACTAACTTACTTTGATTTTTTCATTCACCTTACCTGGGAAAACAAGCAAGGCGAGTTGCAACAGCGTCGCTCTCTATTTGAGCGCACTTATTATACACATTCGCGCATCTACATTTAAAAAAAACGCACGTGAGCGCAAACATGTGAACGGGCCAAAGCAGCTCGGATGAGGTCGGTTATCGTGGCGATATGCAATATCATTGCAGCACCAAAGTAGAGTTAACATTAGGCAATCATTTCACAACCTTCATTTTGCACTTATCCTGAGCAGTTTTTCCGTGAGCGGGTATAGAAAACCCGGAGTGGATCAGGAGCGGAGTGATCACAGAATGCTTAGTGCAGATTAGAACGGGCTTTAGCGCCACTCCAGGCTTTGATCACATCCCCCTCAGCAGGGTGAATACACCTCGTCCTTCCTTAATTTAAGACCCATTCAAGCTAAAATGAAGACCTTTATTACACTATTTGAGAAATGTAAGCATATTTATGGCCTTAAAATTATTAAAAGTGAACTTAAGACAATGACAGGGAAGCCCTGGCTGATATTGACGGAAATCCGTCGTAGACTCTCTGCAATTAACGGAAATCCGTCGTAGCGACGGAGAACTTTAATCCCTGTATTACGCAATGATGTCATGCACAAAATTACGTCACATAAGTTCGTTCTTTGGTTTTGTTTGAAGTATATAATGTCAGACAGAGCATTAAAAATAATTGAAGTTAGTTGTGTAAGCACCAGTCAGGGAGTGTCCTGCACAGGCTGGAGAATCTCATGAAATCCATATTCAAATACAAATTATTGCTGCAAATAAACAATTAGGTTACATTTGATTTATGAATCTCATAATTTTACTATTCTGATCAATACTGAGTATCAGAGTATTGTGTACAGAGTAGGGATGCACCGAATGTTCAGCAACCGAAATTATGAATAAGTGAAAAGGCCGAATAAACTTTACCGAACAATGAGGTTTTTGATGACGCAATCATGGCAACTAGCATAGACTGAGAGGCAGCGGTGCGCAGCTCACGCTTTATGAATCCAGCAAACATGTCGTCAGTGTGGAAGTATTTTAAAGTGACTGAGAAAGACGAAAGAAAGATGCGTGTTTAACGAGAATCTTCAAAAAGAGTATCAAGTTATAAATTATGCGCAGTAAGTTGTGAAAAAATAACTAATGTTGTATCGTGCCCGAATTCACTTCTCTGCGCCTGAATGGTGAAATACTGACACACAGGTGTCAGTCAAACTGCCCATTAAGTGGAGTAACTCACTTAAATACAGTCGGTTATGGCTTAACCGCTCGGTGAAAACCGGATATGTGTCAGTATGCATTACCGGTAGATCCAAGCATTTGGTCTTAAAATGACAGCAGCCTTAAAGGGGTCATGACATGTTTTATTTTATTTTATTATTATGTTCCCTTAGGTGCAATTATAGTATTACTATAGTTTTTTTTACAAAAAACTTTTAAAATGTAGTGATTTATGACCTTTTCCCACCCTGTTTCTCATCCTCTGATTCAAACAGTCTGTTTTGGGGGTGTTTCCCCTTTAAGAGTTCAGTGTTAACGCCCACTGTTATGATTGGCTAACGTCAGTGCCTATCAGTGTTGGGGCTAGTTACTCAAAAAAGTAATATATTACATATTACTCTCAAAAATAGTAATGCCTTACTTTACTTTATTACTCCCTGGAGAAAGTAACTAGTTATATTACTAGTTACACTACTAGTTACATTTTTTTTCTTAATTACTTTATAATTGCCTGAGACGCATCAGATGGAGGGAGAACATACAAAGGAGGAGTGTTCTTAAGGGTCTTTATTACGCCAACAACAGACTGGCACTGTCTAGCACAAATAACTACAAACAACTGTACTTGTGCAATCAAGTACAAAAAACAAGTATTAATTTACTCAATGTTTAACAAACACCGTCTGGTGTAAACAATCAATAAATTTGATTGTCAATTTATCCCATACGGAAATGTTAAATTATTATTATATATGCCAAACTATTTACTATTTAACTATTTATTTCAAGTCTACAGATCAAGTCTATATATCCACATTTCATTTTTGAATCTTTTATAAATAAAATGTATTATTTATTATTATTTTACCTCTTCTTGACCAGCTCATAAAAACAAAACAAATACTACACAAATTATATTTGAAAACTGATAATTATATATATGTGACATGTATGTAAAAAAAAACTATTATACATACATAAAATATATGGGCTGGTTTTATATGTCAATTATTCCATTTTCTAATAGGTTTTATATATGGGCATATATATGGTATATTTTATGATATATTTCATATATGTATATTTCATATATGTACATATATTACATTTCCGTATGGGATAACAAGTCTAAACTTTTTGCTGCTTGTGGGGCTGCTCATTCATGTCACTCTGTCGCTTCGCAACGAGCTTGATGTGTCCGTGCTGTCGGAAGCGGTGGAGAGCAGCTTTCTCCCCGGGCAGAGTGTGCACTTCACCGTCAAGTTATTTTCCTTCCGTTGAACATATTCAAAATAATTACTGAATCTCCACCCGTCGAAACTAGCTTTCTGTTGCTGGGAACCTTCCTCAGCTTGCCGTTGTTGACGCTTTCATTTTCCCCCATCTGTCTATGAGGATGCCGCTCTGCGGCTGGCTGCCGGGTGTCGACCAATCGGTGATGGTAAATGATACCTCGTGCCAAACCCAGACCAATCACTGTTACATTCACGCCCTCCTCCCCTTCCCTTCTGTTCTCTGTGTTGTGTGCCTTGTGTGTGATGGTGCTACTGGCAAATGTAACGCAAGTAACTAGCTCGGGAAAACTGTAATAATATTACCATTTTCAGACGAGTAATGCCTTACACTACTAGTTACTGAAAAAAGTAATATTATTACAGTAACGCGTTACTTTGTAACGCGTTACACCCAACACTGGTGCCTATGCATCAATTATTAACGCCCCCAGCCAGAACATTTGCGGATTCAGCGTATTTAAAAAGTAGTTTCAAGTTTTAAATACATTACTTACAGTTTGCGTCGTCGTCGTTGAGCCCAGAATAGTCGGAACGGACTTATCTTTGAGCAACAGTTTTCTGGCAAAGCCAGCATCATTTTGGGATTTGTTCTCAAAACAGTCATCCTTCAAATGTATAGAACAAACGCCTAAACTAACACTGCCGTGACTGAGACGTCCGCAAAAAATAAAGTGCATCCATTTTTCCCTGACGACTGGATCTTTCGCAGCGTATTCAAAGATGTTGTTTGTCCACAGCCAGGAACAGCACATCTGCGTGGCATCGTAATTTCCCTGTACACAGACCCACTCGCTGTCCGTCGACTGAACGCTTGTGAGGCGCGCGGGCGCGACAACGATACGAAATGAGCGTAGTTGTCTTGCGCTTTAAGCGTAGTTGCCTTGTGCTGGAGGCGGTCTATATGCAAACGCTGGTACGTCACTTCGTACCGTGACGTCACTTCTTACCATGGATACAGAACGAGCTGTATTTAGAGCTTGATTAAATAAATGATTCGTTTATAATGGGGAGGAAGTCTTAAGCTATGAAACTTGCAGGACGTTTTAATGGTACAAAGACCTCTTATATACCAAAAGATCAAGGCAAATTTGGTTTCTCATGTCATGAACCCTTTAAATACCTGTCTGTGTCATATTAATGCTAATCAAACAGCAAAAGATGCACTTTTTTTATAGGCATACAAAGGTTACATTCTTTCAGCAGTTAGTTATAGGCCTAATATAAGCTCAAAGATGGTCAAATAAAAATATTATTAGTTTAACATTTATTTATTTTAAGTTTTGTTGGTATAATGTCTGCTGGAATGTTTTAAATGTTCAATGTTAAATAAATATTTTTAAATTGTAGTTTTGTAATTGATTTTTTCTTTGAAAAGCAAGACAAATAGTAAAAAGCACATTTTGACTATATCATTTATGCAATGGTGGAAAAATTGCCAAAATAAATGGGAAAAATTTTGAAAAAATGTGTTCGGTATTCGTCCAAGTCTTTTATCATATTCGGTTTCGGCCAAGAATTTTAATTTCGGTGTATCCCTAGTACAGACTCAGAGTAAAGGAATTGCAAGCATGGCCTGAAGGAGGCTTCAGAAAAAAAGTCGCTTTTGGTTGAGGCAATGTTTCTATATCAGGCTGATCAGAAAATCAAACAGCAATCTATAAACGAAGCATTCAAATTAAGAAAAGCGATGTGTACTAATGCTGCAAATAGGGACAATTTTGATTTCATTTGACACACACACACACACACACTAAGTGAGGCTGAGATCTGGTACCTTCTTGAGGACGCAGACCATGGCTGTGGAAGGGCTCACGTGCAGGGCGAGTGGTGTGGACAGAACGTCCTGGTACTGTACGCAACATGCGTAAAACTTCGACCAGAACTCCACCTGCAGCAAGCGGTAGTCTTCCTGACAGAACTCGTACTCGGTCACACTGGACTGAAGCTGAACACAATGTTTAATTACAATTTTGGTGGTAACACCAGAAATGAACAATGGGGAAAACCGCACAACCTTACCTCATTCTCCACTGCGACCGTGACCTCTTTCTTCAGCTCCTCCCATGATAAGTCAGAATATCGCTCTGTACCTCGTTTGTAAATCTGGCAGAAAAGAATCAACTCTTAACAAATACAAGTATAAACATCAGTTTTCTGTCCACATGGTGGAATGGAGGTTTGCATCAGGATGCAAGTTGCTGGTTGTTGTGGAGTGATGAGATGAAAATGAGGCTCAGGCACCAACATTTGAGTGAGCTGTGCTCTCTGATTGGTTGTGGTTAAAAACAGTACAATAACTTTTCCTGTAATGCAAACTGCTTATTTATTCATTTAACTCACAAAACAGTATTTGGGGACCTTGATTTTTCTTATATTTGCTTTTTAAAGGAGATGGCTCTGGGAACTGTAATTTAAACCTTGCTCTACGACCCATTAAGAGTGAATGAAAGTAATTTGAGATTTGTACCTGTAGAGCTTTAATGATGGCTGAGGCTGTGAAGCGCAGCGGTGAAAAAAGTACATCAAGATAGATTTCCTGTTTAAAAACAACGTGTTAGGGAACAAAAATAAATAAATGGTACAATATATGACATACCAGTTTCAGCGATACACTTACCCGTGGGTCTTGGTCTTCACCAATCTGAACTTCCTCCTCTGGTGATGGCTGGACAAATACCTGGTTCCACATGCCTGTTGTGTTACTACATTTTAAAACATAAGCAGCAAAGTCAGACAAAAGCAGCAAATATTTATTTATATATATATTGTGAGGGACTTGCATTTCTTTTCCTTAAAAAGACTTATAATTAAACTACTCTCATCTCCATGAAACAAACCACTTTAATGAAATATTGTATAAAATGTGTAAAACTTTGCAATAGTTAAACAATACCAACTGATCTTGAACCAACTTCATATACAGAACATGCAAGTATCACACTTTATATTTTGTGAATTTTTGCAAATTGCCTTTATGAATGTGCTTGTTAGCACGTTGTACATCTAAAGTGGTTAAAGTTACAATTGTACAAAATATATTTCTCTTAGTAGCCCCATACTATACACACGTTTATACACATGCAATAGCATGAACTAAATATTTTCTATAGGCTAGTAGTTAGAAGGGTTAGGAATAGAAAATCGATTCTTCTTTGATAGCATTGTAGCGCAAGACGCGAGAGAACATTTCTGCATGCGCGCTGTTTTCTGTGCTGTGCACACACTAAAAGCGCGCAAAGAGCCACCTCTCACATAGTGCAAGGACACATACACACACAGTTGTCAAAATATCCCGTAAACACAGTCGGTTTTGTCTTAAACTGTTGAGAAAGAAAGAAAGACAGTGTGCCTGCCTACTGAATGCGTGCATTGACCGCATATACTCGCTGCTTGATCAAAGAACAAAAGAAAAAGTATCCCTCACTAAACTTTTGCACCTTTAATTAGCCTAATTTTATTTGCCTGTTGTTCGCCACTGACTGCTCTAACGGCAACATGTGTCTGTGACTTTGAGATGCGCTCCCTGTCAAACATCATTCATCCTTACATTAGTAATTGTTAAATATTTTTAGTGGATTTATAGATCTTTATATGATTTTTTTTATTCCCAAGTTACATTGCTATTCATTTTTATACAATTTATTTTGTTCTGCAGACAAACTTTTCTTAACGAATGTTATTTCGGAATAGAGAGAGATATCTCCAATTTTAAAAATAATATCAAGTAGGCCTATTTTATTTTGGTCTGCAATCTAATAAAAGTTTATCACGAAAAAATAGTAGAAGTAACTGCACCTGTTTCTGAATATTAATTTAAATGTTGCACATAATAAATAGGCCTAATCAAAAATCACAAACATGAACATTCGTTGTAATTAAAATTTCATTATATTGCAAAAGGATGAAGAAATTGCGGTGCTTTGAGTTTACAATGATTATACTGTGCAGTAGATTAAAAAATAAATTAAATACTCAAATATAACAATTACTTCTGTTTCTAAATAAATAAAGCAGTCATTATTATTTCGTAAGTGGCTTAAGGTGACCTTGGAACTCTAAAACCAGAAAGAAGGACGGGGAAAAAAAACAAGTTTTTGCTCATGCAGAACGAACCAATTCGTTTTTAATCCCTAATTTTAGACAAATACATTATAGTTTGGATACAAGTTTAAAAACAGTGCTACATGTTATAATAAGAATTTAAACGCATCCTTAAATCAGGTGATTACACCAAAAGCGAACAAACGAAATTCATTTAAAACACAGATGTGATAAGAACAGTGTGGAAATTAGCAACACTAAAATAAAAATAAAACATTAGATTTGCTGTAATGTTAGTTTAAGCTCAAACTAACCAAAGTAAAACCTTTAACGTTTCAATCAATAAATTAAACTAACTGAATCGCAGGCTAACATTAGATAAAGTGCAGCCAAACTCAACATGATCTGGGTTTACGGTGTCTGTCAGCAGTGTCTCCAGCGGGGTTGTGTTGGGGGCGGGGCTTGGGTAGACGATATAATTGGATATCGCAATATTTTTGAAGGAGATAATCGATAAAATATTTTTTACATATCGCCACGGTATGTTGGATGCCAACGTCTGTACAACAATTTATAGATACTGAAAGCTTCCAGCATTACAATGGCGCATGTTTAGTCATGTGATGCATATTGAATGTTTGTTTACACCACTATTTTTATTAGGGGTGTGCATTGGCACTGCCCTCACAATTCGATTCGATTACGATTCACCATGTAACGATTCGATTCAATTCGATTCTACGATGCATTAAAATTCTACTGCACACAACAAGGCACATTTTTCATCAGTCATGAGGCAATACAAGCAGTCATATATTGAACAACAGATTTTATTGGCTGCTATGTGTGTATTATCACTCTCCTGTATCTTTGACATAAATGTCATTAAACAAAATAAAATTTAATGATCCAGGGTATTGGAGATGGCATTTTCAAACCTGAAAAAGAAAACATAAATCACTGCTTTCTAGGGCTGTAATCTCCCAGTCTATTAGTCGATTATTGGTCGATACGTTCTGGCTTGACCAAAATTCAGATTTTTTGCCGCGTTCATTTCATCAGGTGGAAAGCACTAATTACTAATGGGGGTGTTTTCAGATCACCCCTGTTTCACAGGTAACAGTCTGTCTTCAGAACACCCCCCTTGTTTTCACTTCTTTTGGATTAGCCCAACCCACCGGAGAAGAGAGACAGATTGAAGAAAGTAGGCTACTAGAAGGTTTGCTGAATATTATTTATTTAATTGAGAGCGTTTAATTCATAGTCAGTCCTCCTCTACCATGTCAACAAAGACATCGGCAATGTGGCAGCATTTTTTTTTTTTAGAAGACGGGAAACAATTATTGGAGCTGTTTGTATTAGTTTTGAGCCTATGCTTTATTTTTCAGTTATGCACTTTATTTCGTTTTTGCTCTTGATCTGGTTTGTTTAATAATTTTTTATTAAAATGGACGTGCCTTTTGTGTTTAAGAGTAAAAGCTTTATGTTAATAGTCTATTCGTGTCTCAGCCGCGAAGCTGCGCTCCTGTTAAGCCTCATCTTGTCTAGTTTCCCATTAACTTCGTAGAATCCGAAATGTGCCCAGATGTCCGCTTTTCCAAGCTTTGGGTGCGTTTTTAATTACCCGTCTATCACGGTTGTTGTTGTTATGCCCACGGAAGTAATTGAAACTTCACAACTTTATTGTCCAACTCAAGGCCAGAAAATAAACAGTGACATAATCGATTATGGCACTTTGTCGCATCGATGCTGAATCGTGCATGCCCCGCATTGCGATGCATCGCCGAATCGATTATTGTTGACACCACTAATTTTTATATCTCAGTTCTACAAAGATGACAGAAAATGTCCTGGCTCTCCTCTCTCCCATATAAATGCACACACACATACAGTACAGATAAAGACACGCACTCTATATCGAAAATGCGTATCGTTCCATTATAAAATTATATTGTTCCATTTCACCAGCATTTTTTGAAAATCGACTCTTTTGTCCTTTGTTTTAAAAATGTAAAACTCACTTTTACATCCAGGAGCAATGCAACAGTGGCCTCCCTTTTATCTTCTGATGCCCTGTGGCTTTCCAGTTTTCATCTTTCACTGTCTCGGTCTTTAACCTTTACCATCAGTCCTCCTTTATCTTTAACTCTCTATTTATCTCACATTTATTGTGTTTGTTATATAATTTGATTGGAAATCCATTTACTAAAATGTTAACTTGACTGCTTCATTTCCATTTTAGTTCATAGATTAAGTGGGCTATTTCAAATGGATCCTTTATTCAGATTTTTTTAATTGACTGTCTTCTGGGGGTTTGTTAAGCCCCTTTCACACAGAGATTCCGGAAAATACACGGATAATGTGACCCGGGATTTGACCCTGGATCTGACCCTGGATCGTTTGATTTTGGTTCATTCACACTGCCAGTGATTTTCCGGGATCTGTGAGTGCGTTCACACACATCCCAGTAAGACACGTGACGTCAGGATGAGACGTGTAACGTACGCGTTGAAAACATGTACACTAACGCATCGCGTACCGTTCCACAAAGCTGGCGAACGATCTTCAGCTTCAGCGCGGATAGTAAGGAGCTCCTGGTCTCTGCTTCATTCCAGTTTGCAGACATTTTTTCGTTCTTTCTTTGTTGATGACGAACACAAACTTTCTAGAGTCGCGCGATGGCACGTGCGTCATCACTACGACACACCCCTTACGGCATTGATCCTGGCTTTTGTTCACACAGGGCACGTTCCGGGACTGATCCCGGCAATGTTACTAGGTCCCCAATGTCGGGAAGTGTTTGCGTTCACACAGAAGGCAAAAAACTCTGCTTTACTCACTGCTCAAAACTGATGTACTTCACCACAGTCTGGTTGTCATTATCCAGCCAAACTGCCCAAATATCAGTCGCCGTCAAGACAAAATCCACTACTGTCTCCTGTTTCACACAAACACATAAAAGTACAATTCCATCAGTAATCGTATAAAGGATTCAATGTTGTTTACTGTACTGAACTCTACCTGTGTTGAGAAAAGTGTTGAGATGTGATCCAGGCTGTAGCGATTGTTCTCATTGGCCACCAGCTGCAGCACACAGAACTGACTGCGTTTGGGAACTGCGAGGTAGACGGCGAGACACAGACCGATGGAGGAGGAGAAGAAGAGTCGGAGCTTATGAGCTTGTGCTGGAGAAGCCTTCACATCCCCACGACCCACGGGCATATACTCCAGCATATCAGTCACCAACAGACACATCTGATGCTGAGAGACAAACAATTAATACATCAATGTGATTGGCATAATGAAACTAGATAAAGGAGTCAAACGCGCACAGATAACATGCTACATAGTTCCTGACATTGAAAGACACAGTAATTACATCTTGATACGAGAATGAAGTTGGATGTATGAATAATCAGGAGCCAAACTGACCTTAAATGACCACATCCGCAGCTTGTGATCTTGACACAGTGCGAATACAAACGTGTCGTCCTCTAGCTGGTGGACAGCCAGACTGATGGCTACATCAGACGTGCTCGGATCGCCCCTGTGAACGGGATCATCCGTTTAAACAGTTTCTGCTCCGTTCTGTGTTGTGTGTGACTCAACTAACATTTAAACTATGTAAAAGAAATAATGTACCTGATAGCAGTAGGCATCCAGCCGGCCAACCGCTGCATCATTGAACTCTGTTTTAACTCCAGAATTGACACGGCCCCTTTTTGTAACAGAAAGAGGAATCATGATTTAGTAAAAAACGGGTATCTGCACATTCCTAACCCATAAGACTTCTATTCATCTTCAGAACACAAATTAAAAAATATATATATATTCTCTATTTTTTTGTAAAAATAGTGGACAGAAATCTGGCTAAAGTAAATAGTTCCAAATAGTTCTTTACTAAATGCCCTTTGTGCTAAATTTTCATAAGGGTATTTAACATGCCACTTAACTTAGTAGTATGCCGAAATTTAAGAACTTCACAATCATTAACGCTCTTTGCAGAATTTACAAATATTCAACTTTTTACTAATTATGTTTAGAAGACATATACCAGATGAGTCTTGTGGATTTTTCATGCTACTGATGTCCTTTTGGGGGTTTGAAATTGAACACAAACAGCTTCATCACAATGTCTTCATTTGTGTTCCAAAGTAGAAAGTCATGCAAGTTTGAAACATGGCAAATGTCTACAGCAAGCATGCCAGTTGCCAACGCCATGCTGCGCCGGCTTGAGACAAAGCATTGTTTCAAATCCCTTTGGCATCAGCAAGTGTGTGTCCAGCTGTTGCCAAAGTATTGGCAGACATAAATTTAGTTTCTCTCAAAGTTTGCTGTGTCAGTATTTGTAGATCTTTTTTTTTTTTTTTTCATATGCTTCAAATGTATACTGTAAAACAATAATAATTATACGTTTTAAAGGCTTTTTTTTTTGTGCAAAAACATTCAATATATGCAAAGAGTCAATATTTAGTGTTGACCTTCTTTATGACCTCTGCAATTCACTCTGGCATGTTGGATATCAGCTTCTGGGCCAAATCCTGCCTGATGGCGATCCATTCTTGCCTTATTATTGGTCAGAGTTGATCACAATTTTGTGAACTTCTGCGTGTCCAATCACCTTTTGAGGACGGATCACAAGTTCTCTATGGGATTAAGATCCATGGAGTTACCTGGCTACGGATCCAAAATGTCAATATAATGATCTCCGAGCCACTTCATTATCACTCTTGCCTTGTGACATGAGAAGCTTTCGCACCGAAGGAACCCTTTCATAGTTCCTAGAACTATTGGCGAAAGTACCTGGATGTCAGCGCGAACTAGGAATGATTTTAATTCTAGGAACTCTTTTGGAGGAACTAATTTAGCTCCTACTTCAGAGTAGAGTCTAAACCACTATAGGAACTACCAGTGACAGTTAGTGTACCCGGATTGCCCAAACGCACGTGAAACACCAGCACCCGCCATTTCAAAAAAAAAAGCTGTGTAAACACACAGAATATAGCCTATATGTTTACTCCAGAAACAAACTATACAAACATGGAAAACAGTGATAGATGGGCCTCTTAACCTTTACGCTAAGGAGAAAATCCAACGCAACTTTGAGGGGACCAAGACAAACATGATCATGTATTTCTGCTCAGCTAGCGACATTGGGCATCAACCACACGGCATACGCTAATAACTTTTCATATACTGTCTACTTTCTATGTATAACAGATCTATCTAATATTGTATTAGACAGGACTGTTAGACAGATTGTAAACTAATGAACACTGAGAATGCGAGCACGGTTTGTTTCAACAAGTCACAACAACGAGCAAGACTCACGTCACTTCACACCCTGATGGCTAGTTCCTAGAACTATCCGGAGCGAAAGCCCCTATGGTAGTCCATCATGCTGGAAAAAGCATGGATCTTCACCAAATTGCTCCAGGATTGTTGGGAGAAGTTTCTCTTGCAGGACGTTTGATACCATTCTTTATTCCTGGCAATGTTTTTGGGCAGAATTGTGAGAGAACCCACTCTCTTGGATGAGAAGCTACCCCACACATAGATGGTCTCAGGATGCTTCACTTTTGGCACTACACAGGACTCATGGTAACGTTCACCTTTTCTTTTCCAGATGTCCCAGACAGTCCGATGGGGGCTTCATCAAAGAAAATAACTTTGCACCTGTTTTCTGCTCTCCAATCCCTATACTTCATGCAGAATTTCAGTATGTCCTTGATGGTTTTCTTGGTGAGAAATGTCTTGACACCAGGCCACCAGTCCAGAACTCTTTGCCTCGACCACCTGCAGCACCGGTGCTGACACAATTCTGTGGCTTCTCCTCAAGAGGAGACAGTCCTAGTGCTTACTGGACACTCTGGGACGTCCTGATGCCTTCGTCACTGCAGCTGAACCTCTCTCCTTGAAGTTCTTGATGATCTGGAAAATGTATCTATCAGGTGCAATATTCTTTGCAGTAATTTCCTTGCACGTGAGATCTTGAAGCATATTGATGATGGCTGCACATCTTTCTTTGGGGGTAGTTAATTTAGGAAGTAATTTTTTTGGCAAATTAAGCTTTTTGCAATAATTTAAAAGGCATCTTATCACTCTGCACATTAATCCAGAAGCAATGTGATGTGAATCAGCACCACAACAACTGAAGCAGAAAACTTTGTGAAACTAAATTGATGTCAATGCCAATTCTTTTGGCCACAGCTGTGCTGTTAGCAATAAAACAGGGCATACATTCTGTCAATGATCCGGCTCTATGCTGCATCCACTGTAAACAGCATGGATTAAAATTAGTTCTATTTGTTTCTGATGTGCCGTGTAGCTCACAGCGTGTGTATGTTTTCACAAGTAATTTACCAATTGTTAGACACTTTTAAATGCCCCTTTGGCATATCAAAATTAGAAATTAAGAAACTGCAACTTTAACAAACATGAAAATTTATGACATGTAATACTTTACAATAGAAGAAATTAAAATATTTTCAAACTTTAAGGATCCACAAACTATGTATCAATGTATACAGGGTAAAGCTGCGTTCACACTGCCAGCGACTTTGCTAGTGGGTGTTCACACTACTGGTTGCCTAATAAAGCTTATGAATGACATTCATGACTTCACTACTATTAGTTGTTGCACATGAGTCACTCTTCATTTGCACAAAGTTAAATCTCAACTTTGTGTCGCTGGACACGCCTACTTCCTGTCGCCAACGATCACAGGAAATTGTCAGCTCTCCGTTGTAATGAATGGGATCATGTCGCTTTGTCACTGTGTGTCGCTGGAAGTGTCAAAGCAGCTTTAGACAGATAAAGATCACTATAGATAGATACAAACCATCTTGATCGTGAGGAGGTAGTGTGACTATAATAATGCTGCCTGACGGTGAGGCGAGAGCAAAGAGAGCTTCCCCTTGATGACTGATCCAGGCGGCAGATGTGGACGGAGAGGTCGACTGTGTTCCCTGTGCAAACGGGAGCACATAACTGTGGGCTGGCTCATTTAAATTCAGCTTCCCAATGTCTGTGAAAATGGACTGCATCTGGAGTTCAGTGACCAGATCCTATAAGAGAAAAGTTTATACAAATTATAGATCATATCCACAAGCAATATTACATTAATATTTCTTATATGCAAAAAAATCTCAACTTCAGGACATCAGCACTGAAATGACAGTTGGAAGATGGTGTTTTTATGTCCATAAAAACTTGAAACACACTTGCTCCGTTCTGGATATGAACTGTGATCCGTGTTGATAAACCGCTCTCATACGCACTCCGCATGTTGTTGTTAGGCTACATATTAAATATTGTTTATCATATTTTCCGTGCGTTGGTAGTCAATCTCAAGCTGTGGAAAAATCAAACAACACTTTTGTGCTATTGTACAGATACACTAATGACATGTGTCCGAATGCAAAGCTAAAGCGTTAGAGGTGAACGAACAACACTGCAACTAGGGATGCTAACGATGAATCGATGATCAATTAATTGTCTATAATAATTGAATCTATAAAACTCTATAAATATATTGTCGATTAAGCAAGGTTGTGCGTGTTGCTCATCATTGTGAGCACATATAATTTGTAATATGATGTTTATTTTGTATATATCCGATTAATCTTTCACTGAGTTAACCCGCTATCAAACGGTTGCGCAGCTCAAACAGCAATGCTCTGCTTATAATAACTATGATTGGGACGGTCATGTTACATAACATCATAACGAGAACACCATTTTAATAAATCGTTGTAAATTCATTGGGTTTAGTTGCCATGTTTCAGTGCATCCACAACAGGAGTTAGACATTATGACAAGCAAGCACAACTGAGGCGGCGTTTTGACAGTTGTATTAGTCATAATATTTGATTATTAAATAAGTAATTTAATTAAATGATCACACCGACTCATTTTATATTACTGCTAGCCCTTTATTTAGACTAAAAACCACTCGCATTAATTTGGTGAGGAAGAGCGTTTTGAGCACACCGTCATGCTGTCGGCTATATGCCACTGCAGCAGACACATATTGCAGTATTAATGTTAACTTAACGATTAATCAACCGTTCATTTGAACGACGATCGATCATGGGAATTTGTGCAAATTGACATCCCTAACTGTAACGATGGTCTTGTGTGACATTTGCATTCTCCGCTGTAATGCGATCTCATGCACAAAAACATTGCAGTAATTGTATTATTCATGAGAATAAACTTAATTTAATGCAGAGAATCGATTTTGCTTTTTAAACCGGAAGAATTAAATGGCTCAGAAAAAGAAGCCTTTTATCTAAATAAACATGTGTTTTTGTTTTCTTCATTTATGTCCATCTTTGTACATATCTGTTAACATCAAGAAATGTTTTAGGGTTTCATGACCCTTTAATATGTGGCTCTGTTTGACAATTTGTATCAGGGGTCTCTGCTCCATGTCTCTATCGGCTAAGGGGCCGTACACATGTCGTGTCTAAAAATGCGTGAGACGCGCGGCTGCACCACTTTCTCCTTTCCACAAGTGCTTGCTTGGCGTCTGTCGTTGCCATGAACTGCGCTCTTCATGATGACGAGGAAGTATCAGCAAAGGATTAATTGATTTCTATCCCTTGCATTAGCTTTACTACTAGATATATTTATGGAGATGAGGAATTAAAACCCTGAAAAGTTGAGATGTTTTCATCTCGCCGCGGCATATGCGCGCCTGGAAAAAGAATGCGCCTACATTCGCAAAAGACGCGATATAAGGAGTCCTTGCCCTGAAAAACATTGAAGACCCCTGACTTGTTCTATGGCTATAAAACTGCTCTGCACAATTACAGGTTGTCCAGGACTTGTTGGAACGCAGATAATTACGAATTGTATCCTCATAAATTGAAAAAGGAACATCAATAACAGCAATACTGGACATGCTGGACAAGCTAAGCTCAATTTAGCTGCATCTGCAGGGGGAAAAACATGTTGATTTAGTAGCAGTCAGAAAGGCCTATGAAAGCAGAGTAAAGATCCCGTCACTTACACTGTGGTACATGCGCGTGGGGTGCGGCAGAACCAGGCGATGGACTGATTGGCTGGTGACGATCAGAATAAGGACGTTGTTAAGGGTCTCTTGTATATAAACTCCTCCGGGCAGCAAGAGGCAGTGTGGGATACGCAAGCGGACAGCATTATTCAGAAGATTCGTGTCCAGCGACTGCTCAACAAACTGAACAGTGTCACCTGAAGTGGACCTGGAAGAAAGGAGACATCTTAATGTGTAAATACTAAAGGATAAACTAATGTATTTATTTTAACAGAGGAAGTCAGTGATATTGAGACTGTATAAAATAAACGGAGAGGTACTGTACATTCCCCCTGTAGAGATAATTTTATTTTCATAAACGTTTTTTAAACAATGTAATAACATTGTTAGAATAGCGTTACATCAGGGACAGGGTAGATATTAAACATTGTATAATATCCTTTACATCATTACAATACAGGGCTGGACAATCAGTTGAAAATGATCAGATTACAATTATTGCTGCAGTGATTAATTCAAATTATAAATGACAATATTTACATCTACTCGCATTGGGTCCGTTTTCTATTTACAACGGGTTTTTGGCACCAGTTGAATATTGTAATAAAACAAAGACTAGGGCTGGGTATTGACACAGATTTCACATATCGAATTGATTCCAAATCACAAGCTCTTGATTTAATTTGATTCGATTAGGCCCCGCCCACAGGCATTCAGTCGTTTAACGGCTGACATTTGCCTACACTGAATGCGAGCATCATGTTGTGTTGGATTTACTGTAAGGTTAGCCTAGTAATATTAACTGCACCATGAAATGTGTAATATACATATTGAATTATATTATATTATTAATGTAGACAATGTATTAAGGGACTGATGGAATATAATTGCAGTATTTAATAATGTATTTAGGCAACTGTTTTTCATACAAATACCATAGAAACCATAAAGTTAAATTTAGTGAGGTGCTGACATGCCCGGTTTTATCTGTGTTTATCATTATCTAAATGCATGATACTGGATGACCAATGGTTAATTTTAATAAAAAGAATATTATATTTTACAAATAATGTTGTTACTTTTTTTTAACAGATGTTACTGTTTTTGTTAATGAATATAAATTTTATATAGTAAATCTTCATCCTAACTTGATTTTATAATCCGCGAGGATTCATTTTCTCATACAACTTACATGCTAATGTGAATAACTGTTTGCGGGAATTAAAAAAAAAATATATCGAATCGTGACGTGTATCGTTACACCCCTAGCCAATATATCGGTTATCGGCTTACAAATATAATTATCAGTATCGCCCAAAATTTTTACATCGGTGCATTACAAAACGACGTACGTAATTACCCATCATATAGTGTGATACAGCCTGGATCGTTGGGTTGGATTGCTTTCTCACCACAAGCGAACCGCTTCAAGTTTGTTTGCAATCGAGAGCAACTTGTTCAGGCGATCTCGAAATATTGATTTGATACGGATCCAAGTGCGAATGCCATGTTCACATATACACCTAAACAAACCGAACTAAGAAAACATACCAGGTTCCAAAACAAATGCTCCAAACAATCAAGGTGTTAAAATGCCCTTAGTCAAAACATATCTAAAGGAAACAATTTGATCTTAAGCCACACTAGCCTGGTTGACACCAGTTGTAACAGAGTGCCAACTCTGAATGCCAAAGACTCGCCAACTGTCTATTTCTGCAGATATATTCATCTATATCCGTCATTCGAAAAGGCTAACCGACGCTGCAGATACCACAAACCATAAACAAAGCACACACACACTAGGGCTGAACGATTAATTGCATTTGCGATTATATTGCGATATGATGAAACGCGATTTTGTAACCGCAAAAGCTGCGATTTACACTCTGGTCACGTGACACGCGATAGTAAAGCAGTCTGCACTGCAGATGAAGCATGAACTTGGCACGCTACGCATATAGGCCTGGCATAGGCTACAGGAAAGAACAGTTTGTTTAATTTACGTGATTGTGTTATAGATTCTCTTCAACGATTCTGTATGTATTCAGATAATTTCAGAATCGAGTCTGAGCTTAGTTTTAAACACAGATGCGTGATGACGCTGCTTGTGCTTTATAAACAACCGTATTCTGCTTGCTTCTAATTCCTCTGTCTCACACACACACACACTCGAACCTTCCGAAAAAAATTGTCTTTCATACAGTTCGGAAAAGTTGAAGCGAATTGGACATTCACGGGCTTCATTGCACTAACGTTACCAGATCATATGGACTATGCGCTGTGAAATACGCGCGCTTTGCTTGATGTTACTCTAGTAGTGCGCTGTCTCGCCCGCCAGTATTTTCCTTACAAATTCTCTATAAAGGCATCATATGTCTTTTGGAATGTAGTTGGCTTATATATTAAAAATACAAATATGAAAACCATCAACAGAAGCTGCTTTCAATTTCAAATACTCATGCCCGCTGTGTGAAGAGCGCTCTCATCAGCCTTCTATCTGTACCGTTTTGACTTCTTTGCTCGCTGTTTTGTGATTATTTTCGTGCACGGACTCGTTTACTAAGCTGAACAACCAATCAGAGTTGGTGACTCTCACTCTCTCTCTCATCGACAGCACGACACCGATTCAACATGTCGAATCGCCCAAAAAAAAGCCGGCGAGGACCAATATTAGCCGACGTTGTGGAACGCTTGGTGTGTCCTGGGTTTTACATGTCTTAAAACAGAATGCGTTAAATCTTGATTTGATACATTTAGGCACACTAAACTACACTGCGATCTGCTGTTTAACCAATAATGTCACACAATTTTTTGATTGCAATAATAATAAAGTACAGACTCGAGTTTCTAATGTTGTTCCAGACACTCTTACATAATTTTCTAAACATGATCTTTAAGAATTAAAACTAATTTTTATTTGATGGTGAAACTACAATATAGGCAAAAACATTTAGTTACTGTATCAAAAGAGAGGCTGAAAAGTGTTACATAAATAAAGCTCAACATCATTGAAATGAGTGAAGAGCTCTCACCAGTGTATGAATCTGTTGCTGGTGACTGAGAGGAGTTTCCCACTGTCCTCATAGGAGAATCCACCAGCACTGTCTGCATACTTCACACCGCCAGAGTTCACGCCAACACCTGCTGGACACACAGACTTGAGTGAATTTATATTTCTCATGGTATTAAAAACGCTTTAGCATATACATTAACGAGTTTTCAGTGTATAAATGCCAAAAAAGTGACATAAATCCTCTTCAAATGTGTTTAAGTTTTACACACACACACACACACACACACACACACACACACACACACACACACACACACACCTAACATATTTAAGAGTGACACACTTTTAAACAAGTTTATTGATACTTAACATCATTACATTGTAACTTAGTCTAGTGTGGGTTTGTCCTTCTGCAAAACGAAATCTCCTAACAACACGTTGAGACTTTTGCCCTCTAAACTAAGTTAGGGGTACGTAGTAAAATCCTTTAAAAAACGAATTCCTGGATACTGAGAGCAAATATCACAGCGTCAGATTTAAAACATAAAAACAGATGAAATATAAATGTATATGATCGTTATACAGTATGTGTGGGTCTGCCATGGCGTCACACACGAGCTGCTAGCCACCATTTAATCGCCCAGCCTGTTTTAACGCACATTAGACTGAAAATGCCGTGTCTACAACAGTTTAATAATAAAAGGAGTTACCTAGATTGAGTGTTAACTGTCTGAATCGTGAGACAGTCTCTCTTTCAAATCCGCAGATCTCAATGTAACTCCTCTCCAGAACACCCGCCATCTTCACGCGCTGCACGCTGGGACTGAGCTCCGCGCTTCCGCCTTTCAAAACCTTAAAGGGCCAGTGAACATCAGTTTCTTCAATCCTAACGTTACAATCACCATGGAATCAAAATTTACAATCCTTTTTTATGGAATATTGAATTGTTTATTTAAAAAAATGTACCCGTGCAACATGATTTTTTTTATTCATGTGCCTTGGTATTATATATTTTTTCCAGTCTATGAATATGGCAAGCCGTTTTAACATTCACTCCGACCTTAAAGGGCACCTATTATGGAATTTTGAAATTTACCTTTCATGTAGTGTGTAACATAGATCTAAGTGAACAAAAACATCCTGCAAAGTTTGAAATATGAAAGTGCACCGTATATAAAGTTATTGTCTTTCAAAAGTAAGAGTCGACTCTGAGTCATTTTTATGAATCGTTAGAAGACCGAAGCTTTTTCTCTGACTAGATGACGTCAACTTGTCAAGTTATTTGAATACCACACGCCCACTTATTGTGCTCCAAGGCCAGCAGGGAAAACATCATGGCGACGAGACGCTGTGTTCTGAAGTGCGACTCAAGAGATAACTTTTTTCAACTGCCCAAGGAGGAGCATTTGAAGACTAAGTGGCTACAATTCATATATACAGCTATACCACAGAAGTATTAGTCCGAGCCTTGTGCTTTGCTCGCGCCATTTTCAAGATGATTGCTTTACCAACTTAAATGCACTCAAATTTGGATTCGCGAGCCGACTGATATTGAAGGAAGGTTCAGTTCCAAGTGTATTTGTATCAGCTTCCTCCTCCGTATCACAACCTGTAAGTGTTATTAATAATTGTTGCTTTTATGTTTTATGTAGCATGCTTAATAATTATTTTGTTTGTTGTGTAAGCACCGTTTAGCTTCTAGGTCTTCAATGACAATTGTATTGAGATGTGAAGTGTTTGTCGTTGTTTTCGGAGTTGTCTTAAAGAATAGAGTAATACCTCGTAGTAACGTAACTACATTTTTTTTTTTTTTTTTTTTTTTTAAACGTTATGTTTATGCATCGGGCTAACGCAAACAAAGACTGATTGTGCTTTTACAATATGAACTCTGGGCTATATGCTCGCTAACATAACATTACATTCTTTATCTTATTTTTAGTTTTTTACTACAAACTACAAAGCAGTGGACTATAATCATTATTATAACACAATTTAATTGATAAAAGCATCATTGTACTCCGTGTTAAACAATAAGTATTATCTCTGTAAACACTGCTGGGTCATCTGACCAATCAACGCAGATTAGCGTCGCGCAGAGGAGGGGTTTGAAAAATGAGTCGTTGAACGATTCATTTGGGAGTCGGTGAGCAAATCAGGTAAAAATAAATGCATATTATACGACAACAAAAGTGTTTTTTGTCATTGCATGCATGTAAAACTGTTGTTGGGGACTCCCTAAACAACATTAGGAACATTTTAAATGTCATATTAGGTGCCCTTTAATATGTACCAGTAGGCTATCTTTTTCATGCTACTAGTACTTATTTTTAAGACACTAGTATCTATTCCATTAAGTACGAGTTCTTATTCATTGGCTACAAGTGCTTATTCTTTAGGTACTTATTCATTAGATGTATTAGATAGGCCTACTGGTACTCATTCATTAGATAGTGATATTTCAAACTATTCAGTTTTGACTATGTATTCCAATTGTGACTAGTACATATTTTGTATACACTATAGTTGTTCATTTGGGTACTAGTACTTATTTTTTAGATACTAGTAGGCCTGTGTATTATTAGATACTAATTAGATACTAGTTATTTTTATTAGATACTTGTACCTATTAAATATATACTAGTATTTATTTATTACATATTTATACTAGTTATTATTTATTAGATATTAGTACTTATTAATTATATTCGTACCTTTTAAATAGATACTTATTTATTAGATACTAGAGCTTATTACATTACTAGTACTTTTTCAATAGATACACATTTATAGTATTTATTCCAAATGTTACTTGTAAGTTTTGTAAATTTTATTAGTAAGATTTTTAATTGTACTTTTAAAAGTACAATTTTGAGAACGATGCGGACCCAAATGAAGATAAAGCTGTGTTCTGGCGACTGGTGTGTTTATTGAACCAATCAGATAAGAGTAAATCGAGCGTCAGCAAAAAGCTCATTTGATTGGCTACATGAAGAAGGTGGACCCACACTCCTCTTCGAGCTTGCACAACTTAATGGGTGAGAGAATCGTGCCAAAACTGTAAGTGCAGCTAAAAGAAAGACTTTTGCGCCATGTACACAAGTCATTCAGACATTTGCAACAGTATATTTAGGTTGGTTTTACGCGATCAATCTGTTTTGCAGTTCCTGACTCTGTTTTCGCTTGCATATTGCTGTTCACATGCAGGCTTGCAATGCTTTTGGCCGTATTTGTGCGTTAGCATGAAGCTGCAGCTTCACAATACATGAATTACATTTACGAATAACAGTAAAATCCTGCAAATATTTTGAAATACACTTGAAGGCGATTTTTAAACCTTTACAAATCTTCTCTTGCTCATGCAAATTTAATTTACGCTTGCAAATCTTGTGTACACTTTCCCAAAATCTTACCCTGCGCATACAATTCTTTATGGCATCATATTACCATCATACTAGTATCTTTAAAAAGGTACTAGTACCTAAACAATAAGCACTAGCTAAAGAATAAGTACTAATACTTAATGGAATAGATACTAGTATCTAAAAAATAAGTACTTGAAGCATGAAAATAGAAACTAATGTATGTATTAAGAATTAAATGTTAAAATGGCTTGCCATATTCGTAATCTTGAATTCAAATAACGTCCCCTCTCCAATAGTATCCAACTGCAGAACCGCAGCACCAGCAGTTTCAGACCGGCAGCCACAGAACAGAATACAATACAATTTTATTTGTAAAGCACATTTAAAACAACAGAGGTTAGCCAAAGTGCTGGACACTGACATAATTTCAGCCACATTTTAAACACATGACATGAGCACAAAACACAGTTAAACAAGTGACAAACTAGAAAAATAAAATACAGAAAATAATTCTCAGACTGGTTTAAAAGCCAATGAATAAAGTGAGTTTTAAGTCGTGATTTAAAAATGTCAAGGCTGGGAACTACTCTGACACACATAGGCAGATCATTCCACAGCCTAGGGGCCACGACTGGAAATGCTCGATCTCCCCTATTTTTAAGTCGTGTTAGGAACAGATATAAGAGTAGTTGGTCAGCGGACCTCAATGACCTCAGAGGAGCATGCATCTTCAGTAGATCATCTATGTAAACTGGGGCTTGACCATGAAAGGATTTAAAAAACAAACAATAAAATCTTAATGAAGCCAATGAAGAGAGGCAAGAACCGGCATAATGTGCTCTCGTTTACGTGTTCCTGCAAGGAGCAACAGAAGTGAGGGAACAGAACAGAAGTGAACAGAAGAAGCGTCCATTAACGCTTACACAATAGAGTTGTGCCAGGTGCTACATATGCATGCAAGACTTTTACTGCCAATTAAATAAATCAATTAATTTAAACAAATTTGAAATGCCTTAAATCGTTAAATGCCTTAAATTTTAATATGGAATACCGCTTCAATTGAAAAATAATTAAAAATATATATTAGAAAAAAATATTGTATTATTTTCAATGTGGAAAAATAGCTCATTAAAATCTATGAATAAATAAATATGATTTCATAGAAATCTAGTATCATAGAATCCCCTCAAAATTCTAAATAATAATCAAAAAATGTTATTGAACAAAAATATATTAGGCTACATTGATTTTCCTGGGGAAAAAAACAGTAAGTAGTGCTGTCAAAACTGATTGCTTCTCCCATCACATCACTACAGCGTAATCGGCCCAAGTCTCTGTCCTGGAGTCCAGCTGCCACGAAAGCCTTCACCCAGTTGACCCTTCGTCATAGAAGTAGATGCCTCCACCAATGGTGTGGGAGCGGTGCTCTAGCAGCGGCAGGGGGAACAAGCTCCACTTCATCCATGTGCCGCCTTCTCCCAAAAACTGTCGCCACCGGTGCAAAATTATGATCAAATTTTACAACTTTGAACTTCTAGCCATGAGTTTAGCTTTAGAAGACTGGAGACACTGGCTGGAAGGAGCTGAACGTCAATTCCTAGCCATCGACTTCAAAGTCACCTACCATCCAGGAGACAAGAACACTAAAGAGGATGCGCTTTCCTTCCTTTACTCTCCAGACTTACCCCATCAGTCGTCTGAAACCTTTCTTCCTCCAGCTTTCTTCGTGTGTCCGATCCAATGGTCTCTGAATGACCAATCACACACCGGGAGGTCCTGAGGGGCGCACTTACGTCCCATCTAACCTGCGCGTAACCCTCATGGACTAGTTAATTCATCTCAGGCATTCAGCGGCCCCTCTCACTCCTCCGTGAACGCTACTGGTGGTGGGCAAGTATGACCCAGGATGTATAACGCATCATTCGAGGATGTCCGATCTGTGCCACCATCAAAACACAGAGACACCTTCAGGCAAGCTTCATCCCCTACCCATTCCTCACTATTCATGGTCTCACATGGGAATGGACTTTGCCCCCGATACCTCCATCTGATGAAAACACCTGCATCCTTGTAGCTGTCGGCCGCAACTGCAAACTCATCCCATTCAAAGGCTTACACACTGCCATGGAAACCGCAGAGGCCCTTTTTCGTAACTTCGGGTTACCAGAAGACATTGTGTCGGATAGAGGCTTACAATATACCTCTAATGTCGGGAAAGCCTTCTTTCACCTTCTTGGAGTATCTGTGAGCTTGGCTTCCGGCTATCACCCCCAAACCAATGGTCAAACCGAACGCAAAATTCAGGAAATTGGACATTACCTGTGGTCATACTGACACGGATTGAATCAACACATCTTCAGCTCCACCAACTCGAATCACTAAACTCCCAATCACTAGAGGACTAACCCGCCACACCCTCATCAAGCACCCATTATTACACTCACTCATCGTCCGGTCTCATCAGTCTCTCACCCGATTACTCACCTTCCTAAACCTACCTTCATTGTCGTCTTCCAGAGACTTCGATCCAGTTATCCTCAGCACACTTCTCAGCAAACCTGCAAGAAGAAAGACTTAGTAAGTCAGTAAAGTGTGACTATCATTTGAACTGCTTATGCTCATCACCTGTCTGACGATCCAGCCTATTAATAAAGAACGGTTACGTCTACCTCCGTGTCTCCTCTCCTGTTTCATGACACAAACAAAGAAGACCACATGATTTGTTGATCTGGGTGATGATGGCACTGATGGGAACACTGAGGCTAGTGAGGCTTTTGTTTTTGTGGTCATTGGTCTGCAGGGTCACTGGACAGCACCCATTGTTTTTTTTTTTTCACTCTTACTTTGTCACCTCAAACTCAAAAATATTCATGCACTACATGCACAGCAGAAACGAGGCATCACCGCTGTTTGTCTTATAATGGATGGAAATTCCTCTAATGTCAGTATGTGCACTGATCTGGGGTGTCAGATAAGACTGAACCTTGAGCCATTGAAAACCTACTTTGCTCGTTCATCTAGTGGGAGCGAGTGTTTGTGACTATGGATGCTTGTCACATGCTGAAGTTAGCTCGACACATGATGCAGACGTACAGTCCCATCAGAGTCCTTCTGGCCAAGTTAACTGGAATACACACTGTAAAAAAATATTTTCATGATTTGTCATCACAACTTTTTATCTTTTGTCAAATCAACTTCGATAACTAATGTGTGAAGACAACACTATAACTCAAAATTTTAAGGCATCTTGCTTTTTTAAGTTAAACCAAATTTTTTTATTACAGTGTATTGCTGATCTTGATGTTCAGCTAAAGGACTCGATGACTCTCCAATGACGGCAGATGAGGATGTGTTGATTGTTCACCATTCCAGGACGCTTGCCCACTCCTTTGCTAACTGAAAACTATAGTTTACACTTCAGGATTTGTCACGAGAAATGTTTCTCTCCAAAACTTAAAGGTGGGGTATGTGATTTGCAAAACGGCTGGCAGATTTTGAAAATACACAACTCAAATGGTCCTACCTTCTTTCCTTTGACTCCACCTCAAAGAACATGGACATGGATGGCGGGAGGGGGGGATGGTACAACCAATTGATTGACGCACTTACTGTCCAGTGATTCTAGGTGGTCTTGGAAATGATTGGCTGGAGTTTTTCGAGTCCTGCCCGTTCCACAGATGATTAAATTGCTTTATTTATTTTTTCAGTGCTTCTAACTCAGTGGCTGTAAGTGGGTTAGGAATAGGATTTTAAGTGATTTTGAAAAAATGGCCAAAAAAGAGAATTACATACCCCACCTTTAAGTGTGAAGTGTGTCGTAGTAGCCTGGTAACTGATACCTCACAGCAGAACGCTGGACTCAGCCAACCAGAAGCAATTCAAATGTGTTTCAGAAATGCAGTCTTTAGCATCAACCAGCTTGTATACGGTCTGAGATTGACTCTGAGGAAGTCTTCTCTCACTTGGTGCCCACATAACTGACACTTGACAACCGTCAACACCTTTTGCGGTCTCTTCTAGTCTCCAGCTTCTGGCAATGACTTGGTACCTTAAATTGTAGAGTATACAGACTACTTTTACAAAGTAGAATAAAATGTGCAAAATAGTACTGTTTCAAGGCCATTAAAAGGTGCTTCTAAAATACACATTTTCAGGAATAGAACTGTGTATTTTATTTTTATATGCACAACTCACTTTATGGTCTGAAAACATAATAGTATAAATAAAACGTAATTATTATATAAACATAAAACAAAGAAGAGACAAATATAAGGAATAAAATATGCAAAACAACCCTATTTCAATTTTTTTTTAAAGAATAGAAATGTAAGTTTGCAAGAAAGAAGGACAGAGGAAGACGTTTGTAGTTTAGCTATAGTAAAAGTACTGTGTATTTTCTATTTAAAAGTTTTCTATATTGTTTTACGTTTGTTAAATACCATACGTATACTGTACTTTGTGTTAATTGAAATCATAATATGTGTTATTGACTACACATCTGAATAACATCTTTAGTGAAAATGATTTGAATAAAATGCTGTTATGTATTAACCTTAACCGTGGGTCTGGCACGTCCGCCGTGTTTGTAGTCTTCTAGCACTCTTTATAAGAGACCACACTGGTTACACCACCCTGAGGACGGCCCTGCCTCCACCCATCAGATCCAGAGGTGGAGCTGGACCAGTGATTCAAATACTTTTTTATAAACATATCATCATAAACTCCAGTACATCACTCACTCATTCTACTTTTGTGTTCCACATCATACAGTGTGTCAATCATACAGGGTGTGTGTGGAGTAAATGATGACACTTTCTTTTTTTGTGTTGAACTTCTTCAAGATATTCTAAACTCAACATTGTCCTCAGCCACAACAACTTTCACTCAGACCACAATAATCAAAACATAGGCATCATTTAAAAAAAGCTGCTTACACTACTTGCTAATAGAACAATTCAAAAAGCATTGAGGATGTTGACAGATCTACTACTTGCCACTAAACGGCAGTTAGAGAAAAAAAACATGGATTGAACCTGAAATTATTTCCCATAACGCTCTATTTTTGCTGGAGATTTTAAACCTTTGTTTCCTTACTGTGGCAATGTTTCTTTACTGAAAAACAATACTGCCGAGTTATGAAACATGCTGTCTGTTACTGACATAGAAAAGTTCATACACACATGGCTTCAAGACTAGATTACTGTATTACAGTATTGGCTGGATATCCTGTATACTTCTGACCTGCCTGAATCATAATCATACACTGTCCGTTCATTGGCCAAGAGGAGAACTGGCCCTCCGACTGAGCCTGGGTTCTCACAAGGTTTTTTCACCATTCTGTCCATTGAAATTGAATCGAGTATGAACTCCTCTAGTGGAGTCAGATTCTTCTAAAAGTACCTTTTTCAAAATCAGAAAAAACATTTAGAATTTGGTCAACGTAAAATTGGATGAAATTACACGTTTGATGAACAGAATCTCTGATGTAGTATGCAAGTTTTCTATTTTTCATGGATAATTGTAAAAGGATCTCCATCTAATCACACTAAAGACACAGACATGCAATTCAGTAAAACAGTAAGCAGATAATATCTGGATATGAAAGGCATGTTTATGGCAGGTGTAAGGACCCACAGTGCATGTATTATATTAGTGTACAGCTTCAAAACTAAAAACCTCAATCGAACAAAATAGACTTTTATTGTGCCAAGTATTGAAATCTACTATACGAAGCCAAAAATTCAAAATGTAGTGTGAAGTTATCTTTAGATACAGATTTTAAAACAACTTAGTCACTTTATAAAGGGTAAATAAAGGAAAAAACAAACATATGATCAGTAATACTGATTTGTACCGTATGGAAAGGACCTGTGGAATGTTGTCCAACCTTGTTATTAACATAATAAATCAAAATAAACAGGCACTGAAAAACGAGTGTAAGAAAAGTAGTAGTATATTACCATAGGAATAAAATGAAGGTATATGGCGAGCTCCTCTGTTAATTCTCTCAAGCCAACATGAGACAGAGTGACACTCTTTCAACTACATGAAATCCCTACAAGTGTTACAAACAATACAACATTTGTGATATTAAGTCCACCTGCCTTTGGAATAAATCGGGGAAGTTTTAGAAACAAACAGGAGTGTCTTCCAGCGGTCCCAGGGACAGGTCACATGGGCAGATCAACACTGTTATGGCGCGTTTTCCTGGAGGTCCCATCGTAACGGGGCAGTGCTTTCTGCAGGCTCGACATGGCGGCCGTGCGCTCCACGTCAATGACCGCATACAGCTCTGTCCTGCGCGTGGGCGTCTGAGGCAGGGGGGACGTGGGCGTCTTCGGGGTCTGAGGGTTGCTCGAGTTCTCCGTCTCGGTCTCCACCTCGATGTAGTTCAGTCTGTGGGACTCTAAACAGGGGCGGCGGAAGTCGAAGCTAAAGAAGGTGGAGGTAGAGCGGTCCCGCCAGCGGGCCGACTCCAGCTTGTGAGCGCTGAGGGGGGCGGTCACGTTCTCTGTGTTGATGTAGTAGTGAGTGGGGTCAGGGCTGTACTGCCGGTGGTTGTGGAAACCGTTGATGGTTGATGAGCAAACCTCTTCCCCGTCCTCATCTTCCGAGCCGCCCTTCGGGTGTTCTCGTAAAGGAGGCAAGGCTGGGAGGTTCTCGTAGTCCAGTAAAGCGGTTCTCCGCTGGGCTGAGTTGTTGATGTTGGCCTCAGGAGTGAGAGGAGGGGGCGGCCGAGTCCGGCGGCGAGAGAGAGCTACGGCAGAACCGTTAAAGTTCTCAGGAATGATTGAGACTTCAGGAGAGGTTTCCTCAGATCTACCGCTGTCAGTCACATCTGTGCTGCTTGTGTTTTTAGGGTGTGAAATAACATTCCCATTTGAGTTCTGGTTCGAGCTCCTCGCCACGGCCTCGGCTCCAGCACACTGATGTCCTGACAAATGTGCCTCTTTCTGCCTCTGTCTCTGCACAGGAGTCGGGCCCAGCACGAAGCGAGCACCTTCAGGCTCCAGCTGCACTCGAGGGCCAGGGTCAGGAGCCTCTTGAGCGAAGGGTTCCTCTCCATCAGGGAACGGGACATTCAGGACCGCAGGAACATCGGACACACTCGGGCTGTGCTGCTCCAACAGACCACTGGTGTTCACGTAGGTGTGTCCCTGAGGAGACGAAACAGAGGACATGCTTTAGTGACGACTGCATCTTTAATAACGATAACCAACAGCTTGTTGTGGTCGTTAACCAATACCAATTATTTAGTTTTTTTCGTTTTAACTCCTTCCAACTGGAGTGGCAGGTTAATTCATTAAAAACACTACACCATAGGTGTAACTTAAAGGATAAGTTCACTTTAAAAAAAACTTTTGCTGATAATTTACTCACCCCGATGTCATCCAAGATGTCCATGTCTTTCTTTCTTCAGTCGAAAAGAAATTAAGGTTTTTGATGAAAACATTTCTCCATATAATGGACATCAATGGGCCCCAAACGGTTTCAAGGTCCAAATGACAGTTTCAGACGCATATTCCAGACGATGAATAAGGGTCTTATCTAGCGAAACGTTCGGTCATTTCAAAACGAAATAAAAAAGTTTAAGTTTTATAAGCACAAATGCTCGCCTTGCCCTGTTCTGTGATGCGCGTTCGTGACGTCACGTAATACGCAGTTACGTTGAAAAGGTCACGCTTTATGAAAAGTCAAAAATTTCTGTCCTGACGAAAATTTTCTTTTAGGCTTTTTAATATTACAACACCCAGGATACCGACACGAAAAGTCTTTGTGTCAGTTTATCAATTAAAATGCCCGTTTCGTGTGCGTATCCTGGTGTTGTAATATTAAAAAGCCTAAAAGAAAATTTTCGACCCTTATTCATCGTCTGGTGTTGTTTAAAGCCCTTTGAAGCGGCAATGAAACTGTCATTTGGACCTTGAACCGTTTGGGACCCATTGACGTCCATTATATGGAGAAATGTTTTTATCAAAAACCTGAATTTCTTTTCGACTGAAAAAAGAAAGACATGGAAATCTTGGATGACATGGGGGTGAGTAAATTATCAGCAAACGTTTTTAAAAGTGAACTAATCCTTTAAAAGAATGGTATTTACAGTATAATGCAGTTATTTTCAATCCTGGTCCTGGGGACTCTGAACGTTTTCGGTCTCTCTTCATTAACACACCTGATTCAGATCATCAGCTCATTAGAAGAGAGCTTCAATAACTAAACTATTGTATCAAGAGACATACAAAATGTGCAGAGGGTCCCCAAGACCAGTATTGAAAACCACTGATATAATGCATAGATGATATGATCAACACTTAAAAACTTGTTTTTAATTTGACAACTGTGTTCCATTTTTATAAATTTATGAAACATGATCATAACAATTACAATAGGAATCGGAACAAACATACAAACTGGAGTATTAATGGTGTTTGTATGACAAAGTACTAGAAGAATAGCAGGGTTTTTTTCTACACTGAAAGTGTATGTGTGTGTGTGTGTGTGTGGGGGGGGGGGGTCCTTTTTCCACGCAAATCATTTGAAAAGACTCAAACGGACACAGGCAGAGTGAAAGACTGGATTTCCCCCCGATCTGGTGGGCGTTTCCCAAAAGCATCGTTAGCCAACTATGGTCGCAAGTTCTGTCGTTATCAGCAGTTCAATGAGTCGGTTTCCCAAAACCATCGTTCCAGCGAACATTCGCAAACTTGTGTATTTGGAGCGACAGCTCTCGACCTGTGGTTAGAAGCAGAGTTTCTAGTTTGCATGACATGTGGACCTAATAAATCCTTATCTTGAGCAAAATAAGCGACCTGACATCCAGTACAATCTGTATCTTTTATTTAGAACACATACAAATGTCTTTTAGTTCGTTAGCCTATGATTGAATCTGGAAATAAAGCAAAATAACTGAGAAAAATTTGAAATAATCCTCAGATGCCATGTCTGTAATTTAGATCAAAACATCTAGCGTTAATTCAATCTCAAACAGTTTCATTAAAAGAAGTAATTACTCCACCACGTGCGTGACGTCATAAACCAACGTGGTTGAACGACCACTTTGTGACAATGGTTTCGAGAAACAGTCGTGACTAGCTAGTTTATTTCTCCAACGATGAATCGCACTATGGTAGTGAAACAGCCAGTTACGTCGTTGTACGGGAAACACACCCCAGGTAGGTTACACGTGAATTCAAAATATTTCAGCCATGTTGCTAACATGTTTAAGCATGTTTTAACAGATTGCTAACATGAATTAACACGTTGCTATCATTATTTTGCAAGCAAGTTTTAGTACGTTGTTAGCATGTCCTAAGCTAGTTGCTAGGCTTTGTTAGTGATATATACTTGGTGGATGAAGATTTAATACTTTATTACACCGTGTCTGCACCATTGACGTTTCGCATGCGTCGTGCTGCTCTCGTGAACGCAACTTTGAATAAAGTCGTTATTTAAGCTCACAAAAAGTACTCGCCTTCAAAGTGTTAATTAAATAGCTGTCAATGGATTTCATCAAAAAATATCTTAATTTGTGTTCCGGAGATGAACGAAGGTCTTACGGGTTTGGAACGACATGAGGTGTTTGTTAATAATTGAATTTTCCCAGTTATTGATGAAAAATAATCTGCTACCGCTAGATATTAATTTCCACCTACTAGGGGTGTGCGATATTACGATTTTTGATCGTGGACGATTAAAATGTCTCCACGATCTGCTTTTGAAGAAATATCGTAGGATCGTGCATTTTATCAGTTTGCATTTCTGGCGCCTCCGTCTCAACATACTGTACAGCGCGACGTATATTCACATGAAATGCAGAGGAACGGGACACTGTAGTTCATAAAAATGAATTATTTGCATGTGCTTTAAAGCCTTGCCGGTTAAACATGTCATTCGCTGCTGATGCGCTGTTCTAACGAGCGCTTTCCTGAGCGCAAACATCCGACGCGCGCACATGCACTAAAAGCCTGTCTAACAGCGCCCGTTACTGAACTAAGTTATATTTCGAGTCTTATTGCGCTAATACTGTCAAATACACACAAGGTTTACATAAACAAAGTTGGTTATGTCTAAAGTGAAAGAACAATAGAAAAAATTAAGAAAAAATCTGCTTGCCAAATGTGTGTATTAGACTCGTTGCGCGCAGATCTTAAAGTGACAGTAGCCCTAATAGTAAACATGCTGCCGCTTGTCCTTAAAGGGACAGTTACCCCAAAATAAAAATTGTGTCATTATTTACTCACTCTCTAATGTTGTTCCAAACCTGTATTAATTTCTTTCTTGTGCTGAACACAAAAGAAGATATTTTGAGGAGTGTGGCTAACCAGGCGGTTGCTGGTCCCCATTGACTTCCATAGTAGGAAAAAACTATAATGGAAGTCACTGGGGTACATCAACTGTTTGGTTACCCACATTCCTCCAAATAACTTTTATTTTCAACAGAAGAGGGAGACTTATTCGGGTTTAAAACGGCTTGAGAGAATTTAAATCTTTGGAGAACTATGCTTGTTAATAAAACAACAAAATACAAAGAGCATCTCACTCACTCTTGACTGAGAACTTTAATAGTCGCTTTAATAAGAATAAATGTAAAATTTATACAGTGAAGTCTATGTTGTGTTTTTTTTCTTCATATTTGTTCATTTAATTACTTTCTTCAATGCTGTTAAATACACCTGTAGCTGAAAAAATAAAGCACTGTTTATTTAATTTGTATATTAAGTTGTGTATGTGTATCTTTGTTCTTAATTTTTAATAACAAAGAAAATGACAAAGATTTTTTATCTTCGCCACTTTGGCCTAAATGTCTGCCATTCTTTTTTATTTTATATTTTGTTACCTAAGGCTTTGTTTTTAAAATAGGGACATTAGTTTGGTTGTGATGCTCAGTCACTTGAAAAATAGTAAAACCAACATGAAAAGGAATCGTGATAAAATCGTGAATCGTGATTTTCCTGAAAAAAATCGTGATATGATATTTTTGCCATATCGCCCACCCCTACCACCTACCCTTACAGCCTCGTCCGCAGCTAAGAGCGGGTGTGTGGACTCCTCGCCCAGTGAGGGAAGGCATGTGCTCCCCACAGATGGATGCCGACTAGAGGGGTGAGAAGACGCATCGCCCAATGAGGGATACCGCAAGCTGCCATTTGGTAAGGTGGGGAGAATGATGCCAGGAGCTAAATCAAACAAACAAGCAAAAAATGTATTAGGTGTTATCTATATACATTTTTGTATATGAATTTACTTACAAATAAACACTGCGTTTGACATACAAGTAACCAGATCTTATTTGCAGTGCAGTTCATTGACTTCCACTCACACCACTGACAGTCATCAGTAAACTTTTATACACATTCATAATTGCTGAAGTCTCTATATACATCAGCAACATTCAGCATCAACTAAAACTGAGAAGAAACTGAAATAAAAATAACTACCTAAAATAGAGGTTTATTAGACATGATATCACTAACACTAGATGATTCTGATAAAGCAACACCAGCAGATGTTTTAGGAGGTGATAATTTCTTTAGCATTTGGGTGAAAAATATGCTTATTTGTTCCTGGAGCCTTCCAGCACTGTACATTTCCCTTATTGGACACCCCCGCTCAGATCACAGGCCCTGTTTCTACACATGGTATTAAGATGCGTTTTGGTCGATCAGATCAGTAGACGAGGGAAACATTCCTGTTTACACCTGGAGATTTAATCCATCTCTTTTGTCCACTTTCAACCACTTCGGTACTAATTTCCTCAAGGGGAGGGTCTATGGGCAGGTACATGTATGGGTTTTTTTTTTCCAGATCTTTCGATTTAATGTTTTTTTTGTTAGTTTTTTTAACATATGAAGTTAGTTTCTGCTCTGATAGCTGCAAATTCACGCTGAACGCTGTTAGTTTGTGTTATAAATCAGGAATGCTGAGAGAACATTGTGCTTGGTACGTCTTCAAACCAAACTTGGAACTCCAGCCGACAAAGTTTAAAGGGGTGATAGAATGCAAAACCAAGTTTAACTTGGCATAGTAGAATAACAGCAGCTCGGTGGGTAAAATGGCCATACACAGAATCTCAGAATCCTGCCACCTCCTTAATATGAAAATCTCAAAACTGCAGCTGTAAAACGGTCGGATCTCAAATCGGCTCAGATGTGACGCAACACTTGGGGGATATCCTTATTTGGATCTGGCCTGTACCTTTGTTACGCCCCCAAATTTGCATACACAAGCACACTCTCTGGGCCCAGGAATATCAATGGTGGTCGTGCAGTCAGACACAGTTTACCCGCAATGGCTCGAGAATGACGAGTTCTCGTGGTGGTTAAAGCTGGGGCCTGGAAATGTATCGAGGCAAACTGCGCCGTTTGTCGAAGATGTTTTAAACTGGGTACAATGGGAATCATGGTATTTAAAAAATAACTTTCTTCTTCAACAGAACTATATCTAGCTCTTTGGCTGCTGTCAATTTTGATTTCTTGGAGGCTGTTTGCACCTGGCCACTTCATGCGTTTTCTGTGATCGGACAGCTATCCGATCGTGAAAAGACCAGGTGTAAATGCCCTCCGAAAAACATTTGAGACGGATTTGAATCCGATCGCTCAAACCACTTCAGGAGGAGGTCTGGGCTGCGTTCCAGACGAAACTAGACAAGTGTAAATGCATCTGGTTGTTGAAACCACATATGTAAATTGTACTCCTCCCAAAAATGCTAAAAAAAATAAACGTGTGAGAGCGTGTTATATGTCATGTTATAGCCAGATATGACGACGCTACTGCAACACGCATCGCCGCAGATGAGCATCTATTCATCAAGGCAATGTGCAAACTATCGCAAATCAAAGTGAAAGTAAGTCGCAGACGCTTAACACACAATCATCTTCATTTAAAGTAAAGAAACGAAATTATCTCACCAGGGCTGTTGCCGCTCTGTCTTATTGCGGTCTTTGATTTTGAAATTTTAGCTGATGATCAATAAAAATGCAGCTCATATCTGTTGCTTTCGGTGACGTGCACTCCATTAAATCTGCATATAGCGCGGGAATTGAAGATCGGATTTAAATCCGTTTAGCAAAAACACATTTATGTGACCAGGTGTAAATGGAATCGTTTTGATAAATCAGACAGCTAGCTATCCGATCTGAGAAAACACATGAAGTGGCCAGGTGTAAACAGCCCCTTGGATATTGTCTGCTCTGCTGATATGAAAACCTCACTGTATATTGTAATAATAAATAGCATTTGTGACAGCAATGATATTTTGTGATATGTGATGATTTACATGTATGTGTGTATTTCCATTGCAGGTTTGGTCTTAAAACTCATATAAGTTGGTATTAAAAAGGTCTTAAAAAGACTTAAATTTAACTTGTTCATATCTGTAGACACCCTGTAGATATTGTTATCTAGCAGGTACAGTTAGTGTGATGGTTTGGTTTAATTGAAATATTTATTCGATAGTAGTTTAGATACACAGTGAGTGCTGCCAATCTTCATTGGGCATGTTGCGTCTTTGCTTTGGAGATTCCTCGTTGTAAACCAACCAATCAGCGTGCAGCTCATCTAAATATTCATAAGCATACCATAAAAGGGAGAAAACCGCTCGTTTCATTCTGGGGCCATTTCTCAGGGTTGCATTAGGGCGTATAAAAGAGCCAGCGGGGCATTTTTCAGCCCAACAAAGGTTACATACCCTATTTGGAGACCTTAAGGAACAGTGTGAAATACCCTATAAAATCATTCTATCACCCCTTCAAATCCAGTCTGGCTAGCCGCTTCCCATGTTTACACATTAAGCAGGCGGTTTTCGAACACTTGAAGCAATCCGATTGAATGTGTTTTCGTCTACCTCTGGAAAACGTTGTCAAAATATTCGTGATCCGATCATTCAAAACGCATCTTAAATTAATACTAGGTGTGAACAGGGCATGTTTTTGCATGTTGCTGTAATGAAATTACATTTTGCTGATTTTTTTTTTAAACATTACAATGATGAGAACTGGAATGTCACAATGCAGAAATCGAAATGGTCTTAAAAATAATTCTAAGTAAAATATACTTATTTTCTTTAATTAAGATTAATCCTTTAAAGATTGAGATCTTGACTCAAACACCCATACGATCTTGACAACAATTCAGCTAGATGTCTATCAAACCTTTTTACATGTACAGATATGAAACAGTCTTTTCAACCACAGAGTTGAAATAATTGTAATTATTAAGTACTGGTATAAAGGTTTATAGTTGGAATATAAACACTGATGTCTACGGTAGTTTTCAAAATAGTGTCAATCACCTTTTGAAAGTAACAACACTTCAAATAAAGATTGTGTCATCAATTACATCGTTATGCCAGAAAGTGGCTTGTATTTGAAAAATGTATTTGTCATTGAATCATTCATTCAAAAGATTTGTCCAAACACCGATTCATTCAGTAATGAAACAAGTGAGTGATTTATGAGTGAGTCGTTGAATCAATCAAACCGATTTAAAAAATAAATAATGAATTCGATTTGATTTTAAACAGACTGCAGCAATTAACACTTTGTCAGAACCTCTATTAAATTACATGTTGTTTTGTTTAGCTGTCTCTTCAGAATTGTGAACTCTATTTTAAATGAAAGAATCATGACTGTCAATTTATCCAGAATTGTGCAGGTCTGGTATTTAGTTTAACATCCAAACCCAAGTCTGGAGAGCCAAACCGGTTTTGAGTGATTTATAGGACTTTGGTTAGGTGGGTGGAGCTGTACAAAGTCACATGTTTCTGTTCAGAGCTCTTATTAAATGTTGATGAATGAATGAAGTGCAGACATACTGGTTGGTGTGTGTGGTGTCAGAGGAAGGTCTGGTTCAGCTTGTGTGAGGGTGGGCTCAAACACCGGCTCCTCTACTACGCTGATGCTGTTATTATGCATGATGTCCTGCAGCATGTTGAAAATCTCTTCAGCACGTGAACACTTGAAGGCAAATATCCCTGCGGAGTGTGAACACAAATGGTTAAAAACACTTCCTGTGCTGCTGTAACAGATTACCAAAAAAAGACCAAAAGTGGACACTAACTATTGCAAAAAAGGTGACAATAATAAAACAATATTCTAATACATACACCTTAGAGCTGCACGATTAACTGCTAAAATATCGCAATCTCGTTTTCAAACATCCAAGCGATCTCATTTATAAATGACAACAATTAACCCGTGTTTATCAAACTTTTGACAAAATCAACCGGAACATTCAAATTTGCATTGGCGCTGCCACTGACAAGAGAGAGCAGTGACTTATGTTTACGGTAGGTATGAAACAGATTCAGTCTTTTTCAAACACACACACACACACATATATATATATATATATACACACACACTGAACCAAATTATAAACGCAACACTTTTGTTTTTGCCTCCGTTTTTCTGTGTTAGTGAGCACTTCTTTGCCGAGATAATCCATCCACCTCACAGGTGTGGCATATCAAGATGCTGATTAGACAGCATGATTAATGCACAGGTGTGCCTTAGGCTGGCCAAAATAAAAGGCCACCATAAAATGTGCAATTTTATCACACCGCACAATGCCACAGATGTCGCAAGTTTTGAGGGAGCATGCAATTGCCATGCTGACTGCAGGAATGTCTAGAAGAGCTGTTGCCCGTGAATTGAATGTTCATTTCTCTACCGTTTCAGATAATTTGGCAGTACATCCAACCGGCCTCACAACCGCAGACCACGTGTAACCACACCAGCCCAGGACCTCCACATCCAGCATCTTCACCTCCAAGATCGTCTGAGACCAGCCACCCGGACCGCTGCTGCAACAATCGGTTTGCATAACCAAAGAATTTCTGCACAAACTGTCCGAAACCGTCTCAGGGAAGCTCATCTGCATGCTCGTCGTCCTCATCAGGGTCTCGACCTGACTGCGGTTTGTCGTCGTCACGGACTTGAGTGGGCAAATGCTCTGGCACTAGGGAGAGGTGTTATCTTCACAGAGGAATCCCGGTGTACAGGGCAGATGGCAGACAGCGTGTATGGCGTTGTGTGGGTGAGCAGTTTGCTGATGTCAACGTTGTGGATCGAGTGGCCCATGGTGGCGGTGGGGTTATGGTGTGGGCAGGCGTATGTTGTGGACAACGAACACAGGTGCATTTTATTGATGCCATTTTGAATGCACAGATATACCGTGACGAGATCCTGAGGCCCATTGTTGTGCCATTCACCCACGACCATCATCTCATGTTGCAGCATATACATGTGATAATGCACGGCCCCATGTTGCAAGGATCTGTACACAATTCCTGAAAGCTGAAAACATCCCAGTTCTTTGCATGGCCAGCATACTCACCGGACATGTCACCCATTGAGCATGTTTGGGATGCTCTGGATCGGCGTATACGACACCGTGTTCCAGGTCCTGCCAATATCCAGCAACTTCGCACAGCCAATGAAGAGGAGTGGACAACCTGATCAACTCTATTTAGACAGATTTGTGAACAATATTTAAGAGAAATAGGCCTTTTGTGTACATAGAAAAAGTCTTAGATCTTTGAGTTCAGCTCATGAAAAATGGGGGCAAAAATAAAAGTGTTGCGTTTATAATTTTGTTCAGTGTGTATATATGTGTATATATATATATATATATATATATATATATATATTTACACGCACACACAAACACTATAAACAATCTACCACCGTGTTTCCACCGGAATTACCTGGAACAATTTGTCCCAGGAATTTGTTCCCCCAGACCTGTTGCTGTCTGCATTTTCAGCATGGTCTAAAGTACTGTGAAGATTAGGCAAATATGTCGGGTGTTGCGGGACTGCGGGACGCAGTTTCCATTTCCTGCTGGATTTCACCCTCCGCATATAATAAGCTTAAAGCAGTATGAACCTTGTCGTCTGTCCATCAGACGTATTTTTTAAACTCCATTGTTGATTCGAATAGTAAACAACTCTTTCTGCACGCACCGCAACAGACAAATGCTCGCCTTGCTCGTGACGTCACGTAATACGCAATTACGTTGAAAAGGTCACACTTCTATGAAAAGTAAAACATTTCTGTCCTGACGAAAATTTTCTTTTAGGCTTTTTAATATTACAACGCCCAGGATACGCACACGAAATGGCCATTTTAAACGATAAACTGACACAAAGACATTTGAATATGTGTGTATGGTCCTCCTTCCGCACATTTGTAAACACTGACTCGTCAAGCGTGACCTTTTCAACGTAATTGCGTATTACATGACGTCACGAACGCGCATCACAGAACAGAGCAAGGCGAGCGTTTGTGCTTATAAAACTTAAACTTTTTTATTTATTTTTGAAATGACCGAGCGTTTCGCTAGATAAGACCCTTATTCATCGTCTGGTGTCGTTTAAAGCCCTTTGAAGCGGCACAGAAACTGTCATTTGGACCTCGAACCGTTTGGGGCCCATTGACGTCCATTATATGGAGAAATGTTTTCATCAAAAACCTTAATTTCTTTTCGACTGAAGAAAGAAAGACATGGACATCTTGGATGACATGGGGGTGAGTAAATTATCAGCAAAAGTTTTTTTTAAAAGTGAACTAATCCTTTAAGTGTTGTAGTTTGTTCAACCAATATTATCACTTAAATATATTGTATTATATAAAAAAAATGTTTTAATTCCATGACTTTTCAAAAACTTTCTGAGTTTATTTCTTTTCTCCAAAACCTTTCCCGGTTTTTCATGACCGTACGAACCCTGAACCATAATTTTACTCACCGGTCACAGTCCGTGATGTTGACCAGAGTCTGACCACCAGTGCCCACTTGGCTTACTACTATGTTGCGGACAGTGACACCCCCCCCCCCCCCCCTCCCTCCATTTTTATTTATTTATTACTGATCTGCATAATTCACGTGGGTCATTTTAGCCGGATATAACTGGAATTCCAGATTAATCCGAAAGAATCATATCCCTGGTTATTGTTTAGTTGTTTGTTCAGAATCGTGGGAGATTCAAGATCTATGTTTGAAGCAAAAAAAATTATTCAGAATCGTGCAGCTCTAATACACCGTATGATGGACAAACAAACACACAACACAAAACATGTAGCATTATTCTGATACTTATCAGGAAAGCCAACATTTGCTAGTCCTGCAAGAGGCTGCAGTGTTGAATCTAAATGTTGGGAGCACATCAAGTCGGACTCACCTGATCAAGCATGCAAACGCTCTCAAGCTCATCCTTTTGAAAGCATGGGTTCAAATGTTAACAGTCGTATATTAATAAACTGTGCAAAGAGCTGGTGATCAGACCTCAATTTGGATGCCTTCAAATGGCTGAAACGTCTGTACCAATTATTTCCAAGTCTCACAATATAAATTTCTTAAAAACTTATTATATTTAAGTATGATGTGCAAGAGTGTATGGTATGGGAGATTTTAGCTTTACCTTGACCTGTCTGGCAACGACGGCCACTCTCAAATGAGAAGAGATTTGAATCGTAGCCATAGCGACGCAGGCACAGGTAAGGCCACTTGACAGCATCACATTTCCGTGTGCGTAGGACCAGCTCATCCTCCGTCAGCTCCATGATTCCTGCTCCCAGCTCATTCCCGTCATCATCCACATTCACCACCTGGACACATCCAACCAGACCAAACTCAACACAACCAAATGGACTCCGCAAACAAACAAGATCATTATAATGTATGCTGAAAGATACTGACCTTAAATTTACTCTGGTGATTGTCGGGGACTGATTCTTTATCTGGACAGCTAAAACAGCTTCCCATGGCTTCTTCAGACCATTTGATACCTAAAGCACAACACAACATTCAGCAGTGTACAACTGTCCTGAAGCACAAATAAATTTTGACAGTAAAAGAAAAAACAGGAAATGTGGATATTCATTTGTTCTTCAAGCCCTGTGGATTGGCTTGATGGGCGCAGTTTTCATCTACGTGTGTATGCATTTCTGATGAAACATGAAGTAGAGATGGGACATATCAAAGAACTCATCCATTTTTTTAAATGGCCAATAGGAGTGTGTGATATGCATGTACATCTGTTCAACATTTTTAAATGAAGTATTTTTGTTTTTACAATTTATATAATTAGGCTATGTGTTAATTTATATGTATGAAGAAGATATAAAAATGTAAAAGCGCACAACTCTAGATGATGCCATGAAGTAATTTTTTTGCAATAGCTTACACACAGTACAAGAAAGCTTGATTTCAAACTTTGAATTGAATTTATAAAAAAATAAATGAATAAAAGTAAACTGTGAGCAATAAAATATGAACTAATTACAAGTAATAGCACATATAAATGCAAGAGAATGAAATAAACAGTGCTGTAAGTTTTTCAGGTACAGAAATACTACAGAAAAATCTAATATAAAATAACACTGGAATACTCTATAAATAAATACAGATTAATGCTTACAATTAAAGTTGCAAAAGTTACTCAGTCAAGACCAGAGAGTGATTTTCTCTGTGTTCTAAATTCACTGTAAATCATGGCTTCACGGGCTTATTGCTTTTATAAAACGGTTATTTCACATACCTGGCAAGCTTTCATAAAATAAAATATAGCCTAATGCTATTGATAAAAAATATAATTCTTCCACCAAGCAGTACAGTTCTTCAGAAGCGGAAAGGTTGCCAAGCAACACACAGATACTGTAACACACAGATACTGTAACACACAGATACTGTAACACACAGATACTGTAACACACAGGCGCAGTGCCACAGTAATACTAATGTAATGAGGTCATGTGTATGCTTGTGATTAATTTACAACGGCTTAGACCAATTATAATTAACCAAAATTATCAGTTTTATAATAACTCAATTCGGTACTTGCAAGCTGTTAGAGACGGCTACGAGTGTGTGAGCGAGTGCACAGAAAACTGCATTTATTTTGCAAGTGTATACATTCTTATCATTATTTTCTACATATTTTATGCAGGAAACGTTTTTTTGCAGCAGTATAAAAGCCCTTCTGTTTTCATTCATTTATGGGTTATTGTGAATGATAATAACCATGTAGTGCTGTGAAACCATGATATTTTCTGAGACAGTTATCGTACTGTGATAAATCACATACAGTTGCAATAATAGTGACCAGTATATTGGTCTGACATTACACAAGGATGAGTAACCATTATATTTCTATTGCTTTATCTGTTAAAGCTAGTTTCATATTTCCTAAGCTGTTACGCAAGCATAGAAGTGGGCATTTAAAGGAAAAATGACCCTAAAACTAAGTGTTTAAAACAGAAGCGCAAAACGGAGCAGACAATGACCAATTTCTTTAAATTATGGATTATAAATGATGAAGCATGACCCCTTTAAAGAGTGAAATGACGGTTCTTATCTTACCCAGATCCAGCCACCAGGGTTCCTGGTTCATTCCCCAGCCCGAAGCAAACAGTCATTCTCTAAATGCAGAAACGGTTTACAGATGTGACAGTTGCGTCTGAAGCAATTCTGTAATGTTGAAAAAAACAAATCAAATAAGAAACATTTCATATATAAATGCTATTATTGTATAAGGGCCAATTAACACTGTCACAACAAAACCAAACAGCTGTGTTTGAGGGAGTTTGTTGTGGCAGTGTGTTCACTCTGCTTGTGTTTGTTGGGTCAGTGATAGTTATGTTTTCCAACTGCTTCCAATTACCAACTTGTACATCATATACAAAAACATCTGTAGTGGCTATTTTATGATATTCACTGATCTTTAGTAAAATATAGATGATTCAAAGAATGTCACATGTGTGACTCTCACTTGTTAGTGTGAGAAGATTCTGTTTATGTACCTGGGAAGGCAGAAGGGAGAGACACTCCAGAGAACAGACGAACGAGGACCTCTGACCTAGATGTCAGAAGGCCATTTGGTGAAGGAGGGCTTAGGAGTTGGCTCTAGTGACGAATCGAAACTAGTGTTATGGCTTCCTTGTCTATGGAAAACCACTGGATGGAAAACTACTGTGGGAGGAGGGCTCTGAAGAAGAAGACCTTGAATCTTAGATAAAAGCTGGTTCAGTCTGTCTGGGGGTGTGTCACTCTTCTGCACAGGGTAACAGCTGTGTATTAGACTGCTCCTTCTTGCAAGAATAAATACTTTAATTTTATAATTTGACTCTGAGTCTCCCTTACGCAGTGATGTTTGTTTGATGAATTTTTGCCACAACAATTTGGTGTCAGAAGTGGGATTCCTTGGACGATGCCTCCTGGACCTGAGATCGGACGGTGTTTGGCCACCTGGACTGAGTAAGTTCCAGCTCTACCTCGTAAACTTAAGAGAGAGAGGCCGGCCGATGTCAGAGCCCGGGAGGATCAGACACTGGAATCAAAGAACTCAGGTGGCTCAGAACACACATCTCTGGGTAATGTATAATGAAATTAAGTTTAATTGGGGGAAGAGTGAAATTGAACCATATTGGCTGAGAACTGTTTTCTGTGGTACGTAATCTGAAATTAATTGAGATCTTTGTACAGATCAAGATATTTCAAACAGATACGAGGAAAATAATCTGAAATTAATTGAGGTCTGTGACAGAACAAGATATTTCAAGCAGATAAATAATCTGGAATTAATTGAGAACTGTGGCAGACCAAGACATTTCATACAGATAGGTACCTGGAAATTAATTGTTCCACCATGGAGCAAGTTATTTTTGGGTGCTGAGGCTAATTAGGGGGAGCCAAGAAAGTCGTAACAGATTTTTTGGTAAACCGTAATTAGGAGGACACTAATAGTGACACTAATAGTGTAACCCGTCCGACTGGGTTAAAAGAAAGGTCGGGTTTGTCGGGGACGCTTGACAAATAAAGAGAACACGCGTAAAAGAGAAATCCACAGAAAACAGATAAGCGGCTAATATGGGGAAGTCTCAAAAGCAAGCTTGCGAAATTTGGTACACCGGTGTTTTGTCAAATGAGATAGAAATTAAGGGCAGAAATGTATGATATTGAGCACCACAAGATTAAAGACGGTGCGGGAATCAGTTGAACAGAGCAGTGAGAAACAAAGGTTGTTGTGTCTGCGTTCAACGTGTGTAAAAGTGTGAAAAGACAATGAGTTGTTGGCTTGAAGCAGATAAAAGAGTCGATGTAGAATGTATTTCCATATAGTAAGATTGAATATAACTGATAAAAGGGTTTTATTTTTTAAGACATTAGATGTCAGAAGATTTTGTTTGTAACAAAAGTTGAAGTAGCAAGCAGCAATAAGGCTGTCTTTGTGAAGGATTGAGATATGAGTAATATGATATTTTGGTTTCTGTAAAAAAAAAACAGTAAGTGGTAAGATAAGTGGCACAGAGACAGTAATGATAATAGTTGTTGAATCGGCAGACTAACCATTTTGAGGAGAAAACAACTGTAGAAAATTTATGTTATGAAAATAACATTTCTGATAAAATGTATGGAACTATTTATGAACGCCTGTTAAGTCAGATTAAGAAATGGTATGAAAAGTGAGGTTCAGATTAATAATAATAGTAATAAGGTATTGAGTATGATTAACAGGGATTAACATGAAATAAAGATAATGAATGTTTCATTAAGCAAAATGGGGAACAATTCTATATTTTAGTGGTAAAATAAAGAGTGAAATTATGTTTATTTTTGGTTTGACCATTGTCTTTTGAACCTAAAGACTCCAGCTATGCTGGGAGTACAGCAACAGCGCGTGCTTATTCAGCCCGGCTTCCGGATGTTAAATGTGTATTTGCTATTGTAATCAGTGTTGTTGATGATAATACCGAATTAGAAAGATGTAAAGACAGATTTTGAAATTCAATAATGTAAAATGTCAGATATTTGGTTGATATTAAGTCATTGAGAAAAAGACATTGTCTGTTTTTTAAAAAGGAAATTATGGGTCGGGGATAATTTCCCTGGACAAGTGTTAAAGTTAAATAGAAACTTTGTGAAAACAACTTAGAAACAATTTATGGATTTCCGTGCAGTTTATGAAAATTAATGTTCTGCCAATAATAATGAGGAAGATTATGATTTGGCTAGTGTGATCCGCCACTGGTGGACTGTAAGAGGAACAGAGAACTGCTTATCAGCTGTGTTTACATTCTGATTGGGACACACTGCTTCAAGGGTGTCAGTAAGTTGGTGCTGCTAGAAAGCTCAAGGTGATCGAACTATAGGCAAGGGGACAGAGAATGTTTTAATTGTGGTCAGCTGCGTTTAGCAGTAACTGTAAATGACCACTCAGAAAGGTGTAAAAGAAAGTTGATAGATGGAAGTCGTAAGTAGATTGAAAGAGAAAAGAAAGTTGATAGATGGAAGTCGTAAGTAGATTGAAAGAGAAAAGAAAGTTGATAGATGGAAGTCGTAAGTAGATTGAAAGAGAAAAGAAAGTTGAAAGATTTAAGTTGTAAGGAAATCCTTTTAAAAGGAAAGAACTAAAGTACCAGTAGATGTAAATTCCAGATAAGCAAAATATTTGTAAAAGTAAAGGTAACTAAAAATATGATTGTCTTATAATGAAACGCTTAAAAAAAAAAAAGGTTTTGGAAGATCCTAATTGTAGATTGGTAAACTCCTAGAAGAGAAAATATGGAAAATATTGTCAGATAAAGTTGTAATTGAAAACCTGACAACTAAAATGTAGGATGTTTTAATGAAACGTTATTGAGAAATAGAATAACTATTTGTATTTAAGATCAAATAAGCAGAAGCAGTAGCACTGGGTTGCTAAATGTAAAAACAATTTTGTAGAAAGGGATCTGTTTAAACAAACAGCTTGGTGTTGACCATGAAGGAGCTAGAAGATGATGTTTTGGTTTCAAAAGATAAGCTTTGGGACTTGGCTGAAACTGCCAGTATGACAGTCTCAATATGAGTGGAAATTTGTAATGTCGAAATTCCCTGATGTATGGGCAAAAGACAACTTTAAAATTATTTTTAATATTGAAAACGTATGATAAAGTAGAGAATGTTTAGGGAAGAGAAACATTGTACCAACTCCTGAAGGCCTGAGTCTCGGTCTCATTCAATGTCAGAAGGCTGTTATCTTGGCCTGTCGTGACAATAAGCTATTTATAGTTGAAAATTATAGCATAATGAGATGTTAAAAGAAATCATGTTAAAGGAAATCATTGCCATTCAGAGGGCAATAAGTACTTAAATATTTTAGATTGTAAAACTGAATGACTTTAAAGGAGTCTTTAAAATAATAATGTAGACCTGAATTGAGAAGTGACATTTTTGTACTTGTTATTTTGGGACCAGTAACGTATTTGTCTGATCTTAGCCTTCACCATGACAGTGACACAGGACCTATCACCATGACTATAGATGTACACTGAATAGACGATGTGAATTTTGTTCACTGAGATTTTGTTGATTCGGACATGTCTAACAGATTTGAGTGATTAAATACTGTTGTTATTAACCTGTCTCCCTTAACAATATTAGGCAGTCCAGATGGAGGTTAGGTGACTCTTGAATGTGTCTTTCCTAAGCTCCAGAGAAAAAACAGCTGAGTTCTGTTGAGGAAACTGATTGTGTGATGCGAGCGGGTCACCAGTGGGTACGTGGCTACTCAAAGACGGGATGATTTTCCTGGCCAGGAGACATTCTAACGCAGGGGGTCCCGGACACTGCATCTCCGGATGGAGGTGTTATATGTGAGAAGGTATGAGAGTTGAGCGCTGACTACCAGAGGCCACTGGGGTCAGCAGAGCATTGTGGGGTCAGCAGAGCATTGTTTGACCGAGATAATGTAAGTTCCTCTATACCACTCACCAGAGAAAACCCCGCAATTCACTGTATGGCTTGTTTTCAATTGTGACAAGTCTGATGGAAATTATAGATAAAGAGCTAATGTGAAATGTGCTTTCAAGAGCCAGCTGAGACCATGAGTTGATTGTCTTTATTTGTTGGGGAGACATTAATATTAATATTAATATTAATTTATATCAGGAACATGATGTTGGTTGCCTTATGGGCAAGGAAAATTAAAGAAGTTGATTTTGAACTAATATGTCTATAGGATGGTTTTAACTCCTGAAGGTTAGACATGGTGATAGCTATAGATTAAGACAGTTTTTAGTAGAGTTTGGATAACAAAGGTTAGGAATTGAGAATTTATACAAGTATTCAAACTAAAGATAACCTTATAAATACTCATAGCATAATGTATTTTAGATTATTGTAATGGTTCTAATTTGAGTTAAACATTTGTATATTAACATTTGTGAACTATTAAGGGTTCTAGACTATGATTAATTAAGTTTCAGTCTTAGGAGGCTGTTTGAAAAGATTATTTGTGTAAGAGAGACGGCTGAGTGGAGGAAGGGATTTGGTACTCTGTTTGTCTTTCTGGTATCAGGCATGGTAAGGCAAGCTTAAACAAAATAATGATAATGAACCAAAACAACCCAGCGGATTTTTCTAAAGAAAAATGAATAATGAACAGATAGAACATTTGAAACGGTTTGAAAGGCCATGTAAAATTATATAAAAGCTACAGAAAGATGTGAAGTTTAAATCTTATTTAAACCTTAAATATTATACTTTTAGAGTTAATATATAAAAAAAGCGAACATTGTAAATGAGCAGTTAACATGCTGTATGTGTGTCTAGCATAAGTGTGTGTGATGGTGACAGCACTTTATGTCTTGTAGGTGTTAAGTGTAGGGCAGCTATTCCGCCTGAATAGTGAGTATATTGTGTCTTTAACCTCTGGAGAGTGTTTTTTCATTACAGATGTGTTAAGGCAAGTGACAAATTGTAAAGGCAAATGCTGAGTGAATCTGATGAGAAGATGATAGAGAACATGGGACGAGCTTTAAGATCACGCTCCGTCTGGTAGTAATTACTTTTGTCATTTATGATGTGGATTTGAATTACTTTTGGATAAGTTTAGGTATTTATATAAATTGGAATTGTGGAGTTGTAGATCATGGGTTGAAATAAAAGAAGATGTTATAGATTTGACAGCAACAACAAAGATGTGACACATTGGCTAAGTCAATATCAAATTATGCAGAGAGCCATAATTATGATTATCGTAAACAAGAGGAGAATGTTTTTGTTTTGTTTTTTTGACTGACATTGACCAAGTCTGTACAGCACGACCTGACTTTTAAAAATGGTTGCAAGACCAAACAACAGACCTGAAAAAGCAGGATACGTGGCGAGACTGAGGGCCGTTGGCCTTCAAATACTTCGATAAGAAAATGAAATTGTGGCTTTAAGTGAAGAATGTAATATTTTTGTTTCAGAGACAGAGAAAGATGTCTGGAGGAAATTTGTCTGAAGACACTATGTTAAATGTTATGTTAAATTGATGATCGAGTTGTGTCGACCATCAAAAGGGGGATGGTATAACAATTGCCAAATATGGTTTATTTAGGGGTAATTGGGTAAAAGCCCTGAAAGAAGCCATTCTTCTGCCTAACAAAATTGCTGTCTGGATTGTTTCAACAGGAAACGCCAGGACATCGAAGGCCGTGGAAACTACGTACTTTACTATCTAACGATAACCTCGAAATTTGTTTTGCTTTACAGAGAGCATGGAGGATTGGGAGACAGGGCAAAATGTGTTGAATAATGGCTATGGATGAATTTTGGTAACGGTCCTGGCCTGATTGTTATTATTGTGGAAAGGTGTACAGAGCATAACTTTAAAATTTTCCTGTTGCAGAATGTCAGGATGGATTGCATCGAGCTGAACTGATTCTGCTTCCAAATGTATGAATATTGACTTGTGAACGATATGTGTTTTTCAGGGGAAAAGGACTCTGACTTTATTAAGAAATGTCTAATGATAATATGTTTCAATTTGTAAACAGATGGTGAAAATTCCACAGGTCACACCAAAAGGGACGAGGGAAAGACAAGCAGTCACTAACAAAATACTTAAAGTCTCCATTCACAGGTGACAGCAAGCAGGAAGTGGTTCATTCCGGTGGGGGTGTGGTTGTGATCTCAGGAGATCAGTGTGACACCTGGGTCCAAGCCGCTCACCTACACCAACAGGCCGCAACCATCCCATTAGTCCATGGGGCGAGAGGATGTTGGCCAACTAATGAATTAAGAATGTGGTTTTGTGATGATTTTGAGGATTTTATCTGATTATATTAAAATAGGGTTTAGTATTGATATTGGTATATGACAAATGATTTGATTGGTTACTGATTCATTAGAAAATATTTAAGGCAAATGTTTTGAGGAAGAGAAGATCTATTAATTCATGTAAATTATGGGGATTATTATTGAAGCTAAGTAGAACCACTGCCTGATTGAATTAAAAGTAAAAGAACAAAATATGGTTAGGGAAATGGATATGGGGAAAATGTTGAATGTGTAGGAGTTATGATTGTATGTGTTATTCTGATAATTTTGTTATTCATGGGTGAATGTGAGAAAACTGGAATGTCTGTTCAATTGAAAATGACAGTCTATCTGGATGATGATGATGGTGAACAAAATTATGCAGATGATTCAAGTAGAGATTACAGTTAAATGTGTTGATGTTTTCTTTTTCTTTCTGAGAACGATTGATATGTGAAGAGGGTTAAAAGTAGCAGTCATCCGTGTTACGAGATGGCGTACAAGGACAGGGTTTGAAACTGAGGGATTTTTTTATTTTTTTATTTTTATTTATTTTTTTATTTATTATCTGTTTGTTTTCCTACTGTGCTATAATCTTTTTCCTTACTAGTGTGACTGCGGTAGTGAGCCCGGCATTAGTAAATTGTTTACTTGCTTGCTAAATAATTACTGGGGCTTTCCCCCACAAAAAACAGCCTTATGCTTCTTCATTCTAAACTTTTTCTTCACAGGTTCAAGGAGACTGATCTTTTAGGATGGTGATGTAATGACTTGAACTTGCATTTTATTATTATTGTTATTATTATTATTATGTTTGATTAATAATGATAAAAAGTGAGGAGTGTAGTGGCTATTTTATGATATTCACTGATCTTTAGTAAAATATAGATGATTCAAAGAATGTCACATGTGTGACTCTCACTTGTTAGTGTGAGAAGATTCTGTTTATGTACCTGGGAAGGCAGAAGGGAGAGACACTCCAGAGAACAGACGAACGAGGACCTCTGACCTAGATGTCAGAAGGCCATTTGGTGAAGGAGGGCTTAGGAGTTGGCTCTAGTGACGAATCGAAACTAGTGTTATGGCTTCCTTGTCTATGGAAAACCACTGGATGGAAAACTACTGTGGGAGGAGGGCTCTGAAGAAGAAGACCTTGAATCTTAGATAAAAGCTGGTTCAGTCTGTCTGGGGGTGTGTCACTCTTCTGCACAGGGTAACAGCTGTGTATTAGACTGCTCCTTCTTGCAAGAATAAATACTTTAATTTTATAATTTGACTCTGAGTCTCCCTTACGCAGTGATGTTTGTTTGATGAATTTTTGCCACAACACATCCTTCATTTTAAAGTCACTTTGGCCACATATAGATTGTAAAGTTTAGGCGTGAATCCTCTAAATTATCGTTCCATGTGTGTATGGAAGAGCACTCACTCCCGAAATTGTGATGATTGACACAGTGGTAACTGGGGATGTGCCAGAAGCCTAAATCTGAATTCTGAAAGGCAAGGAAACTGAGTAAAGAATTCTATGGACGGAGCCCCTAAAGGGACATGGTAAGGTTTTCTGCAGCAGCCGGTTACATTACAGCGCATCAGACTTCACTTATTACAGTGCATCACGAGGCTTCACTTATAACGTGAAGATAGTAAAGAGAGGTGACAGACAGGACGATGTCGGATGAACTGGTGCGCAACAGATCCTGAGCATCACTGACACACAATGTAAAATGTGCGGTCAGTGCCGCATCTACACAAGAGTACGTGTGATCACAAATTCGAAAGTGAAAGTAAATAGCAAACGCGCATTCAAAAGCGATTTCAATACCCAGCATTATTGATATGTTGCTTGAATCCTGTAAATTATATAGAATATAGTTACTTGGGGTGTATCACGATTCGATACAAAATGCGATACTGAACTCATGATACAATACTATCGCAATATTTTAAGCCAAAATAAATAAATATTTTTTTATTCTTAATACTTTATTATTATAAAAATAATAATATTATTATTATTTAATTATAATTAGGACCCACAAATATTCCCCCATTGCATTATTATTATAGTCAACATTATATAAAGTAGTTTAATGTAGTAATGTCACTGAAACTCTGTAAACTCACGAGACACACTTAACGACTGTAAGGCCGATTATGAATGTAATTTAAAACTTACTACTGATCATGCCCAAACACGCAGACTTAGCGACAGTTACATTCAGTCAGTGTTCACAGTCGGTGTTTAAAATCTGCTCCAGTCATTCTGGCTTTACACAGAAAAGACTCGCACTCTTACGGTGCTCGCTATGTCCCGCTATTAGTGCTCTATTCAAATCAGAATAAACCATCTAAAATCATTTGAATAATCATACTTCTAAAACTAAATGTGACATGGTGATTTAAATGATGTTTGTGCTTTAATGCCGTTCCAGCGCGAGCGCTTCAGATGATCAATGCAATCACAGTTCTAATCACAAGAAAACATGTCAAAATGATTATTCCCAAACTGTGAATGATTACTTCATAAAAATAAAAAAACTCTGCATTTACGCTCTCATGTTGTTTTTGCGTCAGCAAGCATTAGAATGTCTGTTTACTACAGTGTGCACATCGTTATAAATCTGTTCATCAGCCGTCATGTCTCTTCAGAAGACTTGGATTTAGATTAGACTCTAAACTCGATTTATTATTTTTATGATGCCTTTATGAAATTTTTTGGGGATCTGAAGTATTAGAGGAATAGACTTTAAATGGACAGAAATCTCTCAAGTTTGAAGTTTCATAAAAAAAATATCATCATTTGTGTTTGGAAGTTGAACGAAAGTCTTATAGGTTTGAAACGACATGAGGGCGAGTACATGATGACAGAATTTACATTTATGGGTGAATTATACCTTATAAATACAGTAAGCTGAGCCTTGGGCAAAACTATTAAGTGGACCTGTCATATAATTGGCTTCCAGTATGAATGAAGCACTCAGTAATGCTCACTCCATCCTATTTTGGGTAAAAAAATAGGAAAATTAATCCTCTCCAAAGAAATTTATATAATAATCCATATGTTTTTCTCCAGTGTGCAGGTTTCCCCAAAGATTTTTTGAAATAGAGTAGTAGATTTCCATAGTAGGAAAAAAATTTTTTATGGAAGTCAATGGGACCTGGTAACTGTTTTGTTACTGACATTTTTCAAAATATCTTCCTTTGTGTTCAGCAGAACAAAGAAATTCATACAGGTTTGAAACAACTTGAGGGTGAGTATATAATGACAGAATTTTAATTTTAAAGTGAACTATCCCTTTAAGTTGTGAGAACAAGCCTCTGACAGGAGGTAGAGGTGAGCTTTCTTAATAGAAAAAAAAATGGTTTGGAAAAAGAAATCTTAAAGGAGAACTCCGGTCAATTTTAACATTGAGCTCATTTTTTTTGTAAATTTGGAGTGCTGTCAATACAGAGAACAACGACAAAAATCGGTGTTGCCTACACCGTGTTATCCTCTTTTTAAAATTTGCACCCTGTTGACTTCAATGGGGCAAGTTTTAAACCTGCTTTTATCCTCTTAACATCCTTGATGTGTCAAGTGCCCAGCCATGTTGAGTGATTCTTTTAGAGTGAACACGGTCGAAATAAAGTTACAAAAATAAAGACTTTTTTTTTGTAAAGAGCACTCGTGAAGTCGACTGCTTCTACCATGGATCTAAATATAGTAGTTTTTTTGCTTTTATCTGGGCTTCTAACAAAATAATTCTACAGGTGCTAATTTAACAACATGGCATTTGTTTTAGGACGCCTAGACGAACATTAAGACTCCGCCGGAGTAGGTACCACAATCCTGGTCCAAACTTTATGTGTCACGTGGACTCGAATCCTACGTATCTTCGTGCTCGTCTACGGCAAAACCATCTGGGTCGAGAACACTTAACAGTAACCGTACCGTCTCCCTCTTCACCATAAATCCGTAAATGGATGACATGTATAGCAGCATCCGGTAAGGAACATTCTTCCGTTTATGATATATCTGATTTTTCGAGTAAAATCACAGTTTCTCACAGAGTTTATATGCTAGATTTATTTATTTGTACGTTGCGGTTCAGGGCTTCCGTACCATACAGACTTTATCAAATAATTTGCTGATTTTCTATCAGAGTTAGTACTGGCTGCAGATAAAGTCCTAATTGTTGGCGATTTTAGTAGATAAAGAAAAATACGCATTGGGATTGGCATTTAAAGACATTCTAAACACTATTGGAGTTAGACGTGTCAGGACCGACTCATTGCCGTAATCATACTCTAGATCATATACTTTCACATGGAATAGATGTTGATGCCGTTGAAATACTGCAGCAGAGCGATGAGATCTCAGATCATTATCTAGTCTCGTGTAAATTACATTTAGCCAAGGCTGCAAAGTCGACTCCGTGTTATAAATATGTTAGACCTATCACTTCTGCCACTAAAGATTGCTTTATCAATAATCTTCCTAATCAGTTTCATCATCTCAGCATCCCGGATAGCTTAGAAGAACTTGATATTGCAACAAAAACGTTACTCTCTTTTCCAGCACTTTAGTCACAATTGCTCCTTTGCGCTGAAAGAAGATTAAAGGTCCCATGGCATTTGGGTTATTTTATTAGTTTATAATGTGTCCTGGGTTAAAATAGTCATAATTTAGAAATAAAAGGAATTTTCCCCGCCTGATTTTAGCCTCTGATTTGAATGCTCTGTTTGAAGGGGCGTGTCTGCTGAGAGACTTCAGTGTACGGCCACTGCTGTGATTGGCTGACATGCTTGCATATGAAATAGCTACTTATTACATGTGTAACTCTCTCGAATACTTTTACTACAGCTATTATACTTTTTTTCCTATTACAGCTATCGAGATTAACGAATCGTCAGAAGTTTTTAAAGTATTTAGATCTACTCCCATCACATAAAATGTTGCCGTGATGAGCATAGAGCAGATGACAGTCTGTTGATCGCGAGAATGAAGATCATATCATGGCAACGCAGTTTCTGCACTCTCTCTGCTTTCACCAATGCAAACACGATGATGTAAATACAGTAAGAGCTTTGTCGTGCCGTATAACAGCGTCATTGATTTCATAACGAGTTTGGCAAGTGTCCAGATAAACTCGCGCTGTGTGGAAAGATTGTTCTTTGATGATCGCTTTCTGTATAGAATTTATTCACAATTTAAATAAGATAATTTTGAATAAGATAAAAAATGAAATTGATATTTCAGTCACTGGCTTGACTAACTAATGCATAAACAGTATTGAACGATTTTGAGAGAAAGATTACCTGTCTGAACTTGAACAATTACACATCAGAAATTGATGCTTGGCTCGATCGATGTATTTTCAGACGTTCATCGAGGCCAGCTCTGTATTGACCCAAGTTGAGGAAACAGTCGTCGGGGAAATGTTTGCCGCAGACCAGAGATGGGGACTCGAGTTTGAGACTCGGACTCGAGTGCGACTTAAGTCGCACGCACAGTGACTTGAGACTCGATTTGAGACTCGAACTTTCACCTCAAACAGAAGGCACAAAGCCTTTCTTTAAAGTGAATTTCGTTTTGTATTAATTGTATCTTAATTTTAATCAATGTTTCATCAACCAATTGCCTGGATTTAATAAATAAGAAGTAAATATCAGACAATATAAATCACGAGACGGAGGCGCCTGCGCGTGAACTGAAGCGCGTCTCATAAATTAACCGAAACTCAGCATATTATAAGGTAGGCTAGTCTACTTCACAGACCTGAAAAAATATATCTATATTGAAATCAAATGTCTACTTTTAAACAGAACAATTCAAAACGAAAGAAAACAGACTGCTCTCTGCTTATCCGTAGCCTATGAAATGTGCATTTCTCTCTGGCGCATTCACTACTGCGAAGATTGAGAGTCAGCATCGTCAACTTCATCTTTATTAATAAACAATTAAAATGTCTCCTTGCTATATTTTACATATTCATAATCATTGCTTTTGCTGGTTCTTTGACAGCTTTTAGGTGCTTTATCGGCAGCGCCGCCGCCAAACGCGTCACCACCGCATTAAAAACATGATTGCGTGATGAAAACATGATGAAAAACACCACGTGCATAACTGCTTAGAAAGAAAACACAGAACAGAGTAGCCTAATGCGCATATGTCCATCTCGCGAATGTACAGTCTTCTTCATGCCATCATCACCCATTAGCCGCTTTTCCACTGGCCAGCGCGAGCACAGAGGCCGAAACTCCTGTAAAAAATAAATCGCTACAAATATATCAGATGCTACCATTTAGTCTTTATTTACAAACTTGGACACCACACACGCAGCCACGGACAGGTAACTTCTACTTGCATTTTTCATTCGTTAATGTCTCGCTTTTTTTTTTTCTTTTTTTTTTACAAGTAAAACTAAAAGTGTGTTGTAACGCGCAAGCGTTTCTGAACATGTACCGAGTAAAATATTACTGAAAATTGATTAGTAGTAATGCCGGCTTACAGTACTGCGTTACAGCAAAAAGTAATATGTTACTGTATGCATTACTTTTGTAACGCCTTACTCCCAACACTGCATATTACTTTGATCCTTATATATAGCTATGCAGTGTTCTAAGCAGCCTGAATGGGTCGATGTACGAGATGCAACACTTATTTAACCACAAGAGACTTGAGACTTGACTTGGACTCGAGCTCAGAGACTTGAGACTTGACTTGGTCTCTAGCTCAAAGACTTGAGACTTGACTTGGACTCTAGATCAAAGACTTGAGACTTGACTTGGACTCTAGCTCAGAAACTTGTGAGCATCTCTGCCGCAGACATGCAAAACTTTGGGGAGTTGTGTCGGCGCATTTGTAGAGAAAATTTAATTAATCCACTGGTTCTTGGGGCTTGGATAAAGGAACTAAAAAAAAGGCTTCGGTGTTCATTTGTACATCCAAATTATTGAGCAATTATTATGCTTCGCTCGCTCAAAAGCCATGATATCTCTAGTGGACAAACTAAAATTGCGCGCACGCGTTCCTACTCCCTAGCTCATTTTCTCATGGACTGGAAATATTCTCTGGGCGGGCAAAGCAGAGAAAGGGGAGGAAACATTTCTCCTTATAACGTCATAAAGAGGAGATTCAAGATCAGCCCGATTGAGCTTCCACTTTCTCAAAGGCAGAGAAAGAGAGCAAAAGCTTGATTTACACTTTCTAGAAACTTGGGGACCATATACAGGCTAGGGGAACTCATATTAATGTTAAAAAACTTCAGAAAGTGAAAATTTCATGTCATGGGACCTTTAAAGAAAACAGTCCAACGCTGTGGTACGAGCACACCTTGGCCCTTAAGAGAGCAGCCAGAAAAATGGAGCGCAACTGGAAGAAAACAAAACTAGTTTTTTCGCATTTCATGGAAAGAGAGCACGATTGCGTTTTGGCATTTATTTACATGACAACGGTGACAAACTGAAAACTAGCCTATGCCTTTACCTTCTCCATGTAAACAACAAAAACGTGAATATGTGAAACCGGTGATGTCATGTGCATGCGTATTATGTGTTCGCTGGGAGATTTCTTGACAAAGTGACAGCGCCAACTACTGGCCTGGCATGCATAATGCAGCCTTTTGCAGATCCTAGTGAAAGGGGAAGTTGAACACATGAAACACATCTTTTTCTCTCCATTTTGGCCTTAGGTCCACTCCACACTGAAACGGCATTTACAAGAACGAAACTAAGCTTTTTGAAAACGCTCTCCAAAGTGGATATTTAGTCATAAGACGCATATTGTACCAATAGATATTAATGTTTATACCGGTATTGTGCCTGTTATATGCTATTCATTTTCACACAGTTGCTAAAATATGTTACTTTGTATACTTTTTGTATAACAGTCCAGCAAAGATGACAGAAAATGTACTCGCATTTGCTGTCCTGCGGCAAAACATGAGCAGTTGCGTTTTAGACCAAACATAAAAATGGTGACTGAGTGAGACCTGGACACATCAGTGAATGGGGAGTTATTTTGCTAAATAAAATGATCCTGCCAGAAAAATTGTGTGAGAACTTTATGATGTCCGTTACGTCTATATCATCTCAGTGAGCTTTTATGAGGGTTTACACATGCGCAGTGAGGTGAATTTAGCGTTTTCCGGCATTTCAGTGTCAGCATGGACGAGAAACTTTGGGAAAAAGCTTTTTAAAAAAACTAGCGGATGGAGAGCATTTTTGAAACGAAAACGCTGTTTTCAGATGTATGCTAATTATTGTAGACGTAGCCCTAGTTGTAAGTAACCAAGAAAAAAAATAACATTTTCCTTAAACCTTACACACACACATGATCCTACCCATTTTTTCCCCAAACTAAAGGTTTTAAATATATAGGCTATATTAAATATTTAAGTTCAATGGTAATGTTTATTTATTTATAATTAACCAATTATTGTGGAATCACACCACGTGACGTTGCAACCTGAACTAACCCAGTTCATTATCTGATATTTTATTGACCCTGACATGAGTGTCCACAGGGGCTCTCTATCATGACATATTTTCCTGTTTGTTTGTTTTTCTTTCGCATGTTGGTCGCACCACATCAATTGTATTAGGCGGACTGAGGATTTAATTTACATATATGCATTTTATATAAAATATATAAAAATACAATATAAAAAATATATGCTGTAAATACACATACTCCTTATATTAATAAGCAGCACACCTTTTACATTAGCAGGGATAGTTTCAATGCAGGGTTCAATTCAAATGTGTAACTTAAATTTAAACTCATCACGAAATATGTAAGTTACAGCTGAAAATTTATCAACTGACAAGACTCAAAGTGAAAATAACATAAAATACTCATTATTGTTACTCGATTAAATCACAATAAAGCAAATAAAGTTTGTACTGGCACATTTTTGTTGTGCATTTCTTTCACATATTAATTTAATGGATGAATTCCACAGGATTAACGTAGCCCAGCTAACATATACATCTGATAAGATTAGCTAGATAAACATATTCTATTAAATAGATGGGGAAAATACTTACGAGAAGCGTGTGATCAATCGGGATGGGTACTTTTCATCGATTAATATTCCACATATTATCACAGGTTCATAAGTTAACTTTATGAAGAGTAAGGTTAAGAATCATTAGCCAAACTAGCACAAGTCCGCCCGAGCGCCAAAATAATCTCCCCTCTTTCACTCAATAACCACACCTTAACTATATAAAGCACGTTTAACGGCCCGTCGTAGCATATGATAAAGTAAATGTAAAAGTTCGCATTAAGGAGTAAAATCGGAGTTAGGGTTATTTGTAGGCTAATTTTGTTGCTATCTGGGGCCGCTGCAAAATAGTGTGTGCTAGCATTAGCATTTAGCTAGGGGACACTGCGCATGCGCGAGTGTAAGTCATTTTACGTGGGTTACGTTGGGCGTGTGTTGGATGCTCAGCGCAGAATGGGTGGTCTGAGCATAGGTCTGAGTGCCCTAAAAACGAGAAGGTCCTCACTGCAGAACATGAAATCCACTGAACTCCTCCCACTATATATACTTCGCCCCCACGCCCCACCACCAGATGAACCAGCAAGTCAGATTCCCTTGTAAAGTCATTTATAAGTTTAAAATTAGTGCTGCTATAATTTAGTCACTTACAGTTGCATAATAAGTGGAAAAGCACACATATTTTCTACTTGAATTTAAACTTGATTTAATATTAGCCTACTCAAAAGTAGACGCGCCTATAATATTATAATAGGCTATTTGATGTAATATTTGAAATCAAAGTGCATGTGGACTACTGAGGGGTAAAAGATCAGCCAATCAAAGAATACATTTCTTTTTAAGAGATATTTATTCTTGCATGTAACAAGGAACTACATGCTTTTCAGGGAAGATGAAATGTAAGAATTTTTAATCAATCTTTTAGTTTTGGATTATAATTAAACGCTTTTTCCAAATGAAAAAAAAAAAATCACATTCACACAATGTACAAACTACAATGTTTGTAACTTTTTAAACTTCATTAAATAAGATTTGTTTTCAGCAAGTTTGTTTTTCTGTCAAAAGTCAAATCATCTTCATTTATATAGCCTAGCGCTTTTAACAGTGTTGTTTCAAAGCAGCTTTACAGAGATAAACTTATAATTTAAGGAAATGGAGATGGTTTTGGCTTTATAGCGGTTCTTTAATACAATTATTTTCCAGCTAAAGTTAGTTTTGATTGATTCGCTTCCATCGCAACGATCATTTGTTATTAAATTAGGGGCCGCTAAGACGACACCATTCTCTCTACACAGACTTTAAACCATAGACAGTATATAAACTGGACACAGCGACCCCATAGGTTTCAACGGAGAGAAATGAAGTCAATTAGAAGCACTCACTTCCTGATCGCAAGGCGAACTGCGCAGGCTCAAACTGAGCTTGACGACGTAGATGTGACGTGAGCAACCTGTAGGTCTTCTAGTAGCGGTGCCGAGAGAAATCTGAATCATTCCCTTCCGAATCTCGCAGAGACGGAGAGCGTGGGTATTTGCTGTCCATGAGCTAGCAACGGGAGAAACTTTATCACTCTCTATGGGCTTCTCCCTTGACTTTATGCCTCCACGTCCTCCCGATTGCTTGCGAGCTTCTCTGCCTGTCCATACGGTAATTTTTCGTCTTGTGCGACAGAGTCGCGCGGGTATGACGCAATCGTTAGCCTATTTTTACAAAAACTGCTTCTACGGGGCCATAACGTAAGATACAAGGTAATGGAGCCTTTTATACATTTTCGTGTTTCTTTAGAAATAAACAATGGACAAACGGTGTCTTTAAACGCCTCAGATGTAAAGTTATTCGCTGTCAAAGTGACGCCAAAATGAATGGGAGTCAATGGAATGCTAACAGCAGGTGGGGGTCCGCTAGCCAATGGCGGCGCCCAGGTCGGCTTCAATATCTTTCGGAACACTGCCCCCCTGCTTTAAACGCGAACCTGTGAGAAACGCTAGGAACCTGTCGACCAATCAGAATGCAGTGGGAGGAAATCCAACTCCGCCCCTCGGATCTGGATCTAACTCCGCCCCTTGGATCTGGATCCAACTCCGCCCCTTGGATCTTATGTACTGCATTGAGGTGCTACTGCTAAAAACAACAGTTTACAGTGCTATTGTTTGATGTTTTTTGAACGATGGACAGTTTGGGCCTTGTGGACTCAATAAACTCAATTAAAACACGTTAATCTCCACTAGTTTAATTTAAATAGGCTAATCACTAATGTCCAACTGTGCATACATCACAGGGAATTTTTAGTAATTTTCTTGAAACAACAAATGCCATTTACACCATTCAAGTTCTATAGGCCTAAAGGCTGTATCTTGATAACATTCTGTGGTAAACAAAAAAAAAAAAATCATATGGCAGACTCATTTGTCTTTGTAGCATTTTGTATAGGCTAAGGGACAAAACATGTCCTACACAAGCCCTCTTTATGTTAAAAAATAAAGAGATTCGTCAAAATAAAAAAACTTAAAAAGTTACATCTAAAGGAAATCTGGATACTCAGGACATTCATTGCTTTTATTTTTAAATAATTGCTTTATGTGGAAAAATATTCAGTTTTGTCAACTCCATCAGACGTCAAACCATCATGTTTTATGTCTGACAGAGTTGTAAGCAGTTGACAAGTGCTCACAAAACTCTTTATATAGTGATATTTTATATATAAATAAAAACATTTGGTTTAACACTTTATTTTATGCTGACCTAGTTAGTTACACATTACATGTACTTACTATAGATAGTAATAATAGTAAATTAATTATGCATAGTTGCATAACTAGTAACTAGTCCAAACCCTACCCTACCCCAACCACAACTCTATAATAACTCTTAATACATATAGTTAATTAATATTACTCAGTACTTATTTGAGTAAGTACAATGTACTATGTCACCCTAAAAAGGTGTAATTACAATTGTTCTAATGTTGTTTCATGATTTTATTTACATATATATTTAGCCTGATTTGTCTTATGTACGTATATCTTTACTACTGTCACCATGAATTCAAAATTGATAATTCTTATATTTTTTTAATGGAATATTGCAGTTCTTATTATAAATAATTAATTTGTACACATTTTTTACAACCTGTCACTGACATGAGATCACAGCAATAGAAAACCCTGATGTAATGGACTTCATAGAGAGCGAACATATGAACGTAAACCATCAGATGAAGGTTTCTGTTCATTTTTAAAGATATATTTTATTCTTCTTTCCATTTATTTGTTAAAATATTAAAATATCACCTGAACCTTATATCTGATTTACCTAAGAACATTGGTTATATATTGGTTTAATATAAAAAAGGAGGGTAGAGAATTAAGGAATTTAGGAACTGGATTGGTCATAATATCCCAACCTCAAATTTTTTTTAGATAATTTTTCACTTAGCTCCTTTACTAAACACCATTATTACATAATTGAAGACTTTACACTGTTGTTGGATGGATCAAAAACAGCAAGCTTTTTAAAGAGTCAGAAAAACCTGTTCCCTAACACGGTTCATAGACCTTTGTCTACAAATATATCCATTTATAATTGATGTATTATTACTAACAAGCGCAGTTTCTGTGCTATGATGAGGACTTAATCCCGACTGAAATTTTTCATACATATCATTATTATGCAAAAAAAAAAGAGCACAATTGAGCGGACAACAATTTTTTTTGTATTTAAGACATAATTTAAAGATTTGAGATGGGTCTGTAATTTGCTAATTCATTTGGATCTAATTGTGATTTATTTATGAGAGGGATAATAACTGCCAGCTTGAACGAACTTGGAACATTACCAAGAGATAAAGACGAGTTAATAATATTGAGAAAAGGCTCTTCTGCTACAGGTAACCACTCTTTCAGTAATTTAGTGGATATTAGATCTAATAAACATATTGTTGGTTTAGATGCAATGATACGTTTATTTAGCTCTTCCTGTCCTATAGTTGTAAGCACTGCAATTGTTCTTGAGGGGCGATAATTGAGGCTGAATCATAATGTTAGGGGTGAACAGTTATAAGACCCGAGACCAGATATGTAGAAAAGATGACCAGGAGTCGTGAGGTTCAATCAAAAAGATAAAAATTTACTGAAGAATAGTTTGCAGTTTCATCGGTAGAGCGAGCGTCAAAGTCTCACGAGGAGGTCGCAAGCCAACTCTACCTTACACAAAATAATACACCAATTATACCATTTTGCAAGGGCAAGCATCGCATCATCATACATCTGATTGGCTAAGAGAATATAAGACCATAAACAATTTCACACATGTGAGCAGATAGAAGGTGCCTATCGCCATTAGTCAGGATAGCTGTCGCCAATCCTTAGATTTAGGTCAGCGTTAACCTCGCAGGTTAGAGGAGAGCGTCGATGAGGCTGAGCGTTGGGTCCCAAATGCCTACGTAGAAAATCAAACACACACACACATAACACCACCAAATAACATCGCCAAGGCCGAAGAGTGCTTGAGCTTCGTATTATCAGTTAGCCAAAACATAGCTCCCCAGGAAGAAAGGGAGAGAAATTGCATTGCTCTCTAGAGAAAATATATAATTTCACAAGCACAAACGAATATAGAAATGATTATGTGATAATGCATATATATATATTTGATTATTGATTTGTATAAAAGTAATGTAAGCATTCAAAAGGATATGGAATGAAATATATATATAACTGACTGAAGAGACAAGGGTTCTCTTACGTAGAGTTCTCTCGTACTGCGTCGAAAGAACGCTACGGGAAAGATATTTCTTTGTCGAGATTGAAGCCAAAAATTAATCCTTAATTTTGTAATATTGTAAAACGCTTTTCTGAAGCATACAACCTAGGCGGAGCAATACAGCTCACCCATTGGCTGCTCTGCCAGAAAAGCACAGCCTATGCGAGGCCAGGACGCTGACCAATGAGGACGCTTCGCGCCCTTCTGCGTCACCTCCCGCCCAAACAGGCGTGGCCTAGGCCTATAAATACGAGCATAGCTGTCTAACACGCCGATTTTCTTAAATTCAACGAAGCTGCACGCATCGCTGGATTGATTCGAGCCGCCACAGCCGTCTGGATACAAGCACCTCAGCAGGACGAGCCCTTACCTGAAGCCGCTGGTCTTCGCCGCCTTCAGCCGCCGTTCCCTGCTGCGCTTCTCCGGCGTGGATATATCCTTTCAGTTTTGTGTGTGTTTTGTGTGTGTGTTCGCCTACCGCGTCACACGCTTTTTCCTCACAAAAGAGCACGAGCGTCTTTATAAAGATGTCTCGCTTTTCCTGCGGCTCCTGCCGAGCCGCGCTCATCGACGGGGACCACCACGAGTTATGTGTTTCCTGCTTGGGCGAGGAACATGCAGCTATCGCTCTCGGTGATGGCGGCTGCCATCACTGCGACATGATGCCAATCGCGACTCTGCGGACTCGCCTTGCATCTTTCGCCGAAGCTGCTCAACCGCCCCCTGTAGCGCCGCGCCGTAAAAAGCGCCGTGCTCAGCGGGTCCCGGAACCTCCCTCCACGAGGAGCTCGCCGCCGCCGCCGCTAGCTCCTCTCAACGTCTCGCTCGAGTCGCTCACCGACGGACAACAGCCGCAGCACGCCGCTTTGTCCGTTATGGATGACGACCAGCAAGCTGTATCAGAGGGAGATGATGATTGCTGTTCGCTTCTCGCTTCGGAGAGCGAGGGTTGGGCGAGCTCTGTGGACCTCCCCTCCCCCGCTGTTCGAGAGCGCAGAGGAGGGAAGATCAGCATCGAGGCGGAACTGATGCGTCTGCTCACACAGGCCGTGTCGAGCCTCGGCCTCGATTGGTCGACGCCCGAACAACCTGCACTCAACCGGCTGGATGGACGCTTCCTCTCTGGAGACCGCGCTGCGCCCCCCTCCAGACACGCACCGTTTCTTCCTGAGCTTCACGAAGAGGTAGCGAAATCATGGAAGGCGCCATTTTCAGCCAGAGTACGTACTTCTGCCTCGCCAGCATTCTCCGTAGTGGACGGTGCTCGAGACAGAGGCTACCACGCTCTCCCTCCGGTCGAGGAGGCGGTAGCGACTCACCTTTGCCCACCCTCTGCGGGACGGCGGGCTAAGGGAGTCCTACCATCCAAAGCTTGCCGCACGTCTTCAGCTCTGAACGGTCGCGTGTATTCCGCCGCCGGACAAGCTGCATCGGCGCTGCACACCATGGCGGTGCTTCAAATCCACCAGGCCAACCTCCTCTGCAAGCTAGACGAGGAAGGCCCGGGCGCGATCAGTGTTCCGGACTTGCGTAGCGCCACAGACCTAGCTCTTCGCGCTACAAAGTCCGCCGCACACGCCATCGGCAGGATTATGGCCACAGCTACTGTTTCTGAAAGACATTTATGGCTGACTCTCTCTGAAATGGCGGAATCCGAGCGCTCTGCGTTTCTCGACGCCCCCATTTCACCGGCTGGCCTCTTCGGATCCTCCGTGAAGGACTTCGCGGACCGATTCGCCGAGGTACAGAAAACTTCGCAGGCCATGAGACATTTCCTGCCAAAGCGCTCCAGTTCCGCAACAGGCCGCCCTAAACAGCCGCCTGCCCGAACTCAGCAGCGCCCCGCGCCCGCCGCGCCGGCCCAGCAGCAACAGGCCCGAGAGAGACCACGGTCTCGCTCCGCCGGACGCCGCCCGCCACCGCGTGGTCCTCGGCCCAAGATCTCAATCAAGCCCGAGGCCTCGGCGCCATCCTAGCCCTGCTAGGAAAAAGACGGTGTTCGGGTCCCGCTGCGGCCGGACTTCCACCAAAGATTCCCGCTTGTACAGCCCTAAGTTCCGTGTTTGTACCAGTGTACTCAGCAGCCAACAAACCGGCCGTAAAGCCCGTTTGCCTGCACACAAACGCCGTTTTCACGGCGACCCAGATAAATCTAAAAAAGAGTTTAATTTCTGGTGTTCCGGCCAAGGCCGATGGTGTAATGTGTGTAACTGCAATGCCCACCCAGTGCCCATTCATTCACACAAGCACAGCCCCGTTCAACACAGGGTTTGCACACATAAAATCGGCTCACACCGATTGTGCTTTACGTGTAGTGAGCGTGCCCACTGTCCAGTGCCCACAACCACTACACACTGCACGTTCCGCGGTTTCTGTAAAAACGAAACTAACGAACGGTCAGTCAGTACACAAACACAGTGTCCCCGGTGTTATAAATGTGCCCGCCACCAAGCGCCCACGTTTATTCACAAACATAACGAGCCCCGTAGGGCTCGCCCCGCGTGCTCTCTCTCAACTCAGAGAGTCGAGCGCGCGCGGGACGCATACTGTGTTAAACATGTCCCCCGCCTCAGACGCCACGGCGTCCATGTCACAGCACATGGTTGCTCTCGTGTCGCCGCCATTTCGCGACCAGAGCCCAGATTACATTCAACCCCTAGTCACACGTGCAGATGCATGGGAAGGACTACCCGGGGTTTCAGAATGGGTGCTAGAGACTATAAAAAGAGGCTATTCGCTACAGTTTTATCGACGCCCTCCCCGTTTCACGGGAAAAGTCGAAACCACGGTAAAAACAGAAGTAGCACATCTACTTCGAGCCGAAATAGCGAAGCTATTGAGCAAAGGGGCCATAGAGCCTTTATCTCAAGCTCAGAGCGAAGGGGGCCTGTACAGCAGATATTTCCTGGTACCGAAGAAAGACGGGGGTCTCAGACCCATTTTAGATCTAAGGCGTCTGAACAAAACGCTTGCAAAGCGGAAGTTCAGAATGCTCACGACCAGAGGTATCCTCGCGCAAATTCGCCGAGAAGACTGGTTTATGGCAATAGATCTGAAAGACGCGTATTTTCACATACAAATTGCGTCACGTCACAGGCGATTTTTGAGATTCGCCTTCGAGGGCCGGGCATATCAGTACACAGTCCTGCCATTCGGCCTATCCCTAGCACCTCGTACATTTACAGTGTGCATGGACGCGGCGCTGGCACCCCTGAGACTCCGGGGCGTTCGAATTCTGAACTATTTGGACGATTGGCTAATTCTGGCTCAATCGCCGTCAGAACTCGCTCACCACAAGACACTAATACTCGATCACCTCGAGTGCTTAGGTCTGAGGGTCAATTGGGAGAAAAGTTCACTGTTTCCCAGTCAAAGGATCTCCTTTTTAGGACTGGATCTGAACTCACTGTCTATGACAGCACAGCTGTCATCACAGCGCAGGCGAAATACCCTGCAAATGGCGAAATCCTTCCTCAGCGGCCACATAGTGCCACTCAGGAGATTTCAGAAAATGCTGGGCCTCATGGCCTCAGCCTCAACAGTGCTGCAGTTGGGCCTGCTGCGCATGCGCCCACTACAGTTCTGGTTGAGAGCGCGCGTACCGCGCCGAGCATGGCTACACGGTCGCTATCGCCTCAAGGTCACTCAGGAATGCATTTCAGCCCTGACACCATGGAGAGCGTCAGACTGGTACCGGTCAGGTGTAAGCCTGGGGACTTCCTCGAGCCTGAAGGTGGTGTCCACGGACACGTCCACCTCAGGCTGGGGAGCACTGCTCGACGGCAGTCCGCTCTTTGGCCAGTGGTCAGAGCGAGCCGAACTACCGCACATAAACTGCCTGGAAATGATGGCAGTGGACTTTGCGCTGAGGCGCTTCTGTCCCCGGATAAAAGGACACCACGTCCTGGTCCGCTCGGACAACATGTCGGTAGTAGCCTACATAAACCGCCAGGGTGGCGTGAGATCCCGGAACCTATTCAGGTTAGCGGAACGCATACTGGTGTGGGCCCAGCACAACCTGCGCTCGTTAAGAGCAATGCACGTGCCAGGCCACTTGAACGTAGGCCCGGACAGACTCTCACGGAACAACGTTCCCACTGGAGAGTGGTCCCTACACACACAGACAGTGCGTCTGCTGTGGAAAACGTTCGGCAGAGCGGAAATAGACCTGTTTGCAAACCAGGAAAACGCTCATTGCCCAGAATTCTTTTCGAAGAGCACGAACGCGCTGGCCAGAGTCTGGCCCCGCCGCCCGCTCTATGCTTTTCCTCCTGTCTCACTCCTGCCTCAAGTGCTGGAGCGTATCAGGGAGAGCGGATGCTCAGTACTGCTAGTTGCTCCATTCTGGACGAATCAGACCTGGTTCCCAGCTTTGATGCGACTGAAAAGTACTGCCCCGTGGCCGATACCAGTGAGGAGAGACCTCCTCTCACAGGCCAAGGGCTCGATTTTGCATCCTCACCCCGAGCTTTGGTCCCTACACGTATGGGCCATAAACGGGTACCCGCTAACCTCCCAAGAGGAGTGTTAGACACGATCGAACAAGCTAGGGCTCCGTCTACTAGACGGCTCTACGCTTCCAAATGGTCGGTGTTCTCTGGATGGTGTTCAGATCAAGGTCTGTCACCACTTCAGTGTGGAGAACCGGAGATTCTCTCCTTCTTGCAAGAGCTATTGGATAAGGGAAGAACCCCATCCACGCTCAAAGTCTATGTGGCTGCCATATCAGCGTTCGTTAATCCAACGCTTGGCCGTTCACTAGGCAGGAACGACCTGGTGGTCCGCTTCCTGAGAGGCGCCAGGAGGTTAAACCCTCCAAGGCCTCCTTCAGTCCCCGTGTGGGACCTTTCTACAGTGTTGAACGCTATGAAAGGGGCCCCTTTCGAGCCTATTCACTCAGTTGACATGAAACACCTGTCTCTCAAGACCGTGTTTCTTTTGGCTCTCGCTTCAGTGAAGCGTGTGGGAGACTTGCAAGCGCTCTCAGTGAGAGCTTCTTGTATGGAGTTCGGGCCAAACGACTCTATAGTCGTGTTGAAACCGAAGCATGGGTACGTGCCTAAGTCCCTCAACACACCGTTCAGGGCTCAGGTCATCTCCCTGTCGGCCCTGCCGGCCTCAGAGGACGGAAATAGCTCCCTTTGTCCGGTCAGGGCATTAAGAGCTTACGTGTCCCGCTCCGCTGTTTTTCGACAGACGGAGCAGCTCTTCGTTTCGTTCAGCGGGCGCTCCAAGGGACGAGCCGCAACGAAACAGAGTCTGTCTCGATGGGTAGTGGACGCCATTGCGCTAGCCTACGCATCTAGAGGCTTGGAATGCCCTTTGGGCATCAGAGCACATTCCACGAGAGGCATGGCCTCCTCATGGGCTTGGTATAGCGGAATCTCGTTACAAGATATCTGTATGGCGGCAGGCTGGGCCTCCCCGTCTACATTTATTAGGTTCTATAACCTAGAGGTTCCTGCGTTGCAGGCTAAACTGCTCTCGGTCTAGAAGACTATGTATAAGTGTTCCTGCCCCGCACTGCGGCCCAGGTCACTTCAATGGTAATATGTACAAGTGCTCCTGCCCCGCGCTGCGGCCCAGGTCACTTCAATGTCTAATATGTATAAGTGCTCCTGCCCCGCGCTGCGGCCCAGGTCACTTCAATGTTTTAAGCATCACTCACTGACAATGTGTCCCATGAGCATGCTATTACCCCTCATATATATCTATATTTACATATATATGCTATTATGCCTTGAGAGGCACTACTATAAGGGATGATGCTATTTTAGCCGCTCTCCTTATACTTCTTGGGGTAGGCGCTTGTATACCAGGGCGCGCGCGCCCTTAGGTGTCTGTGTCGATCCAAGAACACACACGGCGGTTTGCATAGGGTTCCCGTGGCGTTCTTTCGACGCAGTACGAGAGAACTCTACGTAAGAGAACGTACTCGGTTACTAACGTAACCTCGGTTCTCTCTAGGAGAGGGAACGAGTACTGCGTCTCATGCCGTGCGTGTCCACGCTGCGTCGCTTCATTGACGAAAATCGGCGTGTTAGACAGCTATGCTCGTATTTATAGGCCTAGGCCACGCCTGTTTGGGCGGGAGGTGACGCAGAAGGGCGCGAAGCGTCCTCATTGGTCAGCGTCCTGGCCTCGCATAGGCTGTGCTTTTCTGGCAGAGCAGCCAATGGGTGAGCTGTATTGCTCCGCCTAGGTTGTATGCTTCAGAAAAGCGTTTTACAATATTACAAAATTAAGGATTAATTTTTGGCTTCAATCTCGACAAAGAAATATCTTTCCCGTAGCGTTCTTTCGACGCAGTACTCGTTCCCTCTCCTAGAGAGAACCGAGGTTACGTTAGTAACCGAGTACGATTTTGACCGCCCCTTCAATAAGATGCTGTCAAAGGTACTTTTTTTTGTCATTCGTTTATTATTATTATAATTTTTAATGTGGCATGATCTAGACCTATTTAGATTTTATACCACATTAGAAGATGCTAATGCATAAAGAAACTCTTAGAAGCACATTATTATGTTAGATAACTCTACGTAGCTTGCAGGAGCATATAGAAGTAGTTAGTGATTGAGCAGAACGTTATTTTAAGTTCTAAAAATAATAAAGTAAAATGAATTCAAATCTAGTCAGATGCTTTTTTTAATGCTTGGCATTACATGTTTAATTTTCAGCTGTTGGTATTATATTTAGATATTACATTTAATACAGCATGTGCTCTTTTTTTTAGGCAATCAATTATATATTTTTTTCTGATTAGTGTTTAGAAGTCTACGGTAACAGAGCTACCACTAATTCTCACTCCAAACAAGAGCAGTCGTCGCAGTCTGGGTCAAGGATCACTTCATCCGGCTTAAATTCATCAATGACCTCTTGGCTTTCATCAAGTAGGGACACAGTGAGCCCATAAATGCACCCACAGTCTGTTCGACCATAGTTCCGGTCCGCCACACTGACAGCTGGCTGTGCAATATCTAAATTTTAGGGGACGTAACCCTCTTCCAGCAAGTCAATTGATTCATCATTGTAAGTGTGTCCGCAGTCCCCCGGCATGTCCTCGGACCACCACTCGTCGCCTCCATTCTCTGTTTACTCCCAGTGTTCCAGACGATCATCTCCATCAGGATTTTTTAGAAGGTTTCCAGACATTTTGTTGAATCTGCTTTTCCAGAAACTAAGTGAGAGTCTGTTCACTCAGCTGATCCCAGTGCTGTGTGGCATTATGGCAAAAAAGACATTTGAACAGAACTCAAACAACAATATCAACAACAATTACAACAAATTCTAACCTCTGACAAAAATACATATTTAATGTATTTTAGGATGTTTAAATATATATATATATATATGCACTGGCTTCACCTCGACTGCTTGTCACTGCGACTCCACCTTGGCCTTCAGGACCTACGGTGTCTCTCTAGGTCTCTTCGGCTCCGTCTCAGTCTGTAGTCCCCCTGGTTCCACCTGCCAGATGTCCACAATGGCTCTTCTCTCCCTCGACTCCGCCTTGGTCCTTCATCCTTGCTGTTTTTTGGGCCACATGCATTCTCCCTCTGTCCTCCCTGACTCCTCCCTTCATCATCCCCGCCGTGCCGTTTCCCTCTGTCAGCCTCTCCTTGGTTACATCACTCTCCAGCTCCACATCCTCCACCAGAGCCCCCACCCTCCCTTCTCTGTTGGACTTTTAGTTATGACGTGAGGATGCACCTTCCAGGAGGGGGGTGTAATGTCACAAGTATTTTAGTTTCTTTGTGTTTTGGTTTGGTTCTGTTCCTGTTTGCCTGTGTTCCTGATCCTTGTTTGTTTCTATGGTTACTGTCTTCTATGTTACGTACCTGTCTATAGTTCTGTGGATTAGCCTCCCTCTTAGTTTTCCTCAGGGCTTTGTTTTGCTTTAACTTTAAGATAGATGTGTTCTACTCTCTGTTTAATAAATATTGTGTTTATTTGCTACTTTGCTTGCCAATTGTTTGGATTGCGCTGCATAGCTAACCGTCAGGTTGCATCAAAAGTCAGAACATCAGTCAGACATGTGGATGTGTAGACATGTGGATCATGCAGACATGTGGACCCTAGAGAGGGTATAGAGTTGGTCCAGTGTTCCACGACCGGGACGAAAACCACACTGTTCCTCCTGAATCCGAGGTTCTACTATCGGCCGTATTCTCCTCTCCAGTACCCTGGCATAGACTTTCCCGGGAGGCTGAGAAGTGTGATCCCCCTGTAGTTGGAACACACCCTCCGGTCCCCCTTCTTAAAAAAAGGGACCACCACCCCGGTCTGTCCTTGTGCCTTCTTTTCGTTAACTGTTGGCAATGAAGGTTGCACTTGAGGAATGGCGGCACAGGTTGGAGGGAGCCCAACATCCATTTGTAGTACTCAGCGACCATAAAAACCTGGAGTACATTCAAGGTGCTAAAAGAATGAACCCTCGTCAGGCTAGGTGGGCACTCTTCTTTTCTAGATTTCACTTCTCAGTAACCTATCACCCCGGGTCCAAGAATGTCAAGACGGATGCGCTCTTTCGCTTGTATTCTGGTGGTTCTTGCTCTGAAACCCCTACTAGCATCCTAGCCCCATCCCTTGTGGTAGCACCAGTTTGTTGGAACATCTTTAATGAAACTTCTCAAGCACAGCAGGCTGACCGGGATAATGTCGTCGTCTGCCTTGCGAAGTTTAGAATTACTTAGATGAAAATGATCTTACTAAATGATCTTACAAAATGGAATTACTTTTGATCAAATTAATTACTGAAACTTAGTTATCATAATATTACCACCACAATGAGAAATCACATGAAATCCAAACACCAATCGAATGAGGAAAAACAGCTGTCCATCACTGCATTCATGCCGATTCATAGTGTAGTACATCGTTATGTGTGATCACTATAAGTGTATGTGATCGCGCTCTACCTTTCCACGCCTGCCGCCTCCATAGGTATTCGGTGTGTCATATATGTAGCTGCCTGGTGATGTACGGTGGTGGTAATAATGCCACTAATAGTGAAGCTTGAGTCTGTGCCAGTTTATTTATGTTACACGAAACAACATGGTGTCAGAAGTAAACTACAACTGCACACGAAAGTGATTTATGTATTCGCTGGAAATATTTTCCATGCATGTCACCCGACTTGTAACCAACTAACTAGCCGCTAAGCTACTTAAACAATTGCATCGCACGCACCAACCATGGCGGGGGAATTCTGAAGACCGGATCCTCTTGTTTTCGACGATGGGGACAAACCACGTCAAACACAAGGTTTCATTCTCCTCAACCTTGCGTCTCCCAAAGCCATCGAACACGAACGGTCCTTTGTTTATTAAGAGGTGAGAGCTCCCAGTGAAAATGACAGTGTTATTATTATGCCGGCTGAATCCAGGGAAGACACCGCCTGCTTAAAAAGAAAGTTCCGTGAGATTTGTGTCATGAAGGTAAGAGGATCAGACAGCAAATGCGGAGAAATAGTGTCACTTTAATAGATAACGGGATTGCCAGAGAGTTCAATACACAACAGAAAAAGTCCACAAAGGAAAACAAAGAGGTGTAGTATAAAGTCCAAATAAGGTCTCGGCTTGTTGATAGCAAAACAGCAGTCAGCCCGGAGGAAACGAGATGAGCAGGCAAGAGCTCTGTGTGACGGGGAATGGAAGCAGGCTGGCTTTTACCAGGGAGAGTCGAGGCGAGTGAAGATTCTCCGGTTCAGAGTAGAAATCTTAATATAAATCGGCTCCCAACATGACAGGACTAAGACACGACAGAGACATAAGGACGGCGTTCAGTACACATGAGAGAATGCAATACTCAGGCAAAAACGGGTAGAAAGGGGGGAAAAGAAATAGGAACGTTAATGAGAGGAAAAGAGGAATCAGGAGAGGAGTGAGTAATGAGTGAGTAATGAGTGAGTGAGAGAGAACCAGGATCATGACAATTTGTGCTCCTCATATCAACATCACTATAGAACGTCACAAGTTCAATATGAGATCGCATTGAATCTTACATTAGCGATTTAAAACTAAAATAAAAAAGCTGCAAATTTGGTGCATTACAAGACGAGCTTGTTCGTGAACGACTCGTTTGTGGAATGAATACACAGTGACATTCTGAGAAAATCAATGCTGCGTGATACAGAACTGCATGATCAGCATGCCAGATCTATGTGCAAACTGAACAGCACACTAAACACCTAGCAACACTGCAAACGACAAATGCTACAGTCAATGCTGTACACCAAGCGTTTGCAAGAAAGTTCAGAAATTGCAAATCAAAACACAAACCAGACAACAAAGCACCACCAACCATAAAGAACTGTAACAAGTGACCACCCAGGAAAAAGAGATAAGTGTCCCGCATTTGGTCAACAATGCAATGGCTGCAAGAAGTGGAATCATTAAAAAGAAATGCTGCAGGTCCAGTCAAACAAACCAAGCAAAGCGATACCAAAACCGTCCACAATGTTGAACCACACCAGGCAAACGGTAATGAAAGTGAATTGTTCTTCATTGACAGAGTTACTGCAGAGTCTGTTGAGTCCTTGACCAACCTAACACAAAAAAAGAGTGAACTATACAGCACCGTACATGTATATGGTAAACCGGTGGAACTAAAAGTGGACACCGGAGCCAAGTGTAATGTAATGGATTTAGACACTTTCCAGCGAAAAGGGGAATAACTTAATGTGTCAAACACAACAAAGCTAATAGCATTTAAATTGGAATGAAGCACACATTTGTGGCGCTTTTCCACTACACAGTACCAGCTCGCCTCGGCTCGCCTCGCCTTTGTTTGGTTTTCCACTGTGTAAAAGTTGTACTGGTACTTGCTTCCAGGTACTTTTTTTCGTATCATCTTCAGCGAGGTTCTAAGCGAGCTGAGGCGATACTAAAACGTGACGTGAAACACGGCAGACTGCTGATTGGTCAGAGAGAATCGTCACTATTCACTGCATCATCACGCGCCAGACGGAGTATCCTGAATAACCCCGGCATTTTTAAATAGTTTTGCCAGAGATTGCGTGATATACCCATTACTAATATTATGTAAAACAGCATACACTCGATTTCCTCCATTGTCCTGTGTGTGTGGGTAGCGGGTGTGTGTCGCGTCGCTATGACGACCAGGTACTATTGTGGAGGTACTATCTGCAATGGAAAACGGAGCGAAACGCGAGCCGAGACGAGACGAGATGAGGCGAGTCGAGTCGAGCTGGTACTGGTAATGGAAAAGCGCCTTAGGAAGAGTCACACTAGCCAGCCAGACTTACAACCTGCTGTTTTATGTCATCAAAAGCTCTGCACAGCTATTATTGGGTCTACCTGACTACCTGCGCATGGAACTTCTAACACTCAACAAGGAAGTCCACCAGCTGAACGTGTCTAGTCAGGATGAGTTTACGGACATAATTTTAACCAAATACCCTGACCTTTTCAAGGACAAGTTGGTAGACTACCTCACATTTTCCATCAAAATCGACCCCACTATTCCCGCTGTCGTCCGACCAGCAATACGCATTCCAGTTGCTATGCAAGACAAGGTTAAAAAGGAGCTTCAGCGAATGACTGATCTTGGTGTCATCACACCCATTTCTGAACCGACTGAGTGGGTGTCTTCCTTGGTAGCTGCTCATAAAAAAGACTCAAACAACATCCGAATTTGTATAGACCCTAGAGACTTAAACACAGCTATACAAAGACCCCACCACCCAATTAGAACGGTTGAAGAAGCTGTGCTTGATGCAAAACATTTGTTTTGGCAAATCTCCCTAGACCATAAATCATCACTACTCACAACATTCAGCACCATATTTGGCCGATACAGATTCCTGAAGATGCCTTTTGGCATAAACTCGTCTAGTAAAGTTTTTCAACGTTCAATGGAACAAATCTTTGCTGGATACCCATGTGCTGTCATAGTAGATTATATATTGGTCGGAGGACACACAGAAAAGGAGCACAACGACGACCTAGAAAGAGTGCCGGAGCAGGCCAGGCAGGTAAATCTCAGGCTAAATCCGCTGAAATGCAAATTCAGAAGTGAGCTATGTGGGCCATGTCTTCAGCACTGACAGCCTACATGCCGATCCATCAAAGACTAACGCTATCAGTGAAATGCCAGAGCCCACAAATGCCACTGCTCTTCATAGATTTCTCCGCATGTTCCACATGGGCACGTTTATCCTCAATCTCAGTGACATATCTGCCCCTCTCTGCCAGCTAACACACAAAGACACAGTATGGTGTTGGCTGCAACCACACCAAAATGCTTTCAATGCCTTGTGAAAGTGCCTAACATGGCCTTCTGTTCTCCTGTACTACAACGTCGACAAGCCTGTCACCTTATGTGACTCATCACAGTTTGGTTTAGGAGCGGCATATCTGCAGGACAGTAAGCCTATCGCTTATACTTCACTAGTCCTCACGCAAACTGAAATGTGCTATGTGCAAATAAAAAAAGAGCTCCTTGCTGTGGTTCTCTTACGAGAGGTTCTCTCGTACTGCGTACTGAAAGTACGCACCGGGTAAAGTCTCTTTGCTCGAGATATTGAAGCCAAAATTTATCCTTAAATTTGTATATATTGTAAACGCAGTGCAGCAACAGTCAGACCTAGAGCGGGCTATCTAGCGCGCTCATTGGCTGCTCCGCGGCAACTGTTGCAGCCTACCACTGAGCCCCTGGCGTGACGTGGCCCGCCAAAATGGGAGTGGCTTAGCGTATATAAGGGGCAGTCAGGCTGCTAAACACTTGATTTTAATCTCTTCAGCGACGCTCTAGGCCACGCTGACCTCTGAGAGAAGCGCCGCCGTCGAATCCAGCGACCAGCCAGCTTAGGACAGCGCCTGAGGAAGCCGGCCGTCTTCGCCACCTTCAGCCGTCCGTGCCAGCTACGCTATCCGGCGACAAGTATCCTTTTTACTAGCAACCTCTCCGTGAGCTTGCCGCCGTGACTCACGTGCTAAAAGAGCCAGGCGTTTGTACAAAAATGCCTCGTCTTTCCTGCGGTTCATGCCGAACCGCGCTCAGCAACGGATACCGCCACGTGATTTGCGCTCTCTGCCTGGGCCGAGACCACGCAGCCATCGCTCTCTCGACGGGTGGCTGCATTGAGTGTGACGAGATGGCGATTTCGACCCTGCGGGCTCGACTCGCCCTCTTCAACGTCGAGGCTGTCGCTCCGCCTCTCTCCAGTGGCCCGCAGAAGAAGAAGCGCCGTGCCCAGAGACTCCCGGAGCCCGTCGCTCGCGAACGCTCGCCGGAACCTTCCCCTCGAGCTTCGCATTCCCCTTCACCGCCCCCCCTTCCCGACGCGCAGATGACGGCTTCGGCCCTTACTGCCGTCGACACAGGGGACGAGGCGGGGGATGACGCCATCGACAGCTGTTCTCTCCTGGCGTCGGACAGTGAAGAGTGGTCTGGATCCACACACTCCACCTCCTCTTCGACTCAGGAACCTGGCAAGGCCCGGTCTAACGTGGACGCTGAACTTATCCGCCTCCTCACCATGGCCGTCGATCAACTGGGCCTGGACTGGTCTCCACCAGAGGCGCCCGCGCCCAACAGGCTCGACGGGTGCTTTCATCCTAGCCGCCGCCTAGCGCCTGCCTCTAGGTCAGCACCCTTCCTGCCAGAGCTCCACACTGAGCTCTCTAAATCGTGGAACGCTCCATTCTCCGCGAGACTCCGCTCCCCTGCTTCTTCGACTCTCTCCCAAGTGGACGGAGCCGTCGAAAAAGGCTACAGCCGGATTCCCCCAGTGGAAGAGGCGGTTGCAGTGCACCTTTGCCCGCCATCACCAAAATGGCGCTCAAAGTCTGCCCTCCCGTCGAAAGCCTGCAGGACCACTTCAGCCCTTGTCGGCCGCGCTTTCGCTGCCGCCGGACAAGCCGCTTCCGCCCTGCATTCTATGGCTGTCCTCCAGATCCTCCAGGCTGAACTCCTCCGCCGTTTGGACGAGAAACGCCCGGTTCAGGACATCGTGACGGATCTGCGCAGCGCGACGGACCTTTCCCTCCGCGCCACGAAATCCGCAGCACAGGCGATGGGACGATGCATGGCTTCACTCACGGTAACGGAGAGGCACCTTTGGTTGACGCTCGCCGAGATGAGTGAGTCTGAACGCGCCGTGTTCCTCAACGCCCCGCTCTCCCCCACCGGCCTCTTTGGCCCTGCGGTGACCGGGATTGTGGACAGGTTTTCGGAGGTTCAGAAAAAGTCTCAAGCCATGAAGCTGTTCCTTCCACGACGCGTTAGCTCCGCTGCAGGCCGCTCCCAGAATCAGCCTCCTGCACGAAGCTCATCGCAACAGCGCCCATCGCAGCCTCCACCAGCTTCGCAGCAGCGACAGGGCGGCCGCCCTCGATCGCGCTCAAACAGCCGTCACAGACCGCCTCCCCCCCGGGGACCCCGGCAGAAGATCGTGCTGAAGCCTGAGGCCGCGAAATCCTCCTAGCAACCGCAAAGAGGAAAAGATGCGCGAGTCCCGCCGCCGCCGCCGGACCGCCATCAAAGTTAACCGCTCTGTCAGTCCCCTTATTAAACAAGGCTACTGCAGTTGTGTATTCAGCAACCAACGAGCCAGTCACAGCACACGCTCGCCTGCACACAAACGCCGTTTTCACGGCGACCCAGATATATCACAAAAAGAGTGTAATGTCTGTTCATGCGGCTCACGCCGATTGTGTTCTATGTGTAGAAAATGTGCCCACTCCAATGTGTTCACCCCTACACACAAGCACGTCCCCCATATTTGTCACAGAGCCCACTCACATAAAGCGGGCACGTACCGCTCGAGTGTTAAATGTAGGATTTGTGCCCACGTCCCAGTGCCCACACCTACAAAATGCCCGCTCTGCTATAGAGTTATCACGGGGGGCGAAACTAATAAAGCTCATCGGCCGTGTTTCAGACGTAAGCGCTGCAAGTGCTCGCGAGCACGCGCGCTTACTGACGAACACTGTTTCCCCTATATCGCTCACAAGCACCGCTGTTAGCGCCACAAATTGTTCTCCGTCCCTAGCGACCGAGTTACTGAATGTGAAACAGCAGGCTGCTGTAACCAGCGAGCAGCATTACTCAGGAAACGAGGGCGCGCGCGCCGCGCTGATACCTCCGTTTCAGTTTCTCGAGCCCGCGCAGTGCGGCGCTCAGAACACGGAGACCATTCTGCCCCTAGCTATGCGTGCGAAAGCATGGGAAGCGATCCCGGGCGTGTCAGAATGGGTGCTGAATGTTGTAAGACAGGGCTATACACTGCAGTTCGCTCGCCGTCCCCCGCGCTTCCGAGCCCGTACAGTGACGAGCGTGAACCCAGAAGTAGCACACCTACTTCGTGCAGAAATAGCAAAACTGTTATGCAAGGGGGCAATAGAGCCGATACATCCTTCTATGAGCGAGTCAGGCTTTTACAGCCGTTATTTTCTCGTGCCCAAGAAGGACGGAGCGCTCAGACCTATATTAGATCTGAGACATTTGAACAAAGCTCTTATGAAAAGACCGTTCAAAATTATCACGACCAGACAAATCCTCGCGCAGATTCGCCCGAGGGACTGGTTTATTTCTCTCGATCTGAAAGACGCGTACTTTCAGATTCAGATCATACCCCGTCACAGGCCATTCTTGAGATTCGCCTTCGACGGTCAGGTATATCAGTACACCGTCCTGCCGTTCGGCCTGTCTTTAGCACCCCGTACATTTACGAAGTGCATGGACGCGGCGCTCGCTCCCCTGAGGCGTCAGGGGATGCGGATATTGAACTATCTGGACGACTGGCTGATTTTAGCACAATCAGAGGCGGAAATCGTGTCTCACAGAGCTGTGCTACTCAGTCATCTGGAAAACCTGGGTCTCACGGTCAATTGGACCAAGAGCTCACTGCTGCCCCGTCAGTCAGCTTCCTTTCTGGGAATACAGCTCGACTCGGTGGCAATGACGGCTCGCTTGTCAACACAGCGCGCGCGCCGTGTTCAGCGTTTGGCCGCGTCTTTCCAGAAAGACAAAGTGTTTCCCCTGAAAACGTTTCAGAGAATGCTGGGCTTTATGGCTTCAGCCGCAGCAGTGCTCCGGCTAGGTCTATTGCGTATGCGCCCCCTGCAACAATGGCTCAACGCTCGTGTTCATCACCGAGCCTGGGCTTCCGGCGGTTTCCGAATCAGAGTGACTCAGAGCTGTGTTTCAGCTCTGCAGCCCTGGTTAGTGACCGACTGGTATCAGCGGGGAGTTACGATGGGAACTGTCTCGTACCGAAAAGTTATCTCGACGGACGCCTCCAACCTAGGTTGGGGCGGGATATTCGAGGGCAGACCGGTCTTTGGCCTCTGGTCAGACACGGAGAAGCTCCTCCATATAAACTGTCTGGAGATGATAGCGGTCGAGTACACTGTGAAACACTTCCTCCCTTTTCTGCGGGGCCACCACATACTGGTTCGAACAGACAACATGTCTGTGGTATCATACGTGAACCGCCAGGGCGGTGTCAGATCCAGGACCCTCTGCGATCTGGCGGAACGCCTCCTCATCTGGGCTCAGCACCACTTGCGCTCGCTCAGAGCCGGGCATGTGCCAGGACGCCTGAACGACGGACCGGACAGACTGTCCAGGAACAACATTCCCCCCGGGGAATGGTCCTTGCACCCTCAGTCAGTCCAATTATTGTGGCACCGCTTTGGCAGGGCGAAAGTCGACCTATTTGCGTCAACAGACAACGCCCATTGCCCAAGGTTCTTTTCGAAGAACGAGGACGCTCTGGCCCAGACATGGCCCAGATGCCCGTTATACGCGTTCCCTCCGGTCTCAATGTTACCACAGGTAATCAAGAGAATCAGGGAAATGCGTCATTCGGTGCTCCTCATAGCCCCCCGATGGGAGAACCAGACGTGGTTCTCGGAGTTGGTGCGGCTGTCAGACCTCCTTTCCCAAGCCGGCGGGTCGATTTGGCATCCTCATCCAGAGCGTGTTGAAGATTTTATTATTTAGAAAATAAGTAATTTAGTTACATATTAAGACACTATTATTTATTTCCTTTATGAGTGTGTGACTTTGGTTTGTCTTTTGGGGGCTTACAGAAAGGTCAAGAATGCTGATGCAGCAGTGGATTCTATTTAAGTGTGTCACATGGTGCAAGACCCTATCTATAGGATGTATGACCATTTTTGGAGGCACTGTATGCATATATGTGAAAAGCTAACCGATGTTCGGGAGTCATCTCCTGCAGGGAGTCATCTCCTGCGGGAGGTTGCTCAGCTTTGTTTTGTTAAATAAAGTCTAAAATATTTCTGGCATCAAAGATCTCTGAGAAGTGATTTCATAAAAAGATTGAAACCACAACAAGTGGCACCCCAGCGGGACTTGTTAGGAGCTGAAGGAACCACAAAAGGCATCGCTGGTGACCGGCACAGACAACAGTGGCCACTGTACTTTGAGGTGAGCATTTTTGATTTTGTGTAAAGTATGTGTTGGTCACCAGCTGCCCTGAAGTGGTAAGAAAAGCTTCTTCAAATTTAAAAGAACTAAAACAAAATTGAAAAAGGGGTCTTTGATTCCAGAAATGATTGCATGCAGTTTGATTTCTAATAAGAAGGCCTTGTAGATATCAAGTAGTTTGTAATAGCGCGGGGGAGCTCCCAGTAGTGTTTACCAGTGCTTATATGATCCTGTGTGGATTTTATGAACACTGGTGTTGCTGATTTGGCGCTAAGGTTTTGTTGTACGAATATGCAAGAATCTGTGTTTGCTTTATTAAGAGGGCCTAGATGGATAATAAGCAAGAGCATGCATACAGAGGATTTGTATTTACTGATAAGGATATCAGTGGCTGATAAGGATATCAGTTGATTTATCTGTGTTTTTGCGTTTCAAGAGGGCCTTGATGGATGATTACGCAAAAAGCATGAACACAGGGTGTTTTTCTTGTAAGTGGGCATTGAATGATACAAGAATAGCATGTACACAGAAGAAGATTTTATGTTGTCAAGTGGGCCTGGATGGATGACAACCGTACTGATAAGGATATCAGTTATTATTGATCTGTGTTTTACTTGTAAGTGGGCCTTGAAGGATACAAGTAAATAGCATGTGCACAGATGAAGTTTTAGCCTATGGTTACCGCCTTGTTATGGGTTTAACAAGGGTCTGCTCGGATAGGCTAAATCCTATAGTATAGTTATTGTTTTAAAAGTATCACTGTGTTGAGGAAGTGAAACAGTGAATATTTAATGTAGTGTTTTGAAATACAAAAATTGAGAAGTAACGAATAATTCAGATCTGACATGGAATAGAGTACAGAATAGGGTGTGTGTCTCTGTGGGATCCTGTGTCTTGCTTGACTGTGCCTGTGGGTAAAAATAGTGACCCCCCCCTGACCCTGGTCATTTGAAAAGGGACAAAGAATGTGTGAATGAGATTTAGAGACATGAAATAAATGGTGTATTAACAAAAGTAAAGGAAGACAATTGTTTCAAGATATTAACTCTGCAGATTATTGCAGTATGAAAAAAAAAAAAAAAAGAAGAAGTATTTAATCAATAAATGTAGCCTAATAATATATATATATATATATGAATAGATCAATATAAATAAGATTGCACGTGCTTAATATGTTATATCTGAAGACGTCTAAATTTGTATCTCATTATCCCTGAAGACAGAGTGGAAAATTATTCCATTGCAGATTATTAAGTTTGTGTTAAGAAAAAATAAGTTGTGCAGTGTTAGGTGATCAAGATTGGGTGACTAAGTTTCATAAACATTAGGAATCTTAGAATTGTAGTAAATATTGTTGATTCAATAATTAAAAAAGAAAAAATAAGAGGAATTCCTTGATGTTGGTTGAGAAAAATGTTATTCACCATGCTAGATTATTTGAACAAAGCATGCACAAATAGAATAAAGATTTAAAGCTGATTTTATGATAGGGAAAATTGAATTATACTTAGATAATCAAAGTTAGATTATTGCTGATATTGAAAAACAGAAATAGCTTGCTTTTTCCTGCAATGAAGAACTTGCTTTACTAAAAATAGAATGGAAGAACTGCTGTTGTCAACCAGTGAGATTTTTATATAAAATAACTAGTAAAAAGGATGGTTAAAAAGTGAAATTTAGATAAAGAGCTGACAGCTCAGGCACAATTGGGCCTAGTATTTTCAAAGTTAAATTTGATTCATGCGGATCTCTGAGTGTTCAAATTTCAGATGGCTTCACTGACAGTTTCAATGAAAGCAACAAGAGGCCAAAGGTCAAAGAGACTGCAGAAAGAAGAAGACAGAAGTGGGTAAGGGGCTTTCAGCTCCCCTCCTGAAATTGACTTTCTGGAAAGCTCAACAAGGAGAAAGACTGATTTAATGCTGGAAAAGGTGAAACGTTCACTTGAGACTTTTCCTAAGGACAAAGATAAAATCCTGAGATGCAAAACTCAGGCAGGATCAACTTCAAAGCCCAAACTGAGAAGAGGCAGAGAAACAGCAGAGGCTAACACCAGGCCTTTGAGTGACAGCATCGGCTGACGACACATGCAGAGCGACAGCCAAGAAGCTTCAACAGACTGATGATCTAAAAACAGAAGAACTGACCCACACAACAGGTGTGGACTCCTCAATGATCACCAGAGACTGCTTCAAAGTTGGTTAATTATTATATTAACTTTATTCATTTTAATTATTCACTGGTCTAAGAGCAATTCTTTATATTCTCTGCTAAACTAACCCTCTCTGCTTTTTCAGTAGGTACAAGTCCAGCCCTATAAGAAAAAGAAAATATGTTGACAGACAGAAGTGGGTGCTCAAACTCACCAAATAATTAGAACGGAGGCTGGATTTGGTATAGTGAGGGCTATTAGATTAAACAACTATAGGGCTAAAAGCATGATAGAATTATTCTCTGGCAAAGAAAAAGATAGACAAAATGTCAAAGCATGATTATTATTGTAAAAGCATGATTACTATTGTTGACAAAGCAATGATACTGGTCACTCCATCTTGTTTTGGTAAATTCTAGAGATAGATTGGAGGGAAAAGTTACTCCAAAAGTCCAAAATTATGAAATGACAAACGTCAAAACTGGGATAATGAGTTGGAAATGTTACTGGCCAAGAATCCAAGATTATGCAGAGATCTCCAATTTCTTCTTAAAAGCAGCTCATGAGCAAAGATAAAATAATATGAAAGAAAAATTAGACCAACTAGGCCTATTATTCTAAAATATAGAGGATATTCGAGTTTAAAAAAAAAAAGAAAAAAGGTTTTGTACAAACGGTGTTAAACGGAAACCTTATGATCATGGAAACTTCTCAATAGTGATTGGACATAGTTGTGTTGACCTGATGCATTCCACAGCTAAAATTATAAGTTCTGCATTTAGAGCAGAACCTGCTGCAGCAGCCACTGGAGTGTGTGTTGGCCAATGGGTGTGACTGGGTATGAATGGTGTGAGAGATTGTGTTTGAAGAGAGACAGAGGCAAATAAATTATTTTGCCAATACAGCTGTATTGAAAATTGAATATGTGGGCCCACAGGGCAAACTCTGCCCAATAAAATAATGACCATGGATGAATTTGGTTAAATTTCCTGGTTGAAACTGTAGTGGCAATAGAAAAAATTGGGAAAAAACAGTGCCACATTTTGCGCAGCGTATAACACATCTTACTTTCCTTTCAGAATATCATGATGGAGCATAACAAATCTGACTTTCTTTTCAGCATATTGTGATATCATGATGGAGCATAACACATCTGACTTTCTTTTCAGCATATCGTGATGGAGCTGATTATTTGTCAAAAGTATGAAATAATGTCTTGTAACTTTTGTCTTGTAAAGTGGGTTGAGTGTTGTCCAAGATGAATAGTGTGCTGATAGTGGGACTCAAAACAATGAAATACGTTTTGAATTGACGAATTGTAAAAAGTACATTTGAAATTTAATGTGAGAAAAATGTAAAGAAGGTGCAAATAAGAAGATAAAAAGCCAAATTTATGAAAAATAAAGGGAATATATGGGTATAATATACAAGCCCTGCTGCTAATGAAAGGAAACCACTCAGCCCACATGACCATTCTACAGGTAACACCGAGGAGAACAATGGGCCAGATGAGCAGATGATTTAATATATGTTGTTGTCACTAACAGAAATAATTAAGATTTCATTCACAGATGACAGTAAGCTCACTTCCAGGAAGGTTTCTGGGACTGGGATGATTCTAACAAAGAACCAGTGACTGTGCATTGTAATCTCAGAAAAGGCTTGTGCATTAATCAGCAAAGTGACTTGAGTCCATGCCTCTCAACTTAAAATACACCAACAAGCCTCAACCCCCTCGACAACAGAAAGTGAGGGATCAATGATCTTCCCTTGCAAATGAGAGGAAACAACCCATTGCAACAACTCACAAAGATCAACATGAATGGAAAAAGGAGACAAACTTAACCAAATTCACAGGAATGAAAAGTTGCAGAAAGTGGGAGATTCACAAGGAGTTGTGCAAAGAAGAGAAGCAACAGAGTGAAAGAGATGAGTACAAGTTCAGACAATACTCAACATCAACCAAACTTTTCTAAAAATGTAATGTTAAAGCCCTTGAATATTTAGTAGCAACTTAATAATAACCCCACCAGAAAAGAAAAAAAAATTATTGAAGAAAGAAAATGTATGGTATGATGATAAAATGAATGTTAACGACTAATTCAAGAAATTTACATAGAATAATGGGAATTAAGACAATTCATAAAGGAAAATAAAAAATAGAACTAAAAAAAAAAAAAAGAACTAAAAGACATTTTAAAAAGATCCAAAAGGGTACTCAGATGCAACTTGTCAATACAGGGGTATACCTAATTAGTTTAAGGCTACAGTTGAAATTAAAACAAGTATTAAGACTGGCTATTAACAAATATTCGATTTTAATTTTAATTCATAAGATTATGTTATGATTCAATATTCTATTGACTAAATAAAATATTAAGTAGTGCTAATAGGACGACAAACTCAAGTCAATTGGAAGTTATTCGAATTCAATAACAAACAGGCTCTTAAGAACAATTTATGGTACCAGAGGAGGGTCAAAAAGATATTTGACATTCACATGAAGGACAGATTGTTACACCAACATCACTTTTGAATATTTTCAATCCAGATGCGCCTGGTTTTGACCAGTACGCAAGGGGGGAATTATGAGAGATTAAGGAAAAGGAGAGATTAAGAATGTGAAATTTGTAAAGAGAGATTAAGAATGTGAAATTTGTAAAATTTGTGCCAAAAAACAGTTAAGAAAGGAACAGCGACACAAATAGCCAAGAAGGACTATTAAAACGCTTGATAATGGATTATGTGGACATTATATAGACGGGTAAAGGCAATGATATTAGCAGAGGAGGGGCAGATGCAGAAATGAGATTTCTAACAGAGAAGTATTCCTTAGATTTGAAATGCTATCAGAAATAAATTCAGATAATGGGTTAGCAAGTTATTCCAAGAATATTGAAGATTAAAATGAATTGTATACAAACACTTAAATTGCACACAAGGAAGTTTTAATAATAATTAAGTTATAATGCTTTATGTTTTAAATGGTTGATATAAAAATTATGGATTTAGATTTACAGAAAAAAAAGAAATGTAGGCCTACATATATTCAATATGTAAGGTAGTAGAAAAGTTATTTTCTAGAGTTATTTGTTCTAATTGTCTAATGAGTTTATTGAATGACTTTTATGAGGTAAATGTAACATTTCTCTAAAGCTTTCGTAGTTTGAGTGATTACATGGGACATAACTAGATTATTCATGAGTTTATTTAGAAATTAGTAGAAAGGAAGAAAAGGTATTCAGTTGAGAACCGCTTGAACTGAAGAGCTCCAATGAGGAGCTATAACGCAAGATTAAAAATGTCTAAATGGTATTTATTGTTACATTTTGGTAATAAAACTGAATTTTAAATATGAAACTTTATAACGAAGCACAAAGTGATTTAAAGGATAAAAGGTGCACTACAATGTTCTGTTCGTTCATCAACTAAAAATGATTGACTAAAAGATTGATTCTTCGAATTTAATAATTGATATTCCTTCATAAAAATAAGAAGCAATTAAAAATGAGAAAAATAGGTATTTAAACCAGCCCTATTTTAAATCAAAATTCATATGGATCACGGAAAAATAAAAACGCAGAATGAATAAATTATTTATTATAAATCAGCAGAGATTTACTGTAAAGCTTTGTCTGCATTAGGAGGAAAACAATTACATGAGAAAAGTAGAAGGACTTATGTTTGAAGATCAGTGTTGCACGTTTACCAAATAATACTGCGCAGGGAGGAACATTTAGCGAATACAGGATTAAGTCAAAAAAGTTTAAGAGCAAAAAGTTAAGAAAAACTTGATTTGAAGTATAAACATGGTTTGCTAAATTAGGAATGTTTTCTGAAGTTGCAATATTGAAAGGTGGTTATTATTCTGTTGTGTACTTCCCATAGTAAGATCATTAGTTGTTAAAATCACTGTTAAACAAATGGAAATGCTGAAATATCAAGATAATGAAAATTAATTTTAAAGGGCAACCAATATTATTAAGATTGGGCTTATAAACCAAATTTAAATGTACAAAAATTGGATGTTGATTCAAGTACCTCAAATAAAGATGAAGAAGATGATTGATGAGCCAGACCCTGGGAGTCTGGGTCGAAGAGGATATCTACACCGCAAGAATACTTTTAAATGTATAAGGGATTTTTATGTTTGACATACTCTACTGTGACAATGACAGGCAATGCTGAACCAACTTTATCCACACACTCATAACAATGTTTTTTTGTTTTGTTAGGGAGAATTCGAAGTCTTTTACTTTCTCCATTGAAAGAAAGAAAATACAACTGAAAGAAAAGAAAATATGTGGAGAAAGATGTTTGGCTCGAATACTCCGTCAGAGTGTGGTAGCACAACCTAGTCATTGGAAAGGTGACTGAGTGACTTAATTAAGTCACTAGGTAGCATAACTGAGAGGGCTGGATTTTGAAACTACACTCTGGAAAAGGATACTAAAAGTGGGGCTTAGATAAGCCCCAGAGGAGGGAATGTTGAAGATTTTATTATTTAGAAAATAAGTAATTTAGTTACATATTAAGACACTATTATTTATTTCCTTTATGAGTGTGTGACTTTGGTTTGTCTTTTGGGGGCTTACAGAAAGGTCAAGAATGCTGATGCAGCAGTGGATTCTATTTAAGTGTGTCACATGGTGCAAGACCCTATCTATAGGATGTATGACCATTTTTGGAGGCACTGTATGCATATATGTGAAAAGCTAACCGATGTTCGGGAGTCATCTCCTGCAGGGAGTCATCTCCTGCGGGAGGTTGCTCGGCTTTGTTTTGTTAAATAAAGTCTAAAATATTTCTGGCATCAAAGATCTCTGAGAAGTGATTTCATAAAAAGATTGAAACCACAACAAGCGATGGTCTCTGCATGCATGGATAATCAACGGGTACCCGTTGCTTTGCCAGAATGGGTCGTAAACACGATCACGCAGTCTAGAGCCCCCTCTACCAGGCGGCTTTATGCGTCTAAATGGTCTGTGTTTACCAAGTGGTGCACAGAAAAAAGCCTAGAACCACAAACGTGCGGAGTTTCGTGGGTGCTTTGCTTCCTTCAAGAGCTGTTGGAGAGGGGCAGGTCCCCCTCCACGCTCAAAGTATATGTCGCGGCCATCGCAGCGTTCGCCGAGTCGACGTGCGGCCGGGCGATAGGAAGGAATGAGCTCATCATCCGCTTCCTTAGAGGAGCCAGGAGGATGAACCCCCCACGGCCCCCCTCGGTTCCTATCTGGGATCTTTCCTTGGTCTTAGAGGCCCTGAAAGCACATCCCTTTGAACCGTTACACTCTGTGGATCTGAAGTACCTCGCGTTCAAAACCGCGTTTCTGATTGCTCTGGCATCAGTTAAACGTGTGGGTGACTTACACGCGCTCTCTGTGAGCGCTGCGTGCCTCGAGTTTGGACCTAATGACTCTAAAGTCGTCCTTAAACCGAGACATGGCTATGTCCCCAAAGCGATCGGCACCCCGTTCAGAGCGCAGATCATTTCACTCTCAGCTTTGCCGGCATCAGGCAGCGAGGTCGATGCGAACCTCCTGTGCCCTGTCAGAGCGCTGAGAATTTACGTCACGCGCTCCGCCACCTTCAGGCGCTCGGAGCAGCTTTTTGTTTCGTTCGGTGGGCGCACCAAGGGTCTCGCCGCCTCGAAACACAGCCTATCCAGATGGATAGTAGACGCTATTGCTGCGGCTTACGCGTCAAAAGACCTGCAATGCCCTTTGGGCGTTAGAGCTCACTCCACCAGAGGCATGGCCTCTTCGTGGGCTTGGTCCAGCGGGATTTCTATTCATGACATTTGTACGGCGGCAGGCTGGGCCTCCCCGTCTACATTTGTTAGGTTTTACAACCTAGAAGTCCCCGCCCTGCAGGCTAGACTTCTTTCAGTCTAAAAAAGTCCTAAACGACTTACTCGGTGTACTGCGCTACAAGGGTAGATGTGTTCAATATAAGACCGGCGGTGCCGCTCTGTATGTGCCTTATAAAGTGCTTATGTTACATGTGCGAGCCCACTCTGTTGGCCGCCTATTTCTCACTTATCTATGTCCCCTGGGGCGTCCCCCCCCCTGGGATTCATGTAGTGACTGCTTAGTGCATACGGCGTTGACCAGGGGTTCCCGGTGCGTACTTTCAGTACGCAGTACGAGAGAACCTCTCGTAAGAGAACGTACTCGGTTACCTAACGTAACCTCGGTTCTCTCTAGAAGAGGGAACGAGTACTGCGTTCCCTGCCGTGTCGCGCAACGAGCTCATTTCGCTTCAAGCGATCAAAATCAAGTGTTTAGCAGCCTGACTGCCCCTTATATACGCTAAGCCACTCCCATTTTGGCGGGCTTTGCCGCGTAAGGGCGCGAAGCGCCCTCATTGGGCGTGACGTCACGCCAGGGGCTCAGTGGTAGGCTGCAGCAGTTGCCACGGAGCAGCCAATGAGCGCGTTAGATAGCCCGCTCTAGGTCTGACTGCTGCTGCACTGCGTTTACAATATATACAAATTTAAGGATAAATTTTGGCTTCAATATCTCGAGCAAAGAGACTTTACCCGGTGCGTACTTTCAGTACTCTTCTAGAGAGAACCGAGGTTACGTTAGGTAACCGAGTACGTTTTCTCTTGCAAGACAGTTTGTGAGTAATGAGTCTAAATATTTAGCTATGGCCTGGGACATTGTTCACAAAACCAGTAGTCCAAACTACCCACAATCACACGGCCTAGCGGAGCTAAATACGCAGTTCGTAGCGCTAAACAACTCATGGAAAAGTCGAAACGAGATGGCACTGACAATGTAATCCTACCAAAGGGAATGATCTAATTCCAAAGACACCACTCTCACAATTTTATTTATAATACACGAGTCAACAAATTGCATGCCAAGAGTGAGCCGAGATGATAATACCTTATCAGATAGCAAAATTATTTTGAGACATGTGCTTCCTTTAAGTTTCGTCAAGGGAAACCCATCTCGGGTTTAAGAACAGAAAACACAAAGTGCTGTTAGAAACTTGGCATAGCACACCATTATCTTTGTGTCTCTACAACGTCAGCTCAGCACGTTTTCTCATCTGAGCATGTGGATAGTATTGTTTTTCTCAACATGTGAAATAGAAACATGATAATTATATGCTGCCGAGAGTATATGTACGTTCTGTTTGATAATTGGCATAGTCTGCTTTATTAGGGTTTTCCCCCATCGCACTGCTTGAGCTTAAATGCTTTAAAGTAGGAGTATTAGTAGAGTAGTATTAGTATGAGCTTAAAACCTTAAAGGGATACCTTACCGATTAGCATTAAGCTTTGTATCAGTAGAAAACCTGTAGTATTTTCTAATTACCATGCTTCCCTGCCTTATGTCACCCTGAGACAAGAGATTTATGTATTTTTTGTCTAGAAAAAAATCTTCCTATGACGCAAAAATCGTCATTTCGTCAAAATTACAGCCAGTAGAAGGCGCTAGTTCCGCATGTTTTCAACCCGCCCATAGTGGGTGGGATCTCACTCACAGAATGTGTCAGTCAGCCATCTTTTTTTTAAAGCTAAGCTAACAGGCTCTTGCTCTGTGGAGAAAGCTGAGTAGTAGGGGTGACCATACGTCCTCTTTTTCCCGGACACGTCCGGCCGGGATTGCCCGGGCTCTTCCTCCCGACCGCCAAGCAGGTCTCGCTCCTTCACTGCAGCCGCTGCTCCGGCGCCGCCTCCCGCTCCTCCACCATCCGCGCACCAGACCTCGTTTTCGCCCAAAATGTCCGGGACTCGGCTCCTGCTGTCCACAGTCGCCATTCACTACGCCTACATTATTACATTATTTGACACTGACACGTACGTGCCAGCTTTGCAGGTCATGCATTCTGCTTCACAATGCTAAAACACACATCAACCGATCACTTTAGCATTCATGTAAACACTACATACAGATTCACCAATCGGAATAAATTCAGTCCGATTGAAACAAAAGGCGTGCATGTAAACATAATGAATGGCGACCGCAGAAACCAAAAGCTGAATCCCGGACATCTCGAAATCTGGTGCGCGAATCCAGCGCTCATGGCCACCTGCACGAGCCGCAACACAGCGAGGAGCAGCCGCGGACGATGGAGGAACCAGAGGCGGCCGGAGCAACCGCTGCAGCAGAGAAGAGAGGAAGGAGGAAGAGCCCGGGCAGACTCATGGAGATCGGCGGCGTCTTTTCAGTTTCGAGTCAACTAGTAACCTATTTGTATCAATTCTTCTGATACTGGCCTCTGTAACCGGTAGGCATGGCCTCGTAAAGCAGCGAAGCAAGTGCAGTATGGGAGTTGTTGTCTTTCATCCACATGAGCCAAAAATACATATTCTTGCTTTTCTCAGTCTAGAAGGCACCAACTTCTAAAATAATTTCACATTTCTACTACATACGTGACCCAATTTAAACTCTTTATCCACAGAATGTTATTGATACTGTGGGAGAAATAATAACTTAAAAAGTGAGAAAAACTCGCACAATGTGGAAAAATTCTAGTTTTGCACAGATCAGCACAATGCATTCATAGAAAATGCTGTTGTGACTCTAGAAAGCTCCACAGGGCTGAACAGCCATTTACAGTGCCAGGCCAGCAGTCTCAGGACAAAAGTTAGGGCAGAGACTGAGTTATCCCTGGCTCTTAAGTGGCCTTGCCTTTGGTGGGACCCTAGTTATATATAACTGTGCCCCTGGTGGAAGAAAAAAACAATTGAGAGACACCAGACTCAGCTTGGGTGCTCATTCTTATCTGGGATTACAATGAATGTACAAATACTAAATATTGTCTAGTTACATTGATTAGTGTAAACCAAAAGTCCAATAGGACTGAGTTTTGTGAACGTAATGAGCATGATGTATAATAATGTCATAGAACACCTTGACCATTTAGGGTCTAATTTGTCTCTGTATAATTTCCAGATCATGCTCATCAGGACTGCCACTGAGGGATTTAGTAGACTACAACCATTTAAGGTCAATGGCAAGTCAAAATCCAGACAACTGGCTCTATCCCAGAGTTTACAAGAATAAAACAGTGATGAACTGAAGTGCGCCACTGCAATCTAAAGCCGGGGTCAGACTACAGAAGTTTTATGATGATTTATCGCAAATTTTTTCCCCCTCTTGACAATCTGAGGAAAAATCTTGTCTAAGCCCTTTGTGGTTTCTGATGTTTGACACTTAGGCCCCGTTTACACGATGGGAAAACGCAGATATTTCTCTGCGTTTTGGCCTGTCATTTACACGAAAACGCCGTTTTTATCCCAGAAAACGATTATTTCTAAAAACTCCGGCCAAAGTGGAGATTTCTGAAAACGCCGGTTATGTGTTGTCGTGTCAACTGGGAGAAACGGGGTTTTAGGTTCTCTCTTGTCGATTCTGAGGATTCTGATTGGCTTGCATGGCTTTATCCTTCTCCCTACACTGCCGCCCATAGGTTTGGCATAGTTATAAAGGCGCTCGACGGCGTATTTATGCGGGTTGTGTGCACGATGTTATTATTGAAAACGGAGGGGGGGAAATATTCGTTTCTCTAAATACCCGGCTATGTGTAAATGTGGCCTTAATCTGGTAATATGAGGCACCTATCCAATCTTAAAACTCCCAATCTGCTCACAGATACATAAGGGCCGCACCGATAATATCATACATGTTTAATATTTAGGATTTTAAATTGGAATGATTATGACTATGATTACGTCTACTTTTACAATAGCTAATGAGTGTCTACAAGGAGACGGAAGTGAAAAAGAGAGCTTTTGAAACTCTGGCCCCGAAACAAGTTGCTGTACGGGTCTGTTGGACAGCAGAGATGGAGGAATAGATTGTGGATGTCACAAAGATGAAGATGAAGAGGAGAGTCCACAGGCATACGACATGTCTTTAATAATAAACTAAATTATGTTTTATGTAACAAAGTTCAGGAGGAGCAGGTTCAGATAATTAACCCAATCAGCACAAGTGGAGATCAATCAGTAATCAACTCAATGACAAGGTATAAATACACAGCAGACCCACCTCTGTTCATTGACAGTTTATCAGCATCCCTCCTCCACCCCATCTCCTCACTTCTAGTTCCATCTACTCTTACCACAACCGGGGGGAGTACTCTGGGGTCGGAGCCCTCCCCCCGGACAGCACGCCAAATATGCATAACCTTTATTGTATTAATTTTATGTAGATGTGAACTCGTGAAACTCAGGTAAATACATAAAAGAGCGTTTTCCCAGACAGAGATTAAGCCTATAGTCCTGGACTAAAATGGCCCTTTAAACCAGATTACCTGAAATCTGCTTTCTCTGTCATGGTTTTAAATAGTCTTAGATTTAAGTACATAGTTTAATAAGATGATTTCCTGGAGGAAGACTAGAGCTACTCCAGGACTAAATTGAGGCTTAAATTAAACCTACCAGGAGGCAGGTTTACCTTTTGAGATTAAGGTTGTTTGTCAAAGAAGACATTTTGGTATGCATAAAGTATATTCAATGGATATTATTTCACCTTTAGAACCCATGCTTTCATCTGTGACTCAAAGAAGGGACAGTCTGTTCCAGTTTGTCTGCAGGCTTACACCGAGAAACTGGGGATTTATGTGGTGTCAGTGAATCAACCATATGTAAAGTCATTCACAGATTATGCAGGGCCATTTGGGAATTAAGAACACATTACATAAACTTCCCTGAAGCTTCAACCCAGGCTAACCACAAGGTACAATTCTATGAATATGGGAACTTCCCAGGAGTCCATACATTTTCCATAAATATCCAAGGTGTATGCACTCCTCCCAATTGCAGTTTTCAAACATTGTTGCACGTTGGAAAGGTGCAACTCATGATTCCTGGATTTTCCTCAACTCATCTCCGTACACTCAGTTTGAAAGAGGAGATCATCATGGAATAATGCTTGGTGACAGTGGGTATGCTCAGAAGAATTTTTAGTTTGCACCATACTTGCACCCAACAACAGCTGAACAATGGCGCTACAACCAGGCTCAGAACTGCACTAGGGCTCTAGTAGAGTCGCTTTCAGTGCCTTCGGAAAACACTTCGGTTCAAACGAAAAGAAGATGCTGCACTGTCATCATTGCAAACACTGTTCTTCTCTTGGTGCACAAACACCATTGTAGTTGAACAGCTTTGCTGCCCCGACGTGGAATTCTTGCTGCTTAGATGTAGACCATTCTACATTCCCCGTGAATTCAGTGTTGTTTACATTTGCGCAATCTACATTCCGCCTGATGCAAATACCAAACTAGCGTTAACAAGGCTTCATGACTGTATACACAAATGTCTGGTTGCGCACCCTGACAGTACCTTTATTGCGGCGGGGGATTTTAATCATGCCAATTTAAAGACTGAACTTCACACGTTCCATCGTAATGTGAGATGTGCAACCAGAGGGAATAATATACTTGATCAGGTATATACTAACATAGCACATGAATACAGAGCTCAGGCTTACCCCCACCTGGGTCTCTCTGATCATGTTTCACTCCTCTTATACCCCTGCTATACCCCGAAGGTCAGATCCATTAGGCCCTTAGTTAGGTCTGTCAGGACATGGCCTGATGATGCAATCCCCAGACTCCAGGATTGCTTCGACTCCACCGACTGGGACATCTTCAGAGGCTAGGAGGTGTTGACACGAGGCTCTCTGGATGAATTCACATAATCAGTTTGGGATTACATCAACTTCTGTGTGGATACCGTGACATCTTCAAAGCAGGTCCGGGTAGCTCCAAACCAAAAACCCTGGATGACACCAAAACTAAAAACATTAAAGGGCATTAAAAAAATATGACATTTAAAATGTTCCTAATGTTGTTGTGGGAGTCCCCAACAACAGTTTTACATGCATGCAATGACAAAAAACACTTTTGTTTTCGTATAATATGCATTTATTTTTACCTGATTTGCTCACCGACTCCCAAATGATTCGTTCAACGACTCGTTTTTCCAAACCCCTCCTCTGCGCGACGCTAATCTGCGTTGATTGGTCAGATGACCCAGCAGTGTTTACAGAGATAATACTTATTTTTAACACGGAGTACAATGATGCTTTTATCAATTAAATTGTGTTATAATAATGATTATAGTCCACTGCTTTATAGTTTGTAGTAAAAAACGAAAAATAAGATAAATAATTTAATGTTATGTTAGCGAGCATAGCCCAGAGTTCATATTGTAAAAGCACAATCAGTCTTTGTTTGCATTAGCCCGATGCATAAACATAACGTTTTTACACACAAAAAAAATGCAGTTATGTTACTACGAGGTATTACTCTATTCTTTAGACAACTCCGAAAACAACGACAAACACGGTGCTTACACAACAAACAAAATAATTATTAAGCATGCTACATAAAATATAAAAGCAAAAATGATTAATAACACTTACAGGTTGTGATACGGAGGAGGAAGCTGATGCAAATACACTTGGAACTGACTGGACAGTTAAACCACTCTTCACTCTTCATTGGGAATGAGGTGGTGGAGAGGGTCTCTAGTTTTAAGTTTTTAGGTGTGATTGTAATGATGTTTTATAAACAAAGTTCGGGAGGAGCACGATCAGATAATCAATCCAATTACTTGTCATCAAACAATCACGTCTACCCTAATCAGCATGACAAGAAGCATATATATATCCATTCTGTCAACTCACCTAACATTCCTTGACAGTTTCCAGCATTTGGTCCCGCCCATTTGTTGCAATGTCAGAAATCGAAGTCGAACTCTTTCCGTCTGACGACGACGACGCCTTCGCTGCCCAGGACCCATCACAGATTCCCAGCACGGCAACGAGCTCCCATGCTCAACAGGACAGCACAACCGAACCTCCAGCAAAATCACGAGGCCGCCGGCCCAGCCGAGCCGCTTCCCGTACCCCGAGGCGCCGCGGCTTGCCCTCACCCCCACCATCAAGGGTTCCACCGCCATCTCCAGCATCCTCCTACACTTCAGCACAACCCACCATTCCTGCGATTGAAAAATGGACAGTTCTGGGGTTGAGACAAGCGCTAATCAGCGCCGACGTTTATTTTTCCAGGAGAATGAATAAAGCACAGCTTTACAACCTGTACGTTTCTCTCCAGTCAGCTCTTCCGTCTCCAAAATCCACTCCGCCTGCAAAATCAGCAAAAAAGGCAAGTAACGTCAGAGCCCCGAACTCACGTTCCCAGAAAACTCCGACCTCCTCCTTCGCAGGGCCCAGTTCTTCCCAAGCGTCAGGCTGCAGCAGGCCTTCAGCTAGCCCGCGCCGCGCCCCAGTTTCCGCCGCTGCCGGCAGGCCCCAGCCTCCTCTCCGCTCCGCCGAGCTACAGACCGCGGCTTTCGCCAGCACCACGCCTCTCGTTCCAATGCCGTTTCTAAACGAAATAGGCCCCTCTTTTAGCGCGAGTAGGCCCCCACCAATGGCGCAGGCTCAGCTACCATATAACTATCCCGTCACTTTTTCCAACCCGTTCCCCTGTCCGTGGCCAGCTCCACCTCCAGACTCTAGCGCGAGGCTGCCTCAGCTAGAAGAGCAGGCCCGGACTCCCTTTCCGCCTACCCAGCTCCCTTCCTTTCCCACTTTTCCTGTTCCTCCACAAGCTCCAGGGGCCGGCCTAAGTGCGAGGTTGCCTCCACAAACGGTCTCGGCCCCGGGATTTTTTCCTCCTATTTTTCCCCAGAATCGTCCTCCGTTTACACTGTTTTCCGCAGCGCCGATGCCCATCCCGCCGAACGCTACAGCCATGGAACCGCCCCCCGTCGCCAGTAACATCAGAGCCCAGATCCTCACAGGTGCAGACATCGATTTATCTTCCCTTCTCTCTTTACTCCCTCCCTCCGTCTCAAATCGTCAAATCGACTGTGGCGATTTTGAAGTTACCCTAAAAAACCCAGTTAATAATTCATCTCGCATTCTTTCGTTCGCCGAATTTACTATTGCTTTCAGCCGGTATAGCGAAATTATTTGCGCCGAGCTACCCCACAGGAGAAGAGAGCTAAATGATTATCTCGCGATAATCGCAGAGCTCGCGCTATCATACGGAGGAACCCATTTCTATACTTACCATAAATTGTTCTCAGCAAAATGCGCAGTCCGCATAGCCCAGTGGAACCAGTGCCCATACTGGGGTGCCCTGGACACAGAATTGCACAATAGAGTGTTCCTAGGCTGCCGTAACATATCCTGCGCCGTTTGCAAATCCGTCTCCCACTCCACCACAGCCTGTCCCTTGATTAATCCTCCCCGCCCAGATTCAGCACCAGCTGGGAAATCAACTAGATACGTTCCACGGCCAGCAAACGCACATTTCAACGACTCGGATTCCAAAAGGAGAAAGTTCCCATCCAACAGTCAAGTTTGTCACAACTTCAACACAGGTTTTTGCTCACGGCAACGCTGCCGTTTTTTACATATTTGCAGCTACTGTGGCGGTGCTCACGCCCACACCATATGCCCTGTCAAAAGGTCCGTGAATAAAGATTCAAAAAATTACTTGTCGACTCCTGTGAATATTTCTCGTCTGTCCACTGAATTGTCCCACCACCCTAACACCGACTTCACCGACTATTTACTGTCTGGTCTCGAGCACGGCTTCGAACCCGGCGTTGAAAGCCTCCCCACCCAAATCATCATATGCGATAATCTCCAGTCCGCGCTCGCTGAACCCGACACAGTCGACATCCTGATTAAAAAAGAAATCGATTCAGGCTTCATGATTGGTCCTTTCAAAAATCCTCCTTTCGAGTGTTTCCGCATCAGTCCCATCGGCGTGGCTACCAGAAAATTTTCAGGCAAAAAACGCTTGATAATCGATCTCTCAGCCCCACACAATTCCCCGTTTCCAAGCATAAACAGCCTTATCTCGCTCGAACAATTTTCTCTGAATTACCACACCATTGACCAGGCTATAACTTTGATTAAAGATGCAGGTTACGGCGCTTGGCTTGCTAAAGTTGACATCACTTCTGCTTTTAAAGTGATGCCCATTCACCCAGATTCATGGCATTTGTTCGGCGTACGCTGGCAAGGTTTATTTTATTTTGCCGTCCGTCTAACTTTTGGCTGCAAAAGCAGCCCCAAGATTTTCGACATGTTATCAGAAGCCATTTGTTGGATCCTTTCCAATAATTACTCAATACCATACTTAATCCACCTGCTAGACGATTTTCTAATCATCTCACCGCCCGACGCCATCCCAGCCGCACATCTCCTCACAGTCCAAAAAGTCTTCGCTGAGCTCGGGATTCCAATCGCTCAGGACAAAACCCTGGGCCCAGCCACATCCATCGAATTTCTAGGCATCAACGTGGACTCAGTTAACTTCCAAGCCTCTCTACCCAAGGAAAAAATCGACAGGATCATTCTGGTAGCTTCCAACCTCCTAGAAAATTCAAATTGTTCTAAACGAGAGTTACTATCTCTGCTCGGCCATTTAAACTTTGCGATGCGCATCATCCCGCAAGGCCGCCCTTTCATCTCGCATCTCCTCTTCCTCGCATCATCAGTTCACGCGCTGGAGGATCAAATCTCCCTGACTACTTCATGTCGCAACGAGCTCAGTTTATGGATAACTTTCCTTAAACAATGGAACGGCCTGTCTTTTTTCTATAACGACCTGATTTCTCTCCCCGAGGATATCCAACTGTTTACCGACGCAGCTCCCTCCATCGGTTTCGGGGGGTATTACCAAGGCCGTTGGTTCGCATCTACATGGCCCGCCCAGCTGTTAGACTCACCGCAGTCACTAACATCCTCAGCGCTGTTCGAATTGTATCCTTTAGTGGTAGCAGCTTTCCTGTGGGGTAAAGAATGGTCAACTAACAGCATCATGGTACACTGCGACAACGAAGCAACAGTGCAGTGCATCAATAAAGGCCGCTCAAATTCCCCCGCGCTAATGCCTCTCCTAAGACGCCTCATCTGGATTGCAGCTTGCGATCAGTTCATTCTAACTGCAAAGCACATTCCCGGTTCCAGAAATCAAATAGCTGACTCCCTCTCCCGCTTTGCTTTTCAGAAATTCAGGCTGCTGGCACCGGATGCGGACCCATTTCCAACTCCAGTACCTCACTATTCAGAGCTGATATTCCCATAAACCACCCATTGAAACCACTTCTCGACGCCTCCCTTAATTCCATTCTTCAAGCTGTTTCACCCAGCACCCTCCAATCCTACCTAACCGCATGGAAGTGCTTCAAGTCTTTTCACTCCACTTACATCCTGCCTTTTCCCAATTTTTCTCTGCTCACCATCACTTCATTCATTTCCTATCTCAACAGCACCAAGAACCTCAAAGCCTGCTCCATCAAAGGTTATCTAAGCGGAATCCAATTCTTCCACAAACTCCTTTTTGGTTCACCTTCCTCAAATATAGCAAATTCTCAGACTTCAATGCTCATCAAAGGTATCCAAAAAACCCAACCAACCCGCCCAGATGCCAGACAACCAATAACATTAGATATACTCACGAAATGCATCTCCACCCTCCGCAGAGGTTACCACTCCACCAATACTGCCCGCACACTGGACGCCATGTTCATATTGGCTTTTTTCGGTTTTCTAAGATGCTCAGAACTCACCGTCACTTCCAGCTTTAACCCAAAAATCCACCCCACAACCACAGATCTATCAGTGCTAGACAACGAAACCATCTCCTACTTCATCAAGAAAAGTAAAACAGACCAAATCAGGAAAGGCCATTTCATATATATTTTCAATCTCTTATCACCAATCCAACCATACCAAACTCTCTCAGCCTATTTGCTTTTCAGAAACTCACGGACTAAATCCCCTTCCGACCCACTCTTCGCAGATGACTCCAACCGCCCCGTCACACGTTTTTGGTTCCAAAAACACCTCAAATCCGTTTTGCACCTTTCAGGCATCCCAGCAGAACACTTTTCCAGCCATTCATTCCGCATAGGCGCAGCAACCACAGCTGCTCAAAAAGGCCTCTCCCAGCAGCAGATCCAATCTCTTGGCCGCTGGTCTTCGGAAGCTTTCAAGACTTACATCCGCTCAAACCGCTTCCATATCAAAGAAGCCCAACAAACCCTCATCAGTTAACTACTTTGCAACTCCTCTTCCACCCAACTTTACAGACCACCACTCCCGCAGGAGTTCCACTCCACATTCTACCTCGCTTCTCCGCCACAGCAACGCTTTTCAGTGCCAACCGGAGCTCAGATCTCCGTTACTCCATCCAAACTCATCCACTGCCGCAGCAGTGCCATTTACTCCGCTCCCGCAGGAGCTCCGTTACTCTGTCCAAACTCATCCACTGCCGCAGCAGTGTCAACTACTCCGCTCCCGCAGGAGCCACGTTACTCCGTTCAAACTCGCCCACTGCCGCAGCAGTATCATCTACGCCGCTCCCGCAGGAGCTCCGTTACTCCGTCCAAACTTGCCCACTGCCGCAGCAGTGTCATCTACTCCGCTCCCGCAGGAGCTCAGTTCTATGTCCAAATTGTTTGGATATTTAAAAGCAAGTTTGGTCCACTGCCGCAGCAGTGTCATCTACTCCGCTCCCGCAGGAGCTCCGTTACTCCGTCCAAACTTGCCCACTGCCGCAGCAGTGTCATCTACTCCGCTCCCGCAGGAGCTCAGCTCTATGTCCAAATTGTTTGGATATTTAAAAGCAAATTGAAAGCAAGTTCGGTCCACTGCCGCAGCAGTGTCATCTACTCCGCTCCCGCAGGAGCTCCGTTACTCCGTCCAAACTTGCCCACTGCCGCAGCAGTGTCATCTACTCCGCTCCCGCAGGAGCTCAGCTCTATGTCCAAATTGTTTGGATATTTAAAAGCAAATTGAAAGCAAGTTTGGTCCACTGCCGCAGCAGTGTCATCTACTCCGCTCCCGCAGGAGCTCAACTCTATGTCCAAATTGTTTGGATATTCAAAAGCAATTGAAAGCAAGTTTGGTCCACTGCCGCAGCAGTGTCATCTACTCCGCTCCCGCAGGAGCTCCGTTACTCCGTCCAAACTTGCCCACTGCCGCAGCAGTGTCATCTACTCCGCTCCCGCAGGAGCTCAGTCCTATGTCCAAATTGTTTGGATATTTAAAAGCAAGTTTGGTCCACTGCCGCAGCAGTGTCATCTACGCCGCTCCCGCAAGAGCTCCGTTACTCCGTCCAAACTTGCCCACTGCCACAGCAGTGTCATCTACTCCGCTCCCGCAGGAGCTCAGTTCTACGTCCAAATTGTTTGGATATTTAAAAGCAATTGAAAGCAAGTTTGGTCCACTGCCGCAGCAGTGTCATCTACTCCGCTCCCGCAGGAGCTCAGTTCTACGTCCAAATAGTTGGATTTTTAAAGTACACCATATCACCATCCCCAGTCTACCACCGCAGAGGCCCACCCATCTGACGTCATGACAATCAACTCCCATCCGATGTCACAAGGAGGCTTCCAGCGACTTACCCCTTCCTATTCCGATACCTCAAGCTGCACCCTGCAAGTTTTTGGGGGGGTCATCAACATCATGGCGGCTGTCCTGCATTTATTTTGCAGCTTTTTGGGGGGAGTACTCTGGGTTCGGGCCGAATACCGAGCCCGGAGCCCTCTCCTCGGACAGCACGCCAAATACGCATACTATTTATTCCATCTGACTTATTTGTGAGTGTGAACTCGTGAAATGATGTTTTATAAACAAAGTTCGGGAGGAGCACGATCAGATAATCAATCCAATTACTTGTCATCAAACAATCACGTCTACCCTAATCAGCATGACAAGAAGCATATATATATCCATTCTGTCAACTCACCTAACATTCCTTGACAGTTTCCAGCATCCCTCCACCACCCCGACTCCTCACCCTTGGCTCTCTTTTACAGCCAGGTATACGGGGGGAGTACTCTGGGTTCGGGCCGAATACCGAGCCCGGAGCCCTCTCCTCGGACAGCACGCCAAATACGCATACTATTTATTCCATCTGACTTATTTGTGAGTGTGAACTCGTGAAATGGAGGATCTGTCGTGGGGGAAAACCATCGCCTCTACCACAGCGAAGGCCCAACAGCGCCTCTTCTTCCTCAGGAAGCTGAGGTGGGCAAAACTGCCCCAGAGACTCATGATCAACTTTTACCACTGTGCAGTGGAGAGTGTGTTGACCTACGGGTTATTGGTGTGGTTTGCTGCCTGCACCAGCACAGAGAAGGAGGCCCTACACAGAGTGGTGAGAGCCGCAGGAAAGACATTATCATCCTCCCAGACATTCCAACTGTGTACACCTCACGCTGCATGAATCGAGTGAAGAACATCCTCCAGGATCATTTACATCCAGCACATCACCTCTTCCAACTACTGCCTTCGGGGAGAAGATATAGGTCCATCAGGGCTAAAACCAGCAGGCTGGCCCACAGTCTTTGCCCCCATGCAGTCAGGCTGCTTAATGGGTAATCTAATCTCCCCCCCCCCCCCCCCCCCATTCCTCATCGGACATCCCTCAGTGACATAATGTCTCTGTCCATACACCCTCAATACTTGTGACCTGGACTTTGCACTGCTGTAAAAACATTATAAAACAGCCTAACCAATACTAGATTTATTGATTGCACCATGCACTTTACTGGAAATAGCTCTTTATGGGGTCTTTTAGGGGTATTTATGGGGAGTTAAATTAGTTACAAGTTATGGGTAATGTAATTTAATTTATGGGGACATATATTGATAAGGCAAATGGGTGGACAACTTAAAACTATATGCCTGTCTGTTTTTGCTCTAACAACATTTCGTTGTTATCTTGTAACAATGACAAATAAATAAAACTGAACTGAACTGAAACTTCACAACTGAAACAGCAGGGATGCCCATATCTCCCAATAGAAGAGGATGCCATTCCAGATGTGCCACCATTTCCATTAGACAACGGAGAAGGTCCACTTTAAATAGATATATTTACATTGTTTACCTTTTCATCCTCTCAGACCCCCAAAAGATCCCAAAGATTATTAATTTCAGAGAAATTCCCATTTTAAATAATTGGCCATCCCGGAATCCCTGTTCACATGATCTGATATGATCGCCATTGTGTAAAGCCCGCCTCAACGTTTCTGATTGGTGCCTCGATTTGGAAAAATTGGAAATGGGCTTAAATGGGCTCTTCGCCAGACGGACTTGCAGAGCAGGTTTCAGGTTTCGTCAGGTTTTCATTCCATGTTTTATAGGCAAACTCGATCCGGCCAATACAGATCTGCACAGGTGGTTTTAAATTAACCTTGTTTATTTTAGTTCAGGACTGTATAGTCCAGGTGTTAGTAATCTGTACTTAATCTGGGTTTCAGAAAGCCTTATTTTAAATTTTGATGAACTATTCTGGATTGAGGCTTGACTCTGTCCGGGAAACCGCTCGGAAATGTAACAGTGTGTGCGTAAAACAAACGCAAAGTAAACTCCTCCTGGAGAGGAGAAGGAGGAGGCTTAGGAGAAGGACGAGGAGATGGCGAAGAGATGGGGATAGTTGGCGGTGGAGGAATGGTGACAGGAGAACGATGAAACCCCGGTGGTGATGATGGGGAGTGCCCGATGCCACAGACCCGAATTGGGACACAGATATTGGGTGCTTCTCAAACCGAAGGCTGCATCCTACTGAGACTGTGTCCTTCCTAGTCCAGTCCTTCAGGGGCTCGTAGGCTATAGAGTCCTCCTCAGCATTAAACGCTAGAATGAGACGGTATAGGAAGTGCGCATGGCTACGACATAAATGTTTCCGCCCCGCCATCACTGCACGAAAATACTATTTAAACTTAATTTTGGAAAAATACTTTGTATTACAAATCTTTATATTAACAGGCTTTCTAATAATACTGTAGGCTACACTGAATGACAACCGTATGTGATCTCCCAGTGGCTTACATTATAGGAAGTTTAGTGTTAAGTGATTAATTTACAGATAAACAAAAGATAATATCTATACTTTCATGTCTGAAAACATTATTTTTGTCTTACATTTCATAATAAACTCAGACGAGCCGAGATTTACAGCCTTATTAGGATGCAGTCTTCCGATTGAAGCACCCTTTGTCTTAGTTTTTCCCAGTTCTCTCTCTCTCTCTGCTTCCCTGCCTATCTCTCCGGTTGTTGTTGCTCTGCCGCTGTCATTCTCTGCAGTGTTCACTTTTAACTCACCTAACCTCTTTGACCAACTACGGATTGCTTTCTGGTTATTGATACTTGTTTACCATTGACCACCTTGCTTTCTTTGTTTCCCCCCTTTTGTTCTCTGGCCAGGTCTGCCCTAGACTTGCACAAGTATAGGCCCCATGGGGCAATCCTCTGGATCCACAGCCCGCAGCACCGCCTCCTCTTGAGACTCAAATACTTTTGAAAGTAACTTGATGCTTCAAATAAAGATTGTATCAAGCAGTAGGTGGCGACAAGTGACTGTTAAAAAATGCATTTGTTATTGAATAATTTCATACAGTAATGAAAGGTCTTTAAGAGGCAGTGTAGAGAAAAAAATCTCTGATAGCCGAGGCACTCCTTAATTAAAATGTCTTTATTATACAAATGACATGTCCTAAATGGACAAATTTAAAATGCCCACGCGTAGCGGCATGGGGCCTTCTTCAGGGCATAGTGAAGCAGATAAAAAAACTGATCTTATAATGACAAAGACATACAAATAGAAGCAAACACACAGGTGCTGACAATCAGTATTGAAGGTCTGCAGGTAATTGTTAGGACACGCCTCTCAGTACTAAAGCTATTGGTCACAACAGTAAACAGAAACATGGGCAACAGATAGCATGCATATATATTCATGTACATTGCTAGGGCACGTCTCTCACATGGTTCTCAACACTTAAGCTGTTGGTCACAATAATAAACAAAAAAGCAATAGATAGCATACATTCATGCATATATTACTAGGGCACACCTCTCACATGATTCTCAGCAATAAAGCTGTTGGTCACAATGTAAGCAAAAAAAACAAGCAACATGCATACACATGCATACACATTCATGCATACATATGCATACACATATACATATACAATACATATGAAAAGTGAGTAGTCACAGGAAAGAACAGTGTTACAAAATCACAGAAAAGGTCTATAATCTATCTCCTCATTTAATCCAGTCCATTGCTTTGAAACTCCATATCCAGAAGGTTTCACGTTGCAATAACAGTTTTAAAATATCACCTCCACGTATTGATTTTTTAATAATTTCAATGCCCTGAATTCTCAAAGATGAAGGGTCACTATGGTGTATTTCTTTATAGTGTTTGGCCATAGGGTAATCTTCGTTGTTGACTCTAATTGCGTATTTGTGTTCATAAAACCGCTCTTTTAGTTTTCTTTTAGTTCTGCCTACATAGAAACACCCACATGGGCATTGTAGGCGATAGACCACATATTCAGAGTTACAGTTAATGAAACCATTAGTCTTAAATTCTCTCTGCGTTCTCAGATCACAAAAAATCTTACTTTGAATGACACCCTCACAATGACTGCAAGATCCACACCTATAGGTTCCCCACAACCCTTTTTCTAGCCATGTTTTTTGTCTAGGACCTGGAAGGTAACTTCTTACAAGTTTGTCCCTTATGGATGGTGCCTTCTTGAACACAGTCATAGGCGGCTCTGGAAAAACGTCTTTCAGAATAGAATCACTTTGAATTAACCCCCAATTGGACTTAATTATTTGTTTCATTTCAGAGGCACTACTACTATATTGGGTAACAAAGACAGGTCTAGAATTGTTTTTAGCCATGTCTTTCCTCCGCTTTTTTTTCTTTAGTAGATCAGAGCGTGTTGTGGAGCGTGCTTTTATTATTGCTTTTTCTATTGTCAATGGTGAGTAGCCCCTAGCCCTGAACCTTAATGTCATATCTTGAGCCCTTGAGCTAGAAAAAGGGTTGTGGGGAACCTATAGGTGTGGATCTTGCAGTCATTGTGAGGGTGTCATTCAAAGTAAGATTTTTTGTGATCTGAGAACGCAGAGAGAATTTAAGACTAATGGTTTCATTAACTGTAACTCTGAATATGTGGTCTATCGCCTACAATGCCCATGTGGGTGTTTCTATGTAGGCAGAACTAAAAGAAAACTAAAAGAGCGGTTTTATGAACACAAATACGCAATTAGAGTCAACAACGAAGATTACCCTATGGCCAAACACTATAAAGAAATACACCATAGTGACCCTTCATCTTTGAGAATTCAGGGCATTGAAATTATTAAAAAATCAATACGTGGAGGTGATATTTTAAAACAGTTATTGCAACGTGAAACCTTCTGGATATGGAGTTTCAAAGCAATGGACTATCCAGGATTAAATGAGGAGATAGATTATAGACCTTTTCTGTGATTTTGTAACACTGTTCTTTCCTGTGACTACTCACTTTTCATATGTATTGTATATGTATATGTGTATGCATATGTATGCATGAATGTGTATGCATGTGTATGCATGTTGCTTGTTTTTTTTGCTTACATTGTGACCAACAGCTTTATTGCTGAGAATCATGTGAGAGGTGTGCCCTAGTAATATATGCATGAATGTATGCTATCTATTGCTTTTTTGTTTATTATTGTGACCAACAGCTTAAGTGTTGAGAACCATGTGAGAGACGTGCCCTAGCAATGTACATGAATATATATGCATGCTATCTGTTGCCCATGTTTCTGTTTACTGTTGTGACCAATAGCTTTAGTACTGAGAGGCGTGTCCTAACAATTACCTGCAGACCTTCAATACTGATTGTCAGCACCTGTGTGTTTGCTTCTATTTGTATGTCTTTGTCATTATAAGATCAGTTTTTTTTATCTGCTTCACTATGCCCTGAAGAAGGCCCCATGCCGCTACGCGTGGGCATTTTACATTTGTCCATTTAGGACATGTCATTTGTATAATAAAGACATTTTAATTAAGGAGTGCCTCGGCTATCAGAGATTTTTTTCTCTACACTGCCTCTTAAAGATGTTCGACCTTGGACCGAAGAGCACCCAAATCAAACTCAAAAAGGATTGAGCACGCCATTCATCTTGAATCTAAACAGTAATGAAAGGTCATTAAATAAATTACTCAAATTAAATAATAATTTGCAGCATTTATCATTTGTCAGAACCTGTTATTTTGTTTAGTTGCTATCCAGAATCATGCAGCTTCCAATAGACACTTCTGTAAAAAAATGATTAGCTTCCCCCTTTTTTCTTTCTTTCTTTCAAAGAAAGAAAAAAGGGGGAAGCTAATTATCTTTCTTTCTTTCTTTCTTTCTTCCTTTCTTTCTTTCTTTCTTTCTTTCTTTCTTTCTTTCTTTCTTTCTTTCTTTCTTTCTTTCTTTCTTTCTTTCTTTCTTTCTTTCTTTCTTTCTTTCTTTCTTTCTTTCTTTCTTTCTTTCTTTCTTTCTTTCTTTCTTTCTAATAAGGAGTGAGCTAGAGAGATTATATTAATATTGCACATGCTTAGTTAGCAAGAAGGCAGCCACATGTGACCATCCTTCTGCAAAGAAATTAATTTCAAGTTAAAAAATATTTTTTTTTGTGATCAGATTTTTTTGTCATATTGTCTAAACTGTGTGCGTGAAGCATTGTAAATTCATATAATTTTAATATTTTTTTTCTTAGCTGCTAAAAGTCATAGCTAGCATGTTAAAGCAATCGTGTCAAGCTAGCAAGTTTTGTCATGGCTGTCAGTTAGCAACTGTACCTTATCACAACATTGATGTAAAACCTTGTCATAACAACAAAATTATAGTTTTTGTATTAATAAAGAACCCCTGTTAATAGTCAGGTATCTCCCCTTTTTATTTAAGTAAACAGACTAGGCATACATTTAATCTGTTTTCACTGCCACAAGAGAGGAAATGCACAACAGGGGTGTTGCTCTGTTCTGATGTTAGCAGCAAACATAGTGAAGCATAAAGGCTGGACACTGGGTCTGACGCAAAGGATTTGCCATTTTCCACATAACCTCGCAAGAATATAAGATTATATTGCAAAATTAAACGCACACAGTTCAGTAAGCTTTCACAGAAATTTACAGAAGTATTATTAAATTTCAGTGTTTATTTTGGTTAAAACAATTATTTGGCAGTTCAAATGTATTGTAATAATTTACCAAAACCTGCTGTTATTTTCAAAAAGTCCCCCCCCCCCCCCCTTGTCTTTATACAGCCAATTTAATTTTGTCTGTGCACAAATAAAATAAATACATTTGAAAATGATGTTAAAGAATGATTTTATTACTTTTTAATGAATGTTGCCACCGTCCCCTGTTATGGGGTCAGTTGCAACATTTAGCTTTGTCTATATAAGTATATATGTTGCAGCAGTGTGGGTGGGAAGCTGACAGATGTGGATTTATTGTGTTAAAATTTTGTCTTTCCAATATAGTCTCTGAGAAACTCAAGGAAATGCAAAAAGTGTTGCAACCGTCCCCACTCTCCCCGGACATGATTGTATTCAACACCTTTTTTTGCTGGTATAAAACAATAAAAATATGTGAAAAAAAATAAAAACTTAACTGTGTAATATTTTAAATGAATGCTGCAATAATTTCTGTATTTTAGTTCATTAAAATTTACTGCTTGTTCTTTGGATCAACATGTAATTGGTCTCGGTTTGAGGCTCTAAAAAAGACTAGATCTGCATTTCAGTGGGTCTGGTATTAGTCTGGGTTTTGGAGAATCTGGGGCCAGTTAAACACAGTCACATGTTAAGTCTAAGAACTAGGCTGACCAACTTGCAGTCAAATGGTAACCAGACTTACATTTCGGATTCAAATGAGACCAACCTGTTCAAGTAACTCACTTAAAAAAAGTTATAACCAGCCTTAAAGAAAAAAATTAACTAACTTTATAGACTAGTCACTAGACTAAGCAGTTTAAGCGTTTTGACTGCGTCTGTGCCTAGTTGGTCAGGGGTTCATTCTAATCTAAAGCCAGAAAATGATCCAACACAACACATAGCCTACCTCCTAGAAAGAATGCTATGTTGTTGTGTGTTTTAATCCAAGTAGGCTACATTAAACTGTGAACAATTCAAAACATTTAGATGTTCTAAATCATTTGATCAGCATGTATGCCACACATGCAATTTGTGAACATTTATGAAGCTGGTTTGGTAAAATCTTTCACATTTTACAGAAATTAATGTACAGTACTTCACTTTTGTGAGCAGAAAACGCACCCCTGCCACATTGATGGTATGGAGCATCCGGACCCACAATTCACCGCGGCGCTCGTCTGAGAGTCACATGACCATGACATTAAAGCGGAAATGACAGTTAGCGATCCACAGTCTCACGGCAGATAAAAGGTAGGGATCAAAACATTTATTGTGTGTTCTTAATAACAGAAAACGTTTACATTAAACACGAACTTGCCCGCTTTTATAGTGGTTCTTGACAATTTCAAGTATATTGTGACTTTTCTCTGTAAATGATGTGCAGCTAGTCAAACATCGTCACTGTCTTACACATGCTATAAACTTAAGATACTAAATAATCATAAATCTGTATTAGCTCCAGAAATTATATTTGGTTGACTCTTTCTGATGTCTAATTTGGAGGCGGAAATACATTTTTATAATCATCCGACCCTGCTGTATACCGAACCTTTCAGTTTTAATAATTAGATGATTACTGTTTGTTTGTGTCTGATCATCACAATCGGTTTCTTGAACTATGAGGCTGTCAGACTCGGATATTCATATTCATGTATCATGACACCGTTTTATAAACCATATATTCCGGCTTTACTGTTGACACGCCTACATTTTTTTTCAATACATTCACAGTTTTTGTAAAATCTTCCTGTTTTAAACTGTAATATTTGTGTGTGTGTGTGTGTGTGTGTGTGTGTGTGTGTGTCTGTGTGTGTGTGTGTGTGTGTGTGTGTGAGTGAGTGAGTGAGTGTGTGAGGTGCTCAGATGATCACTGTGAGTTTTAATGCTAGATTAAGCTCTCAGTAAACGCACACGTCTATGGTTTATTATCGTCTGATTATATTTCACAGTAGATGAGTGAATATGAGATATGATGAAGGTTGTTGTGTGTGTGTGTGTGTTTCAGGGCTGTGATCTGTGATGTGATGTGATGTGATGATGGCAGCTGCCAGTGTGTCTCAGTTTGCCAACGTTCAGGCCACAGAGAAATCACAGTTGACCTTGAAAGGTAAGAAAAGCAGCTTTTTAAACCCCAGCCTGTGTGAACATCAGGACCGTGCACTGTAAACGAAGGATCTGAAACTGAACATTTTGATGGGATTTATCAGCTCATATGACGCATCAACTTGCAGCATCAGAGCTTCATGTGTTTTTGCACTATGCAGTGTTTCCTCTAGAGGGTGATGTGTGCTGAATAATTGACTTCATAACTGCTAGTCCAACTATGAGCCTTCATGTCAGGACACATGGATTCACTTCATTTTGATGGTCCCTTTAACACATTCTGTTGACTATAAGTAACGTTGCAGCGACATGTCTACTAACTCGCATTAGAGTATTCAAGACTTTTAGGGAATAAGTTAAAGGATTAGTTCACTTTAAAAAAAACTTTTGCTGATAATTTACTCACCCCATGTCATCCAAGATGTCCATGTCTTTCTTTCTTCAGTCGAAAAGAAATGAAGGTTTTTCATGAAAACATTTCTCCATATAATGGACGTCAATGGGCCCCAAACGGTTCAAGGTCCAAATGACAGTTTCTGTGCCGCTTCAAAGGGCTTTAAACGACACCAGACGATGAATAATGGTCTTATCTAGCGAAACGTTCGGTCATTTCAAAAATAAATAAAAAAGTTTAAGTTTTATAAGCACAAATGCTCGCTTTGCTCTGTTCTGTGATGCGCGTTCGTGACGTCGCGTAATACGCAATTACGTTGAAAAGGTCACGCTTGACGAGTCAGTGTTTACAAATGTGCGGAAGGAGGACCATACACACATATTAAAATGTCTTTGTGTCAGTTTATCGTTTAAAATGTCCATTTCGTGTGCGTATCCTGGGTGTTGTAATATTAAAAAGCCTAAAAGAAAATTTTCGTCAGGACAGACATTTTTTACTTTTCACAGAAGCGTGACCTTTTCAATGTAATTGCGTATTACGTGACGTCACGAACGCGCATCACAGAACAGAGCAAGGTGAGCGTTTGTGCTTATAAAACTTAAACTTTTAAATTTATTTTTGAAATGACCAACGTTTCGCTAGATAAGACCCTTATTCATCGTCTGGTATCGTTTAAAGCCCTTTGAAGCGGCACTGACACTGTCATTTGGACCTTGAACCGTTTGGGGCCCATTGACGTCCATTATATGGAGAAATGTTTTCATCAAAAACCTTAATTTCTTTTCGACTGAAGAAAGAAAGACATGGACATGGTAAATGGTAAATGGACTGCATTTATATGGCGCTTTCACAGACCCAATGGCCACCAAAGCGCTTTACATATTGCCTCACATTCACCCATTCACACACCGACGGTGGTGTCAGCCATACAAGGCGCCATCCAGCTTGTCTGGAGCAGCTGGGGTTAGGTGTCTTGCTCATGGACACCTCAACACTTGGTCAGGTGGAACCGGGGATTGAACCACCAACCTTTCGGTTTGTAGACAACCTACATGAACCACTGAGTAAATTATCAGCAAAAGTTTTTTTTAAAGTGAACTTATCCTTTAAGACATGTAGTTGCAAAGTTATTTGTAGTCAGTATAATGTCTGTTGAGGATCATCACAATAAAGCGTTAGCAGATATTAAGCAGACAGTCTACTAATACTCTTATGAGAGTTAGTTAGTTGCAAAGTTACTTATAGTCAACATAATGTTCAAAAGCGACCATCAAAATAAAGTGTTACTGGAATCATTGCCACTTAGTAATTATTGATGTATAATCCATTAACATCAATAATTGTCCATTAACCGCCTCAGTAATATGTCTTGTACGCTGAAACTTTTCATAAACGTTTTCTGATCTTGAGAAAAGTCATATAATAAAGGAAGCAGTTTGTTATGAATGTATTATTGTTATTTTATCAGAGCCGGTCTTACATGGCCACAGTTTGCTTGGTATAAATAACTTTGATAAAGTTCGCTCGTATCACTCTGTGCATTAATGTTTGAAAATAAAGAGCCACGACTATCAATCTGGTGTAGAAATGAGGAAAAAAACTGAAGAAAGGAGCAAGATAAGGGAAGTATTGAATTCTGACAAGATAGGCCTATACATTTGTTGAAATGGTGTTTGCTGCTTTGTGTCTTATCGGTTCAGTTCAGCGTTTGGGGAATGCTGTTATTTGAAGACGCTGTGCTTTTGTAACAACAGTGTCACTGTCACCTTATAATATATTGTGGCAGTGAAGCACAATGTTGTTATCGCGGGCACTTGCAGATTCAGAGAATAATTCTGACGCCTTCTGGATGGTTCAGATTTTAGTTGAATGAAATTGCACATTCACACTCTGACAGTAGGTGGTGTGTATGAACAGCAGAAAACAGTTGTTATTCAATTACCCCCCCCCCCCCCCCCCTGTACACACAGCTGTGCAGCTTTCTGTATCTGACACCCGCGTTTCACAGAGAAGAAATGAAGTCAAACAGTATGTAAAATGTTTTCAAATAGCCATTTAGATTTTTTTGTATTTGCTAACACCAAATACAAATACCTTTGTTTACACACATACATTTTTAGATATTAAATGGGACTAAAACATGCCAGTTCAGAAAATATATCTATATATTGGTTGAAAATATTTAGGGCTGCATAACGATTAATCGCAACTAATCGTTTGCAGAATAAAAGTTTTTGTTTACATCATATATATGTGTGTACTGTGTATAGTAATTATGTATATATAATATAAATACACAAACATGCATGTATAATTTTAAGAAAAAAATCTATATATTAAGTGTTTATAATTCTATATAATATAAATTCTATTTAAATATAAAAATGTATATAAACATGTAAATATTTTTTAAATATGTACATACACATGTGTGTGTATTTATAAATACATAATTATTTTACACAGTACACACAGATATATGATGTAAACAAAAACTTTTATTCTGTAAACGATTAGTTGCGATTAATTGTTATGCAGCCCTAAAAATATTCAGATTTTCTGATCTTTATTATTGTTCTTCTTTATAGTTGTGTACTTTTGCACTTTTAAAAAAAAACATTTGTTTACTTTATACTTTTTGTCAATATGTATTGTTTTATTGTATTTACATAGGTAATTCACGCTACAAAAATGGTATTATTACTCAGCAGTTTATCATTTTTCTAGTATGTTTAAAGAAAAATATTCTGAGTACACTTTACATTGAGGTGTCAGTGTAGGACCTATTTTGAAAATCTGCTTTGGGCCGCCAAAATGCCCTGGATATGTTACCTGGTCTTATTTCTGGTATGTTGTAAGTTTAATAACAGTGAATATGATATGAGATTAATAACTCTGTAATGATTAGGATCACAGTAAAATGCACAATTTCTCATTGCAATTTTGCAAACCTTCCTCTATTGAAGAATGTTTGGTGTTTTTCTGTTTTTCATTTGACAGTGCTGTCTGCTAAGCCTCAGTCTCCTAAGCTCCCCAGTCGTAACTCTCGTCTGAGTTCATTTGTGGAAGTGACCGCTGACGGTCTGACCAGTGAAACGAAGAAAACGGGCAAACGCACTGGACACCTTGAGCTGCAGTGGAATGAGGACCTCACCCTGTAAGACATCACATGACTAAGTTTATATATATATGTTACTTTTTTCATTTCTCATTTAATTTAAGTATACAATTTGGTAACAAATAATTACCTAAGACCAGACCATTGAATTGCTCTCGGTAATCAGTAAAGTGAAGAAATCTGCTTTTCTGTGTTGGTTGTGTTCTACCTTTTTGTTTGTTTTTATTTACATCTCTTAAAATCTTTTCTAAAAAGCCCTTCCAGTTTTAGGGGACCGTGTTTAGTCGTAACCACGGTCCATTTGTGAACTTATATATTTATATAACATATTTATTTTCACAGGAACGTGACTCCTCAGAGTCGTTTGGATCTGAAGTTGTGGAGTTGTCACACTTTGAGGAAGGAACTTTTGGGCAGTGCCACCATTGACTTACTGGACACTCTACGGACACATGATGGCAAGAGTAAGTTGTCATCACAATATAAAATCACGATAAATATATTTTGACATTGATTCTCCTAGTTAATGTTGAAACAACAAATACAGTTTAATGAGGTTCATTGATAAGGGAAGAAGGTGGCAGGAACCGGCGAACGTTTCACAACTTTAAATTCAAAATAAACAAACACAAAACGAAAGTTTAAGCGACAGCCGCTCACGGATGACTGGCTCACACACATAACATAACATAACATAACATAACATAACATAACATAACATAACATAATATAATATAACATAACATAACATAACAGTGGCGGCAGTGGCTCAGTGGTTCATGTAGGTTGTCTACAAACTGAAAGGTTGGTGGTTCGATCCCCGGTTCCACTGGACCAAGTGTCGAGGTGTCCATGAGCAAGACACCTAACCCCAGCTGCTCCCGACGAGCTGAGTGGCGCCTTGCACGGCTGACACCGCCGTCGGTGTATGAATGTATGAGTGAATGGGTGAATGAGAGGCAAATTGTAAAGCGCTTTGGGGGCCTTGGGTCTATGAAAGCGCTATATAAATGCAGTCCATTTACCATTTACCATAACATAAATAGTCCATGCCTGGTCCTCTCTGATCCTTCACTGGATGAGCTCCTCCTTTTATACTTCCAAAGCTCCACACAATAATTATTAATTCAATTAATAATTAATTCAACTTTTTTCACTAAGTACTATGAATGAAGGCCAGTATCACAGTTGTTTTATTTTTTTATTTCTGGGAATAAAATTAGCAATTATAGCCATTCAACAAGCCAACAGATTCTGCATTAATTGTGGTAATTATTTTAAACATTTAATCAGTACATTTTAATTCTGAAAGTATTTTTTCCCAGCCATAATAATAAAGCTACACTGTGTAGGAATTACTCCCATCTAGCGGTGAAATTGTATATGACTACAAATAGCCCCTGCCATTCCGAGGGCGTTTTAACTCCTACGGTGGGCGTATTATTTCAGATCTGCCGGCAGTCGCAAGTAATCTCCCCCTCGCATTCGTCACGCGAAAAAAAAAGTGTAAAAACGCGAAAGGCGAAGCTTGAATTTCCAGGTATGTCCCCCTTTTGCTAATGTATTTTCAAGATGGAGGCGCAACATGGCTTCCGCCATTCGATCGACTCACTCGTATGTTTTATAAATGGCAGATTCTACGCTTACGAGAATACTTAATTAGTGGGTAGAAGTAATTATACGTTAATGAGCACATATCATTTTGAAAGAACAAAGTGTTTTTTGCTAAGAATCAACTTTAAAAAATGTCACAGTGTAGGTTAAAATGCTGATCACCTCAGATCTTTTAGAACTCCTTGTAACTGACATTAGAGCAAAACAGGTCTTATTTTTACAATTTAAATATACGGCGGGAATGTTTCTGATTTAAAACAAAATATGTCAAGTCACCTTTATTCATATATCGCTTTATACAATACAGATTGTTTCAAAGCAGCTTTACAGTTATAAACAGGAAAATTATGCTTTTCGGCTGTTGTTCAGTGATCAATAATATTGTTGAATATTAAGTGCCCCCTCTTATTCTTACTTTTGCATTTCTGTTTTTTTTTTACACTACTGGCCAAGATATTTTGAATAGGTCTGTATGAATTCCTTTCAGCTCAGTGCAGTGTTTTTCCTGAACATTTTGAGGTTTGACTTTCAGCAGAGTCACTCCGCAAATTTAGTCCTGTTTTTTTTTTTTTTTTTTTTTTTTGGTCAAGTTGGTCAAGTTGTTTCTGAGTCAGCTGTGTGCTTCACATTGTTAGAGAAATTCTTGAACTTTTGTCTTTCTGAAGAAGACAGCTGCGTTTGCATCAAAAAATTATTATATGTAGATCCAAATCACAGTTCCTGTCAAACGTGCAGAAAAAAGTTTTTTTTTCCCCCGAGACACGCACAAGTGATTATTTTTTATTTTTTTACATTACAAGATGTATATTCTTCAAAGATGTTCTTTATTGTTGCACAGAAGGACTTCGTACAAGTTTAGGATGAAATGAGTGTAAATTATGACAGAATTATATATATAATATTTGCTGTTATATAAGGTTCTGACAGCAGTGATGTCAGCACGTGTTCTACAGATAACAGTGTCAGCAATAAATGATTTCTATGATTCGTTGACATGTGAAGGCTGATGTGGGATTGAATGAAATCTCAATGAACAGCTGAGCACTCCCCTTTTAAAGCAGCTTCACTTCTTCCCTGCTATTTTAAAACACAAAATATGAACCAGTGAGTGTTTTGCCAAAACAATGAGTCTGTCAAATAAAATGACATGAATGTAAGTTAAATATTTAGGTTTTTAATAAAAAACCAAAACATAAATGTATCTACCAGCACTAGAGCCCCCTCTCTCTCTCTCTCTCTCTCTCTCTCTCTCTCTCTCTCTCTCTCTCTCTCTCTCTTTTTGACTGGCAGTGGAGAATGTTCAGCTCAGTCTGGTTCTACAGACCGAGAACAAAGGCTCGGTTGTAGCAGGAGGTGAGCTCAACGTCTGTCTGGACGGCCTGGTTGTTGATCTAGGATCTCTGCCCAATGGCAATGCTGCCTCAGACAGTAAGTCCTGTTCACAGACACACACATGCACACTTCATAGAAAACACTTGTAGAACACACAGAACACATGAACAAATGCACATTCATGAGTTTGCAAAGCCTTGGCTGTGACTCCACCTAAACTAACTGCAGGAATAGAGGAGGTTGTGGTGAGAGGGGCTGGTATGGAAAGAGTCGAGTTTGACCGAGCGGATGCTCACAAGAGAGCTTTTCTCCTCGGTGTACTCACAACTGACAAACAGAGCCCAGGAGGTCAGTGGGTCTATTGACCACTCACAAACCTAATCTGTTCAGACTCACACACACTCATTTTTGATTAGGAGTAAGTTGCTTTGGAAAGCACAGAGCATTCATGTGTCAGTTAGACAGTGCACAGGTACTAAATTGATTCTGTTACTGTAAAAAGACTGATATAGTGAGTTTACATTTACATTTATGCATTTGCCAGCACCTCAAGGTACACATTTACATTTGATCAGTTCTTTCTTTCGCTAGAATCGAACCCTTGACATTGGCGTAGCTAGCGCCACGCTCTACTGCTTGAGCTTCAGGAAAGCGAGTCTAGTTACTGAATGACCATCTCTAGCTAGTAAAAAGATTCATGTGACTTCCTCTTAACTACTCTACTCTGTGAAGCATGAGGTGTGTGCTGCAATATATAGAGCACAGTCAGTCAATATATAACAATTTAATGTTTATTTGAAGCCACAAGTAGAGAAATATAGAGAATGTGCATTAAATGTATCTAGAGTTGTCTTTAAACTGTGAGATTCAATCAGAAGCGTTTTTATTTTCCTGGAGGGGTTGGTTGAGATGTCACCTTCAAAACATTCCCATTGCTAATCCCTCAACCTGCCAATAATTTTTTTTATGTCTGACTCTATATAACTACTGTAGATAAGGAGTATGTTGTCACAATGGAAGCTGCCATTCTGCCTATTATTGCTTTTTAGCCAAATTTAAATGATAAACAATTCTATAGCAAAACATTTAGTTAAACAGCAGAATATATAAGCGTTATTTTGAGCAGAAAATGTAATTAGGACTTGGAATAGTTACAGGAAATAACGCTTGTGACAACCCCAACCTGAAAAGTGCTACGGCAGCTGCTGACAAGTTCCCCGTGTGAGAACTAACCCGCTCGGCCCTCTAATGTTAACCAGTCTTACGTAGCAAGACCTTTGACTCACGACAGAAAGTCTAGACCTTTTTACATCATGTCTTTTCTAAGTGAGAAAATGCAACAGAAAAACAGTATATATCCCCAGGAGGGTGATATCACAGGTATATCCATATATATTATGAATAGTGCAACTGGCTGACTGAACATTATCTCATTTTTTACACAGCTGATCATCAAATAAGTAAATATGTCAGCATAAAATATTAATTTGAGTAAAAAAATATGTACAATATTACAGTAATATGAAAATATGCATGAAATCAAAATAGTCCCAATTTATAATGCATGTTATTGGTCTTTTTGTGATATTTATGCATTAATAATTATTGATTGCTTATGGTATAAAAGTTTTACAACACCATATTAAACCAACATGAACACAAAGAGTGCATTTCTTCTCACACATATAGAAGGGGTGTAAAAATGTATCCGATAACAAAATTCAATGCATCGATTCCAGAATTGAATAATAGATTATGATAGCAATAATGTGTTACAGGCCGTCTCAGATTACACCGGTATTCTTACGACGGATGCAGAGCGTGCAAAATTGTGGAGACTAAGGGTGTGTTCTGTTCACACTTGACAATGGTTGGTGTGGTTGCTCTGTTAGTGCAGTTCATTTGAATAAGTGTGAACGCTACCATCCGAACCCTGGTGCAACAAGTACGTTTCAAGTACGGACAGAATGCACAAGCACACCTGTTTTTTCTCATCATAGTCGTGATGTTCATCTCAGTTCGGTTCAGGCGTCCTCTCTTCTCTCATATCTCTCCAGTCAAAAGCCTGAGGACGCAGATATGCCAGTGTTGTTCTGTCACGCAATGTTCTTTCATAATATTGTTTAATAAATAACATTTGAATGAAATGTTATATCCTTAATATTTCTGTTATGTGGTATTCATTCTATAAAACAAATCTGTACTCTCAGCACTCTTCTGCCTAAAAGCTCTCTTCTGCCACGACTATATTCACAATATAGTTTTCTGTCTCACATTGCTTAATTATACCATGGTCTGACTATATTATATATATATATATATATATATATATATATATATATATATATATATATATATATATATATATATATATATATATATATATATATATAATCAAATTTTGATCGGCTGGAAGGTGTGCTTTAAAACTGTTTAATGTACAAGTAGTTCCAGGCAATTTAATCACCATTCTATATTAATACACTGCTTTCATACATGGAAACATTCAGGACTCAGGAGCACAGAAAGTTATCAACTCTTTATCAAAAGCTTTGCTGCTGAATTGCTACATTATTTCTCAGCAACGAGGGAGTAACATCACTGCTTTTGAAGAAATTAAACTCGCAGCTTCATTGTTAGAAAGAGACTCTGTCATTCACACACACCTCTCATTTTGGTCTATCTCTCTTTCTCTCTTTAATCAATTAAAATAAATTCTATAATTCATATATTACTACTTTATCTCTGTTTAAAGTGGGCAGATTACTATAGGTCTACAGACCCGTTACCTGCAATTTTTTACCCTTCCTGTCAAACATTGCCACTGCAAACATCAATAACAGCTTTAACTTGTTAATGCCGGCAAATGACTGGTGTAAGCGGAATAATCCATGGCTAGCTGTGCATAAACGATATTAATGCACTTCGCGTTTGGTGGTTCTTTGCCTACACGTCATTCATTAAAATAATTTAATGCACAGCTAGTCTTGGATTATCCCTTACTTATATCACGTCTTAGAACGTGCGATTCTGATTGGCTCACAGATGTTTAGAGGTGTTGATTGTTTTTTCAATAACTGTGCAGCTAAAGTAGTTCCAACCATTACAGTTCCATATCACTTTGCCAAATTATTTGTTAAAGAACTACCACTGCAAAAGTCACAAACACAATATTATAAACAATAGGATAATTATCTGTCAAAGTATGTTGTCTTTCTCGTGCTCTCTCTCCCACTCACTCGCACACACAGACATTCACATGCACAGAAACTTCTCTTCAGCGCCTTTATCAGTCAAATGTTTTTTGCTACTGAAAAGCAAAAGACATTTCTTCGTAGTGAGGTGGTAGTGTTGATATTTTTTAAGTAGGCATTATTATAGGCATAGTAGTGCAATATTTTTCAGTAATTTAACAGGCTTTCGTTATATTCCTTGCGTAAACACAGTGTCCTCCACTAATATCGGTAACCCTTGGTAAATATGAGCAAAACAGGCTGTGGAAAATTCTTGGCTATTTATCCTCTTGGTTTTTCATTCAAAAAGTCACAAGAATTTAACCTTTAATTAAGAATATTTGTTTTCTTTTGATTTTACTTTATCATAAAACAAGTATTTTCTCAAATATTAAATAAATATTGGCATGCGTGTATTTACTCTGGGCAACCTGACTTTCTTGTGTGCATAAGTACAAATAATCCATGCCATTATTACAATCCATCCATATCCATGTCTCAAGCCATCCTCCTCCGTATTGTGTGTGATGCCAATAAAGATTGTCCACTTCCAGACTGATTCTTATCATCTCCAATTGATTTTAACGTCTTAATTATTGATAGTGGAACTGATAGTGGAAATGGGCATTTTCAACAATTGTTCCATTTTTTTTTTATAGCCCTTTACTGATTTGTTTCATTTCTGCACATTGTTACTGTATTCTTTGGACTTTTCTATTGTGATGGAAGAGGAAATTGGCCTGCATATTTATACCCCAGTTAAAAAACAGGAAGTCATGGCTGACCACTAAAGTTTTCCTAATCACTCAAGTAACCTCAATGTACAAAATTAATGGCAATGTGACCAGTTAGATTTTTTACTCATGACGCACATTTTTTTTCGGCGTGCATGTTAACCAATGAGTGGATTTACACCGGGAGCAGTGAAGCGGGGGTCTATTTTTACTGCGCTGCTCGCAAAATAAATATGATTTCACACAAAAAGTGCCAAAATGCACAGAAAAAGCATGTCTAGTGTGTTTTAACAAGAACTGGAGTATATCAGAAAAGAACCTCGCCATCTCAACAAACTTTCAAGACTATCAAGTTTATAAATGAACAACTTCTAAAAACAAATTTAGAGTTGTCTTTGTAAATAAATGCTCGCTTATGTATCCTTAGAGCCGCTGCTGTGACGCTGTACAAATGCTTACAGTGAATACACTCACGCGTCTGCAGCTGCAGTGATGGTGTAGTTCCGCTAACGGTGTAGTTCCGCTGACGGTGTAGTTCCGCTGACGGTGTAGTTCCGCTGACGGTGTAGTTCCGCTAACGGTGTAGTTCCGCTGACGGTGTAGGTGTAGTTCCGCTGACGGTGTAGTTCCGCTGACAGTGCAGTTCCGCTGACGGTGCAGTTCCGTTGACGGTGCAGTTCCGCTGACGGTGTATTTACGCTGACAGTGTAGTTCCGCTGACGGTGTAGTTCCGCTGACGGTGTAGTTCCGCTGACGGTGTATTTACGCTGTGACGGTGTAGTTCCGCTGACGGTGTAGTTCCGCTGACGGTGTAGGTGTAGTTGCGCTGACGGTGTAGTTGCGCTGACGGTGTAGTTGCGCTGACGGTGTAGGTGTAGTTGCGCTGACGGTGTAGTTGCGCTGACGGTGTAGTTGCGCTGACGTGAAGCTCAAGCTTGTGATGTGAAATGGCCGTAAGACTTTGGAGGGGTGCAAGTAATTGTGGCACAAATGGTTTGATTTATTGTACTTTAAAAAAAAAGTTTTACCTTCTGAATTTTGTGAATAATTTGAACAAAAGACCAAGAGCATAGACAGCAAAGACACTAACACCCAACAATGAGCTGCAAAATTATATGACCAATATTGATTAACTTATCAATTATTCTGATGAAATGATGAGCAAACAATTGTCAATTCTACCTTTAGGGCAGGTTTACTAAACAGGGTGAATAAGCAAGAGCCAGCAATCCCATAAAAACTCGGATGGGAGTGTGAAGTTCTGCAGGTGATCTACTGACAGAACAGCTAAAAAAAAAATCTGCGTTGAATTATGGTGCAAATAGCAGTCAATTGACTATCATGTGGGATGATTTATTTAAAGACTCTCCTCACATCAATTTTGCGTCTGAAAGGGTACTAAGGTCAACTGCAAAAATAACTTTGTCCATGCCTTTTCAGTGCTATTTGTTCACTTACTAGTTCACATACTAGGGTTTGCGCTGGTGCAATCTGTTAGTAAGTCTGGTGCCTAATATCCTATTTATACATTTTATTCATTATGGAATTTCAGTTCCGAATTCATATATTTGTGATTTTTTTATTTTATTCTTGAACATGATATGGAAGACAAGTCAACTTTATTTATATAGCGCTTTTTACAATACAGATTGTTTCAAAGCGGCTTTTCAGTGATGGCAGGAAAATAATCCAACTAAGTTTGTTTCGGCAGTACAGCAGATCTAGAAGAAAAAAGTGTCCAGTTTAAGTAAGTTCAGCGTTGATTCATTTCGGTTGTAAAAATCATTAGTTATTAATTTGGTTAATTTATCTATACAGCAGCTCTGGAGAAAACAGTGTTGTCATCATCCAGCTCAGTTCAGTTCTCATACAGCAGCATCAGTACAGTCAGATCAATAATATTGCTGAATATTAACCCTCTGAGGTCGGCAAACGCGCTGGCGCGTTTTGCTCGTTTTTTTTTTTACATAGCAGCAAAATAGACCTAAAATACTCTGTTAGTTTTGGTCATACAGACTTAAGAAATATGAAAAAATAAGCTGTTAAATGTCTACTTTTTTATGTGTCAACTTACAATCGAAATAAAACATTGTGCTTTTGTAAATTAAAGAAAATATACAGGGAGTGCTTTATGCCTCTCCGTCTCCGTGAACTTTTTTTCTGAAGCACGTCTCTAAACTCAAACAAAACTCAGCGAATACTATTCACTCAGATATGAGCTATATATCTCTATAATCATTTAAGTGTGTAGTTTTAAATTATCTAATTCAAAACTAAAAGAAATATTCTCTGTTTATGTAATCTATATAAAAAGAGAGAGAGATCAGCCGTTCTCATTATCGTTTTGCCAGCTCATTACTCCGCTAATGTGACACGCCCATGGTGAGCGCAAGCTATTCAAACGCAGATTATCTGGAGCAACACATGCAAACCAGTCAACGCCCACAACAGCTGGACAACACACTCGCTGTGAGGAATAATAATATCGTGATAATCCTGGAAATTTTACCTCAAACGTGCTGGAGTAGCCTAACCATGGATCCTGCTGATCAGTAAGTGCTTTGTTCTAATCGCGATATGAAATGGTGTCTGTAAACCGCAAAAGACTGCTTAAATTTGAATCGCGTTTCTGTGTTTGAATGAATGAACGGCACAGATGCATGCTGTTGTTTACTACAGCTCGCGTGTGTCTGTGTGTGAATGAATATCGCTTTTAGCAAACTATCTATATTGCCTACTGAGATGAGTAAAAATCAACTGAATACGTTGAAATAAAATGTCTTTGTATAAGCAACATATTAAACTGCAAATTAACATTTATGCCCTAGGCTAATATATATGAGCCTATAAAAGACGATAGCTTATGTTACAGACGAAATATGAAAGACAACATTTCGTTTTGGATAGATTATTGCCTTGATCGCGTCTCTCTGTTCGTCTTTTAAAATTAATGCGCTGTCGATTTCTTTTATAACAGACGCGATAGCAGAATCTAAACATCTCAATTCTCCAGCTGCAGTCATCTTTGTTGAAAACCAGTTCAACCCAACCGCTCTTTGATGACGTGGTGATTACGTAACCGCAGATCATCTGTCCATCATCGATTAAAGCCCGCCCTGGCAATTTGATTGGCTCGGCCTTCTGGGAGCCGAGCATAATTTCTCCTCAACGGATCGAGTCCAGACCGAACTTCCCGACCAAAAAATTTTGTGGGCGGGGTTCGGGCTGACATCCAGGCTACAGATTAGATAGTAGCAGTTGCAGTAAAAACCAACACACGCTCCTGCAGATGCTTTTTATGTGTGTATGAAGGGCTTTATTGTTGGTCTGAAGATTAAGAATCTGTTGCTTTTGATAGCGTTTCTTTTTTTCATTGATTCCTTCTGACATTCTCTTTCAGTTACTTGTTGTACATGTACAGACACACGCACGCACGCACGCACGCACGCACGCACGCACGCACGCACGCACGCACGCACACACAGACGCACACTTTTCACTATTTTAGTGAGGACATTGCATAGACTTCCATTGATTTTATATAAAGTCCTCCTTATTTATATAGCGCTTTATTCAATACAGATTGTTTCAAAGCTGTAATAACAGGAAAATTTTGCAAACAGAGTTAATTTAGGCTCTAAAAGAAAACAGTGTCAATGTTCAGCTGAAGTCAGTTCAGTGTTGATTCAGTTGTTATAAAATCTGTTATAAAAGATAATCAATTATTAAATTAGTTCATTTAATCTATAAAGCAGTTCTTCAGAGAACAGTGATGTTATCGTCCAGCTCAGTTCAGTTCTCATCTAAATGTCAGTGCAGTCAAATCAATAATATTGTTGAATATTAACGAACTAACGCTGTGTGATTATGATTCAGGCTGCATCACAAGTCAGAAATCATATTGTGTATGAGTAGTTTTCAAATATTTTTATCCAGTTCCTATCAGGTTAATGATGTTTTCTATGGCCTAAACCTATCCATACCAGAAACATGTGCAAAATAATAGGCAAGAGTTTTGCCAGATTTATAAGCCGTTTTAACTAGTGAGGACCAGTTTAATGTCTTTACTAACCACAATATATGTGAGGACATTTGGCTCTCACAAGTATAGCCAAACCTGTATACACACACACACTTATTCTTCGGTTGTCCATCGAAATCCGATGATGACGTCCACGCCTTTAACGGTGAGAACTTTGATGGCTGAACAGTCCTATCCTGGACCCACAAGCTCTATTGCAGGTGGGGCATATGTATGTGATGGTGGTGCTGGTAACAGTGGCAGCTATAGCTGTATTTCTCCTGGCTGATTGTCCTCTCCATCTCTCGCATACGAGCCCCATCTCTACACAGCTGTCGCCAGATGGTGCGGTCAGCAGCAACATCCTCCAGATCCTCAGGTCTGATCTTACACTTCCTCAAGGCGTTCTTCATATGATCCTTATAGCGATTCTTCTGCCCCCCAGCTGTGCGTCGACCATGATGTAACTGGCCATATAGTACTTGCATGCCCCAACCACTGTAGTTTGCGCTGAGTAATCATGGCCTCAATACTGCCCTGCAGTTGGTGTTTTTAAGTAATTCAATGTTACGCCAGGTGATTCCCAGAATGCGTTGAGGGCAGCTTATGTGGAAGTGCTCTAAGGACTTGATGTGACGGCTGTAAGTTATCCACGCTTCACAGCTATAGAGGAGGGTAGTGACACAGACCGCTTGGTATACGCCGACTTTTCTGGAGGGATGAAGGTTCTTATTATAAAAGACACCGAACACATCTACACCGAAGTCTCCCAAAGGCAGCTGATGCCTGTTTAATTTGGCTCTGGATTTCATTGTCGATGTCGCTATCCTCAAAGAGAAAACTCCCCAGATATTTGAAAGATGGCACTACTGACCACTGTTCATCTCCAACAGTGAAGGCTGGTAATGTGGGTGGGACATTGGTACTCCATTGGCAGACCACTTCTTTCTTGGTGGTGTTGACAGTCAGCCCCATCCTTCTGTACGCCCTCACTGCCACAGCAAGGACAGTTTGAAGATCCTCTGGAGTATGTGCCACAAAAGCACAGTCATCTGCATACTGCAGCTCCAGGACCTGCTCCAGGACCTACAGATTTTTGTGGTTGCGTGTAGCCTCCTAATATTGAAGAGGTTGCCATCTAATCTAAAGTCCACTGCAACACCACTGCTGTTTTCAATCTCGTTGTGGAGAAGCTTGAAGACACACAGGAGGAAGATGTTAAAGAGCGCTGGCGCTAGCACTCACCACTGCCTCACCCCTGTGCGTACAAAGAAGGGCTCGGACTCTTGTCCGCCTATACTCACCCGAGCAGTCATCCCAATTGGCGGAGGATGTTTAGGTATTGGGACAGCCAAACCTTAGGAGGACATCCCATAAGAGCTCTCTTTGCACAGTATTGAATGCTTTCGAGAGATCGACAAAACATAACCATAAACATGTCCTGATGTTGCTCCCAGCACTTTTCCTGAAGCTGCCGGGCTGTGAAGATCATGTCGATCGTGCTCCTGTTCTCTCTAAACCCACACTGTGATTCTAGCAGCATTGTCTCAGTGATGTTGTTAATAAGTCTCTGAAGCAGCACCTTGGCCATGACCTTACCACCAACGGAAAGGAGTGATATGCCCCTACTATTGCTGCAGTCGGCCTTGTCACCCTTGTTCTTATAGATGACTACAATGTTTGCATCTCTCCATTGCTGTGGGATATTCTCATCAGTCCAGGCATTGGTGATGTACTGGTAGAGGGTGCACATACATATGTACCCTCTCTCCTTCAGTAGCTCAGCGGGGATGTTATTAGTGCCAGGGGACTTGTTCTTAAGGGAACGGACAGATGATAGAACCTCCTGGAAGGTTGGTGGTAGACTGAGATCGTGGATGGGAGGAAGTTCAGGCAATTCGTCCAGGATGGTGGGGACTGGATCAGAGTCTTGATTAAGCAGGCTGTCAAAATGCCCACCAGGTCAGCCCACCTCAATAGGATACCATTATGGTCCTTCAGAAGTATTTGACCATCAGACGCACACACACACACACACACACTTAATAAAATGACAGTTTGGCTTATATTATTAGTCTTTTCACAACCAAAACCACAACTGGCTTTGTGATCTGATCTGATCTGATCTCAAATCCTTGTTTTAGCCACGCACAGTTTAACGATCTGGAGTGTGTTCTTTCAGTGTGCAAGTTTCTGTTTAACCTTCAGCAGTGGATAAAGGTTGGAGTGTGTGTAGGTCTGTTAGGGTCCTCTGTTCACTCTGAAGTGGCTCTTGTTGGTTTAAAGTTTTCCCTCATTTCCCCTGGCGTTTTTTTTCTGAAACGCATGTACTACATAAACAGGTCTTTGTGTACAGGCCTGGGGAAAGCCAGAAAGTCTCTCTCACTTACACACACACATTCAGTAAACAGAAACTTGTTCTTAAACTTTCTTACAGTAACTTTTTATTTTTCTACTAAAAGCTTTAATGTCACTCCTTTTAAGTTTTACATTTTGCAACTGTAAGGCTTCATTAACACACACCTTCATGTGAAACTACTTAAAAACAGAAGGATAAAACACACTAGCATAAGCAGTGTCATAATACAGACTTTTTTTTTAATTTAATTTCAGATGCATGTCATTATTAAATGAATAGTTATTTCCAAAATTAAATTTTTGCTCTTAAGGGGTTTTCCAAACTATGATTATTTTTGTTCTGTGGGAAAAAAAAGAGTGAAATATATTGCAATGTTCACTCTGTTATTTTCCATACAGTGAATTAAAACATTGTGTAAGGAACAGAACAATTAATTAATTCATTATTTACTGATGATAATCTCTCTCAAATCTCATTCAAGTTTGTGTTTATAAATGTGACTCATCCAGATTGAGTCAAACAGACTGAATACATGCTGTATGACTTGGGAAGCAGAAATATATCAGACAGGTCATATGGATTGCTTGAATTCTTTTATGGTCTGTTTTGGGGGATCATTTTTGTAAGAAATTAAGTCATACATTTGGAACAAATTACACACATGAAGGTGAACTGTCTTAAATGTTGGAGATCTTAGAGGTTATTGACTAATGTATGTAAAAACGACTAAAAACAGATTTGAGACAATGACATATGACAGACTTCTTTAGAATGCATGGATTTTTCACAATCCATGGAATGCAGAACACAGGATATAAAGTCAAGTCAACTTTATTTACATTGGACTTTATACAATACAGATTGTTTCAAAGCACCTTTACAGTGATAACAGGAAATGAATGCAACAAAGATTGTTTTGCCTGTACAGCAGCTCTAGAAGAAAGTCATTGTTCAGTTCAAATAGGTTCAACGTTGATTCATTTCCGTTGTGAAAATCATTAGTTATGCGGAGAAAACAGTGATGTCATGGTCCAGCTCAGTTCAGTTCTCATACAATGTTGTCAAATCAGGCAGATAAAAATATTAAGAATAATATGTATCCTCAACTAAGCAAGCCAGAGGTGACAGAGTGGAGAAAAAACCCCTGGTATAAACGAGGCTCAGTCGGGGGGCCAGTTCTTCTCTGGCCAACAAACGAACAGTGTATGATTATGATTCATGCAACATTATAGGTCAGATTGTGAATCCGAATATTCAAAATATTTAATCTAGTTCCATCTGGTTGAAGATCGGATTCATCACATCGGTACGGAGACAGGTTTTTTGATACAATCTCTGCTGACACTTCAGGGCTGTGTCTACACACAGATCCTCCATCTGATCTTGATACGGCTTGGATCTGGTTGACGACGATAAACCTCGGGATAAACAGAGAGACTAATATTAGCAAAGATGCCATTCTTATTATGATGTAACGAGTACATCAGGTTTTATAGGAAGTGTTCCTGGTTCTGGCTGACTTAATTTATGCAGGCTTTGAGGTCATGAACACATGAACTAGCTTTTCCGCATTTGTCAGAGCATATGTCGTAGTTTAGATATATTTTTAAGATGGAAGAATGCGGTTTTACAGATACTAGAAATGTGGCTTCCAAATGAAAGATTGGTATCAAAGAGCACACCCAGGTTCATGACTGACGAAGAAGATTTGACAGAGCAGCCATGAAGTGTTAGACAGTATTGTAGGTTATTACGTACGGAGGTTTTTGGTCCAATGATTAGAATCTCTGTTTTTTCAGAAATAAGTAGTAGGAAATTACTAGTCATCCAATTTTTTTACATCACATGCATTACATGCATTCTGTTAATTTTGTGAATTGATAAGTTTCGTCGGGGCATGGAGAAATATAAAGCTGATTATCATCAGCGTAACAGTGAAAACAAACGCCATGCTTCCTAATGATATCTCCCAAGGGTAGCATGTACAGGGTGAAAAGCAACGGCCCTAGTACTGAGCCTTGAGGTACTCCATACTGAACTTGTGATCGATATGACACCTCTTCATTTACTGCGACAAACTAATAACGGTCATATAAGTATGATTTGAACCATGGCAATGCAATTCCACTATTGCCAAAATAATTTTCGAGTCTATCCAAAAGAATGTTGTGGTCGAAAGTTTCAAATGTAGCACTAAGATCCAGTAACACTAATAAAGAGATACAACCATGATCGAATGATAAGAGCAGATCATTTGTAACTCTAATGAGAGCTGTCTAAGTACTATGATACGGTCCAAATCTTGACTGGAAAGCCTTGCAGATAAGATTTCTTTCTAAAAAGGAAAATAGTTGAGGATACTGCCTTTTCTAGTATTTTTGACAGAAAAGGTAGATTTGAGATCAGCCTGTAATTTACTAATTCTGTAGGACCAAGTTGCAGTTTTTTAATAAGATGTTTAATAATAGCAGACTTAAAAGTTTTCGGTACGTATCCTGATGACAAAAGAGGCTTTCGCACCTGAGGAACCTTTTCCTAATTCTTGGCGGAAGTACCCGGATTTTGGCGTGTTCGCACCGATTGAACTAGGAACAGTTTTAGTTTTAGGAACTCCTTTTGGAGGAACTAATTTATAGATTGACGTCTTCACATTTAGGCTAAGGAGAAAATCCAACACAACTTTGAGGGGACCAAGCCAAACAAACATGATTATATATTTCTACTCCGCTAGCAACAGTGGACATCAACAATGTGGCATACGTTAATACTTTTTTATACACTGTCTAGTTTCTATGTATAAAAGTTCTATCTAATAACGTATTAGACAGGACTGTTAGACAGATCGTAAACTAATGAACACGGAAAATGCGAGCACTGTGTTCTGGTGTTCTAAGCGCCGTCAAAATAAAGGTCAGCTGCGCCGTCAAAATAAAAGTCACAACAACAAGCGCGGTTTACGTCACTTAAGAGTTCCTTATGGCAGTGCGAATGCAACCAGGAAAATGTTTCCAGGGGAACCAATAGGCCTTAGTTCTCAGGGAACCACACTGATGGTTAGTTCCTAAAAAGTTCCCAGAACTACCTGGTGCAAAAGCCCCTAAAGATGAATGAATTATATTAAGAACAGGGTCTATGTCTTCTGGAAGCTTCTCTTACAGTAGCTTAGTCAGTATAGGGTCTTACATGTTGTTGATTTAGATGATTTACAAGTGTAGCAAATTATTTATTTATTGCACAAGTCATACAGACATAAATGTTTAATCATTCATTCATTACGTGCATGACGTGCATGAACGAACAAATATATTACAATCAAGTATCGTTTATCAACTCTTCAAAAAGGATATTTTCAGTGGCCACAGAAAAATAACTTTCTTAGCATGTAGCTGTGATCATAACTATTAAATCGACATTGATTTATAAGCAGAGCAGAATCAACTCGCATGAATGTGCACAAATGTTTTAACTAAATGACAAACACATAACTAATCTAAAAAAACACATACACAGACACAATCAACACATACATACAAAAACTGAAACAGAACAGAGGAATGAAGTCATTTAACCTCTTGGAAGAACAATCAGTTCCTTACTTCAAAACTCCTTTGTTAACAAAGGGGCTCACAACTTTAGCTAAACAGCGATTTAGTATATCTCAATGGGGAAACCCAAACATCACGGAGTCTGCCTGGGTGAGGGGTTGCGAAGATTAAGTGGAACAATGGTGTGTTTGATTGGTCTAGTTGTTGTTGTCCGTCCTGTAGACAACGGCAAGCGATGATGAAGATGCAGGAAGATCAGACACACACCTGGCACACAGGGCTGGAGGTTGTGGTGGTTTCACTGGCCTTTGGTGTAGCCAGTAGCAAGGTTTAGGTCTCTGAGCTTGCTGTTAAGCAGCAGGTGTTTTGAGAGAGTCATGGTCATCCTGATGTCAGTTGGTGTGGGCAGGTGGTTGTTTGTGGTTGCAGGTAATGGGAGTTGTGTAGTGTGAGGAGAGTTTCAGACAGACCTAGTGCTGATGGCTGAAGGGTAGCAAGTGTTCCTTTGCTCTTGCGGCGTCGCTGACTTGAGCTGGTCTGAGTGGTGTTACGGTCAGAAGCGTGTGCTTTCCAGTACTCCTCAGATGAGTACTGTTAAAGGAGCTCTCTTACTAGTGTTAGAAGCTCCTGTAGGTCCGATGCAGGTGTGTCCAGTCGTCCTTGTGCAGCCTCTGAATGGCCACTTTATGAAAGGGCATAGAGGAGAATGTTATTGCTGCCTACAGTTGGAGATTGTGTGGTGTCTGCAGGATCAGGATGCTCCCATCCATGGCTCCTCCCAGTGGTAGGTCTGGTACCTGGGTCTGTTGCCATGGTGACCTTTCTGTCCTCGGCTGGCTTGGAGTCTTTTGGAGAAGCGTTTTGCATTTTATCAATGCTGTGTGCCTTCTGGTGCCAGTTCTGGAGTTTTGATTTTCACAGTTGCTGGTGTGTTACTAACCCTTTTTTAGAATGGCCTTGTGTTTGTTAAAGGCCAAGTTCTGTGTCAGGTCAAGCAGTTGTTGAATAGGCATTGTGTGGGGGCAGGCCGTAATGCCTAAATGATGACTTACAATCTGATGGAGGTTTCGGACGAAAAGACTCTTTATGCTGATGTCCTCCTCCATCCCAGGTTCGCTGTGAGCTCGGAAGAAAGCTTGTCTGTGGTAGTAAACAGAGTTTCATGTCTGCCCTGTTTGGTGTCTAAGGCAGATCAGCCTGCTTTCAGACTCTGGGTCTGAGAATTCCTCTATGATGGCTTGTTTCAGCTGCTGGTAGTCGGATTGGATGTTTACTGGCTGGCGTGCCAGAATGCGTCACAACTCTGGGCTGAATATCATTCAGAGCAGATAGTCTATCTTGGTGGTTCTCACTCGTCAAAGACTGCAGGTGAAAGTCAATGTCTCGTAAGTTGTCACGGATGTCGTGGTCTCCTGCAAGCTCTGGTGTGAATGCAGGGATGTGTCTGCCCATTCGCATGATGTCTTTGAGTGTCACTTCATGTGCCGTTTCAGGGTTTGTCTGAATTAATCCTGTTTATCCTTCTGCGGCTGCCGAGGCTTTCAGGAAACTGGCTGGTGAAGTGTTAAATGGAGGACTTTGGATCCTCCTCCCTTTGTGTCTGTGTACAGGGCTGGGGGAGTTTGCGCTGCTGATGTGAAATTCAGCAGGGTACCTCTTTCTTGTGTCTGCACACAGATTGCCTTTAAGGGCCTTAGCTTTGGCGTCTCTCTCTTTAAGTTCCACATTGGCTGTTTGTTGCGTCTTTGTGTGAAACAGTTCTCTTTCAAGGTCTTGTTTGGTGGCGTTATCCATCTGCTCTCGGTGCCCAACAGCTGTCAGAGCCTCCTGAACACCAGTGATCTTCTCCGGTTGCTCCATTCTGTCAGCGTCCTTGCGCATGTCCAGTGCCTTCTCTCGCTGATTGATGATGCTGGTCAGCTCTTTGTGGCTCATGCTGGGTGTCGGGTGTCCACTTGTGTTGCAGTCTCGCTGTTTCTTTCTCTGCCGTTGCAGGTCGTTAGCTGCTTCAGGCTTAAGGATGTCCATCACACTGCTCTGCCGGGTCTCCAGGGGGTCCTGGTGGGGGGCAGGGCTGGATGTCTGAGGCATACTGGCATACTTGTGGGAACACAGGAAAGAGATGGCAAAGGCAAATGCAAGTTTGTACAGAGGTGGTAAGCTAGCTGTGTGGGGGAACGGCTATGTGGGCTGTGTTAGTAAGGCAGGGTGCTAAGATTTTGTGTTGGCCAACACAAATAAAGATTTTGAGTATCTTTGTTGATGGGGCTGTAAGCAGTCAGCTAATGACTGGGGCTTTATGTGTAGTCAAACTATAACTCAAAACTGATGGTTCTTCTCGAGTTTAGACAATTCTTTCTCTCCTATAACAATGAATGAATGGAATTTTCTTCAGGAACACTACAATGGACTGTCTGATGCTATACTGTACTAGAGTGTGGCATGATTATAATTTTCTCTATAATATTATCAATCTTGCAAGTAAGAAATTCATTACTGCTGTGCTGTTTGGAAATGTCTGAAGTTGAAGCTTCAACTTCAACAGATCTAGGGTCGTATTTGTTTTCTTCTAAGAGGGACTTACAGTTTGTAAGTCCTTTCTGTATGCAATAGTGCTGTCTTTCCACAAAATGCGAAAAACCTAAAAAAAAAAAAAACTGTTTGTTTTCAATGCCATCAACATCAATTCCATGTGACAATATTAGATCTAAAGTATGATTACGACAATGACTGGGGCCTGACAAGGGTCCTAATTCCAATATAGTTGAGATTGTCTATAAATGCCAATCCCAATGCATCTTTTTCATTATCTACATGGATATTAAAATCACCAACAATTAGGACTTCATCTGCAGCCAGTACTAACTCTGATAGAAAAACAGCAAATTCTTTAATAAAGTCTGCATGGCGCCCTTGTGGCCTGTATACAGTAGCCAGCACAAATATCAAACAGGATTTATCACTTACACTAGATAGCGTTATATAAAGCACCATTACTTCAAAATAATTTTGTTTGAAACCAGACTTCTGAGGAATACTGAAGATATTGCTATAAATTACAGCAACACCTCCCCCTTTGCCTTTCAGGCAAGGCTCTAGGGGTGTAACGGTACATGTATTCGTACCGGACCATTTCGGTACAGGACTTTCGGTACGGTTCACATGTGCACCGAATGCAATCTTTCACGTAAATTAGGCTAGTTTTGTGTGCGGAACATGCGTCAATTCCGAGTTTCCACACGAACATATTAAGTGTCGGAAGTCTCCGCGTTGCACTGATTAAATCTGATTAATCGCTTTTGTGATTCAAATACATGTAAAATATTACCATAACATCTGTCTTCCTGTGTGCGGAAATTTGTTTATGTTGCTGTGACAACGAAACGCGTGCATGCGCGCCTGTGTTAAGAGCGCTTGTTGCTCCATGCGCGCTGATGTGCTCATCTGTTGGCATTTCCAAATGCCTTTCAGTTGCTTAATAAAAGCGGGCTTTCCACACAAACAAACGTACATGTCATTAGTGTGAGAAAAAAAATGGGATTTTAACTCTCGGGTCGGGCTCGGACATAAATATCTTTATGCCTGTCGGGCTTGGGTCGGGTTCGGTTACTGCTGTCTAAAATCTACTGCCTAAAATTCGGCCCGATCACCACATACACAGCTTTAGCCCAGCCTCTCGCTAGTGAGCGTCATGGCCAGTATTGGTTTGAGAGTATTTTATTTAGCGGAGAACTTTGCAGCAGTATTTTATTTCTTATTCTTTTTTTATTTTATATATTTTTTATTAATTATATTTTATTAAAAAGTGTGTTTAAAAAAGTGTAAACAAATTGTTAAAAAAAGTTTATAGTAAACAACCAGCAGTTAAATTTTTTGCATTTCTTTCCCTTACTGTACCGAAAATGAACCGAACCGTGACTTTAAAACCGAGGTACGTACCGAACCGTGATTTTTGCGTACCGTTACACCCCTACAAGGCTCATGTCTATAACCGTGATCTTGGGGGGTGGACTCATTTAAAGTAACGTAATTGTCTGGTTTTAGCTAGGTTATGATCTGTAATTTATATCATTTACAATAAGTGCATTTGAAGAAAGGGATTGAATATTCAGAAACCCAAGCTTTATAATTTGTTCATCTGTAGTCTATCTTTTTTTTATTTGTTGAACATTAATTCAATTGTTTCTCTTAAATGGGTATGGGAGTTTTTTGTATATACTATTTCAGCGAGCAGACACAGTCTCTATGTCTGACTCTTTATCTGACTTCTGTGACGTGAGACCGCTAGCAGACAGTCAGTTTAGCCAGTCTCTCTGCTTCCTGACCTGCGCCCCAGTTAGTCAAAGTTTAACTCCAAGACTATGTGTCATATTAGTAGAGAGAAGAGCGGCACCACCCCAGGAGGGATAAATACCATCTCTTTTCAACAGGTCAGGTTTGCCCCAAAAACTTTTCCAATTTTCTATTACCTTATATTATTCTACACCTTAGACCGCCAGCCATTGAATGACGACAGTCTGCTAAAAATCTCATCACTCAGGGAGGGGGCTTGCGTTAAAATTAAAATTAATGTTTAAAACTTTAATGTTAATTTTAGTGATTTCCCACTGGTGAAGTTGAACATCATTAGTGCAGACGTGAATACTAATATTAGAGTATTTACAATTTGCATTAGCCAGCATGTTCAAATGTGCTTTAAAGGGCACCTATTATGCAAAATTCACTTTTACATGGTGTTTGAACATAAATGTGTGCTGCCATTGTGTGTACCACGTTTTCAGATTCGGGGCAATGTGACATACTTTTGCACAAGCCCCTCCCACAACTGTTGACTGACACTGCCGTTTTAGCATAGACCCGCCCTGAGTGAGCGATTGAAGTGTTTTGTTATAAGATGTAAGAATGAACATTGCAGTCTTCAATTACCATCGTTGTTATTTGAGGTTGCATCTGTACCAACTGTTCGTGATCCTGCTTACAGTCTCCGGATCGATAGACCTAACGTTACTTATCATGGCAGTAATGGAACGGAGAGAGCGCACTTTATTACAGTTCATCTGAGTCGTTTTACGGATATAAAGTTTACCAGTTTATTAAGCACTCCCTGAAAAACTGTATATATTTGTTTACTGTTAGTTGAAACGAGTGTTTCTCTTTAATTCACGGTGTATGTTGACAATGAAAGCGAGAGAGAGAGTTTATGGATAAGATTTTAATGCACACTTCTTATACTGCGTTTATTCAGCTCTAACAGTGATTTTCTGAAATAAAACTGACACTTCATCTTTTGTGTGATGTACAATAAACTTCATAAAACTCATCAGTAATTTTTTGGCCCTCATTCGGACGTGGTCCTCTACAACAGGCTTGTACTAATAGTGGATATTGCCTAAGCAAGATGAATAATAAGTTACAACCGTAATTGAACTAAACTATAACTTTTCTATCTCTGTGGGCATTATTGTCCGACTCCGGGTCGAAATGAACTGATACTGAGAGTTTCTGTTTTGATATTATCATTCCATGAGGCTCCGCCCTCTCATTTGCATTTAATGAATGAATGAGGCATTTATATAGCGCTTTCATATGTATACTGTACAACCAAAGCGCTTTACAATCATATCAGGGGATCTCTCCTCAACCACCACCAGTGTGCAGCATCCACTTGGATCCACTTGGATTTAAAGGGATACACTCTAAAACGGTGCATTTTTAAACGTGACAAAAAAGTGACAATTTAAACATGCTGTAAAAAATTATCTCTTGGGTATTTTGAGCTAAACCTTTACATACACTCTGGGGACATCAGAGACTTATTTTACATCTTGTGAAAAGGGGCATAAAGGTGCCCTTTAATGTCTGGAGCTCTGCCTCCCGGCAAACATGTGATTGTGGTGGTTGGTGTCTCTATTTTTACGTTCCGTGTAATAAAATCGCCAATAACTCCGGCACTTTCAACAGGATTCTCAGTGGTTGCGTCACTGAGTTGAGAGAGCCTGTTTGACATTCTAATCGGAACAGAACAGCTGTGTTTTGTACCGCGACTATGCCGTTGCTAAACTAGTCACATCCAAAGCAGTATCTAAAGCCCTTGCATTCTTACTAGATTTGGCAAAGGCTGTGATTATTTTAATGCGCAGCTTGTCAGTGCAGCACGGCTCTGTGATCAGTAGTAAATGCTGCTCCGTTTGAAAGCCAGAGGGCGGTCTCGCGCAGACACCCCAAATATGCCTCGCAGAAGTAGATACCGCATTTCCTTCCAGGAAATCCCTACTGGCATCATACTATCGCTTTAGCTGAATAAACAGAAGATTGCAACGCTTTGATTTAATAAATGTTGTCCTTTGTTGGACGAGGTTCATAAATGCTTCTCATGTTTGGAAAGATCTTTGACGTGTGTTGCTTTTTCAAAAGCACGATATAAACAGCATTTACTACTGATGACAGAGGCGTACGTCATTAACAAGCATAAAAAATAATCGCAATAAGCCAAATTGGTTTAAGCGCGATTTCATGTTAATTGTGATTAATCGTGCAACCCTAATTCTTCCCATCCTCGATTAAAGTTTGGATGTGTGTCTGTAGTTCTGAAATCTTCTCTGTCAGCCTGTCTATTTCACTGCAGTTATGACATGTGAAACCCTCGTCACTGACAGAGAAGGCTATGCTAAACATGTGACATGAAGTGCAAGTGACAATAACAGGAGAAGAGGACATGACTCACCGTGCTTGTCGACTGATCTAACTCAACACAGCTGTTTGATGGACTAAAATGTGCAAACGCGCGAGAGAGAGAAAAAGACTAAGCACGGATGGCAGGTAACAGGCTAGCGAAATATTAACGTGTTGTGCTAGCGATTTAGATTAAAGCTAGCGATGTCAGATTAATCTGACAGACAATATTAGATAATATCAGATTTATTGTTATTTTTAAGTTATATTAGGCAATATAAACAGCAAGGAAAGATAGAAAATAGTGATTAAAAACAAAGCGACAAACACAATCCACTGTGGCAGACAGGAACCGCTGTGCAACAGTGAAAACGGGCTGTCTCAAACAAAATATGTCTCTAGTATAGTGTATAACTCTCTCAATATTTTCTATTGTACAGTACTTATCACTCAACATGCAGCACATTTTTAAGCAGATCACTAATATTAGTGGAAGTGCTATACTATGACTTGCACTTTTCAAGTTGTGCTTTTGTGTCTTTTTTACCCTTTTTAAACATTAATTTCCTAAGTAATGGAAAGTAAGTGGTTTTAAACGCATAGAATGTATGTTTTTAGTGATTTTTACCCTTGTAACACATGGCCTCTCATGGATTATTATTTTAATGAGATAAACACTAAGTAGGAATGACAAACCTCTCCGCATGATGTATGATCAGTTGTCCTAATGCACTGGTTTATGATGGTTTTGTGTGTTTTTCTTCTGTGCAGAGGTAGTTCACTCGAGCAGGTCTAATCTGCACAGAGCTCATAGTGAGGAGACCCCCAGTTCCAGCAGCCCCCGTGGACGGTCAGCACTTCTCTTTTTTTATTTGACCATTGTTTATGTCTGCCTATTTTTTTTGTGTGTTTTATACTTTTGTTTCATGTCTTCTGCTGTTTCTCTTTCTCATGTACTAGTCAACACATGCTTGCGTTTTATGCATAACATCCTAAATGGTCTGAAGAATTACAAGTTTGTTATGGGTTAGTGGTATGACCACATTTTATCATGGCAATGATCTGTATATAACAATATAGTTTTGCTGGAAATTATTCTGTTTACATATTACATAACTATAATTATATGTACATATTTAAGTGATCTAGTGAATTAAACTTCTTTCTTTATTATTTGGAATTTGAGAAATGAAATAAAAAAATAAGATTATTATTATCAAATAATAATAAATATATTAATATTATTATCAAAAGACTCAAAATGGTTTAACATATAATATAGTTTGGTAACCCTTTTCATTAGTTAACATTAGCTTACTGCATTGGTTAACATGGACTAATAATGAACTTCACTTCTACAGCATTTATCAATCTTTGTTCATGTTAATTTCAACATTTGCTTATACATTATTAATATCAAAAGTATTTTTTTAACATCAGTTGATGCACTGTGAACCAACATGAACAAACAATGAACAGCTGTATTTTTAATAACATTGACAAAGATTAACAGATACAGTAACAAATGTATTTTTTCATGGTTAGTTCATGTTAGTTAATACATTAACTAATTTTATAACTCAAATTATGAAAATGTTAGTTCTATCAAACCAGTATGTTTTGTATGTATGTTCCAAACAAGCATGACTGGCATACGGTTGCCCAGTAGTGCACAACACAACGCAATTTACACAACACAACAGAAACAAGCTACAACAATCCGGCGCTTCGTCTTTTTTAATTTAATCGCTGTTAGAATTAAATGAGCTGAGGGATTTAATGCATGGTCTAATAATCTAACAAAATCCAAATTTTGATATCCAATATATTTTTATGAACCCTTGAAACTGCGCATTCAGCCCATTTCACGGTGCCGTTTCTTAACCACATGTGTGTTAAAGTTAACATGCAGAATTTATACTAGTGGCAATAGACTAATGCATTTTTTTACAGTTTTTACCTACCAATGGTTTGTATGGACCCTTGAACTTTGCACATATTACTGTTTAATTAATTTCACATACCGGTAGCTGTTTCTCGCGGCCACGTGAATTATGCTTTAAAGCTAAAATTTGGGCTTCGTACTAGAGGTAATGGTCTAACAATATTTCTAATTTTAAACCGCTTTTACTTTACCACGCTTTTTAAATGACACTTTAAATTCCCATAGCTTTATATAAATGACTTGGCTAATGAATTTCTTTAGACCATTATCTCTGGTATAAAGTCCTTAGCTTTAACGCTTTTCTATAAGTGGCCAAGAAAGGGAGCATTTCCGCTGTGTTGTGGCTTAAACTTATTTCCGGTGTGTTGTGGCTTATTTCTGTTGTGTTGTGGCTTATTTCTGGTGTGTTGTGGCTTATTTCTGTTGTGTTGTGGCTTATTTCTGTTGTGTTGTGGCTTATTTCCGGTGTGTTGTGGCTTATTTCTGTTGTGTTGTGGCTTATTTCTGTTGTGTTGTGGCTTATTTCTGTTGTGTTGTGGCGATTTTGTTGTGTTGTGGCTTGTTTCCGTTGTGTTGTGGCTTGTTTCCACTGTGTTTAAATTTCCTTGCATTTTGCACTACTGGGTCACCGTACTGGCAAGCAAATGTGTTGCTTGGACATTTTAGTGATAAACATTATCTAGTTAGTTTTGGCCCGATTTACTAAGATCCTAAATAAAGAAATTTCCATGGATAGTCTAAAATAATTTCATGCACTTTTTGTGGGCAGCTGATTTACTAAAAATACTTGCCCCACGTACAAAAAGGTTGTACACACCTATAATTAAAATGATTCACTTTGTGTGTGGGATTACAGAAGCATAAGAAGAAATACACAGCACCAGCATAACCAGCATACGTGCATACAATCAATCCACCGTGTGTCTTATATGCATCTCTCATATATTTTCAGAAGTTTATGTCGTTCATCTGGGGGTTCTTGTGGAGAGTCTCCAGCTGACATGAGAGAAGATGTTCTCACCAATGGTGAACTGAATGGAGAACCTGCAGAAACCACATGCCGTCGCAACTCAAAGACGACTATCAACAGCCTGAGCAATGCTGGTTAGATACACACACACATGTTCAAATTTACAAACATACAAACTCACTCAGGCTTTTGTGAAAAATGATCATAGCACACTATGATACAATGTGATGTGATCTCAATCTAATACTACAATCAATGTGTTAATTCACAAAAGGTGCTTTTATTTTGACAAAGTATTATTGAATACAAAAGTATTATTGATGTGTCAGTAGCTTTAGGAATACCTGCCTACTAAAAGCTGGATATGTTTACAAACCGTGAAATAAATATATAGCAAAATCTCTTTCAATTGACAGTTCGTCATCGTCACCATGTTAAATATTAGGCCCTAGTAAACACTGTTTGAGGGCTCTGTTTGGTAAGATGTTAATTCTGACTTTTTTGTTGGTTTTTTTGCTTGGTCCTAAGGTAAAGGAGATACACCCACTAATGGGATCGAGGGCGGTCACCTGTCACGTCCAGCTCTATCTTTACCATCACTGAGCTCAGACCCCCCTGCTGGGACGGACAGTCCTGCCCCGCCGCCAGCCACAGACGCCCCGCCCACCACTGACCAGACCAGTATAACCACAGAGACACAAGCCACTGATGCACTGCCCACTGGGTTCGTCAGAGAGATGGGGTTGATTTTAAACATGAACACATGCCATATCAGTTTTCTCAATGGTTTTCATCTCTTGCAGTTGGGAACAGCGAATTCTTCCTCATGGACGAGTCTATTATGTGGATCATAACACAAAGACCACCACATGGGAGAGACCCCTCCCACCAGGGTGTGTAACTGTCTTTTTCACGTGCTTTTACATGGTAATGTTTATGGAAAGAGTTTGTAGATTTCAATCTCTAACAATTTGCACATTAACATCTAAAAGGACTTTGCCACCCTAAAAGGTGATGTAATCTAAGATTAGGGGTGTGCGATATTGTATTGTCTATGATGACAGTGTTTCTCAACTGGTGGGTCGCAGAGTGTGTAGTCAATGAAACAACCACAACGAACGTAATTCTAAACGTTTTTCCGCATGATTTTGAAATGCGTGCCTGAATATACCCACGCATGCCCACTGTGCCTGGCAAGAGGTTCCTTAGAGCACATCTTGAGCTGATGCCCAAAACCTTTGAGAGAGGGGAGGTACAGGGGGCACAGAGCAAACATCAGCTCCCAATAATGAGGCCCTGGGCCTCAACTAGCCTCAGCTCGGGATTGGCAGCTGAAGGTTTACCTTGGGAAGCAGCTGACGTTTCCGGATAACGTTGCAAGGACAACATTCAGGCCAGACTTTTTCTTAACATCTGACTGTTCCAAGCAAGTGGTCATGTTGGAACTTACTGTCGCTTGGAAAGACCGGAGAGAGGCTGCAGGAGCTGTGCAGGACAGTCTGTACACCGGACGCTCGGTCTCCTTGGTATTAGAGGGTTTTAGGAAAGAAGAGCCACGAGAACATCATAGAAGCTGCAGAAAAAGCTTCAAGGTGGCTGTGGATCAAGAGTCCATGGCGAGGGTGTCTGATGATCTCATTTCTCAAACACCCTATGACTCTGTGTTTATCACTGATGATGTGTCCAAGTTGCAGCATCGGGTGTTCCAGAAACCAAACTTGCCCTAGGTTTGACATACGTCATTTGTATTGCCGCTCTTCTTAGCTTTTAGTCTTTTTAGCTTTTTAGTCTTAGTCCTACGGATGAGACGTTAAACCCCGGCATCCTGGCCAAATTTGCCCATTGGCCTCTGTCCATCTAATCATACCCATATACTGACTTCATCACATATATATGGCTTCATCCCTCTTTGCGCTCTGGCGCAATATGGCTGCCGTCGCATCATCATCCAGGTGGTGCTGCACATTGGTGGTGGTTGAGGAGTTTCCCCACCTTCCATATGTAAAGCACTTTGAGTACCCAGAAAAGCCCCATATAAATGTAACAAATGAATTAGCTTGAAAAAGAATGTCTGCCTTTGACTTCAGTGTGGTGAGTCTGGATTGAGGAACAGTATCGCAACCAAATTTTTCTGGTAAATGTGGGTTAGTCCTGCTCGTCAGATTGAGGAAGTTTAGCCTATTCCTCCTTACAGCACTGTTTCAGCTCTGTAATGTGGGTCAGATTCATTGCATACACAGCTCTCTTTAATCCCATTGAATTATGGTCAAATTCTTTTTGTTGTTTCTGCACATTTACATTTCTTCTGCTTTAATCAATCAGCGTGTTTAGGGTTCAGTCAGACTGACACCTTGAAATGCTCCTGTTGATTTTTCTGTTATAGCACAGAATCTATCAATGATGGGAAGTTGCCCTAGTCCAGAGGCAGCGAAACAGCCCAACACTACTATACCACAACTGTGCTTCAGAAGATCTGATGTAGAGTTTTGTGCACAAATCTGTGCAGAAATGCAGAGGGTTTGCAAAAGTTCTAGCATAACTGTACTGTACTGTAACGTGTCAAGTCATCTTCATTTATATAGCGCTTTTAACAATGTAGATTGTTTCAAAGCTGCTTTACAGAGATAAACGTATAATTTAAGGTAACAGATTGTTTTGGCTTTATAGCGGTTCTTGAATAATGTTATTTTCCAGCTAAAGTTAGTTTTGATTGATTCACTTCCGTCGAAAGGATAATTTGTTATTAAATTAGGGGCCGCTAAGACGGCACCGTTCTCTCTACACAGACTTTAAACGCGAACCTGTGAGAAACACTGATGGCGCTCACGTGCGCATCAAGAATTAATTCTATAGTTATGTGTGTTTGAATATATGTGCGCATGTTCGTAATTCCCTACAAACCAAGCCTAAACAAACTACTTGTCCTGCCTAAATTTGATACAGAATTGTATTTTATTTTATCAGTACGAGGTAGATACGCGAGTGGTAAAGGGATCCTCCATAGGGAGAGGCTAGTTGGCACTTCAGCACTGCTTTGTCATCGGGTCCAGGCGAAGGTCCTTCGTCAGATCTGGATACGGCCTGGATCCGGCAGGCTGCGGGAAAACCTTGGGATAAACAAAGACACTAAAATTAGTGTAGATGCCATTCTTCTTATGATGTAACGAGTAATTTAGTAGTAGGAAAATTACTAGTCATCAAATTTTTTATATCAGATATGCATTCCGTTAATTTTGTGAATTTGTAAGTTTCGTTAGGTTTTAAAGAAATATACAGCTGAGTATCGTCAGCATAACATTGAAAGCTAATTCCATGTTTCCTAATGATATCTCCTAATGGTAGCATGTACAGAGTGAACAGCAGCGGTCCTAGTACTGAGCCTTGTGGCACGCCATACTGAACTTGTGATTGATAAGACATCTCTTCATTTACTGCTACAAACTGATAACGGTCAGTGAACGTACTGTTCACACAGGAGTACAGTGGAAGGGAGGCTTTTGAAACACATTTTTAAAAGTTGATGCTGAAAAAAGATGTGTGGCAAAGGTCAATGGTGTTGTCTGGTACATGTTTGCATTGGAAAAAATGCAAGATGTGTCCTTAAGTACAAGACAAGTAACAAAGCTATAACAGTGGTGTCAGTGGTCACAACATTGTGTGAAAAAGAAAACAGAAAACATAAGTTTGGCTTCAGCTTGAACTCTGTTTGCTTACATTTATTTACAATTCACTTTTTTGCATGGGCACTTATACACCATGGAGCTGATGTTAATCTATGATCTGTGTCTGTGTTGTAGTTGGGAGAAGCGTGTGGACCAGCGTGGAAGGTTTTACTATGTGGATCACAACACCAGAACCACAACATGGCAGCGGCCCACAGCAGAGTCCGTGCGCAACTATGAGCAGTGGCAGTCTCAGCGCAGCCAGCTCCAGGGAGCCATGCAGCAGTTTAACCAGAGATACCTCTATCAGGTAAACAACATATTCCATTGACCTCATGAGCAAATGTTTTTTTTATTGACAACCCATTGCCTACTGTGTGCACAATCTATACAGTAGTGGGTAGTTTTACCTTATAAACTAACCTAGCCAGGGGTCCAGACTGCGACAAAATGGTCGGCATTTTTTGAGTTGAAATTTTACGTTGTCGCATTTGTGCGAGTTCATGGTCACGCGACTCAATCGGTGTCTGCCTACCTGCACTTGCATTAGGGACTTATCTAATCTGTCACGTATTATCGACTTGGCCAAATCGGCTACTCTCCCGTAGTAGTCGGTTACAGTAGAACGTCAAGAAGTTTCACACAGCAAGCTCGCGAGCAGCGTGTATTTTTTTCGTCATGTATGTTAACCAATGGTTGCATTCACACCGGAAGCAGGAGCGTCACGTTCAAATTAAGTGAAAGCACACTTTTGATGGACAAAATAAATGATTTCCCACAAAAAGTGCTCAAAATTCACGTTTGAATTGTGTGAATTGAAGTGCGTTTAAAAAAAGAACTGGAGTATGTCAGAAAAGAAAATGAAGAATCAAAATATTTATAGAAGATTTACCCAAAGATTTGTTTTTAATTAGTCAGTATGTAATTATGTAATACACAGACATGTAGCCTATATAAGCTCTAGTACTACCCAAATCAAACCCGAGTGTGCTTTTCTTTCTTCATCCGCAGAGTTCGCTGTCTTGTAAACGTATAGAAGTGTGACTGAAACGACATGATCTGAGCTGTTTTCTTGGTTGAGTTTGTTGTTCACCATTTACATGTGAATGTTACACCTCTTACACAAACTTTCAAGACTATCAAGTTTATAAAACCTAATAAAGTTGTCTTTGTAAAAAAATGCTCACTTATACAGTATATGTAGCTTTGGAGACGCTCCTGTGACGCTGTACAAGCGCTTCCGGTGTGAATATGTGCGCCTGCAGCTTCAGTGACGATGAAACGCAACAGAACGCAGTTGTATCAGCAGCAGCTGTTCCTTAAAGTCCCTAGTATCAGTCACGCACACGCCGTTCATGCCGCACTGATGATGAAACGCGCAAATTAGGAGGTTTTTTTTATATAGAGATTTTTTTTATGGTTTACATTTTCATTTGATAGTTAAAAGATTCAAACATTTTGCCAACATGAGGTCTCGTGTCATTTTTTTACATCAGTGCAAAACTAGGGTATGCAGATTAAGACTACTATTCATCGGCATGCACTGATTAATTCCATATTGTAGCAAAAAATAAAAAGGTGCGACCAAATCATGTGCAGTGCACAACCAGTGCAACCAGTGGAGAAGTTAGTCTGGAGCCCTGCTAGCTATCTTATATGGTGCAGTACTGGCAGTGAGTGCCTACAGTGGACTTTAGAAAGGATTTAAAGAACTAAAAACATGGATGATGATGATGAAACTAATCAAATTATTATTTCAGTCATAAAGGTTTTTAAAGTTCTGTAAATAATGTCGTTTAAATCCTTGCTCCTAAAACATTTTTCAAGTTAGCATGTCATTACATTAGCCACTTAAACTCTGCAAATAACCATATAATTGCTGAATGGATTTTAAAATGGCTGAATGAAATTGGCTAAATACTGTACATACATTATATCGGCACTCAAGCAACAGCTTTCCATCTTTTTACTGTCAAGATGCCATTCACACGCTCAATACTAATGCTAATAAAATGTTTTTTTTTTTTTTTTTTTTTTGTCATTTTAGCTGTTCAACATCATATTTAAAAGCCATAATTTCACATTTAGCAGGCCTAAACTGCAAATTATCATTATTTTATGAAGCTTCATTGGTGATTCACACACTAAACCTTGTGTACCAAAATTAGCTCATTATAAACAAATATTAGGAAGACTGTCCTTATCCACAATGCTTTTCTCTTCTGTGGACCGAGTTATGTAAGCACTGTATTGTTTCAAATGAAATCTAAAGTGTGTAAGTCTCTCCGTACCGCAGAGAGTCATCAGTTCATTGATAATGAGATCTAAAGACATGATGATCCATCACCCAGTCTCTCGTTGGGTTTCTCTGGTTGTTATTGTAGCCAAAAAGGAAAAAGGCACATCATTTTACATGGATTTTTATACAATAACAGCCAGAGAGGGCCAATGAGGCGCAGGGTAGGGTGATGGATCATCACATATACTTACACAGCCATTCAAAAGTTAGTTTTAAAGGTTTTTAAGTCTCTTTTGCTCACCAAGGCTGCATTTATTTGATTAAAAATACTAAAAACAGGAATGTATATTACAATTTAAAATAAGTTTTAACATATTTTAAAATGAGATTTTATTCCTGCGCTCAAAGCTGAATTTTCAGCATCATTACTTCAGTCTCACATGATCCTTCAGAAATCATTCTAATATAAAATAAATCAATACTTTTATTCATCAAGGATGCATTAAATTGAGCCAAATTTACATTAAAGACATTTATTATGTTACAAAAGATTCTATTTCAATTATAACTTTCTATTCATCAAAGAATCCTGAAACATCAAAGTTTTCAAGATTGATAATAATATTTAATGTTTTTTGAGCATCAAATCAGCATATTATAATGATTTCTGAAGGATCATGTGACACTGAAGACTGGAGTAATTTGATCACAGCAATAAATTACTTTTGAAAATATATTCAAATAGAAAAGTTATTTTGAATTTTCATGATATTTCACAATACTACTGTTATGCTTCTGTTGTCCAGTAAGGCTGCTCTGTGCCTGCTCACAATTCTTTGTAAAGACATAATGCCGCATAAAAGCCAGACTAAATGAAAATTGTAATTGCTGTGTAAATCCATTTATGCCACCTCTGAGCAGCATTAAATACAGTCTGTGTAAAAACACCTGAATGCTGCTAAAGAAGCGCTTCTGTTTCCACTTATGCCAGTGAATGATCATGTTCTGAAGTTTACGTGGTACTTCACTGCATTTATTCATGAGGCCTTTGGTTTAATCCTCACATGAGTGTCAAATGTGACGGCTGATTCCAACATTACATGCGCTGGCAGTGTGCAGGCGAGTTCCAGAGCACAGGACGCTGCCATTGACACAACACAGCTCACTCTATTGCCCTCGGCTCACGTCACAGCACATACACAGCACACTGGGCTTTTTGTGTGCTAATTGCAGCTCATTTGGTTCTCCTGGGAGAATTATATAATTTAAAAGGCGCTTCCGGCCCTCAGCTTTAACTGTGGTTCCTTATGCTTACACATTTATACCGCGTGTGTGTGTGTGTGTGTGTGTATATATATATATATATATATATATATATATATATATATATATATATATATATATATATATATATATATATATTGTTGTTGTGTTTATTGTTCTTAGAATCTATAAAAATGCATTTTGGAGCTTTACAGCTGTTAATATTAGCAAGCTAATTCAACGATTTTACGGCATATTGAATTTCACGTAGATGAAAATGAGACTGTGAGTGATCGACTTCTGTCTTTACAATGGTGCATACTGTATTAAAGTACTAGATCAGGTCATTTTCACAACTCACAACTTTCAAAACTGTTTTATGAAGTAAATAAACATCGTTTTGTCAGCTAAACAATTGGCATGTTGTTAAACAACAGTACAATCTATTGAATGCACTGTACTTCTGTCCCTCAATGCCTCGGTTTCATTCCTGTCAAACATTAAATGTGGCGCCACCCTGACTCGTGGCAGAATTAATTTGGGGGATGAACTGTTCCTTTAAGAGAAAGGAAAGTTTTTATTCTGTTGCCAGTTTTATGGACATTGAGCCTTCTATATCTCAGTGAGTTATTCTGTTTTGTTCTGTCTTCTTTTTTATGCATTTGCTCACTCTCTCTTTCTCCAAGCCATCACTTTTCTTTCTTTCTCTCTCTCTCTCTCTTTCTTTGAGGGTTGGTTTGGATCTAATGGTCGTGCGGAGGGAGTGAAGATGATGTCATGCTTTTCTTAAATTTTTTTCCTACCTTTTTTAGTCATAGAAAGTGCTGAGGGTGGGGCATACTGACACACACTAGTTTTTAACATCCCCCTCTTTTTTGGCCATCTTTAGCCCAACTAAGGCATACAACTGGTAATGGTTCATAAATGAAGATGTGGGCTTTCAGATACGCCTCATCCACGACACAACTGATGAAATAACTTGCTTGAAAAAGGGCAAAGCGATGTTGAAATGGCTATTGTGGGAAACTGTGCTTAGTCAGAGCTCTTGGCTGCAACCATAGGAACGCCTCTGGAGTTTAAAATGAATGTAATGACACTGTAAGGCCCATAGGAAAATGGCAAAACTCTCACGATTCTTTAGTGGTCATTGCATTTTTAGTGCTTCTCTCAAGCTAGAGTAAACTGAAAAAAATAAGGATTTTCCCCACTGAGAGATCCTTTATTTTTCTACCTATATAGCAACATTCACTTCCTTTAAAGGTGAAGCGATTAGATGTTAAAGTGCTAAGAGACATCAATAATGAAGTCTGGGTTGATTCCCCTGAAACTGTGACTCTGACAGCATTACTCTAGGGTTTGTTAGGGACGTCACGGGAGGAAATGTTCACAGTGGTATTGCCGATAACACGGGGCAGGCGAGGTTGGGGTTTTGGAGTATTTTAAATGCGCGCACGCTCGCTTTTCTCTTTTTCTTTTGAATTTGCAATCACACGTGCTCTGTGTACAGGCCTATAATTTGCAGTAATGTAATCAGTGAACGGAGGAACGCCGGGAACACGACGACCGCAGAAAGACTAATGTTTCTTAGAGCAGGGGTTTATACAGTATATGATGTTCTCTTTGTCCTATCATAATTCATTACATGTTTAAAGACACATTTGAACTGTTCAAATTGTTAGAAATGCATACAATATTATCTGGAATATATTTACATAATTATATGTACCGTATCCTTTTTTTCTAACCATCATTCGGGTGCTGTTAAAGTTATATAAAAATGAAGAGAAACATAACTATAACTATATAAAATAAAAGTAACTGTGATTACAGAATTAATCTCATGATTACAGACCAGTCTTTAGAAAACAGAATAAAACGTTTGAATAAAATCAGGAATAAAAATCCTGTCAATTTAATTACGTCTATTATATTATTTATTTATAAATAAATATGGTTACACTTTATTTTAAAGGATTAGTTCACTTTAAAAAAAACTTTTGCTGATAATTTACTCACCCCGATGTCATCCAAGATGTCCATGTCTTTCTTTCTTCAGTCGAAAAGAAATTAAGGTTTTTGATGAAAACATTTCTCCATATAATGGACGTCAATGGGCCCCAAATGGTTCAAGGTCCAAATGACAGTTTCAGTGCCGCTTCAAAGGGCTTTAAACGACACCAGACGATGAATAAGGGTCTTATCTAGCGAAACGCTCGCTCATTTAAAAAATAAATAAAAAAGTTAAAGTTTTATAAGCACAAATGCTCGCCTTGCTCTGTTCTGTGATGCGCGTTCGTGACGTCACGTAATACGCAATTACATTGAAAAGGTCACGCTTCTATGAAAAGTCAAAAAATTCTGTCCTGACGAAAATTTTCTTTTAGGCTTTTTAATATTACAACACCCAGGATACGCAGACGCAATGGACATTTTAAACGATAAACTGACACAAAGACATTTGAATATGTGTGTATGGTCCTCCTTCCACACATTTGTAAACACTGACTCGTCAAGCGTGACCTTTTCAACGTAATTGCGTATTACGTGACGTCACGAACGCGCATCACAGAACAGAGCAAGGCGAGCATTTGTGCTTATAAAACGTAAACTTTTTTATTTATTTTTGAAATGACCGAACGTTTCGCTAGATAAGACCCTTATTCATCGTCTGGTGTCGTTTAAAGCCCTTTGAAGCGGCACTGAAACTGTCATTTGGACCTTGAACCGTTTGGGGCCCATTGACGTCCATTATATGGAGAAATGTTTTCATCAAAAACCTTAATTTCTTTTCGACTGAAGAAAGAAAGACATGGACATCTTGGATGACATGGGGGTGAGTAAATTATCAGCAAGTTTTTTAAAAAGTGAACTAATCCTTTAAGGTGTCATTGTTACGGTGTATTTATATATTAAAGTACTGAGTAGTAATATTACGTAACAACATGTACTTACTATAGGATTAGGGTTTGGTTGAGGGCTTGTTGCATGTAATTATGCATAATTTACTGTTATTACTATGATAAGTACATGTACCATATATGTAATAAGGACACTGTAAAATAAGGTGTTACCAAAAATATTATAATAATTTGGTTTTATTTGCATATTCAATTAAATTTTTCTCTGGGGATCCCTGGACCCCCGTTTGTGTCCGAGCTTCTCGACCTGCCCAATAACATTGACCATTAATTAGCCAATGGTGTTAGTTTGGATTTGGTGTAGACAATTGGAATTACAGTATATGAATGTTGAAAGTATATTTATCTGCAGATGATTAAGCACTAAACTTAGTTTAGATGCAAGTATAAAAAGAAACTACATTTTCGTCAGCTTTTAATTGGGATTAAATTGTATATGCGTTTTTGTTTTGAGAAAATGCTTAATGTTGTTGCCCCAGTTTTATACAAGAACACCACAGGGGAGCGTCGGAAAGTGATTTTGTGTAGATAAAATTGATTTAAAAGTAGAAATTCTCGTTCGAAAAGCACATGGTTTCATGATGTTGGGTAGTTTCGCATGTATTAAAATATTTGGATTTAGCCCGTGGTTTTAAAAGCCTGCTATTCATTTAGCTTCATAATGTTATCTTAAAAGAAGAGAAAGTTTTTAAATCTACTCTATACGTTTTTATACCACGTTCAGTTCAGGGTATAAATTCACAAACATGCCCACAGAGTGTGTTTGTCTGTTTTTCATTTATAATTATGCCTAAAGCACACACACTGGGTGGATGTTTTCGGTGCCAAACACACACACACACACACACATGTGCGCTCCGAGTAAACATGGCCACGGCGGGTGAATAAAGGTGCTTTTGTCCGGTGGGGGGCTGGGCCATCTGGAGCGCTCATGAATGTTCACTTCAGTGCGCGCAGACATCGCGCCTCCCTGTGTATTTCACAGCTCCGCTAGAAGAGGACGAGGCGTGGGTGGGGTCGCCATTGGGCGGATGGAGACAGGGTGGGGTTTTCCAGCAGCCAGTGAGATCACTGGAACACTGCATGCGTGTGTGTGTGTGTGTGTCGTCTTCTGCATGTAGCATTTGGACGGCGCTAGCTAGGCACTTGAACACCTCTGTCAGTCTCCGTTCTGAGAAGTGCAGGCAAACTCTGGGATCTGTTGGGTTCAGAGCCTTCTAGATACTCCTCTCAGAGTCGGCACCTTGTCCCACAGCGGTGTTTGCAGTAACGTACAGTCTATTCCTGCTGTTATTTAGGTTGGTAGTTTATTTGAACTGGTTCCTGCGGGTTCTGGTGTGTGAGGGGGTTCAGAAAGTGTGTCCTAACTCCAGTCTCTCTCTCTCTCTCTCTCTCTCTCTCTCTCTCTCTCTCTCTCTCTCTCTCTCTCTCTCTCTCTGTTTGTCCCTCACAGCCGTCTGGAGTTGCAGTGGAGAATGACCCGCTCGGTGCTCTTCCTCCGGGATGGGGTAAGTCGTCACTCATGCTTTATCTCCAGGTGAGGCGTCTCTTATGAGCTCAATGTGAGTTTTTTAAATTTATGTTAACTTTAGTAGAAGAGAGAGGCCTATAATCAGCTTGGCCTAAGTTGTTTTTTCCAGTATGAAATTTCTAGTTCTGCATCTACTGATAAATAGTAGAATTTGGTGGATCACATCACCAGAACAAAAACTGACTGGTCTACAGGAAACAACAGCTATTGGGTGAAGTAACTTACTTTAACTGAACATTTTATGTGTCGCTTTATACGTAACGCATAGCATATTATGATTAACAGTTGAACATTACCCAAAACAAAGAAGAAAAGAAATTCGCAACCATTTTGCTCATAAAGCAGCTGAGTACATGCATATAATAGTAAAGATTAATGTACACTGCAAAAAAAATGTTGGTTTAACTTAAAAAAGCAAGTTACCTTATTGCCTTAAAAATTTGAGTTTGTTGTAATTAAAAATTTTAGTTAATACAATGAAGAAGAATAGTTTAATAAACAGAAACTCAAAATAGTATGTTATCTTCACACATTAGTTATCGAAGTTGATTTGACAAAAGATAAAAAGTTGTGATAACAAATCATGAAAATATTTTTAAACCCACAAAATAATAATTATAAAAAATAAACCCCAACATGAAGCAGAGGCTGTTATTACATGGATACTTGCTGAATAAATAAATGCAGTATTCTCTGGACGCGAGTGATACGATTATAGACATGAGACTCGCACACTGTAGGAAACTGGTTGTCAAGAATACAGTTTAGTGCTAATTATGCAAAGTTATTTGTTTCATTAGACATGTGTAATAAAATTAATTATAATTATTAGTCTAATGATACAATTATTATTGTTTAAAATAATGTTTTAATTATGTAATTAAAATCACATCTTTACATATTATTTTATCTTACACTTAAAATTAAAAATGTATCATCTGTTGTTGAAAAAAAAAAAATCAATAGTTATTTCTGTTAAAAACGGTGGTTTTCAGGGATATAACTGAAGCTGTGATGAGGGGGTTAAAGAAGGGAAAGGCAGAAAGAGAGAGTGTTGTGTGTGCAGTAATGTGAGGGCTACTGTGTGCTCCACAAACCACTGTTAATGAAAACAAGATGTCAGACCAAGAGTGGATGAGGGGGTGAGGGGTACGGGACACACACACACACACACTTCTTTCTGTGTGGAAAAGGAATTGGCCAGCAGATTTTCTCTTTTCTTTTTTGCTCTTTAAATCGTGAAGGTCTCTGTTCTTGTTAAACTCAATCGTGAGCTGAAGTGAGACACGAGATGGTATGTTGCAGCACGCGCTAGTGAGATGCCCCACTGACTCGTGAGTTTTCAGCCAGCTCTGTCAGATTTGACACCGTCTTACCCATCAGCCCATGGGGACATTACATTACTTTAGTATATTTTTCAATATGATAAGGAATCGTTCACCCAATCCATCAAGATGTGGGAAATTAATAGTGGAAAAACAGCTTAAATTGAGTAAATAGCAGTTATAAAAAAAAATCTTCTCTAAACAATGTTTCCCAATTTCATCACTGTACGTTAAACAGGAAGCAACAGTTAAGTAATTGACTAATGCGTAATTATTGCACAACCACCTTCTACATAACACATAGCATTTTATCTTGGTATCGGGCTAAGACTGACTGTTAAGCTTAAAGTAAGTCTGCAACCATTATGAATGCGAAACAGCTGTACGTATTAATATGTATGCTGAAAACGAACGTCTAAATGTGCTCTCTTTTCCCTCAGAGAAACGCCAGGACAACGGAAGAGTGTATTATGTCAATCACAACACCCGAACTACGCAGTGGGAGGACCCTCGAACCCAAGGGTAATCATGTCCTCCTGTCACATGATCCTTACAGTCCATAGCAAGTCATCTGTAGATTCCAGTGGAGTTTGTCAGACTTCAGTCAGTGGGTGTTAAACAGTGTGTGTGTCTTGGTCAGTTGGGGAAGTGACTTTAAAACTGCTAAGCTCACAAGCAGGTCATAATTCAGTTAAGCTACCCTATAGTTGGCAATACAAGTTACTAATGACAGGTAGCTAAAGATCTTACCTCTACTTTGATCAATGTGAGACATTGTTATTGACGTATATGACATCTCAAATATTGACACTAAATGATATTGTCACGCCATATAATGTGCCAAAGACGAACAAAAAACAGCAGTAATGCTTCTTGTCAGGAAAGAGGAGTTGGCCAAGCTCTAGTCTGATTTGCTCCCGCCCGCTTATAAACAAGGTCGTGTTTGTAGTTTCCGGGCTGTTAAAATGAGCAGCATATCCGCAAGCATAAATCTGTTTTCAAAAACGTTTTCCAATTTCAGATTTGCCCACAGCTAAATATAGCATAACATATGAACTGCTCTCAATGGCCTTGCATCAGTCGAACAGGCCTTTTCCTGTGTAAGCGGACGATCCTCGGCCGTGCAGTTTATACATGCGGTGTGGATCACACTTTTAATGCCTGGCTCTGTTAAAACGACCGGGAAAAGCAGCATTATTGTTTTGGCAGCTTTTGTCTAGTTGCTTGCTCACACACACTGGTATGTTCTTATCAGTCCTTTGATAGAGACCCAGTGAATACCACACATGATCAAACTCATCCACTTAAGCTGCAAAACATTGTATTATTTGTTTGCTCATTTTTTTGATTTTTGCATTTTGTTTATTTGTACATTGCGTTTTAGATTGTTCAGTAAAACCGCATGTTACTCTATATTTGAGCTCCCCCCCAGTCTTGTGTGTGTAGCGTCCAGCAGGGTGCGCTGCTCTCACTGCCCTCCTCCGTTTGCAGGATGATCCAGGAGCCGCCCCTGCCGCCCGGCTGGGAGATGAAGTACACTGCAGAGGGGGTGCGATACTTTGTGGACCACAATTCTCGCACCACCACCTTTAAAGACCCTCGACCGGGCTTTGAGTCAGGGTAAACATCACACACGCTATAGTTTAGAGTGCTTGTTTTGATTGCATGTGAAGGCAGGAGTTCACTGCGAGAGAGAGAGAGACACACACACACACACATACACACACACAGTAGATCAAGGACCTGATGGAGAAAGGGGTTCACAGTCTGCGGGAGGTTCACATCCACAGATATGAGCTTTCCAATATATCTGGAGAAAATGAGAGCAGATGGCCAATACAATGTAGGTCTATGACATAATAAAGTTCAACATTTTTTTATAGAAACTATGTGTACACTACCATTCAAAAGTTTCAAATTTGGGTAACGATTTAAAAGGTTTCGTTTGTTAACTACATTAGTTAACATGAACTAACGATAAAAAATACTTATTACATGTTAATTTCTACATTTACTTAGACATTATTACAATCAAAAAGTTGTATTTGTTAACATTATTGAACGCACTGTGAACTAAGATGAACAAACAATGAACAATCATATTTTTATTGACTAACATCGCCAAAGATGTTGAAAAAATATATTTTTCATAGTTAGTTCATATTAACTAATGTTAGCAAATGAGACCTTATTGTAAAGTGTTACTATTTTTGAAAGATATCTCCTCTGCTCACCAAGTAATATTGTGAAATTTCAATTTAAAAGAACTGTTATGTAGAATTTTCTTCAGTGTCACATGATCTCTCAATATGCTGATTTGGTGCTCAATTATTAATAATGGTTCTTATTATTATCAATGTTAATAATTTTTGCTGCTTAATATATTTTTGGAAACCATTTTTAGGATTCTTTGATCAATAGAAATCTTTTGTTACATTATAAATGTAATACTGTCATCTTTGATCAATTTATCTCCTTGGCTAATATTGAAATATTAGTTTCTTTAAAAAAAAATGTTATTGCCCCCAAATTTTGAATGGATATCATGGTTTCCACAGAATATTAATCAGCAAAAAACATGTTTCCAATGTTTTCAACATTAATAATAATAATAAAAAACATTCTTGAGCACTAAATTAGCATATTAGAATGATTTCTGAATAATAATGTGGCACTGAAGACTGGAGTAATGATGCTGAGTATTCAGGCATAAATAACATGTTAAAATAGAAAAAAATAATAATATTATTTCACGTTACTGTTTTTACTGTATTTTTGATCGAACAAATGCAGCCTTGGTGAGCAGAAGGGACTTCATTTTTCCAAACTTTTGGTTGGTTAGTGTATAATTTGTATATATACACATCCAGTCAGGTCACCTTTATTTCTAAAGCGCTTTATAAAAGCAGCTTTACAGAGATAACCAGGAAATGATGCGTTTCGGCTGTTGTTCAGCTGAAGTCAGTTCAGTGTTGGTTCAGTTCCCTTGTAAAGATCAGCAATTATTAAATTTAATCTAAAGCAGTTCTGCACAAAATTATGTCATCGTCCAGCTCAGTTCTCATACAGCAGCGTCAGTACAGTCAGATCAATAATATTGTTGAATATTTTATACAGTATATACTTACCGTACACAGAATGTTAGTGTTATTTTTTTCTTTCTTTGTTTCTCTCAGTATCTCCTTTGTTCCTTTCATGCATCTTTTTGTTGTCTTAAATATGTTTCATTCCTCAGACGTCGAAGTGAAATGCCTTTTGCTTGTGTTATCTTGTGTTATCACGGCCGTGCAGCACCAGACTCCCTAAATCTAGCCTGTGTAAACCACACGGTCTTCTCTCTGATCTGAATCCCACATTCTGTCACTTTCACCTGTTTATGGAATCGGTGTCATCATGGCTGACTTTACTTAACTTTTAGTTTATCCTGTTTCCCCTTTTACTGCTCATGTGGGTTTATCGTTGATCTGAAGCGCCACACACACTCATGGAAGAGATGATGTCAGAATGTTCTCATAGCGCTTTGGCTTTATTTTCTGTGTTCCTGTTTAGTTCGAGACAGGGCGGGTCTCCGGGAGCGTACGACCGCAGCTTCAGGTGGAAATATCACCAGTTCCGCTTCTTGTGTCACGTGAGTTCTTCAAATCGCCACAGGCCTTATGCTAGTGCAACATTTCTGTCATTTAGCATCTGCAAAATTAATGTATGGGCTCCTCTTTTTTCTGGCCTCTTTACACAGTCCAACGCGCTTCCCAGTCATGTGAAAATCTCCGTATCCCGACAGACTCTGTTTGAGGACTCATTTCAACAGGTGGGTGAACTTCTATAATCACCAAAACTGTCTACGCTGGAGGCAGGCGATGGTTTTCTCATCATTTGTGTGGCTTTAGTGACGCGTGTTGAGTAGCGCCTGTATAGAGGTTGTCCCAATAACATTTTTACAGCAATGAAGGCACAGAACAATTTTTACCCCAATTCATTATCATAGATCATTATGATTTTGGCTTGTACAACCTGAATACAACGACAAAAATTTTCTCTGTTAAATTCATTCCATTAAAGCCTCTTACCAATTTTATTAGGAAAATTGTGACCCTGGACCACAAAACCAGTCACAGGTCGCACAGGTATATTTCTGGCAATAGCCAACAATACATTGTATGGGTCAAAATGATCCATTTTTCTTTTATGCTAAATATCTTTAGGATATTAAGTTAAGATCATGTTCCATGAAGATATTTTGTAAATTTTCTACCGTAAATATATAAAAATATATATTTTTGTGAGTGAATGCAGCAAAATCGCGAACATAACGTTCAGATTCTAGATTTTCAAATAGTTGTATCTCGGCCAAATATTGTCATACCCTAACAAACCACACATCAATGGAAAGCTTACAGATGCTGTATAAATCTTAATTTTAAAAAAATTGACGTTTGTGACTGGTTTTGTTGTCCAGGGTCACAATTGTGAAACAGTATTTCTTTCTTTCATTTATGGCCAATATGAGATCAAACCAAATTGAGATCAAACCAAATTGGTCTCCTAATTACGGACATCTCAGATCATATAATATCTCAGATCATATAATATCTCAGATCATATAATATCTCAGATCATATAATATCTCATATAAACGGCTCATATCATTCTAGTTTGATCTCCTGAGATGGACAAGCAACATTCCCTTGAACAACACTTTCTTTAAGACTTTTTCAAGCCTTCAAACTTTTTTCCCGTTTTCAAGTGTGTATTGAGGTTCTAATGAGATGTCCCCCTGTCCCGTCTCAGATCATGAACATGAAGCCGTACGACCTCCGTCGGAGACTCTACATCATCATGAGAGGAGAGGAGGGACTGGATTACGGAGGAATAGCCAGGCAAGTTCACTGTGACGTCTCGCTGTCGGTCGTCTTCATGTTCCCGCTCGTGCTGAATGTTTCTTGTTTCGGGTGTTACTGCTCGTTTGGTGTCTGGACCTCATAGTTGTCTTCCTGTGTCTGTGTCTGTCTCCTGCGTCCTGTCAGTGGTTTTACCCTATGGTAGGTTACGTCATGCTGTTCTACCACAGGGTAGAACCACGGACGGGATGTCTGGAGGTGTCTGCGTCGTCCTGTGGTGTGACCAAACACCCCTGTCACCCCCAATCATGGTCCCCTCTTTGCCCCTTTACCTTCTTTCCAAACCCCCCCTGGGGTCAAAGGTCAAGCCTTGGGTTCTGGTGAATTGGTTATGATTTGATGTGTGTGTTTGTGCTGTCTTCATCTTCATCACTGTATGTGCACACTGTCCATCTCAAGAAATGTATTGCATTTGTTTGTTTTGTTAATAATTCTTTTCTTTTTCTTTTTTACAATGTTTTGTGTTCCATTTCATTTTTATTGTTTTATTCCACAAAAAGGTTTCCTTTATTATTTGTGCATTTTCCTGTAAATCTGTTTTCTTTTATTTGATTTCAAGTGGCTTAGAATGAATTCAGGTTTATAGCCGAAAACAGATTGTGCCTACATATCACTTTCTTCTCATAACTACATTTTCTAAAAACAAAACTTTTTTTTTTTTAAATAAATGAGTCGGTGTACTTTAGAGGAAAAGCTACCAGAATGTTTCCAGCTTAAATTGACATTCTATGCTTTTTAAACAGTGCTGTATTGTCCATTCATGTGAAGTTGTTGTATAATGAAACACTTTGTCGAGATTTAAACAATTAAATGTTCCTTTTACTGAAGACATCTGTTTAAATCATTCCTAATTTAATCTATAAAATCTAAATTTTAATTAAATTTTTAGTTACAAATGTAAAAAAACAATTTCGATTTGTTAGTATCCAAAAGATTCTCCAAACTATCTTTATTCTTGCATAATTGTCCAGCGAAGTTTGTCTCAGTGATGTGTGAATATTTAAGTATGTCTCATTATAATGGCAGCTAAAGGCAGCATTCAGAGAGTTGTGTGACTGACTCTCTTCTTCTGTCTCTGTCTGTAGGGAGTGGTTCTTCTTGCTGTCTCATGAGGTGTTGAACCCCATGTACTGTCTGTTTGAGTACGCCGGTAAAAACAACTACTGTCTGCAGATAAACCCAGCTTCTTCCATCAACCCCGACCACCTCACTTACTTCCGCTTCATCGGACGCTTCATTGCCATGGTGAGAGGGAACGCCTTAAGACTAGCAGCTTCACATTAAACTGAAGTTGTGTGTGCGCGTGCGTGCGTGCGTGCGTGTGTGTGTGTGTGTGTGTGTGTGTGTGGATGAGTGTGAACCTCATGCATGAAAATAAATCCTTGTGTTCTGATATAGTGACTGGTGTTATATTAAGATCAGAGTTTCTCTCACACCCTTCATGAGCCCATATGCAGGTCCGGGTTTGACATTCTCAAACATGTATTATAGAGATTCTCTGAGCTGTGTGTTGAATTCTTTCTCAGCCCTTAATAGTGTTTCTCCTATTTTGAGCTTGTTCTGAACAGACTGTGCGACTCTGGGCGTCTGTGTTGTTTTTGGAGATCATTCCCAGAGTCGAGTCAAGTCACATTTATTTATATAGCACTTTTTACAATACATATCGTTTCAAAGCAGCTTTACAGAGATAACAGGAAAATAATGCAACAAAGTTTGTTTCCAGAAGAATAAATAAAAAATAAAAAAAAGAGCTCTGTGCTGTTACATTAAACAGTTTGCTGTCTATATACAGTATGTATACACATTATATACACACACACACACACATACACACACACACACACACACACACACACACACACACACACACACACACACACACACACACAGGCAAAACTGCTGTGTTAGATGATGTAACTCAGGAAAGCACATTAAAAACCTACAATATTCATGATTGCTTAAAGGAGAACTCCGGTCAATTTTAACATTGAGCTAATTTTTTTGTAAATTTGGAGTGCTGTCAATAAAGAGAACAACGACAAAAATCGGTGTTGCCTACACCGTGTTATCCTCTTTTTAAAATTTGCACCCTGTTGACTTCAATGGGGCAAGTTTTAAACCTGCTTTTAGCCTCTTAAAGGAACACTCCGACTTTTTGGGACTTTAGCCTATTCAACTTATCCCCCAGAGTTAGATAAGTCCATACATACCTTTTTCATCTCCGTGCGTGCTATAAGTCTGTTTGACGCACCAACCACTGCTACTTGGGCGGAGTGATAACCGCAGCACCTGAGACGCGCTCTGAACGAACTCTCTACTTCTCACCACGGCGCGTCTCAGGTGCTGCGGTTATCACTCCGCCCAAGTAGCAGTGCTTCGCCTTCAGAGAATATAGTTCCCAGTATTTATACGGTTAAAATATGTCTGTGTCTCATGTGACTTTGTTTTTTGTACACTCTGTGACTATACAAATCACAACATGTAAATAGGAAAATGTTTGCGTTATTTTGTCACTTATTTGGATTAGTATGCTAGCTGCAACCATTTACATCCAGTCTCTGTGCTAAGCTAGGCTAGCGGTGGGTGCGTCAAACAGACTTATAGCACGCACGGAGATGAAAAAGGTATGTATGGACTTATCTAACTCTGGGGGATACGTTGAATAGGCTAAAGTCCCAAAAAGTCGGAGTGTTCCTTTAACATCCTTGATGTGTCATTACAAGTGCCCAGTCATGTTGAGTGATTCCTTCAGAGTGAACACGGTGAATCTGACTGCATTAGATGTGAATGATATGAATAAAAATGATGTTATTTCAGCCAGCGCACATACCTGTATTTACTTCCTGTTTTCGGTCGAAGTCCAAAGTAGTCGATTGTCGAGTTCACGCGCGTGATCGTAGGTAACTAAACCTATGCGCGTGAACTCGACAATCGACTACTTTGGACATCGACCGAAATCAGGAAGTAAATACAGGTATTTGCGCTGGCTGATATAACATCATTTTTATTCATATCTTTCACATCTACTGCAGTCAGATTCACCGTGTTCACTCTGAAGGAATCACTCAACATGGCTGGGCACTTGTAATGACACATCAAGGATGATAAGAGAAATAAAAGCAGTTTTAAAACTTGCCCCATTGAAGTCAACAGGGTGCAAATTTTAAAAAGAGGATTAAACGTGTAGGCAACACCGATTTTTGTCGTTGTTCTCTGTATTGACAGCACTCCAAATTTACAAAAAAATTAGCTCAATGTTAAAATTGACCGGAGTTCTCCTTTAATGTATTATCAATATTATAAAAAGTGTATAAACTGGTTTATCTGTAGTTTATAATGGTGCACCGATCATGAAATTTGAGGCTCATGTTGATTACTTTGGCAGTTTTGATTCCGAATGATTTTCATTCTTATACACGTTTAACTTTCAAGTATGAGGTTTACGGAGTGTTTGAGAATCCAGAGGAGAGTTTTGGTGACATTTGTGCATAATTACTCTGAATTTACTTAAATATTTGCCAAAGTTTCACGAATGAGGTCCACTGATATTTTAACATTAAGATCAGATGATACAATCACAAATATGTATTTTTCAGAGAGTCACAGTTGCACAGTACACGCACTACATTGTGCTGTAGCAACTACATCACACACAGTTAAAGGGTTGAAATGAAAATTATCCCATAAATTACTCACCCTCAAGCCATCCTATGTGTATATGAGTTTCTTATTTCAGCCAATCTGAGTTTATTAAAAAATATCCTGGCTCTTTCAAGCTTTATAATGGCAGTCAATAGTAACTTAGATTTTAAAGCCCAAAAAAGAATGGTGCATCCCTCCATCATAAAAGTAATTCATACGACTAGAGAGGGGTTAATAAAGGCCTTCTGAAGCAAAGCTATGCATTTTTTTGTAAGAAAAATATACATAATTATAACTTTATGAACTGTTATCACTTGCTTCCGGTAACGTCGAAGAGTGACCTCTGACCCGATGTAGGAGTAGCGTAAGCTGAGGTGAGAGTTCAAACAAACAGCGCTGGGCATCAAACTCAAACTCCTCCCACATTTCTCTTTAAAAATTCCTGTTTTAGACTTCTAATTCCTGACCGGTGTTTTGTTTTGCTCTATCCTCCGCTCTTCCACATTCTTCAATACGTCAAGCGTCGGGGTCAGAGGTCACTCTTCCACCAGAACTAGACTTGTATACGGGAGCCAGTGATTCTAGTTTATAAATGTATAAATATGGCTTGGCTTCAGAAGGCCGGTATTAACTCCCCGGAGCCGTGTGGAGCACTTTTATGATGGATGGATGCACTTTTTTGGGCTTCAAAAAAAGGTACCATTAACTGCCATATAAAGCTTGGAAGGCTTGAGGACGGGTCAATTATAGGATAATTATCATTTTTTGGGTGAACTAACCCTTTAATTTGCTGACAATTTTTGCATCACACAATCAGATAAATTCACAAGCAATGTGGATACGTGACGAACTGCGAGCAATATGTCCAGTACTAGCTTCAAAATGGCTGGTCACAAATTATTATTATTTATGATTCGTGTTGTAAGTAACACAAATTACTTCTAATAATGTAAGGCAGTGTTAAGGTTATTGAAGGTTAAACTGTTATTGCAGCTTTATCAGATGTACATTTGCATAATTGTTTGATATTTAATTGGATTTACATTTTTTGGGGGGGCAGAATTGCCCTAATGACTCTTAAAACCGATAAGATGCATCTCAAACACATTAAATAGAACAGTAATGTTTATAATGGCCATCAGTTCACCCTCCAGCCACTCAGAATGAACTCATTTAGTAAAATTACAGTTTATGTGTGAAATCTTGCATTCTGTCTGCAATAAACAACAGGAAAATAAATCGGTGTTGAATTTGAACTTGGTTGGACAGAATTTGACAAATCAGCAGTTAATGATCTGTGACTGCATTCCTGGTTGATGATGCATAAATGTTTCCATGGATTTGTTTCTAAAATTAATTTTTAAAAGTTGAAAAATTCCATGTGGCCTCAATTAATGATCTCATAAATGCTGCATGCATAATAGTTAAAATATTTAGCAAAATCATTTTAAAATAGATTTAGATAGCATGACATTTTGACACAATTGACAATTATAAATTTTTTATGGAATGTTGCAGAACTTACAGTATAATAAATATCTATGCACATTATTATTATTTAAAATGTATTATAATCGTAAATAAAAGTATTAACGAAACCTTGCCCTCAAACACCGGCGCAAAGGCTAGGCAATACGGTTGTCCAATAGATGAGTCTCAATCCCTCGCCTCGTCTGGAAAAAAGAGTTTCATGCTGACTTAAACTATCTTCTACCTGTGATTGGCTCCCTGCAGGCACTGTATCATGGGAAGTTCATTGACACCGGCTTCACTCTACCCTTCTACAAGCGCATGCTTAACAAGAAACCCACCCTGAAAGACCTGGAGTCCATCGACCCGGAGTTTTACAACTCCATCATGTGGGTCAAGTGAGTATCTAGCCTGCATTCAATCATTCATTCAATACAGATGACGATCAAAACCGGTCTCTGTCAAACTGCGCATCGCTGATCTCCACGCTGGTGTACGTTCACAGAGAGAATGATTTGGAAGAGTGTGGCGTGGAGCTGTACTTCGCTCAGGACATGGAGATTTTGGGAAAGGTGACGACACACCAGCTGAAGAACGATGGAGAAAATGAGCTCGTCACTCACGACAACAAGGAGGAATATATTGGGTACAGCTGCCCTGTTCATTTATTTTCACTATAAAGGCCATTTCACATAAGACTTCCTGCTGATAGCGATAGAAGAGGCTTAGTCGAACCACTTTTTATTAGTTGCAGAAAAAAAAGCTCCACAGGAAGTGAAGTCACGCAGCCTGTGAGGGACGGTTCGCTAACGGCGGGTAATTACCGTATGTCAGGCGGGAAATCCAAATGTTCGCCTATATTTCATCTACCTCAAAAATAGGGGTGTGCCGGTTTCAGAATTGGTGATGACGGTTATGATGTGAGTCAAATGTGACGGTTCGTAACATAACCGTCGGTTTTTTTTTTAAAATCCTTTAAAAAAAAAGAAGCAATGAACATGCTTTGTTTTAAATAAATCACACACACTAAACAAATCCTTTTAAAAACGCTGCTTAAATTATATAAGAGCTGCATAAAAATGAATGAGTAGGCCTAAATTACAAATGATAAAATCTACATACCTTTATCAAAGAAAAAAAAAGTCGAACAACGATTGTTGTGATAATACCTTAATTAAACTAACTAAATACAGGAAACAAAAAAAGTGCAATGACATTTTAAATTCCTAATCTTTTTCGACTTCAAAGTTCCGTGACAGGAACACCAACATGTTCACTTTACTCGGTTTTAGTGACGATCTGACAGGGGTAGCTATGTTACCTAAAAACTCGCTCTGATGCTGTGCTTGCAGCACAAATACACATGTATTTACGTGCCAATTTTGCTAAGAGCGGATAGCGTGTGTCTCCCCACCATGCTAGTGGATTAGCCGTAGAGTCAATTGGTTCTTCTTGGAGATAGCGGGTTAACTCCGTGTCAGCGCGCGCTCTGATCGGTAAAGGGGCAGATATTTCAGACCTCCGTTTATTAGGGAGATCTCCAAGATTTCTCAAAGCCGCACCCGTCTAGAAGGGATGTAGCAAAGATATTTAATGCTAATGCATGAGGCATAGGCATAGTTTCATTCATTTACGATGAGACACGCTCTAGTTCACAACGCAATGCAAGTGAACGCGGCGCGCCGGCGCCTCAATGTCACGGTTATTATATTGTCTGCTATATTATTAAATACATGCAATTGGTTGATGAAACATTTATTAAAATTAAGGTACAATTTGTACAAAACGAAATTCGCTTTAAGGAAAGGCTTACAAAGCAAAACTTATATGAAGTGGTAAAAATCATTTCTGACGATTTACAAAACAAAACTTCATTAAGTGGTAAAAACCATGTCTCCCGATGTATTGCGCATATTATGATCCTATCTAAAAAATTATTATTATTATTTTTTTTTTTTATGTTTGTAAAAAATATTTTAATAACACGGTTTTGGCGGTTATAGAGTTCTAATGACGGTGTTTAACTATAACCGTCGGTCTCACGGTTATATACTAACCGTCACACCCCTACTCAAAAATGACTTATTTGAAATAGCAAGTCATAGAAACTTAACTTGGCCACTCGCTCTAACGTTAACCGTATCTAACATCCAAGTGTCCGTGTGGAGTGAGGAAGCTGAAGCGTGCTCTACCGCAGGACACGGAGGCGCCGGCGTATTCCTGATAACAGCGGAAACAACTTAAGGCTATGTTTACACGGAAAAGATCTAAAGAGAAAACGCAAAAGTGGCGTTGCGTTATCACTTTTTATTCTGCGTTTAGGCGAGCGTTATGGAGGGGAAATCTGCGTGCATATGGTGACGCAAAAGTGTGTGAAGTTCGATGTAGTGTGCACTCCAGGCCGCTTGGTGGCGATGTGGAGCACTGAAAGTAAAAGAGACGCTGACACAGTTTTTCATGTTTAATACGGTAAAGCTGCTGCTTTAACCCTCGGTGCTCTTCGCGTGTCGCTAAAAAATGACAGAATTTTAAAAAAAATTTGTCAATGAAATTAATGCTATATTTTAGTTTGATAATGTTTTGTTATTTTCCTGTACTGGCACATGCCTGTGACGTAAACGCGTACGCGCCGCCTTCACTGTCTAGCAGACTTTTGCGTTTTTACCCTTTAGACGGGAACGCGATGGTGGAGCGTTTTTAAGATTTCCACTCTGGAGGGTGGTTTCACTTTTTTGCGTTTTTAAGCCCCAAAAACGCCGTCGCCGTGTAAACGAAAGGCACATCCGATAAAATATTTTTACGTTTTCACCCGCGAGTGTTCTCGTGTAAACAGGGCCTAAAATACACAGATATTTTTTGGTAATGTATATAAGAGTAATACATTATTTAAAACTGTAAATGGTTACTTTTATTTGTGTAAACTTACAATAACAACAAGGTGTTGTGCTTTTGTAAAAAAAAAAGAAAACAAACAGGATGCACTTTCTGCCGTCTCAGTCTCCCTGAACTAGAGTGTGTCACAGAACTGAACCGAAACTCAGCGTATATAGGCTAGCTTCACAGACTTGAGAAATATATCTATAGAAATCTTGAAATGTTTTTAAACGAACCAATTCAAATTTATGTAATCCGTATGAAAGGCGCCTCCACCCCCAGTATGTTTAAGTAATTACATTGATATAAACTAATTGTTTAAATTAACGACTACTACAGTGGTCGACTAGAAATATCATTAGTCGAGGGCAGCCCTACACCGACAGATGGCCAAACACACTTTGGGCCCTATTGTAACGCTCTGAAACGCAAGTATCAAACGCGAAACGCAAGTAACTTTGTGGGCGGATCCTGGGCGCTGTTGCTATTATACCGGCGGGATAAATGACTCTTGCGCCCGGCGCAAATCTAAAAGGGGTTGGTCTGAAGTAGCTTCATTATTCATAGGTGTGGTTTGGGCGTAACGTGAAATAAACCAATCAGAGCGTCCTCTCACATTCCCTTTAAGAGCAGGCGCGCTTGTTCCATGGCGGATTGTTATTATAACGGCGGATTTGCCAGCGCAAACCAGGAGTGGTTCACAGCTGAGGAGACCGACGTTCTCGTCCGGGCCGTAAAACACAGAGAAGTGACATTGGGGATGATGGGAGAAACCCACACAAATTAGCTTCGGTTAAACAGGCGTATAATAATTTGGGTAAATGTGTAATTAGATTTATGCCTATTTTTACACATCTTCATGGACACAACAATGATTAACAATGATTTCCCTCGTGTGTTAATATTTTTCCTTGTAATAATGTATGATTTGCAAAAATGAAAACTGCTGCGTCTGTTTAGATTAGAGAATCAAAGTGTATGCGCGTTAACACGCTACATTATGACCATGCACGCGCCCTTAAAATAGCATATGACTAACGCACAACGCGCCGCTGTCTTTAGACTGGGTTTTTCCTGGTCAGAGGCGGAATTGCTTTCTAAAACTGCAAAATAGCACCAGGGAAGTTTTGCGCCGGAACACGCTCCTCTTTTCGCTGAAACGCCCCCGCGAGCGCAAGTTTATTCCCTAATTTACCGACGTGCGTCTGTGGAGGGAAAAGTCTGCTGTGAAATACTCAAGGTGCAAAATAGGAATGATACATGCGTCGTGTACAAAGTCAATTGTGCTGGGTGCAAGATAGGGCCCTAAGAGTAATAATACCTAAAACAATAAGAGTAATACCTTATTCGAAATCTGTAAATGGTTACTTTTATTTGTGTAAACTTAAAAATAACAACAAGGTGTTGTGCTTTTGTCCAAAAAAAAAGAAAACAAACAGGATGCGCTTTCTGCCGTCTCAGTCTCCCTGAACTGTGTGTCACAAAACTGCTTCAGGCTAGCTTCACAGACATGAGAAATATATTTATAGAAATCTTGAAATGTTAACAGACACCTTTCATCCATTGATGTTTCGTACACTAATAATGTACTGGTAACAGTTACTGTCCTTAGAGATAAAGTGCTTTTTTTTTTTTAAATGAAAGAGTCTATCCCAGTGTATTATTCAACTCCAGTTTAAGAGTCTGTTGACTGTAGAAACCTGTTCTTTGCTACTCTCACTGTTAATGCTATTTGTGCAGAAATCCCACACTTCACTTTTAACCATGAAGCTACAATCACCCTCATCTATACACCTTTTTCCTCTTTTAAAAGGACTGTTCCTTTAACACAGTGATTTTAAGCTAATCGCATGTTTTTCTTGCAGTCTGCTCACTGACTGGCGGTTCACACGCGGGGTGGAGGAACAGACTAAAGCCTTCCTGGATGGCTTCAATGAGGTTGTGCCTCTGGAGTGGCTGCGTTATTTTGATGAGAAAGAGTTGGAGGTGGGTGTTGTGTTTTTAGCAAGGACTTGACATTTATAGATGCTTAACAGTCCAATAAAACCCCCTCATCTACACGAAGACACATCTCTGAGAAAACAGTTGTAAATAACTGTGTGATTGTGATTGTTTCTCGCTGTAGCTGATGTTATGCGGGATGCAGGAGATCGATCTGAACGACTGGCAGAAGAACACCATCTATCGCCATTACACCAAAAACAGCAAGCAAATTCACTGGTTCTGGCAGGTAATGTTCACGCTCAGTGTTGTGTGCTTTTATGCAGTCACAGCTACTCCCGCGTTTCTCTTTTTACTGTATATATGTCATTGTGTGTCACAGGTCGTGAAGGAAATGGACAATGAGAAGAGAATTCGGCTTCTGCAGTTCGTCACAGGAACTTGTCGACTGCCGGTCGGAGGTTTTGCAGAACTGATAGGTACAGCTATAATATCTTAATGTACCTTCACACACAACAGTGCATTTTGATAACACTATTTACCATGTTAATAATAATAATAACATTAATTAGTTAACTTTTCCTTTTTCCTATAATTACTATTATTCGGAGTAGTCATCGATTCACCAGTAGTATTTGTCTGCAAGCTTAACACATTACCGTATATACCCGAATATAAGACGAGGTTTTTGTTCTAAAAATAGGCTGAAAAATGGGGGGTCGTCTTATATTCGCGATATAGACAAAATCACGGGGGGAAAGGGAGAAAGAACGAATTGATATGAAATAGCGACTGAAACGCGACCCATTAAGACAAAACCAGCTTTCCCTTCCAAGATGTTAATCTGCACAAAAATCCTGATAATCGAGCCGTCGTCTGATGAAATCAAATACACATAAGATAAAAACAATATCTGTGCTGTGATTTCGGAGAGAGGTGCGTGAGAGAAGTGCGCGCGAGAGACGCAGAGCGAGAGAGAGAGAGAAAGGTGCGCGCGCGTGCAGGAAGAGACAGAATGAATCAGTGCAATTTTCAAATAAAATAATTTTCTGTTGAAAGCCAGATTTTTTCCACAAAAATCTCTTTTTGTCCCAAAAATAAGTCTGGAAATGGGGGGGTCGTCTTATATTCAGGGTCGTCTTATATTCGGGTATATACGGTAATTACCTCATTTTGCCCTTTAGACAGTTTTCATAAAATATGAAATTACTGCATGCTATCAAAATCTGAAATCAAAAATCTGAGGAGCAGTCTGTAAAGTGCTTATGATACATTAAGGACTTCAGTTAATAGACTTTACATTTTTTAGAGTGACAGATCTAAAATATTTCAGTTCAATATTGATCTTGTGTAGAGAAAAATATCCTTGTAAACGATAAGGATGTCCAATATGAGTCAATCAGTCTTTGGAGCGTCCTCAGTTTCACAGGTGGGCCACCGTACCGTCCACATATTACCCCCAGAGTCATGTTATATTATAATTAAATATGCACTACTTGAACAACTCTCCCTCCATGTTTAACGTTTATGGCCCGTCCAACTCAAAATGATCCCAGAGCCTCCCAGTGGGAAATACGACTTGAGAAGGGCGTTCATGTCCAATTTATAACTAGGAAATTCGTATTTACAATAATTTCGTTACGGCAGCATGAATACCGTAAGTTATTCAATTAAAGAAAAAACATTTGTTTGATCAAGTCTTTCCACCATTCAGCTTTGAGCTGAAGTCTGTCATTGTACATATTCAATGTTTAGAAGTGTACATATTTCTAATAGTTTATCATTGTATCGCCTCACTGTCTAGGAAGTAACGGGCCACAGAAATTTTGCATAGACAAAGTGGGGAAGGAAACGTGGCTGCCTAGAAGTCACACTTGGTGAGATGCCTAAATCTGAACAATAATAGAAAATAAGTGTTTCTATAGAACTGTTTTGTGACTTCTTTGTCCCTCCTGCCTCATTTTCAGCTTTAATCGTCTGGATCTGCCACCCTATAAGAACATGGAACAGCTCCGAGAAAAACTCCTGTTTGCGATCGAGGAAACGGAGGGATTCGGACAAGAGTGACGAGCATGGAAAGGACAGGACCAAGAAAATGATTAATCAGTTTCTTGTGACTAGGCCATTAACACCACTAATGTGGACTGGATGGACAGACCGTTGAGACTGGCTGCTGACTTACAGTTCTAGTTCACTAGTTCATCTAAAAATGAAAACTCACCCTCACATCATTCTAGACTGATATACTGTTATTTCCCCGCGCAACAGACGCGAGGAGTCGTGAGGAATGGTCCCTATGAACTGTTGTGGTGTGGGATTCTTCAAACTTCGAATGACAGCAATGCTGGAGATGACATGAGGATGAGTAAACACAGTTTCATTTTTGGATTGAACTATTCGTTTAAACCGCAGAAACACTGATGGAGCAGCAGCAGAGAAATGACGTGTCTGAATGTAATATTTCATTTGGCCTCTTCTGGGAATGATAACTTCACCTTACATTTCTATGCAGAGAAAGCAGTGCAAATTATGACATAGGTCACTGCAGTATTTCATTATCAAGATTTTTAAAAATTAATTCCCTGGATTGCCTAAATCAAAATGTGATCGATCCTGATTTTCCGCGCGAGGTGAAATGCTCAACGCCCTCATTATAATGCAGCACTCAACACAGAAATATTCATAATAATAATCAACCGCAGCAAATGTCATGAAGCTCACGTGTCTCATCAGTGTATCATCAGACGACCATCGATGATTGAGGAAATAATTGTTTTAAAGAGATCGATCAGATATGATTTCATTATTTTGTGACATGCCATGCTACACTGTACATAGTTGAAATAAAATCCAGTTATGGACTGTGAAAACATTTTGGATTGTGACAGAAAAATCCTTTTTTTACTCCGTGACATATTAGGTAAAAGAAACCAAACTCTTCCAGACATGCATCTTAAGGTTTGTTTTTCTGCAGGACCCACCAGTAGGTCAATGAGTCTCGTTTTGGAACGAAACATGTATTAATTTTGACCATTAATGATGTTTTATGAGGTCTTTGTTTTTATAGGAATTATTGGGTTATTTCCCGAAGTGAAAGTTTCTGTCCTTGAATGATTTAAATGGATTAAATAACAATATTTTAAAAAGCATGTATCCAATTTGGCATTTTTTTATAACAAAGAATGGCTGTCCATCCATCTCTAGCATTTTAAAGGTGCAGTAAGTGATTTCTGAGAAAAACAAACACACCCTTCCCTTCATTGCTCCGCCCCGAAAATGCACAAACACGCAATGCAAGAATAAAGCGAAGCCAAATAATGCTTCAATGACACTCAAAACTGTCCACATTACAACAACAGCAAAACCAATGTTACTCGCATCCGGAGAAGAAACTAAACCTCAGTGTTGCTATATAGAGGTTATGCGTGTGACGTCACGGACTCCCGCTGAGTGGCAAACACACACTGCTGTGAAAAACACTTCTGAACCGGAAGAGAGCTTCGAGATTGACTGAACATATAGATTTGATGAAATCTGAGGTATATTTTTACAGACTGCCGAAAGCAAATGAATCACTGCGATTCACAGAAACAACGTGTCCTGACAGCGAAAGGTGGATCATTTTGTGTCAATATGTTGAATTTTGGGGTAAAATCATTACCCTATGTATTGTATTGTTATGTATTGTATTGACAACTTATCAATTAAATATTTACCATCTTACATTATGCATTAGTGGAGGTTTTTAAATAAACACAGACAAAAACGATACAAGTTTTAAGGCTGGACTATATGGTGATATACACATTGATATTTAAGTGATTACCTGGATTTAGACCTACTTATATTGTATTTATATAAAGCATTCACAGGCGTCAAAATCGGGCACAAATAAATGTCAGGAAACACGATTCCGGCTGCATGTCAATACTCAATATCATGATCACTGGATCTTTGGGAAATTGTAATGAACACTTATCGAATCCAACCTTTAGTATAAACTGATAATCGTTTGTTTGACTCGCAGTTTTCCCTGTTAACTCCAGTCCCGCAGCTCTTCTGCCACTCAGTCCGGATGAACGAGCCTCTTCAGGCCTTATGTCTCTCCAGCGCTCAAAAGATTTATTAATATTAATGTGACTCCTAAAGCTCTTGCCTGATCATAACCCTTATTTTCCCAGTGACATTCATCTGACCTTTTCTCTTTTGTATTGGCTCTCTTTCTACAGTCTTTCTTCACTCTCTCTCCTCCCCCATCATCAGTGGACACGCCCCCTACTGCTGATTGGCCGATCCACTGTTAACAGCTTTCACTGTCAGAAATCGCATACTGCACCTTTAAACAACTATTCTCCAAGTTTATATTTAATTAGAATGGAAATGAGAAATTGGGAGCACTGTGCAGAAGAGTGACCGTTTGAAGATCTGACATTATGTTGTGATTAGCATAATTGCTAACTCATAATTATGCGTTTCTGGCTGTTTTGCAAATGCCTTTAACTACATAAGCTACATTAAACTTTTTTTTCTTCAGGGTTTTAGTTTATTGTAAGAACACTTTCTACAAGTCAGAATTTCGTGATTACAGTAAATCCAATGTGGCTTTAATTAATTTTACGATTTTTACCTGATGATCTCAGAGCCGCTTTTTTATTGTCATTAAACAGTCAGTAGTAGATCATTTTCATTCAGAAGCAGCCAATTTAGCGGTATTTAAATTTTTAGAATTTCAAAATTCATAAGTTAGGTTGATTGCTAGTTAACTAAGTTGTGTACAAGGCCTATTTAACATTTTCCTACAAAAGTTAGATAATTATTGTCACGTTATTACTTGCACACAAGTTCATTTGAAGGCTAATGAAGGCCTTTATCTTATCATTATATTTTATTAGTAATGTTTAATTTTAAGTAGTCAGAAGTGCCCTTAATTAAAGAACGACTTCTTCTTTTTTGTTGTTGTTGCTGTGTTTATGACAATATTATTAAAATATCAAGAGGCATATTTCTCTTTTGGCTGCTAATCTGTAATCTTTTTCATTTTCGGGTTAAATTTGGAACTGGTGACTTGGAGGAACAGAGTCTACAATTACTGAAAGTGCTTATGATACATTTAGGACTTCCATCTTTAGACTATTTTTCGAGTTATCTTCAGCCCTAGATAGGCTATTTCAGTTAATTATTGTTCTTGTGTAGAGAAAACATTGCTGGTAAACAATAAGGATGTCCAATATGAGTCGATCAGTCTGTAAAGCATCCTCTTTGGAGCATCAGTGTGAAATTTAATGTTTAAAAAACAAAACAATTCTTCATTCTGTAATCACAAACAGCTGACGTCATGCAAATGAATGATGAAGTGTGTAAACCGCTCTCAGCAGCATCAAATATTAACAGAACTGTATTTTAAAATAAAAGAAAATAAACCAGGTCATAAAAAAGGTTTTTACTCCAGTCATGTCTTTTAGGAAAGAAAAAGATCTATAACGTAATCTTTTAACAGCAATGGTTTTTGATGTAATTAATAGCATACTCATCTAAAAATGATAATTTATTAAAACACTGTTTATTGAATTTATAACAGTTGTGAAAAAAATATTAAAACACTGTATTTGGTAACGCTTAAAGCCTTTATATTGAATGTTTCTGATACTTATGATTCATTCTATTCATATACGTTATAATTAGCTATATTTTAATACATAATTGTAACAAAATTAAAATGCATTATAATATTAGCAGATTCCTTGCATCTGAATTGCTTGTTTGTCTGTTTTATTGCATTATACTTTCAAAAGGTGTGATGATTAAGTATTATAATGTATTGTGCTTACCGTTATTCATCGAATGGATTAAGGTAGCCTTCATGACAAGGCATAATTAATGCAACAAAACACGTCTATATAGGCTTTAAGTAATTAAATATGTTATTTATCTGAGAACAAATGCTGTCCTTTAAAGTGAACAACATTTTTATAATAAATGTGGACCTATTTTAACCCCCAACGTGTTGACTGAGATGCAAAACAAAATGTAACGAAGCACTGAATATAAACGTTTAAAGCAAGCTTTGATTCTGCTACTGTCACTGAATAATAATAATTGCCTATTTGTTCACTTTTGTTCAAGCTGTTGCTTAATTTATTTACAAATAAAACAATAAATTAATATCTAGAACTCTACTTTCAAGACAGTTCAATGGAAGAGTAAAGTGTATCTGTATGTCTTGTATTAAAGCGCCCTCTATCGAGCGAATGTGGAGACTCTTATTTTGAAATCTGTGATATTCTTCTACTTCTGCTGTGGGTGCAAGACTTCTTCCCAAGACACGAGAAGGCACTCGAAGAACACTTTTATGACCTACTGAGTTTATATTTGCATCCGTAACTCGCATGAGTGTTAACCAGGCATTTAAGTGTGAGTACACAAATACTGCGTTAACAGTAATGTTGTAAAAACACATGCTAAGTCTCATCATGAATGTCTACTGTTCATGTATACCATCAGATCATGTGGAGTCCTGATGAAATAGCCAGTTTGTGTTATAATCACTTTAATAAACTACCTAAGAGAGGAAAGCCAGAGGCGGGTCGAGAGTGGACTCTACTGGCTGCCGTAGTTCTTCTGACTGACAGCTCAGACCAGAAGACAGGTTAGCAAAACTTTAACTATAAGTGCTCATCTCATATAAACACTGATATGAAAACTTCATAATGCCCTTTTAACCATTTAATCTCAGTTCAAAAGCAGGTTGTGTCTTTGGGGACGGGCACCAAATGCATCGGCCAGTCTGCTATGAGTATGAAGGGTAAATGTAAAAGATTTTTTAAAAACTTGTCAAATACTAAACTACTTTGGAATCTCATATATTTTGTATTGTGATGATTTGCAGGTGATATTCTGAATGACAGTCATGCCGAGGTTATTGCTCGAAGGGGGGGTGTCAGGTAATTTAACTCATGACATCAGAAGTTTGCTAACACTTTACAATAAGGTTCATTAGTTGACATTGGTTAATGTATTAACTAACATGAACTAACCATGAGCAATACATTTGTTATTGTATTTGTTAATCATTAAGTTTAGTTAACAAAAATACAGCTGTTCATTGTTTGTTCATTTGAGTTCACTGCTAATATTTACAAGATTTTAATGAAGTATTAGTAAATGTTGAAATGAACATGAACAAGGATTAATAAATGCTGTATTTGTACAGTTTTATTGTTAGTTCATGCTAACTAATATAGTTAACTAATGTTAACTAATGAACCTTATTGTAAAACGTTATCAGAACTTCTTTGCATTTGTGATACATTCACAAACAAAAACCAACCCTGCTTCTTATTTCACAATCCTTCACGGTTACACGCACACTGTAAACATATCGTATGGGCATATTTGATGGATTAATGCGTTTACCTTTCTATATTTGCACATGGATTTGACATGCGTCAAGCGGATGTTATGTCCTGTAACCTGTGATCTAGTAGATGACTGAAGTTCATGTGTCCATGAAGCCCATTAGAATATGTCCAAATATAGACCAAATTGTAAGTTTTTTTTTTTTTTTTTTTTTTGCCTTATGCAATAAATGCCTTATGCCTCAGCTTGCTTTTTTACAGTGCAATCTTTCTTGTGTTCCCTAAACATCTTAACATTCCTAAAACAAGAAAACTATAACAATTCCCTAACCATATAGTTATAAGACTTTTATGGTAACACTTTACAATAAGGTTCATAGTTAACGTTAACTAATAATGAACTGCACTTATACAGCATTTATTCATCTTTGTTAATGTTAATTTCGACATTTACTAATACTTTATTAAAATCTTGTTAACATGAGTTAATGCACTGTGAACTAACATGAACAAACAATGAACAGCTTTATTCATATTAACTAACATTAACAAAGATTCATAAATACTGTAACAAATGTATTGTTCATGTTAGTTAATACATTAAATAATGTTTAATAAATGAACCTTATTGTAAAGTGTTACCACTTTTATTTTTCTTGCTCCAATATTCAATCTGTTGATAAAAGATAAATATTTGACACAGTATTTAAATACTCATAATATTTTGTCTACTAACCAATCCGGATTTCGTAAAGGCTACAGTACGTGTACAGCTGTTTTAAAAGTCTTAAATGATATAGCCTAGTGGAGTTCTTAGATGATAAGAAACACTGTGCATGTCTTTTTTATTGACTTATCAAAGGCCTTTGACACTGTGGATTATGATGTGTTACTAAAGAGACTTCGATCGATCAGTTATCGGAAACTGTTATTTTATGGTTTAGTTCTTATTTAAAGGGAAGAACCCAACGTGTTCAGGCGGAAGGTTTTCAGTCAGATCCTTTGGAGGTCGTTAAGGGAGTCCCTCAAGGATCTGTGCTAGAACCGTTTTTATTTAGCATACACATAAATTGTCTGGATTTTAATATTGATAATACAAGGTTTCACTTTTATGCAGATGATACAATTATATATTGTTCTGATTCTTCTAAGCAACAATCTGTGGCTCTCTTACAGTCTGCTTTCGATAAAATCCAAAATAATTTTGTGCATTGAAGCTGGTCCTAAATGAGAAAAAAACTAAATGTATGTTATTTTCAAACTCTAAAATTTCTACTGAGAATTCAATCTCTCTTTTGACTTTTCAGGGTAATCTGATTACATCAGTATCGGAGTACAAATACCTTGGTATCATTATCGATAACACTTTACGCTTTGGGTCACATATTAAATATCTGAGGGAAAAACTTAAGAAAAAATTAGGATTTTATTTTAGAAACAAATCATGTTTTTCATTTAATGTGAGAAAGAAACTAGTGTCTGCTACCTTTTTACCAGTTCTCGACTATGGGGATGTAGTATATCAGCATGCTCCCTCTTACCTTCTTGTCTCTCTGGATGCTTTGTACCATGGTGCTTTGAGATTTATTACTGACTGCAGATTTTCGACACACCATTGTGACCTATATAAAATGGTTGGTTGGTCGTCGTTGAGTATTAGAAGAAAAAAGCACTGGTACCAATTGATTTACAAAGCTATATTGGGTTATCTACCACCTTATCTTTGTTGTCTTATTAATCAGAAGTCATCTGGAAATTACTCATTACGTTCTAAATCGACCTACAATTTGTGTGTGCCTTTTGCCAGAACCGAGATGGGTAAAACCTCTTTTAAATATGCCGCAGCATCGGATTGGAATCTTCTCCAGACTGAGATGAAGTTAAAAGATTTAGTATCTTGTGGTCAATTTAAATATTTATTGGATAATCATCAGAGTAAATTGGTTGTGTGTAAATGTTTGTAACCAGATGCATTTTATATATATATTTTAATTTTTATTTATGTAATGAGATTTGATTGTGTGTTGTAAATTTTGATGTAAATTGTCTATGTAAACTTAGCTGCCTATCTTGGCCAGGACACTCCCGAAAAAGAGATTTTAATCTCAGTGAGTTTTCTTCCTGGTAAAATAAAGGTTATAATAATAATAATAATTTGTGAAATATAGAAATTGAGTACAATAAATAAACATGTTAATTTAATGTAACAGTACTTTAAAATCAAAACAGTTTTATAAATGTGAATTAGTCATTTTTCTGAGAGGCAAATAATAATGAAATGGCTCTATTCAATAATGTAAAAATTAAAATCAAAAGAATGTGCGTCTTGGTCACACCGTTGAGACTAAATTTGGTTTATTTAAAGTAATGACAGTTGTAATCTGTGCACGTGAGTCTTTGCTCGGTCACACTGATGTTTCTATCCTCAGGTATCTGACGGAGCAGCTGCACAGGGCTGTGACTGGCCAGAGCTCTGATGTCTTCTGTCCAGGAGCCGGAAAGGCAAAATGGACCGTTAAACCAGGAGTTTCTTTCCTTTTCTTTACCAGTCAAACACCCTGTGAGTCCAGCTTTATGTCTTGCATGTAAATATTTGTTTAGTTAAAAAGGGTCTCTGCTGGGCACTACCAGTCAAATATTTGTATACCGGTACTCTTTCTCTTGTGTTATTATGACTATATTTCCTATGTTTTAGAAAAAAAGACCAAAAAGTAAAACAAGGAAAATGATCAGTCAGTACAAATAAAGGATAGTTCACCCAAAAATGTAAATTCTGTCAGTAATTACTCTCCCTCGTGTCGTTCCAAGCCCGCATGACCTTCGTTCATCTTCAGAACACAAATTAAGATGTTTTTGATGAAATCCGAGAGCTTTCTGTCCCTCCATTGACTACATTGTTATTACCACAATTTTGAAGTCCCAGAAAAGTATTAAAGACATCGTTTAAATAGTCTATGTGACTACAGAGGTTCAACATTAATGTCATAAAGCGACAAGAATACTTTTTGTGCGCAAAACCCCCCAAAGATAACGACTTTATTCAACAATCTCTACTCTTCCATGTCAGTCTGCTATGATGTTCACGCAGTAAACATTGTGCAGTGCTTCCAGGTTGTATGTCAGAACGCCGGCTCATTATTGGCTAGCTCCTGCGTCAGCATCTCACGCATGTGTCGAAGTGCTCACATGAACCACGTCAGCCAATAATCAACTGCCGTTCGGAAGCGCTGCACTGTTTACTACTAAGGCTCTCGGTTTTCATCAAAAATATCTTAATTTGTGTTGCAAAGATGGACAGGTCTTACGGGATTGAAATGACGTGAGGGTAATTAATTTTTATTACAGAATTCAAATTTTTAACCCTTTAATTACAGTTGAAGAACTCACAGAAATATAAGGGATAAAAAATATTTTTAGTGCTCCTCTTCAGACATAGAAACATTAATTTCATTAATCATCAACTCAACAACAACCAACATTTGGAAGTATATGTAAATATATGAAATAGTTTAATCAGAGCAGTATATATATATATATATACACACACACTATATGGACAAAAGTATTGGAACACCTGACCATTACACCAACTGTTCTCCCCTTTGCAGCTATAACAGCTTCCACTCTTCTGGGAATGCTTTCCACAAGATTTTGAGTGTTTCTGTGGGAAGTTTTGCCCTTTTATCCAGTTGAGCATGTGTGAGGTCAGGCACTGATCATGGACGAGAAGGCCTGGCTCGCAATCTCCGTTCCAGTTTTTCCGGTTCATCAGGGCTCTGTGCGGGCCAATTAGGTTCTTCCACACCAAACTCATCCAACCATGTCTTTATGTACCTTGCTTTGTGCACTGGGACACAGTCATGCTGTCATGCTGGAATAGAAAAGGACCTTCCACAAACTGTCCCACAAAGTTGGAAGCATAGCATTGTCCAAAATGTCTAGGCATGCTGAAGCATTATGATTCCCTTCACTGGAAGTAAGGGTCCTAAGCTAACCCATCCCCTGAATAACAGCCCCACACCACTATCCCCCCTCCTCCACCAAACTTTACACTTGGCACAAGGCAGTCGGACAGGTAACGTTCTCCTATCTGCCAAACCCAGACCATTCAGACTGCCAAACAGAAAAGCGTGATTCGAAGTTTCCACTGCAGAGTCCAGTGGTGATGTGCTTTACACACTCCATCCAACACTTGGCATTGAACTGAGGCTTTCATGCAGCCGCTCGACCATGATAACCCATTTCACGAAGCTCCCGCCGCACAGTTTTTTCTGCTGATAATAATCACAATAAAAGTTTGAAACTCTTCAGCTGTGGAATCAGCAGAAAGTTGGTGACTTTAACACACCATGCGCCTCAGCACTCGATGACCAGTTCGCTCTGTGACTTTACGTGGTCTTCTGCTTCGTGGCTGATTTGCTGCTGTTCCTAAACGTTTCCACTTTCCAATAATATCACACACAGTCGACCGTGGAATATCTAGCAGGGATGACATTTCACGAACTTACTTATTGCGAAGGTGGCATCCTATCACAGCACCACGCTTAAATTAACTGAGCTCTTTGGAACAACCCATTTTTTTCACAAATGTTTGCATGATTGCCAACTAGCATGGCTATTTTTTATTTTTTATTTTTTTACCTGTGGTAGTGGGTTTAATTGAAACAATTGAATACAATAATTAAATATGTCCATATAGTTAGGGTCAGTATATGTGTTTTTATCTTATTGTAATATATATAAATAACATATTTGTGAGTGTGTATATCTTGTCAGTCAGTGCTTTGCTAATGTATCCTCAGGTGGTGATGCCTCCATATTCCCTACGACTGGCAGTCAAGCACAGCCCTGTGAGCCAGTAAAGGCCGCTCAGAACGGAGAATCAGAGAGACGAGGCCTGAAGCGACACGCTGAGAGTGAATTAGAGGAGACCAGACAGGGTCCTGGAATGAAGACAAGTGACAACCATTCATCATGCAGAAAATCAGGGGATGCCGATGAGCGTGAAGTTATAACAGGAAACAAAGAGCATAATCAATTAAATAAAGTCTCATACTATCAACCGGATGTAAAGAAAGTCTACCCGCCGGACCTCCATCGCACTGGGGCAAAGTGTGTCCCTGATGGCCCAACCGACCCTCTCAAGCCTGGATTACTCTATCACAGTGTTGGGGTTTTGAGGGTTAAGCCAGGCCGTGGGGAACGCACACTTTCTCTCTCGTGCAGTGATAAACTTACCCGCTGGGCCGTTCTAGGCTTCCAGGGTGCCCTGCTGTCTCATTACCTGCAAGGACCGATCTATTTCAGTGCTGTGGTGGTTGGAAAGGGTCCATACAACCATCAGGCAATGCAGAGAGCACTGAGAACACGGTAAGTGTTGCTATGTTTAAATACCACACTGACATATTACTCTTACCATTTCTGCAGTGCAGGGAAAGTTCGTTTTTTTTTACAGTTGGTTCAGTCAATCTCAAGAGGTCAAGTAGAGGTGTTATGTTTTAGGCAGGGATGAGGAGAGGTGAGAATCCAAGTGCAGGAACAGTTTATTAAAAAACACAAAACATAAATTGGAACACAATCCAGACAGGGGAAACCAGGAGCGCAACAGCTTACAAAGAGAAACTTGCAAGAACAACGACCGTCAAAAGACAACAGAAGCACAGGGGTATAAATACACAGGGAACCTAAGGGCTAAAGATGAACAAGTGTAGATGATAAGTTACTATGGAAACTAATAATGGTAACTAAGGAGACGAACAAAGCAAACAGGAACTAAACACAGGAAGAGAACATGGGAACCATATGACAACATCGCTGAACACAGACTCAGGGGATATGTTACAAAACCACCCTCCAATTAAATGAGCGGCTTCCAGACGCACCACAAACATAACAATAAGTCCTGGAGGGAGGTGGAGCGGAGGTGGATCAGGGGGTGGGATGGTGGGCCAGGCACATGTCAAGTCAAGTCAAGTCATCTTTATTTATATAGCGCTTTTTACAATACAGATTGTATCAAAGCAGCTTCACAGTGATAACATGAAAATAATACAAAAAAAACAATTTCATCATCATCCACCTTTAAGGCAGATCTATAATATTGTTGAATATTAAATGTCCCCAACTAAGCAAGCCAGAAGGTAAGGCAACAGCGGCAAGGAACCAAAACTCCATCAGGTGACAGAATGGAGAAAAAAACCTTGGGAGAACCCAGGCTCAGTCGGGGGCCAGTTCTCCTCTGGCCAATGAGTGAACAGTGTATGAAGTTCAGAATGAATCAGAGTATTTGTCCAGTTCCGGTTGGTTGAAGTCGGAGTGGAGAGGAGGAGAGACTGGTTGACACTTCAGGTCAGCGGCGTCGTCGTCGTGTCCTGGCGCTGGTCCTTCATCAGATCTGGATACGGCCTGGTTCCGGTGGACAGCAGTAAACCTCGGGATAGACAGAGAGACTAATATTAGCGTAGACGCCATCCTTATTATGATGTACCAAGTACATCAGGATTTACGGGAAGTGTTCCCGGTCCCGGCTGTTCTAAACTATGCAGCCTAATTATATAAGTCTATAATGTGTTATGTGTATGCTAGGCCGAAGAGATGTGTTTTTAGTCTAGATTTGAACTGACAGTGGCAGAAGTGAACTTAATAACCAAGTCAAGTCATCTTCATTTATATAGTGCTTTTAACAATGTAGATTGTTTCAAAGCTGCTTTACAGAGATAAACGCATTACGCAATAATGTTATTTTCCAACTAAAGTTAGTTTTGATTGATTTACTTCTGTCGAAAGGATAAAGGGATCCTCCATAGGGAGAGGCTAGTTGGCACTTCAGCGCTGCGTTGTCATCGGGTCCAGGCGAAGGTCCTTCGTCAGATCTGGATACGGCCTGGATCCGGCAGGCTGCGGGAAAACCTTGGAATAAACAAAGACACTAAAATTAGCGTAGATGCCATTCTTCTTATGATGTAACGAGTACATCAGGATTTATGGGAGGTGTTCCCAGTTCCGGCTGACCTAATCTATGCAGCCTAGCATTGAGTTATAGAAGTCTATAATGCATTATGTGAATGCTAGGTCAAAGAGATGTGTCTTTAATCTAGCTTTGAACTGACAGAGTGTGTCTGCTTCCCGGACAATGTTAGGAAGACTGTTCCAAAGTTTTGGTGCTAAATAGGAAAAGGATCTACCGCCAGCAGTCGATTTTGATATTCTAGGTATTATTAACTGGCCGGAATTTTGAGATCGCAGTAGACGTGAAGGACTATAATGTGTTAAGAGCTCGCTCAAGTACTGCGGAGCTAAACCATTTAGTGCTTTGTAAGTAATCAGCAATATTAAAAAATGTATACGATATTTAATAGGGTGCCAATGCAGTGTTGACAGAACGGGGCTAATATGGTCATACTTCCTGGTTCTGGTAAGAACTCGAGCTGCTGCGTTTTGAACTAGCTGTAGTTTGTTTATTAAGCGTGCAGGGCAACCACCCAGTAGAGCATTACAATAATCTAGCCTTGAGGTCATGAACGCATTAACTAATTGTTCTGCATTTGTCAATGAGAGCATATGGCGTAATTTAGATATATTTTTAAGATGGAAGAAAGCGGTTTTACAGATACTAGACATGACTTTCAAATGAAAGATTGGTATCAAAGAGCACACCCAGGTTCCTAACCGACGACGAAGATTTAACAGAGCAGCCATCAAGTGTTAGACAGTATTCTGAGCAGGCAGGGAGTTCAGAGATGACCTCTTTGGCCGTAACAGAACAGGCAGAAGGTTCAGGAGCAGTCGCCTCAGTAGGAGCTGTAGACATGCGTGCAGTCCAAACACATAAGATGGCGGCTGTCATTGCAGCACTTTGACCACCGGAATCTGATGTGCTGGGACCTCTGGGATGCCTGACGTCTGGGGACTCTGGCGTGGCGTATACTGCGGGAGTGCCATGTTCCTCCTCCGTGTGTCCAATTAGGATCGTGCAGTGGCATGACTGAACTGAGCAGCTAAGAGACTTCCATATTAGCCAGCTGGAAAATCTCCGGTGAAGTGTCACTTGCTGGTGTGTCGGTATCTTCAATGTCCTGAGGTAGATTTAACAGCATACATATTTTAATACTTAGTTTATAATCAGAATATAGTCACTTAAATAGTCAGACCTTTCATTCATGTAGTTATTCAAATGTAAGACAACATAAAAAAAGACGTGTTCCTCAGCTAAATTCGATCATCATATTCACACTTTCGTTTGTAAACGAAAAAGATTAAAGATTTAGTGAGTAGGCTATAGTGAAATTTATTGAACAAAACTCGAGTTTTCACAAGTGTTCTGAGATCAGTGAGCTTGTGCTGGCAGCTGCACTGACTGACAGTTTTTCAGGAGACTTTTGTGAATACCTGATACTTCACTTGACAGTTTATTTTTAAACCTAGTGATTTTATAATATTTATTATTTATAGTTTTTGGTTATCACATTAAAATAACATTTGAAGTGCTGAACATTTTTTGCGTGTGCTCAATTACAGGCATCGCATTTCCGTTTCTTATTCCAACGTTCACATTAGCTTCAATGTGTTCTATAAAAAATAAAATAAAATACTGTACAGTTCAAACAGTTGGACGAACAATGGCACAGTGCTCATTCAGTAAATGCACAGCTAAACAGAAGTGTTTTGAGTCTGGATTTGAATGTGACTACAGTAGGAGCACACCTGGGGCCGTATTCACAAAGAATTTTATCATACCACTAGGAGTACTCCTAAATCGCACTAAAAGATTTTAGCTAGGAGTGTTCTCTTAAAAGTTATTCACAACGCCTTTCAGACCTAGCCTACTCTTAGTAAGGAAAAATGACAACTCCTAAACTAAGAGTGAGTCTTCGTTGCTATGGATGACGTCAATTCTCATGCACGAGCGAACCATAACACAGACGCACCAAATCATGGAATTACGACATCTAAATATGTCTGTGTCCCACACAAAATAATAATAATAATGTCATCGAAATGCATAATGACATGTTTGTGCAGGCCCCAGTGAAGTGTAATTCTAAAAAGGCAGAGAGAGAGAGAGAGAGAGAGAGAGAGAAAAGTTGTGAATTAAATTAAATTAAATCAAGGTAGCCTAATACCCATAATGAAAACCGCTACTTGCCTAATAATGAAAAATGACACTTGCATTAACACTTGCTTGGTTAATTGACATCCTATTAGCCTAAATATACTACTTAAAGCAAGGAAATATTGCTCCTATTGAAGTAATGTAATAGTTTAATGAAGGTGGATGATGAACTCGCCAAAACGGAAAAGAAAGCCCAACTGGACACAGGATCAGTTACTGCTGCTGGCCCAGTTGGTGCTGGAAAAAATATATAATAATAACAAAAGGGAAATTGAGACTGTATCTGAGAAAGTTGGTAGCACCAGTGCAACCAGTGGAAAAGTTAGTCTGTAGCCCTGCCTCACTAACACCTCTCCCAGCAGCAACCTGGTTTTGTCAGGAGGTCTCCCATCCAGGTACACACCAGGCTCAGCCCTGCTTACTGTAGCTTCAGTGGGCAACCAGTCTTGGGCTACAGGGTGATATGGCTGCTGTAAAAACCTCATTAAAAAAAAACCATTGGAAAATGTTGAGTGAACCACTGGCGAATTAACAGATGTAATATAAGTATAACCGATAATATAAAGGAACAGTATTTTAGAAGTTAAAGACAAAGTTTACTTTGCACGGCACATGTGTATGTGCCGTGCAAAGTAAACTTTGTCTTTAACTTCTAAAATACTAGAAGTTGCGTGTGCACGCCACACACGCACGCACACACATGTTATATAGGCTAACATTACAAATTTAAAATACACATTCAAATTAGTTTCCTCCACAGTGCTCAAATAACACTTGTGCTGTAATAGCCTCAGTGTGTGTTAAAGTCTCAGTCTACTAGACATACAGGATACAGGCCATCTATAACCAGAGATCAGATTTCTTAGTGTTTTCTGGAATGCTGTTGTGCTTAAACTGGTATTTTGTCTTAGTTCAGGACAGGTGGTCATTTTGTTATTTTTCCATTTTTCATGTTATGCTGACTTTCAACCAGTGTTCACTTTTATTAGGAGTTACACCCAAAAAGCCAGAAATTACCTTATAAACCCTCTGTTTAATAGCGTGAGTTTTCCACATGCTAGGGCTCCAGAGGGTCTTGTATTGAAACTGGGTTCTTTTTGTTTTTCTTGCTGCCCTACACAAAAATCTGAGTTCTGAAGAACTAAACTGTTCTTTGATGTTTCAAGTTTAAAAAATATATATATTTAAAAAAAAAAATTATTTTATTTTTTATTGTAGTTTTTATAATAATTTGAAAATAAATGTTTTGTTACATTTAAAAAATATATATTTATGTAGCAACTTCAAAATCAGTAATGTAGTACACTACTTTGCATGAAGTATACTAGTAGTTTTGTAATTGGTTTAGTCAGAATGCTTAAACAAACAGAGCAATGTTTTTAAAGAACCATTAGATTTTAACACTTTTCGAGAGAATCAACTTATGAATAATTAACTTGATGTCTCTGCATATTAAGAAGAAAGTATTTTACATACAGAACTTTTAGGCAAGGCAAGGCAAGTTTATTTATATAGCACATTTCATACTCAATGGTAATTCAAAGTGCTTTACATAGAATAAATTAAAATAATAAAAAGAAATAAGAATAATTAAAACAGTTCAAACAGTCGGACGAACAGTGCACAGTGCTCATTCAGTAAATGCACAGCTAAACAGAAGTGTTTTGAGTCTGGATTTGAATGTGACTACTGTAGGAGCACACCTGATCTCTTCTGGAAGCTGGTTACAGCTAAAAGCGGACTCTCCTTGCTTTGAGTGAACCCTTGGTATTTCTAGCTGATGTGAACCTATGATCTGAGTGATCTGTTGGGTTTATATTCAGTGAGCATATCTGCAATGTATTGAGGTCCTAGGCCATTAAATGATTTATATACCAGTAATAATACTTTAAAATCAATCATATAACTGGGAGCCAGTGTAAAGACCTGAGGACTGGTGTGATGTGTTCATATTTTCTGGTTCTGCTCAGGATCCTGGCGGCAGCGTTCTGTACGAGCTGCAACTGTCTTATGGTATTTTTGGGAAGGCCAGTAAGGAGTCCATTACAATAATCCACCCTGCTGGTGATGAAAGCATGCACAAGTTTTTCTAAGTCTTGACTGGAAACAAAGCATCTAATTCTTGCAATATTTTTCAGATCAAAGTATGCTGATTTAGTTATTGCTTTGACATGACTACTGAAGCTAAGGTCTGACTCTAGAGACACACCAAGATTCCTGACTTGATTTTTAATTGTTTGACCTCTAGGGTGAAGGTATGCGTTCACCTTGAGAACTTCATCTTTGTTTCCAAACGCAATGACTTCAGTTTTGTCTTTGTTCAACTGTTTACTTCATCAATGCATTGAAACAGGATCAATGAGGCTGTAATCGTTAGGCGATAGGGCTAAGTAGATCTGCGTGTCGTCTGCATAGCTGTGGTAAGCAATTTGGTTCTTTCTCATTACCGTATTTGGCTCATTGGAAGCATGTACAGATTGAATAGGAGTGGCGCAAGAATTGAGCCTTGAGGAACTCCGCACGTCATAGGTGTGCACTCAGACTTGTGGTCTCCTATACTCACATAATAACCTCTCGCTTCTAAGTATGACCTGAACCATTTTAGGACTATCCCAGAAAGCCCCACCCAGTTTTCCAGCCTGTCAAGAAGTAGGCTATGTTGTGATCGACAGTGTCAAATGCAGCACTGAGGTCTGCATTTTTATTATCTTTATGAGCGCTGTCTCTGTGCTGTGATGCGATCGGAAACCAGATTGAAAATTGTCAAAGTATCCGTTTGAGCTTTTTTGTTCAGCATTTGAGAATTTGTTCAGCTGATTAAAGACTACTTTTTCAATGATCTTGCCAATGAAAGGAAGATTTGAGATCGGCCTATAGTTGCTTAATATAGTCTTATCCAGATTGCTCTTTTTCAGGAGGGGTTTGACAACTGCAGTTTTCAGGGAGTTTGGAAAACTCAGAGAGAGAAGTGAGGCATTAACCACTTCTAGTAGATCTGCTTCTAAACAGTAAAACACATTTTTGAAAAAAAGATTTGGGAAGTGTGTCAAGGGCGCAGGTTGATGTTTTAAGGTGCTGTATGGTTTCTTCCAAAATTTTGCCATCAAATTCTTCGAAATCCGACATAGTAACTACTTTCTCAGGTTGTGGTCTGATCTATCTGACCCCAGTGCAACTCAAGGATGTGCTGATCACCTTTCTGATATTATTCATTTTCTCAGAGCAAACTCACGGCACTTGCTGTCTGAGAGCATTTCACTGGGAATCTGGTTCGGGGGGTTTGTCAGTCTCTCTACAGTAGCAAAAAGAGTGTGTGTGTTGTTTAAGTTGCTGTTGAAAGCATGGATGGTGTCTTTGTAGATGTTATAATGGACTACAAGTTTTGTCTTCTGCCTAGGGATGTAAATTTTCACAAATTCCCATGATCGGGGATCATTATTCCCATAATGACCAATTAATCGATTATCCGTTAACCTTAGACAGGGTCTGCAAATCCTGCTCAAAACGCTATGTTCCTCACCAAATGAATGAGAATGTTGTAGGATTGTAAAATAATTAAATGTGATTGATCATTTAATTAAATTAATGATTTAATAATCAAATATAATGACTACTACCAGCTCTGAAACCCTGGCCTCTCTCCAATTCTGGCTGCTCTATAGAATGTACACGAAATAACACAAATCAAACTCTATAAATTGTTATCATTAAAAACCACTTTACTTAGAAAGGTAATCTTTGCATGCAGGGCCCTTTGATTTCCGCGATGCAGTAAACGCAATGCAGTAAGGCGGAAATAATACAAATGGGATCATCTGTTAAATGTGGAATATCGCAGAATCTGCCAAAATTGGAATTTGAAAAAAAAAGAGGATTTCAAAGGGCCCTATGTAGCTTATCATTATAAAGCTTCAGCGATAAACTCATTTTACATTCAAATATATATAATCATAAGAACAACTAGTTAAATTAGCTGGACCCAGTACCAATGTAGGCTATTCTGTTATATTTCCATTACCTGTCTCACTTGGCCCTAACTCTCCCTGTTCTGTGGTCTCTTCATCTCCTGTCTAGGACAGTAACAAATGTTTGAGGACACAGAACTCATTTTACATTCAAATATATCATAAGAACAACTAGTTAAATTAGCTGATAAAATACAAAGTGAGTCTCTGAATGCTGTCATTGTTCTGTTGTAACGTCAACCGTCGTCCACTCAGTCCAGAGACCAGACCAGGGGGACAAAACTATAATGGCTCCTTCGCGTCTAACTACTACTAATACAACGTGTCACCAACGCCGCCTCAGATGAGCAGAATGTGTGACTGTTGTGGACGAGCTCTCCCTGGAACAAGCACTGAAGACGGCAACTAAACCCAATGCATTCACAACGATTTAATACAATAGTGTTCTCATGTTATGTAATATGTCAGTCCCAAATTAATCATAGTCGTGCATTTCTGTTTGAGCTGCGCGCGCTGAATGAAGGCTACCGTTAAACTGGAGCGCTTAGTTTGCTAGCGCGTTATTTAACTCAAAGAAACACATCCTATATGAGATTTATCAAATATATTAAAAATAAACATAATATTACAAATTATTTCTGCACAAAATGACGCGAATGCACAAGTGAACTTGAACTAAGTTACGTGCCATTCATTCAGAATGATCATGTTGTGGACGCGCTCTTCCTGGAGCAACGCGACACGGCAACTAAACTCAAATAATGCACAATGTTTTATTACAATATTGTTCTCTTTATAATGTTATGTAATATGACAGTCCTCCCAATAGTGATTATTAGTCGTGCAGTGCCGTTTGAGCCGCGCGCGCTGAAGCTGATCACGCTTTACTACAGCGTTAATTCGTACAAACGCATCCAATATAAGATAAATCAGATATAGATAGGCATACACAAAATAAACACAATATTACAACTTACATTTGCACAAAACAAAAGGCTGCAAATGAATGAAGTTTGGCGTGTAATAAGCAACAGATTAGATGGGTTTGCTGTGCGGCTTTTGAAGGCCTTAGACTTTCTATCATGTAATCGAGCAGCAATAGAGAATGATACAGGCACACAGGGTTCCCGCTAGAAGAGCTCGCGCAGGAGGAGGGCGAGCTGGGCCTGCAGGCTTTGGTGGTTGTCGGGCCTGCCGTTTTTTGGTTGATATCTTGCAGCAAAAGTTTGGTTCCAGCATACACCAGTTTTTCCATTTTCTCTGAGAAGCACAGAAGTGGAGATGGTGGAGATAGAGATAGCGTGTCTGGTGAGAGGGGCTGTTGTTCTGGTGTTATCGGAGGCTGTAATATGCTGTCCTGGTTTCCCTGGCTGTTTTCCAGGAAGTCGTCCTTGGGTTCTGAATCTTGGAGCAGTTCTAGTATGTCACAGTCTGTCTGTGGTGAGCTCTGTGGGCAGGGCTCAGCTGAGATTGTGTCCGTGAGCAGAAGTTGTGGCTGAGTGGTGTTATCATTGTCCTTGTGTAACGTGTCAACCGCATGTCCATTCAGGTGCTGGAGTGAAGTCCTGTGGTCATTCATACTGTATCCATGTGTGTGTGTGCCATTCAGGTTGAGTGGATTGGCACACACTGCAGAAGGATGATGGAGGGAGAAGTAGATATTGTCCTTTAGCACTCTTGAACCACGTTTGTTTGGGTGGTGGCCATCTTGTTGGAACAGTTGCCTCTGACTCCAGAAAAGATTGAAGTTGTCAATGAAGTTCACTCCTTTTATATTGCAGGTTTTTTGGAGCCATGTATTAAGCCCAAGCAACCGTGAAAACCTGTTTGTTCCTCTTGCTGGGAGTGGTCCACTGATGAATGTTTGAACTTTCAGTCTTTCAAGTGTTTCAAAAAGTTCATTGAAATCCTTCTTAAGGAGTTCTGACTGCTCTTTATGAATATCATTCTTCCCCAAATGAATAATAAGTCGATTTGCAGTCTTATGTTCATCAGAATGTTCTCAAGTTCCTTGTTTACATCAGAAGTTGTTGCTTGTGGAAGGCAGCACGTAGTTGTATCCCTGCTACTAATGTTTCTGATTATGGAGTCACCCACTATCAGAGTGCCGCTGTCTGCTCGAGCTTGAGCGCCAGTTAGCATCAGTGTTAGCTACTGGCTGATTCAGTCTGTGTTCGATTCATCACGTTGGGGGATTCCTCAATCATTAATACTTCAAATCTGTTATCAAGATGTATAGGCGGTGGTAGGAGACCAGTGTTTGCGATCCTTGTCATAGCCGTGTCTGGGGTAGAGGACGCTACTGCGGCAATATGTGATACTCGTGACAATCTGATGTCTCGAGCGCCTTTGGGTCTCGCTCCCTGTTTGTGCCATCGATTAGTAAGTCGATCTACACTCAGTATGGCCTGTCGAGGAGCAGTAGATTCATTGGACTCACCGCCTGTATGCTGAGGGCGTCCATGACGGAGATCTGTTGTGTGTTCGTCTGGTTTTGTGGTCCCGCAAGTAACTTTGTTTCAAGAACTGCAATCCTTTGTAAAAGTCTGTGGCAGTTAGTGCAAGTAGAAGAGGCGTTTTCTCTCTTCCCCGGAATGTAAGCTTTCAGTGGGAGGCTGGTCAAATAAAAGAATTCTGCTTTTTTGTAGTAATCCAAGCGTTTGAGCACTGTGCTGATTTGCTGAAGTTAAAATTAGGTGATAAAAGGAGATAAAATATAAAAATATAAAAGCGATAGAGCAAAGCGCGGAGCAGTGAGCAAGAGCGCCCGAACAGTAGCTGAGCAGGAAGGGAATTTTAGAGAATCATGCAAACACTGTATGCACATCAAAACACAAAATTAATATTCAATAACTATTTGTAACATTTAATAATACATATTATTAATTCATAATAATTTAATAAATAAAATATTAAAGTATTTATACACTTATATTTACAATCATTTAAATGAGGAAGAGGATTTTTTTAATGCATTTTATTTTATTAAAATATTTTTTTCATCTGTAAAAAGACAGATTTCAGGTAAAGAGGAAGAGGAATGACATAAAAAGCAGCCATTGAACTGAGAAATTATGTTAAAGTGTCACCATAAAATCAAAATGGACTAGCCTATTCGTATTTTTTTAACAGAATGTTGCAGTGTTTATTCTAAATATTTTATCTGTGTAAATAATACTTTTTTTGAAATTCATGTGCATTCATAATCTTTTAGCAAAATCCTTAAAGGTACTTTTTTTATTTTATTAAAATAGCCAACAACCACTTGCACAGTGTTATACATTTCGTTCAATTGTGTACTTCAATTGAGACTATCCTAAATGTTTCCATTTGTAAATTTCACAATTTAAAATAGTTGTATAAATAGTTAAATAGTCCCCTGGTTTCCGCTCGTACTGCCACAGTAACCATGGCGACAAAGGTGGACAACGGCGTTACGTCTAGTGGCACGCTCACGCTGTTGTTGTTTCGTTCAAACATTATGGACCATGGCAAGCAGGCTTTGGGACAAAAGGAGAACTAAAACGAGGATCAATTTTAATCAGTCAAATAAACTGACCTGTGTGAGTAGTAATTCAGCACTTGCGGGTAGTTCGGTAGAATGAAATGTCCTCCGCGGGACTCGCGTAAGGTGTTGATATCTGTCTCTTATTAGCAATCGCGCCCTGCTTCTATTAAGCTGGTGTGTGGTGGGCGTTCTGGCGCAATATGGCTGCCGTCGCATCATCCAGATGGAGCTGCACATTGGTGGTGGTTGAGGAGATTCCCCCTTCCATGTAAAGCGCTTTGAGTACCCAGAAAAGCGCTATATAAATGTAACGAATTGATTACTATTAGATCCATCGGCAAGACGACAAGTTCCATGATTCCTCTCATTCACTGTCATCATTCTACGCCTTTGTTATTGTTTTGAAGAGGTTAGCGACCCCTAGCGGCGGAAAACTACATATTGTACCTTCAACTTTCCCCTCCCCCTCGAAACGGTTTTCTTCATGACGTGTGTGTCGGTGGAGGGCGGGACTTTGTATCCTCCACAACTGCCTGCAAACTGCCATTCAGATCTGCCTTCGTTTAGTTAACTTCCTACAATCCAATCAAATCCCGAGGACAAAATCAAGCCCCACCCCACATTTTATCACATTCTAGAGGGAATCACGACAGGGAAGAAAAGACGATCGCAACATTAAATTCATGCTGATTTTAAATTGTTCCATTAAAATAATTAAAACTCACTTATCTTCTCTTATAGATGTTCCCATGTGAGGGGGTTGCCATCAGGTTTCTCCATACAAGCCCCAGAGCTTCTGCAGGCCAGTCTGGAGTTTACTCACAACCACACACACACGGAGTCCAAACACACACACACACAGGGCAGAATATCTCCCTGTGGAGCAGGTGAGCACACACACATATTTATTAATTCATTTTTTTTATGTAACTGCACAAATTTTTGCAGTTAATTCAGCTGGAATTTCAGGCTTTGAGTTTCAGGCTTGTATCCTGAGTGGCATGTTACGTCAAAAGCAAATAAAGCCAGTGTCAATGGACACACTCGGTGTAGACAAGACTCACAATGTTAGATATTCAAACATTAATCTTAAATGTATTATGTGTACATAATCCCAAAGCAGATTTCACAACTACAGTGACACCATGTCTACATCGGACACGTCAGTTGGCGTGTTTAGTCTTGATTATAATGGCTCTTTTTGCTTTTGACGCAGCATGACGTTCGCTGTAGACAGGGTCATAATGGCTCGTCTGTTTCAGCGGCTGGCGTTTCCTTCAGATCTGTCATATATCATTCTTAGGACTGTGTTGAGCAGGCTGGGTTAAAGAGACAGTTCACCCAAAAATGAAAATTACCCCATTTTTGACTCACCCTCAATTCATCCTATGTGTATATGACATTCTTCTTTCAGACGAATATGATCGGAGTTATATTAAAAAATGTCCTGGCTCTTCCAAATAATGGCAGTGAATGGCTGTTTCTGTTTTTGAAGTGCATAAAAGTGCATCCATCCATGATAAAAGTGCTCCACACGGCTCCTGGGGGTTAATAAAGGCCTTCTGAAGCCAAGCGATGAGTTTGTGTGAGAAAATATTCATATTTAAAACTTTATAAAGTAAAATAACTAGCTTCCGGCCAAACGAACATACGGATTCCAAAGTCTAAAGTGCAACTTATGCAAGCAAATGCGATGTACCGCTGATATTTACTTTACGCCATGATACGCCACGCTACTTCTGACGTCATAAGTTGCGCATTAGGCGTAAGTAGACTGCGATTGGCTGCTTGGCAGGAAGCTAGAATTTTACTTTGTAATGTGTTAAAGGGGAACTTGGCAACTATTTTAACCTAATAAAACCGTTTAGAAATCATTTGGATGGTTAAATAACCTGTTCTGGTGAAAATGGTGACCCCCTCCTAGCGTTCCCAGGCAGAAAACCAACCTTGCAACATGGGGACTAACGCCCGGTAAGATAGAAATAGGAAGTCTTGTGAGAAGCGAGAAACACAAACTGCTTTACGGCAATTCGACATAAACACATGTTCTATGATACCGTGTATGATGTATTACCAGCCTCGGTAGACATAGCTCCACACAATGAAGTTGGCCGGCTCCGATAATAACATATGCACATGAGCAGCGGTAGTAGGGTGCCGCAAGTGAGTTTTTTTGCGCCAGTGTTGTGAAATATACGCCCACCGTTGTAGGGGGAGCTCGTTGAGAAAACATGCGACAACAAAAGTGAAAATCAGCAAAGAAATGGCTAGAGTTGCCAAGTTCCCCTTTTAAATATGGATATTTTTCTTATACAAATGCATCACTTCACTTCAGAAGGCCTTTAGTAACCCCCCAGAGCCGCGTGGAGCACTTTTATCACGGATAGATGCACTTTGATGTACTTCAAAACAGAAACTGCCATTATAAAGCGTGTGAATGTAGCATATGCTTGTTGTTTTGGTTCAGGAGGAACTGTAACTGTGTTACACCACTTTGTGGTGTTCAGTGACTGACGTCTGTCTAAGTCTGCATAGCATGAAACGCACTGATGACGTGTGATGTGAGGCAGGTAGGACATCGTATCGCTGCCCTCGGAAAGCAGCGGACATTTTATGGTCCTACACCTTCCACAGAAGATATATACCGACATATTAATAATTTTTTTTTTGACCTCTTAACTTAATGATTGCTATCAGGATGTGAATTTCAACCAGCATAACAAAAAAAAAAAAGGTTTCTGGAACAAATCACCTATCCTGCCTCTAACCACAGATTATATTCCAGCATTTAACCAAAAGCCCCATTGTCTTTGAGATGATGGAAATATAAATGCTAAAATGCAAAAGTAGTTTCCGCGTTTTAGCCTAGTAAAAGTACATCATCCCTGCAGCACTGCTGCTACTGTAGAGAACTTCTTTCAGGAAGCCCAAGACTTCGCAAAAAAAGGAAAAATGTATTTAGAAAAACTCACAGAACATCAAAAATCTCCTCCAAAGTAGTTCAGCAGAAGAATCATCTTTGAAGGTTTCGTCATTCTTCGGTCTGTTGTGATTCAGTTTCATTCATTTTCTTTGCAGATATTGTATAAAGGCTGGGATCATCTGTTAATGATCTGGGGTTTTCCCCTGCTTTCCTGACTTATGAATTATGAATATTCTTGCAGCCATCAGCTGGTGTGCAGTGTCCCAGCATCCTCTAGATGTCACTGCTAACGGATATAAACAGGGAGTGACGAAGAAAGCTCTGGGAACATTGCAAGCAAGGTGATCTCAGGACAACAAATAATTAACATTCCAAGCATAACATATTGTTGTGATTTATGCATTCAGAATGTTACTTTGTAAGATGACAACAATATCATCACAAAATATTCAATCACCACAATAATCAGTTCTGAGTTCATGCGTATTTTGTTTCATATTTCTCTATGTTTAGATCTTTAATCAGTAAAGTGGAGCTCTTTCATTCGTTTCTGAAACTGAGGGCAGCAACTGAAGACGCGCAGCTTCCAGAGACCCTCCGGTGAGTGTTTTAATATAGAGGAGACCTGGAATAGTCTTACTCTAAAGTAGGGGTGTAACGATATCACGGTACTAAACTCACGATACGATATTATTGTGATACTCCAACACATATGATAAGAGATTAACAAAAAATTTACTGTTGATTAAAATGCTAAATTTGGTATTACATTATGTGTGTGAAAATGAATAGGCTTGGACTTGGTGCTGGAAACACAATGAACAGGACAATAGTGACACCAGAATAACAATATTCATGATTCTGAAGCTGAAGCTGAAAATACAGAATTATTTTAGACGAATATGCTTGCTCTGTCACTGACTAGATATATTTAAAATAATGTTGGCCACTTTTTACTGGTAACATCAGACATTTGATATAATCAGGACCCACAAATATCCCCCCATTGCATTATTATACATTATATTCAACATTGTATATAGGAGTTTAATGTAGTACTGACACAAAAACTCTTTCTTTGACACAATTTTTTTTTCCTCACAGTAATTTTAGCTTGGGTGAACTATCCACAATCATATTGTTGCATTTTTGTATTGTAATATATTGTGACACGATATATTGTTACACTCCTACTCTAAAGTCAAGTCACTTTTATTTACATAGCGTTTTATACAATACAGAGTGTTTCAAAGCAGCTTGACAGTGATAAAATGGAAATAATGATTCAGTGATGCAAACAGAGTTCAATTCTGCTTTAAAAAGACAATGTCATTGTTCAGCTGAAGTCAGTTAACTGTGTGAAGGTCAATACAACTGTGTGAAGATCATCAAATATGACACGAGTTCAGTTCATCTATAATGCAGATCTGGAGAAAACAGTCCAGCTCAGTTCTCATCCAATAGTGTCAGTGCAGTCATATCAATAATATTGCTGAATATGTAGTGTCCCCAACCAGAGAATGTCTAATAAGGGGAGAACTGCCACTCTCAGTAAACTTCCGGCTTCTGAACTGGTTGCAGTTCCACTCTGGCTCCATATGGGGGCGCTCATAGGACGAGTGCAGAATGAATGGAGGTCTATGGAGCTATACCCATAGATATCATATAATAAAAGCTAGATGTCTCGTCCGCGCTGCTGGCCAATGGAGGTCGACGTCCGGACACGGCGGCCATCTTGCCACAGGGGGCTCGCTCACTTGTAACATTGTTTTAATGGTTCATGTACTTTTTAAATAACCACAACTTGCTCAAATTTCTACCGATTTTCAAACGGGTTGGTTTGTTATAAACGTCAGAGATGTAGTTATGACACTGTGTACTTATGAATAATTATAATTATAATAATTATATATTTCGAATGTTCAAGCATCCAGAATTATAGCCACGTTAATAACGTTTGTAAGAAACCAAACCGTTTGTAAATCCGTCAAGATTTCAGCGAGATAAGAGTATTTATGTCCGTGCTGATCACTCATCTAACAGAAAGCTTCCCTGTGACAAGATGGCCACCGGGTGATGCCGTTCGACACTCCGCCGTAAGACATCTAGCCTTTATTATGTATGGCTATACCCCTTAAAATCCACTTTTCTCAGGATTCAATTTTTTACACAGCGGACACAGGTAAACACAACACAGCGGACACACGTAAACACACAACACAGCGGACACAGGTAAACACACAACACAGCGGACACAGGTAAACACAGCTGACACAGGTAAACACAACACAGCGGACACAGGTAAACACAACACAGCTGACACAGGTAAACACACAACACAGCTGACACAGGTAAACACACAACACAGCGGACACAGGTAAACACACAACACAGCGGACACAGGTAAACACACAACACAGCGGACACAGGTAAACACACAACACAGCGGACACAGGTAAACACACAACACACCGGACACAGGTACACGCACAACACAGCTGACACAGGTAAACACACAACACAGCGGACACAGGTAAACACACAACACAGCGGACACAGGTAAACACAACACAGCTGACACAGGTAAACACACAACACAGCGGACACAGGTAAACACAACACAGCTGACACAGGTAAACACAACACAGCTGACACAGGTAAACACACAACACAGCGGACACAGGTAAACACACAACACAGCGGACACAGGTAAACACACAACACAGCTGACACAGGTAAACACACGTGCTAGAAGAGTTTTTGCTAGAAGACATTCTGGTCCCGCTTCGGATGCCACGATGCCATCAAGCGGTATTCTCTGGTCGTAATCAGTTCTTCACTGACCAATCAGCGTTCATTAGCAGAATGCTAGCGTGTTATGGGCAACAACAACTCAACCTGTAAGAAATCAAAAGAACATAAGTACTCGTTCATTCAACTTTCGACCTATAACCCATGTTGAAGTTGCAAAACCTACAATCAAATCTGAGATTTCTCAACGGCAATCGGGTGAAAGAGACACATTTAGCCGTCTAGCTCCATAGACTCCCATTCATTTTGCACTTGGGCGATCGCCCCCAGTCGAACTCTGGTGGAACTACAACCAAAATTCGGTACAACAGGACTTAATAGGGAGTGGCCAGGCTCTCCATAGATGGGCTCTGCCCCAACTAAGCAAGATCAAGGCGACAGTGGCAAGGAACCTAAATGAAGAAAAAACCTTGTGAGAACCCAGGCTCAGTCGGGGGTCAGTCCTCCTGGCCAATGAACGAACGGTGTATGATTATGATTCAAGCAGCATTACAGGTCAGAAGTCAGATTGTGGATTGATATACTTCAGAATATTTAGTGCACATTTCTAAGGGTGGGTTTATTTTTGAAAATCCATTTTGCAATCCCGTTGCACTTACACTAATAACAATAACCTTGTGGCATCGACGTTATTGAACTGAATTAAATCAACGTGGAACTGACTTGAGCTGAATAATCTCACCATTGGCTTTTGTAGAGCTACTACAGCTGAAATTGTGTTACAATTGATGAATTGTACAACACTAACACTGTAATGAGGCTGCTTTGAAACAATATATATAAAGTACTATATAAATAAATGTGACTTGACTTCTTCTATTTTGTAGTCTTGTCTACAAAAGTTTTTAATCAAGAAAATACAGTTCAATGAACACAAATGACCCAACATGTTGGCACACTGTGAGGTTAGGGTTTATTAATTAGGTTAAAATAATAATAAATAGTAAAACATGACTTTGCCCAACCTCACATTAATGGATAATACAATCTTGTTAATGTGTGGTTTTATGTCCCAATGCTTAGCCTACAGTTATTAATACAATATGATAACATTTTAGATTGGAAGACATCATTCACAAAAATAAAACCAACATACAAACCCCTATAGAGAAAACAAGCATGCGTGTTATAAGACTCTTGACTCATAGGCATCAAGATGGAGTCCTTTCCCACATAACAACTAGCCAGAGCCTCTCAATAAATCCATATGGACATAAATCTTGGTAATCAGATTCATTACACTGTTTTGGTCTAGACTACTGCATCAGGGTGTAAAATAACATATTCTTTGTATATTTGTGTTATATATGTAATAATAGGTGTGTTTTATTCCTGTAAAGCAACATGATTATTGAACAGTGGACTTCTGTTAGTTGTTGACCTCGGGGAACAGTGTTCTTCTGTTCAGAGTTCTTGAATCTTTGAAGTGATCCTGCCCAATGTCCAGCTCTTGTTACAGCGCTGACAGACTCGCACAAGAGCAAAGAACAATCCATCCTCAAAGATCCCAGGACACACACTATATATACACTCCATGTGCAAATACATCCATCACCCTGCGTCCACTTTCACAGTCTCATTAGCAAAGGATTTCTGCATTATTCCGACAGTAAGGTTTTACCGAGACGGATGGCTTGCTGCATTAATAGGCCCCAAACACACCTCAAATTTGATATATTGTGTTTCCGAAATGTGTCAAAGTGCAGCGAATTTTGACAATAATTAACTTATTTTTACAATTAGATGATATTTTGTGTGTTTCTGTGCTGGTACCGTTTCAGGTTTTAGCCTGTTGTGGGACTGCTGATGCCCAACGCTTTTCATATTGTCCATATTCTGTGTGGCGGTTAGTTAACAGCAGTGACAAAAATAACTTGTTTCTTGGTAAAATAGAGAAAAAACAGAGATTGTTTTATGTAAGTATTGAGTCTTAAATGTAACACAATATGAACTCCTTGTTTATTGAAGTGTTGAATATAATCAATCCCATCTGTCATCACGCTGATATTCAAGAAAAAAAAAACAGCTCCCCCGCTCGTGATATTGCTTAACTCTAGCATATGAAATAAATATAATATAGGCAAAAACCCATACTGGGACTTTTTCTCTGCATTTTAACTACATGAACTCTCAAGGCTTGTTATTGTTGTGAAAGTTTGTGTGGCATCAAGTATCTATTTTTTTTATAGACGTGTCTAGTTAGACACATCACTGTTTTTAACTTTTTGTCGTATTTCGTGTAAAAGTTTAATGCTGTCGAGATTCACTTATATTCAGTTTTTAAACCAGTCAGCCATTTGTCTGTTTGCAAACTTGTGTAAAGTTTGTTTCTAGCCGTAGATGTGTTTGATACAGAAATGTGATGCCGTGCATGCGCGTCGACCTCTGACGTCTCACGCAGCGCGCAGGTGTTGTTTGTGTATCTGTTGTGTCTGATGGACGTGTTTGTTTCTTCTCTTTGCTGGCTGAAGTGGGAACGAGCTGAGGACCTACTGGGACTATAAGCAGGCAGCAGGAGTGTATCAGCAGGCCTGGACACAGCTGCGACTGCAGGCCTTCCCACTGTGGCCCCGCGGCCCGCGAGAACTGCTGCGCTTCCATTAGCGGACCGCACACTAACCACACAAGTGTCCCGAACCAATCACATGAAAAGAAGCCGCAGCACGGTTCACATCAATGTAATAAAAGCGGCTCTTCTTGTCCATACATCAAAAGCATGCAGTGACCAGGGGCATCCCAAGGCATACAGGAGCTTTGTGTGAGGAACATTTGAGCGGGAATTATTCATTGACATAGCAATTCATTGAGGCCAAACACCATTGGCTTTCACATGTCTCGTGACCAACCAAGTTTGAATGTCCTTTTTTATTTATTTTTTTATTTTTTTACACTAAAGCTATCGTATTACACGTTCAAAGCACTTGTTTGTAGATTGAAAGCCCCTGGTCATGAAGAGCATTAGTATGAGAAAGAGTAGATTGTACATTCTGCAAATATGGGTTTAGAACAACAGTTTTTCATTATCGGGAGAACTTTGCTCAAATGTAAAGTGTATACGTTTTGTCCATGTTTGTATTTTTACTAATAAAAGGAAGGTTCAAACAAAAATGAAACTGTCATCATCAGTTATTCACCTGCTTCTTGTCATTCCTGAACCAAAAAGTAGACATTTTCTTTATTTTAATACAATATCAATACATGTTATATATACTATAGAAGTTGTTCGGGTCCAATGTTGCTTGGCCTTCCAAATATATATTTCATGGAAGATAGTCATACAGGTTTAAAACAACAGTAAATGATTGAATTTTTGAAAATGATCTATTTTTGGTTTGTCTCAATAAATCATCTTGACGATCTTTTTGGTTTTTGGTTTTTATTGGTTAGGTCATCCAGCTACCTTACCTTTCAATTATCTTAAATATATAATTTACAGGGGGAAAATACAGATAAATTAATACATTAAAAGTTACTATATTCTCAGTGTGAAGATTAAGCGTCTGTATTAATACTGCAACACCATTCACCAAAAGAAGAAAAAAAATCACTAATGGAGTCGATCTCATTCCGAGCACAATATGACAGGTGACGACAGAAGTACAAACACATCTGCTATGTGATTATTTCACAGATGAGTCGATCCTGTTCCCAACCACAGAACCATTGAGCTAGTCCAACAGAAGTGGGAGTGATGTGTTGCACAGCTGGGGGTGATGCGGGGATCTTAATATCCAAACGTGTTCTCTCCACTGTAGGCCACGTACAAAAAGCCGTCCTCGTCCTTTTCTTTCTCGTAGAGCTGCCCCATAGTCAGACTGAAACAAGAATCAATTCTTAGTGAATGAATGATATTAAATTGATCACATAAAAGCTGAATAAATAAGCCTACACTGTAAAAAGTGATCGTGATTTTAACGGTAAAATACTGTAAAAATGCTACAGTGAAAAACTGTTAATTGGTTAACAGAAAGTTTCCGTACTATGTACGGTAAATAACTGTGATAGATCTAATGGTTCATTTCATGTAATTTTACTGTAAAATACCGTTAAATTTACAGTTTTTGAAAGTGAAAAAGAACAACTCATTGTATAATTTACAGTGAAAAACCGTCAATTGACATTCCCACAATTCCCTGTGTGACACTTCACATTTGATGTATTTTTGTTGAAATAACTGTTTCTTCATAGTTTTTCTAATCAGTTATGTACATTAGGGTTTTATGTTACATTTAATGTTGTTATATTAATGTTTATTGCATTTTTAAAATTGCATGTGTTACCATGATGGTGTTTAATGTTTGTGTGAATGACACTGTGCAGCTTCTACATATTAGTATTAACTTTCTTGCGGAAGAGCTGCATGTGATGAGCTCTGATTGATCACGTGACTCTCATCACTGCTGTGATTGGTGGTTATCAGTGTATTACAAAGGTACAAAACAGATATTAATACTTCAAAAGGATGGTAAATTCACATTATATCAGATAATAAAATACGGTTTATTACTGTAAATTGTAAGTTAAGTCTCTAACACCAATAACGTTGCTACCGTATTTTTGACGGTAAAGTTCTGGCAACCACAGCTGCCGTTTTTTTACCGTAAAAATCACGGTTTAATTTTTTACAGTGTATGTTAGGATAGGACAATATTTGGATGTAGATATAACCATTTGAACATCTGGAATCTGAGGACGCAAAAAAAAAAAAAGAAATATTGAGAAAATCTCCTTAAAAGTTGTGGATTTATGTTCGCGATTGTGCTGCTATCACTCACAAAAACCTTTTTTATATATATTTACGGTAGTAAATTTACGAAATATCTTCATGGAACATGATCTTTACTTAAAGGCACACCGCGGACTTTGTGACCTAAAGATTTGAAGCATGTGAGTTATTTTAAATGATTCCTCAGGCCAATATACAGCGCTTGACACTATCAATGCTCCGAGCGGGGCTGCCTTCTTGAAATACCGCCTATGTAAATTTGGAGAAGACGCACCGTCTTTGGCCAGGTCATGTGACCTGGAGAATGCCTGGAGAACTAATCACTTTACGACCGCCACGTGACCACAAGCTCTGATATACTCAAGGAGCTAACGCTTTTGCTACTATTTTTCCGCCTGCTCGACTCCTGGCCATGGCTGAGGGAAGGAAAAGGTTTAAAACTGCTTCTGAGGAGGCAAAAAAGAGAAAACACGAGACGGATCGTGGATGTCTTCTTGACTTTTGCGACAGCGCTGGCTTGTGGCCTCTAGGGGCACTCGACGTGAAAGTTACAGGTCTAGCGCCCCTAGTGGCCAAAATTTCCGCGGAGTGCATTTAAATCCTAATGATTTTTGGCATAAAATAAAAATCGATAATTTTGACCCATATAATGTATTGTTGGCTATTGCCACAAATTTACCCGTGCGACTCGAGACTGGTTTTCTGGATTTCATGAGTTAAAGTACATTACACTGTTGGAAGTGGACTTCCTTCCAATGTTCAGGGTTCAATTCAGATTTCAAGCATGTCAATTTTAAATATGTTTATATTTTCTGTTGCATGTCATGTCATGAATGTAATGTATGTGCGGTTGATGAGTTATATGTACTCGTGAAACACAACATATATTCAACACACTGGTATAGGCAAGGAACATTACAAAAGGAGGAGGCCGTAATGTCAATGAATCCCTCTGAACAGATTCATCCAGAATAATTCGTTGCGAAATAAGCTCTTATTTCCCCGTCTAAAGCCGTTCTGTTCTCAACACTCGGTGAGCTGTAACCTCCAAGCTGAAGAATGTCAGGTGAGTGTATTTGAGATGTGGAAGGTAAACAGGGATTATTGAGGATTTCAGTGGAGGATGTTGGGTGTGACCCGTGGCGTCACAGATTTCACTCTTTCATACGAAACCCGATGCTATATTTTTAGCTATTGGACAACAATCACGGCCCTATACAGTTTCATCAGTTTGAATGTTGCTTGTTCGGAATGAAATTGAAGTCAATTAAATTGTGTAAAAGGAAACGGATTCCTGAGGATGATTCAGGGAACTGAATTCCTATAGCTGTGATTGCTTGGCAAGAGCCACTTCACTTTCCTGGAATGTTTGTCATGAGATGTGTGGGTGGAAAGGAAGATAGTGCCTATAAAAAGTTCACACCCCCTTCTTACATTGTTAAATCAATTATTGATAGACAGTCAACCGATTATTTTGATCGCACGTATCTTTAATTTTTATCACGCCTCATTTTTGTCACGTGGAAATATTTATGAAACACTGTCACCACAAACGTTGTAAAAAAAAAAAGAGCCAAATACATGTACGTGTCTTTCAGAGTCTAGCACCAGGTTTTCTCTGTATTTCACACTCTCAAGCCTTCAAGGGCCGGTTGCAGTGAGACGCCACAACAACAACAGTGTGTTTCTGTCTGATTGCTAAACAGGTGTTATTTTGGTCTCGTCACATCAGAGAGCCGTCTAGTTGGCTTCAGGCTTAACCCACACATTTTCTGGGAAACTATAACTGAGATGCCATTTGATTTTTGGCAACGGTGGCTTCTCTACGCTTAGCTCTGACTAGTTAAGCACAGTACCGACTATTCTCTCTAACACAAGCCACAAAAGCTGGTCACAGATGTCAGTGGCCTCTTCTTCTTCTTGAATGGTCACTCAGTTTTTGAGGACAATCTGCTTTTCGTGCTTTTCCATTTCGTAATAGACCGTTCGCAAAGACCCGCCCCCCCCCTTAGTTACTGTCGCTATGTCCGACAAGCTACGCCGCTCTCACCATGTTCTCACGCAGTGATAAATACACGCGGAGCAGAGAGGAGACTGACAACCCTGACCGACCAGCTTACTTTTGATATTAAACAAAGTCTCACCTTTCAAATTTGCTAATTTGTTTTAAAGAAATTGAAACAATAAATAGCGTTTTGTGGCTCTTTAAAGGAGAACTCCGGTCAATTTTAACATTGTGCTCAATTTTTTGTATATTTGGAGTGCTGTCAATACAGAGAACAACGACAAAAATCGGTGTTGCCTACACCGTGTTATCCTCTTTTTAAAATTTGCACCCTATTGACTTCAATGGGGTCTAATTTTAAACCTGCTTTTATTTCTCTTATCATCCTTGATGTGTCATTACAAGTGCCCAGTCATGTTGAGTGATTCCTTCAGAGTGAACACGGTGAATCTGACTGCATTAGATGTGAAAGATATGAATAAAAATTATGTTATTTCAGCCAGCGCACATACCTGTATTTACTTCCTGTTTTCGGTCGAAGTCCAAAGTAGTCGATTGTCGAGTTCACGCGCGTGATCATAGGTAACTAAACATATGCGCGTGAACTCGACAATCGACTACTTTGGACTTCGACCGAAAACAGGAAGTAAATACAGGTCTGTGCGCTGGCTGATATAACATAATTTTTATTAATATCTTTCACATCTAATGCAGTCAGATTCACCGTGTTCACTCTGAAGGAATCACTCAACATGGCTGGGCACTTGTAATGACACATCAAGGATGATAAGAGAAATAAAAGCAGGTTTAAAATTAGACCCCATTCAAGTCAATAGGGTGCAAATTTTAAAAAGAGGATAACACGGTGTAGGCAACACCGATTTTTGTCGTTGTTCTCTGTATTGACAGCACTCCAAATTTACTAAAAATTGAGCTCAATGTTAAAATTGACCGGAGTTCTCCTTTAATGTGTCGTGACAGATCGCTGCCTCAGTTAAAGCTGCTTGTGAACCGATCATCTCATTCTTCTAGTTCATTTATAGCATCAAATAAACATGAATGAACATGAAGGAATGATGTTTTAACCGCGGAAAGGCGTCAAGTTCACTCAAGTTCTCAAGTTCAAATCATCCCATGTTATTAATCGAATTACTCGCCTGACTGCTTTGTCGGACAAAATGTCCGGATGGCGAAGTATGATTAGTCAGGTCACCTGTCAATCAAACTCCCTGCGAAAGGTCAAATATTGATATGACTGTATTTTAAAGGATATTTAATGTTTTTGTTTCTTTCGTTCATGCGAGTTCTGCCATTATCAACCTTATTTTTAGCATAAGAGCGATTTGTATCTTGAAAGTGTGAGTTCCTGTGTCATCAGCTTCCCATTCATGTGACCTTTAAAACTAACAGCCTGCACCAGTGATGATTTAGGTGCGCTATATTAATCAATACATTGATTTTTATTCTTTTAGATCACTAACAGTAAACACATCTGTTTTCAATTTCAATCGTTTAATTTTGATTGGTGGCTAAAAGCCAAAAAAAAGTCCAGTTCTTTAATGCTGTAAAATGACAAACTGTGAGCATGTCCAGGGAGTGACAACTTTTTATAGAGACTGTAATAAGTAGAACCACTGTAATAAATAAAGCATGACTTTTACCTGGACTGAGGGACAGTTTTGTCGACAAAAAGAAATATGGCTTTTTCAGAAGGCAGCTGGATCCGCTTTCTGATGATCCACATGAACTGGGCCACTGTGATGTCAGACGGGACCAGATACTTCCGCTTGTCAATGTCCACAATCTGTGAACCAGATACTTTCTCTACAATAACCTGATAAACAGAAGAAAGAGCCATTACAGACAATTATGTTTTTAAATATAAGCCCAGAGGTTATGGCAATGAAAAGTTGTTTTACTGGTATGACTTCCTCTTACACAGAAGAAACAATAAACAGACACACCAAGAGTTAAACGAAAAGCAAGTTCAATCCAACACAACGGATGGCGCAACTTTTCAGATGGTCTGTCAACTTCAACACAAATTTGAGCAATAAATATACAGAGGAAACACAAACAGTCATTTGTTTTAATCTGTATAGTGGAATTTAATAAAAGTCACTACCAAAATATCCAGTGTTCATTCAAACTTCACAGTTTTCCATCCATTTTGAGAAAAACTGAATCTGTTTTCTTTGTGAGACAAGAGCAAGAGACTGTCAGTGTCTTTTATAATCATATATCCTTCACTACAAGCATCACTAGATGAATTGTTGAACCCAACTTTTAAAATTGAACTTCATTAACTACAATAAGATAATACTGTTTATTGTAAAAAAAAAAATGTATGGTTCAATTGTAAGAGACACAAAAGACTACAAGCATCAGATAAATTGTCTTATGCAAGACAAACATGTAAATGTTTGCAGAATATTTGATGAAAATAACTCACTAGTCTGAAGTTAAAAGGCTCGCAAACTGCAAAAACATGACTTTTAGATCTTGTGCTTGATATGTCTGCTTTGGGCCACTTCACATCCATCCTCAATGCCAATTTAAGATTCTTTGGTGTTTAATGCGGTTTGGAAAAACTGCTTTCAGTGCATTAGCACCATGAAATGCTCTGATATGTGTATCTCTCATTGCAGGACAAAGAACTAAAAAAATCGAAATCTTGTGTGCGCTGATTCCGCTGAATGTTCACATTTGGTGTGTAAATGCTGTCGTTGTCTAGATCTGAAAGTCTGTGCTGTTGCAAATCACTAAATCAGTGATAAGCTTTGTTACTATGACTTATCGTTGACTTATCGACTTATTATAAATGATAAAATAAAGAAGGCTATACCCTTGTTTAAATGGTTGAACTTTTCACATTTATACTCACAGGAACTCTGTCTGGGTACTTGTTGCGGATTTTGGCTGACTCCACACACCTGTGCTCTAAATGACAGAAAAGAAAAAGAAAAGACATCGATCAGTCTACATGCAAGCTCAGCATGCAATGCTCTTCGCATCATTAATATTCATCAGCCAGTGTTATACAGCACCACACATCTGCATTCTTCATTTTATTAACTCTATCAATATACAGTTTATCTATATATATATATATATATATATATATATATATATATATATATATATATATATATATATACTGTATATGTATATATCAATATATAAATTAGATATACATGTGTATATAGACATACATACATACATATTACACACACCGTTTGACCATTACCAAAGCATAGACATGTGACTGAGATATTCTCATCAAATAATACATTTTTATATCATATATGGCTTGTAAACAAGTGACATGCTAAATGAAAGAAAAACCAATAAACACTGTTATCAAATGCACTTAAAACAAAAACAACAACAACACCAGAGACAGACTGACAGCCTAGGGCGTAATCTCGGTTTACTTTCATGAGACGTTTAATGAGCAAAAAACAGGCCTGGCATGAGCAAATAAATATAGTGGTTGTTCTTACATGGTAAATGCTGTTAAATTAGATCAAATTAGCAGGTTGACAGTATAAAACATCGGTTTGACAAACAGATCAATATTTACACGTATCGTACAGGCCGTTGTTGATAATATCATGGCATTTTCGATAAATTACCCAGAGAATGGTCCTCTTTAAACATCCATTTCATTTTTGCAGAGGTATAGCTCGAAGAGCGATCTGTTGGTGGAAATATCGGATGATTTAAAGTCGATTAAATGTTAAAACTAAAAACGTCAACAATGTAACAGCAGCAGACATTCGTCTTCAGACGAGGCGTAATGACGTCACCCCGTCAGAGGGAGGTTACGTCAATGCGGGGCCGTACCATTAAGTCGATTCGGGGGGGTTTCATACACTAATTCGCTTATCTCTACGGCAAGAACACCTATACGATTGCAGAAATCACACGATCGAACTCATGGTTTTTGTTTTTAAACATAAATCTGATGAATAATGATCGAATAATAAGTATGCACGTACCTCGCGCACTGCTGTTGCTATGGTGAGCAGACGACGCTGACACCGGAACCATCAGTGCGCGTGTTGTTTGTTTGCTGGACTGATTAATATTTACTAAGTTTTTGTTTTCAATAGTCTAATACTATTGAGCCAAAATGCGTTTGTTGATCGTTGTTAGTAAATATATTTGACAGCGCGTGCACAGCTCAAATGATATACATGTGTTTAAATGGTGTTGTGAATTGTTGGATGGAAGTTCATATTTACCGCGATATTAATAACAATGGCCTTTTATGACGTCTACGCCCACCCTGCTTTAATAAGATACAGAACATGTGTTTGCACGAGAGCAACGCTGTTTGTCTGTGTGGTTTTATGCCTCACGTATATTTCACCTCTTCTGGTGGCTTATAGAAGTCAAGGTAAGCTGCATTTTATTCCAAGCTCATTATTTCGCAAAATGGGATCAAATAAAGTGACTGAGTTTGTTGCTATGAACAGGGTTCTGGCTGAAGAGGAGCACATATGAAGAGCAGCCAGTCATACAGTTCCAGTACGACATGATCCTGATAGGAGCAACTGACACAGCAGGGAATTATGTGGCATGGAGCACATTTCCCAATTTTAATCGACTGATCGGAGATAATTTACGCATCCCATATATCTCTGTGAGTACATACTGTAAAACCAAATTAATTTAACTACCATAGCTATCGCAATGGTGAACTCTGGAAGCAAAGCTGCACTGGGTTTGTTCATTATTCAGGCCCAGGAGGAGGACAGGAACCAGGATGGGAAGTCGGACCTTCTCAGGCTTCAAATCAGCATCCCGCTCAAGCCAGAAGAGCAGATGTTCAGCATCCAACTCCTCCTTACCTTCTCATACCAGCTGTTTGTGTGTATTCCTATCCAGTGCATTCCTATAACAACACAAACGAAATGCCTCTTTGTAAATGTGTCTGTATCTGATTAATTTGTCTGTCCATCTGTCTAGCGAATGTCTACCGTTGTAATGCAGACGCTTGCCGTCGTGCAGCACTCGTCCCCTGTCCCAGGTTCTCAGCTCTCCATCTGTGGAGACCTGAAGCTAAACCAGCGAACTCCTCTTCCTCACCGAGGCTTGCATAGTACCTACAATGTGAGTATGTGAAACACAGTTCATTGATGTATGATCTATTTTGACATATAAATGAATGTGTTGATTCATCCATTACTGGAACTGAACTGTGATAACGAACCGGTTTGACTTGCAATGCCACAATCTTGTCAAATGTGTGTGATCAGGAAGATTGTAAATTAAAACATGAGCAATGGAAATATGGAATGTATTTGCATAGATTTCCCTTATAGTCCTAAATCTGACTTTACGTAGCGATGATGGCTTTCATATAAGCAGGCCTGTGTTGTCAGAATATGACTTATGTGAATAAACATAAGGTTTATTTTGAATTGCCTCTTCCAGGTGTCAGTGATCGATGGATCCAGTCCGTTTGCGAGTACATATGACCTGGCCAACATCATTACACTCTATCAGCAGAGGAACTGTAAGATTTTGAACATGTTCTGAGAAAAAGTTAAATATATTCATAGACAGATGCATTTTATTATTATTGTTGTGAGTATATTTTAAAACTGTCTCCTTATTTTCTCAAAAACACAGATTTGTAGTCACTATATTTCTCAACGCCTACCTTTAATATTTACCCCAGAATGTTTTGAGCTACATAATCATTTCGGTGTTTATCATCTAATTTGATATAATTAGGTGATAAACACAGAAATGATCATGAAGCTTATATATATATATGTTCTTGAAACCTTATTTGTCCAATCTTTCTGTCAATTTCAAATGTCAATCATAAGCATGCATTATGTGTTTCTTGGTAATGAGGCATTCGTGTGCTTCTACGCTGCTTTTGTTTTAGGGCCGCTGAAATGTCACTTTTGTTCCCAGCAGTCCCTCTGTCTTTAAACAGTGTGTTCCTCTCACACAGTGACAACTCATCTCTCCGGCGTCATTCCCGTGTGGACGGTGGGAAGAGCTGCAAACGCGCCATTCCAGATCAGTGCTCAGATCAACTATCCTGCAGACACTATTGCATATCCTTTATATGGTGTGTGTGTGTGTGCGTGTGTGTTAGCGCTAGCGTTGCCACCCGTCCTGGTTTTCCAGGGATTGTTCTCTTTTTTGAGCGACAGTCCTGGAAAATGTATATTTTCCCGTTTTTCTGTGAAAATGTACTTCTAAAGTAGAATTTCCTGGTTTCAAATTAAACCGTTTCCTTCTACTGTTACTGTGTTATCTTCATGGTTGTGTACATCCAATCCTGTGTCCGTAAACGGGTAAAAACGGGTAAAACAGTGGATTGGCCAATGCCAGGCGTTTACTTTTATTTGATTGGAAGCTCAAATTATCGACTATCGCCTAGCAACTGCCTGTGCTGTCGGTCAGTCGGTCGCGCGCATCAACACAAATTCAGGATGAAACAGTGTGAGTTCAGTTGCTAGCTATAGCTTTTTTTAAAGCTTACTATTTACTCAGTTTTGTGAAATGGGGGGAGAGACGGACGAGGAGGATAACACAACAAAATCGGATGAGCCACCATTGTCAAAGAAAAAACGATTTACAACCTCAAGTTTACAAATGAAGTTGTTTTGAGGAATGTTGGATTCAAAACTTCATTGTTCTACAGAAGGAAAAGGCCACCATGCTGTTATGTTATGACTGTTTTGCATTCCTATATTGTAGAGCATTATTCAAATTTGTTGGTGAATTAACCCGTTGTTGTAAAACATACTCTATTCAAGGATATATAACACAGGAAGTGCAATGAAGGTACTGACCACAGGAATATTTGATAAAAACAAAACAGGAACACAAAAATCAAAGAGAAGAAAACAAGAAACAACTGAGAATCATAAAGCGAAGGACTACAAAGCAGGAACAGGAAACCCAAACTAAAGTCCCAACAGGATATTGGGTACTCTAACTCTATATAATACATATTTGTATTGTTTCATGCTTGGTTACTAACATCAACCATCTGGTCTACAACAAAATGCTAATACCAAAAAAATAATAAAAAGATAACATGTGTTTCAGATATAAAACACATGATAGGAAATTGTCCCATTATGCTTTTTAGTTTGTGGCTGCAACCTAGTCTCTCATGACATGAGCACATATTGTACTCATGATGTCACTTCCTGACATCTGTGCATTTCTAGACTCGCCTCTCATGCTTTATTTGATCAACTCAAGTTTAATTTCCTTGACTGCTTTTCCTACCTATCGACCAGGCTTTTGGGAAATGATTAAGTTTGCCTGGATTCAGTATGTCAGCGTCCTGCTCGTCTTCCTTTGGGTTTTCCAGCACATTCAAACATTCATCTTTCAAAACCAGGTTTTACCGACCACCACAGTACCAGCGTTTAAACAGCACAGCTCCTGATATGACCTAGAAATGACCTTTTTAATCTTCATTCATTGTTGAGGACTTGTTTGCTAGTGAGTTTTTCTCTTTGTTCAGTTCAAGAACATCGATACAGAATTTCCAGCAGGATGCCTGTGGAGTCTCTGGTTTTTCTGGTTTCCTTCAAGTTCAGCTGCATACTGTAGTCTTTTTTTTCTGTGTGGTGTGAAAGAATGATAGAATAAATATGAAAAAAATTCTCCATTGTTGATTCCTCTTTTTAGAAACATGAGTGATTCACTGAATGCATATTGCTAACTGTTAAATTTGTATTTGTGTTGTGTGGAAAATGTCATAATGTTAGCATGGTTTCTAATATACTGCATGCTTTGGGGTTATTTAATGTCCTGAGACAGGCTGTTACACTAAATTATGTGACAAACATCCTCTGGACAATATTGTCAGTGGATAAGCTAAAGTAAACAAGAGAATATAACTGTCAATAATATGCTTTCAAATTACTGTTGAATCAAACCAAACACCACATAATGTGTTTGCTTTCGGCTCTTGTCTTTGTCTCGCTTTGTTCCATGGATACACATTCATAAAAACTGTATAAATGTGTTTCTAATATTCTCTATCTAGCTGTTGTATATTCTCCTCCATGTCACCCAATAAGATCAAGCACAGGAAGTTTGGCACAATGGACAGGATGCAGATGTAATGTTTTCCTGTTTCGTTCATCCTTTTTGTGACAATGTGCCACATGCAGCTCTAATCAAATATGGGATTTATGTCTTACATAGATTTAGTTGGTGTATAATAATATTTCAGGAAAACTTCTCAGATACTAGCTAGGTAAGTTAGCCATGTGTGTCTTAAGTAGTCTACAAAATGGCAGTTCACATAAGTAGAAACCTATACAATGATTTTTAAATGAGCTTTGTAAAATTCCTAAATAACACGAATGAAATAGGAGTAAAGGTATCTATGTTATGAAGTTCATTAACATATCATCTTACAGACGGCATAGTCCCACCTCCTGCCATTCACTCTTAAAGGCCACGTCTCCTCGTCCCCCACATCCAGAGAGTTCACGGCAGACACTTTATAACACCGACTGAATACGGACACATTACTCAACAAGAGGTAAGGCATAATAGGCTATGCTTTAATAATATGCGTTTACAGTAGACATACAGTATTATAATTAGGATATATGTGTTTTAACTAAAGTATTTGTAGGATAACTCTTAAAATGATCTGTTTGGCGGGAGCGTTATTTTTTGTAGATGACTGGCACCATGGCAGCCGAGTTTCTCTAGGTCAGTGGAAGTCGCATGTGTCTCATATAACATTTATATCATATAGGCGATGTTAACCGCATTTAGACTTAACAATTAAGTTATTCAAATAAGAATCCCTTCGGATAGCCCGACAAATGAATCCTTACAAAGTTTGTGTTGGTTTGTTAGTGTCTAATATACGCATTTTGGAGAAAATTGACTCGTTCAGCGTGTTGGGCATCATCGCCCCGAGGCAAACGCGTTTCGGGAGTCATGATGATAGTAGTAATGCTGTCTGGTCGCTTGTTTGAAATCACACGTTCATACGAACTTTTTAGCTAATAAGACTAATACGTTACCAAATGGGTAAGTGTAAAGGAAACAAAAGGAATCTAATCATATTATTAATTTATCACACCTTATTTCCCATCTGTTTTCCCTGTCAGGTGTATTACGCTCTTAAAGCGACAGGTCACCCAATAATTAAATAAATTACCTGGGGCTCCAAACGCGTAAATTGTCTTTTGTGTCTTATAAAGTCTTAAGCCGTTTCATCTGAAGACATGTAAAATAACCTACGGATTGTACGGACCGCTTTTATGGAGGTTTTGCTTGACAAAATGGTTTTGAATGAGGGTGAGTAAATGACAATACATTTTTTTTAGGTGAACTATCCCTTTAAAACAAATATTTAAAAGTAACGTGTTTTGATTGTGCTCACGAACACATTCCAGAGGGTTTAACAATATTGTTTTCAGAGGGAAGCTTTACGTTGATGCATTGTGCGTTGCCTTTTCATTTAATATCTGTGCCTCCAGTGCCGTTTTTTTACATAACATATTTAATATCTCTTCTTTTGATTAATATGATTGAAAGTAATATAAGATTTTTTTTAAAATAACTTTCGCTTTCTCTATTTGTTATTATGTCTGTTGAAAGTAAACAGCATCTCGCAGATTCAGTTATTTAATTTGAACATTTGAACCTAAATAGATTCATTGTACTGGTAGCCCAGTGAGTCTCATTGAGTCGACCAGTGATCACTTTATCTCCTCCTTTGTAGACTCACTGCCTCCTGCTGGTCAGCGTTAGAACTCCACCTTTAAATAATAATGCGAGGGAAGAAATAATCTATACGTTTTGTCACATTTTTAAGAGAGAGACTCGTCGTAGATTTATCTAAAGATAAATCTTTTCACTGAGGTAGATTTTAGGTGTGTGAGAAAAGCTAATGGTGACTTGCCTATAGTGGGTGGTTTTTATTTCTTAGATTTGATTCTGTAGGCTAAATGAGGGGCATCTTATTAGTTTTAGATTGGGATTCTTTGATCCAAAAATGAGGATTATCTTGATCCCAGTAAAGGGTGGATTTCAGGAACAACATTTGTATCATGTAGTATACATATTTATTGTTACATTTTTAAAAGTATACTTAATTAAAATGTGTTGAACCGTTACAGTGATACACATTAGGTTTTCAAGCCTTTCAGTGGAGTAAAGTAAAAACTATTTCCCGAACAGCTGTCAATATCAAACAAAAATATTTGTAACATTATATTACTACCGTATATCATATTTGTAACCGTATTTTAATCGCTGTATATTAATTACATTGGCACAGTCATCAGAAATAAGCCACTCAAAAGTATGACTGGTCCTTAAAGGAACATGGTGATGGAAAAATATGAGATGGGAGGAAAAACTATCTTACAATGATTTTGCATCATCTGTCATTTGCATCATATGTTTTGTGTTTTCCAGAGAAACTTGTGTTTTCCTGAGACAACACTAAGTTCAAAAACTTTAGCAGGGAAGTGCGAAAAATTTGTGTTTTTCATCACCATGTCCCTTTAGTGGCTCCGTAGGGGTCTGACTTTTTTAAAGGAAATTGAAAATTGAAGCGAATGTTTGTGTGGTGTTATTGGGGTGCTTTCTCATCAAATTAAAAACTGACCCCATGTTAACTATTCGACCTGTTGTTCTTTACATAGTAAGTATAGCCTACATTGTGAAATTAAACTCATTTGGAGCACTGGAAAAGTGTGTATGGGGTCCGTTCTTCGTACCTCACTTAATACATCTGAGATGATTTGACCGTACGTCAGTAATGAAGTCCAGATAACTGAGTAATTGGCCCCTTTGATCAGAATGAACGGATCCAATTTTGCTTTGAAAAACCGGCTCAAAAAGAAGATTGATTACCTGATCCTGAATGGCAAAACCTGGGATTTCTTAATTTTGTTAAAGGAGTATCAAAGCAAAGAATGCAAATAGAAGTGCTGCTTCGGGGTGTAAAATCTCGGTGCTCTTTGGATGGGATACAGAATCTAGTTAATTAAATTAGGAACTCCAAGGCACTCGAAAATGTGTGAAAAAAGTTAAAAAGCCTTTATTTGATGAATGGCTCTAAAAATTTTAAAATGGTGACAGATCCACCTACGCGTTTGTTAAAGGAGTAGTTCACTTAAAAATGAAAATTGTCATCATTTACACACCCTCAAGTTGTTTCAAACCTGTATGAGTTTCTTTCTTCTGATGAACACAAAAGAAGATATTTTGAAGAGTGTTTGTGACCAGACAGTTCATGGACCCCATTGACTTTCATATTATGTTTTCCTACTATGAAAGTCAATGGGGTCCATCAGCTGTCTGGTTAACCATCATTCTTCAAAATATCATCTTTTGTGTTTATCAGAAGAAAGAAACATATACAGGTTTGAAACAACTTTAGGGTGAGTATATGATGACATAATTTTAAATTTAGAAGTGAACTACTCCTTTAATACTGATCCAGATCAATGTTTTTGGATAGCGGGGCCCTTTGGAAATTCTTACTTTGATCAAGTATTTCCAAAAGTATTAAATGTGATTTCACTTGGTAGTTGGTACTCAAGTTCATTTTAGAGTATTATAGTTATTCACTGGTGTTTAATACCGGTGCAAAAATCAACATGAACCAGTCTGTATTAACCATCAGTAATATTCAACAGTATTATTGATCTGACGCTGTTGTATGAGAACTGAGCTGGACGATGACATCATTTAATCTATAAAGCAGTTCTGCAGAAAAGGAACTAGTTTAATAATTAATGATCTTTTACAACGGGACTGAATCAACACCGAACTGACTTCTGCTGAACAACAGCCGAAATGCATAATTTTCCTGTTTATCACTGTAAAGCTGCTTTGATACAATCTGTATTGTATAAAGTGCTATAGAAATAAAGGTGACTTGACACTTAGATATTGTCTCTTGTCTGCGGCGCTATCGTTTATTAAAAAAAACCCACATCTGAGCCAGTTAAAGGAGAACTCGGGCAATTTTTAAGTTAATCTTGACCGTTATACCTTTGTGAGTTCTGTCTATAGAAAAAAACAAAAAAAACGGATTGCTGCTTGCAACACGGAGCTGCTACCGCTAATGCCCAGAGCTCACTCTGCTAAAACGGCAGTTATGGGGCATATTCATAAAGAGTGTTTTTGTGCCTCTTAACAGACACAAAATTCAATTAAAATGTCTGTCCAACATGAACAGGGTCCTTACATGACAACAAGATGCGTCTAGCAACTTAGCCATTGTTTAAATTCACCTAAATAGCGTTTTAGACGGCTAGCTGTAGTCTCGCGCTGAAGTCCCGTGGGAACTCCCGTTGTAGCCAAAGGTATAACGATCAAGATTTGCTTAAAAATTGCCCGGAGTTCTCCTTTAAGTCCTGTCAATCAAAAGGGAGAAGACTGTTACAAACTCATGCATAAGATGTCTATTAGCTTAGTTGAAATGACAGCAGAGTTGTGATTTTGCATCATATAAATAAAAAGTATCACTTTTTAAACAAATTCTATATAGAGGGAAGTGAAAAGTGTGGCTTAAAAAGTTGAAAGCTATTATAATGAATCCTTTAAACTAGAATAATAGTCTTTTTCAAACCTTTGTTTTTAACCGTCATGCCTGACCCGTTAAATTGTGTCTGTGCTTGCTTTGGTAGGTTTATAAAGTTGCCGTAATGCTGCGGTGGAGAGCGCCGAAACCCCCTGTGTTGAGTCTCCTGCTGATCCCAGCGGTCGCTGGTGTGCTTCTGTACGTCGGCTGGTACAGTCGCCCGCCTTTTCCGAACTCCTCTCCGTCTGAGGGCAAGGTGCACGTGCTGCTGCTCTCGTCCTGGAGGTCCGGCTCGTCCTTCCTGGGACAGGTGTTCAACCAGCATCCAGATGTGTTTTATCTGATGGAGCCGGGCTGGCACGTGTGGATGTCCTTGCAGAAAGGCGGCGCTCGTAGCCTGCGGATGGCAGTGCGCGACACGATCCGCAGCGTCTTCCAGTGCGACATGTCCGTGATGGATGCGTACATCCCCCAACCACAAAACGTCTCCAAACTCTTCATGTGGAGCCACAGCCGTGCGCTCTGCTCTCCGCCCGCGTGTTTCCTCACGCCTCGCGACGAGATTAGCAAAGAACAAGAATGCAAGCAGCAATGCGACGTGCAAGGTTTGAAGCTCGCGGAGGCGGCGTGCAAGACCTACAGCCATGTAGTGTTAAAAGAGGTTCGCTTCTTTGAGCTGGAGTCCCTTTATCCGTTACTGCGGGACCCCTCTCTGGATCTGCGCATCATCCATCTAGTTCGGGACCCGCGAGCGGTGTTTCGCTCCAGGGACCAGTCGGCCAAAGCCTTGATGAAAGATAGCGCCATAGTGCTGGAACAGGCTGATGTTCCGGAGAACGAGAGATCGTACCAAATCTTACAGGAGATTTGCCGCAGTCATGTGCGCATTTATGAGACCGCCATGTTTAAGGCGCCCGATTTCCTACGGGGGCGCTACAAAATGATCCGCTATGAGGATCTAGTGCATAACACGCTGGCGGAGATCGAAGCCATGTACCAGTTTGTGGGTCTGGAGATGACGGAATCTCTGCAGGAGTGGATCTACCGGATCACTCACGGTAAGGGCAAGGGATCGAAGAAGGAGGCCTTCAAAATCACTTCCCGAAATGCAGAGGATGTCTCCTTGGCTTGGCGGACCACCTTACCGTTTGAAAAAGTCCAGCGCATCCAGGATGTGTGCAAAGGAGCCATGTCTCAGCTGGGATATCAGGCGGTGGACAGTGAGAAAGAGCAAAAGCTGATGGATTTAAACGTTCTAACGCCGCGCGAACGCTACCAGTTCAGCTGGTTGCCGTCTAAAGACACCACCGCCGCTAAAGTATAGAGTTAACCCAGTGATCAAATGAAGACTAAAGGATTGTGGGGAATCTGTTCAACAGTTTTGCTCTCCTTTGCTTCATACTTCAGTAAAAAGAAACGTAAGCACAATCAAACGTTAGTGGACGCCGCAGTGTTCTAGTGACCGGCAGAGAAATGGAAGTTTCTCTGTTGAACTAGAGACTCGAAGGTCCGTCCACAACTTTTACCACTGGATGCTGGTTTTGAAGAAATTATGGTCCAATAATTAACTTCAAGATGTATTTATTGACAAGGAAACTTTATGGTGTTATTGTTGTTTTTGTTTGTTTGTAAAAAAAAAACTGCATTCCAGATGGGCGTAGAGATGCGTGTCGAAGGGATCTATGAAGTTTTTTCACGGATAAACGTCACATAGAAATGCCATCTACAGGTTCACACAGACTTTTACCGCATTGAGCTGAATATCAATGTCCTCGTGAATAAAGCAGTTCATATTTGATTGTATGTTTAGATGTTATGCTATTTTAAGAATTGTTGATTGAAGACTAGTTATCGTCTATGTTCTCACTGGATTTACAGTTTCCTCAGATTTGAACTAAAAAAAAAGTGATTGGATGCACTGTTTTTCAAGTCGAATCTTTGCTACAAGTTGCTGCAAAGCATTTAACTTAATATCCGTAAACAAGTAGAAAAAGACACACATCCAACAAGAAATATATATGGGTGAAAGAGACAAAAATAGATATTTACCATAAACGAAAGGACCAGAGAAAGTTCCTAAAAATCTCTTATTAGCAGGATTTTCATTTCATAAACATAAAATCGTTTTTTGTATACGCCATATAAAGTCACATGACTCAAGAGAAAAAGAGAAATGTGACGTAAAACATTTGTCACATGCTTGAAAAGGATAGCCTTGAAATACATTTATTATTGTTCGGAGTAAGATTTTATTTTTCTTGAACCCCCAATGAATATTGTTATAAAACTACTGTGCCATATGTGCTACTCAGCCATCACGACACTAACCATTGTGAAAGAAGTGTTAGACACAATGGGGGTTTTGTGTGATTATTTATGACATGATGTCAGTTTGTGATAAAACAGTATGTGATAAAGTATTTTGCATTTTCATAAAGGGCTTTTATTAAGTTTGATATAGAATGTCTCTATACACGTGTGTTCAAATGTGATCAAATGTAAACTAATTGATTGAGATGTTGCAGTTTCATGAGATTGTTGGATTTCAATGGGAGCTGGTATTTTATTGAAGTTTGAATCACATTGATTTATATTCAACTGAAGAGTCTCTTCTTCAGATAACAGAATATATTTTGTTACCTGTTGATAATGTATCCATCACAATCCCTTTTGTTCTAAAAAAAAATATATATATATAGACAAAGATTTTTTAGGGGAAAAAAATCATGGTACACATTTATAAAATCAGTATTTATGCTCTGTGTTAGTAAGTCGTCTCTAGGTTAATGATTACTGTTGGTGTTTTGGTTGTTTGCAAATGTTCAATGTAAAAACGAATTAATCTATTATTTCATGTTTGGTGAAATGGAGTAAAACTGTGAATGCACCCTTTCTTTTACAACTGATTATTAAAAACCCTGCTGTAATAATGTGCATATGTTGGAACATAATAAACAACCTACAGTAGAATCACACACACAAACTTGAAAAGGGTGTCAGAAAGTGAGGACCCAAAACCCACATTTTAACCCCCTAACAGAAAACTGAATTTTTACAATTTATATATATAAAAAAAGACAATATTTACTAAATAAAAAAGAACTGCTTTCCAAATGGGTGTAGTAGATGCGGGTCGAAGGAATCTGATGGGACTGAGTGTTTCCCTTTTTTCACGGATGTGTTCTCATTGGATGTGAGAAGTGAGCTAAATCTGACTCATATGTATATATATATCCTCAAATGTACTCTAAAGGAGGTTTTGTCAGATTTAGCTCACTTCTGGGTACAAACTGATAAATAAACTCAAGTTTTCAAGATACTTAAATAATTTTTTGTAAAAATCCAAATAATTACAGATTTTTATTGAAAAGGGTTTAAACAATGTGTGTCATGCTTTTTCAATGAACCATAAACTGTATTGGGAAGGTTTCTTTGGAAATGAATGGTTACAGATTACAAGTTACCGTGTTTAAAATGTAGTAGTAGTAGTGTAAATATTTCAATTACTTTATTAAAGTAATGTAACTGATTACATTTGATTGCTTTTCTAATTTCCAGCACTGGTACGCATTTTATATTTGGCAGATCTGGTGCCGTCACGAGGATGAGTTGCACACATTATACTGACACCTACTTTTGATTGTGACCCCCTTGAATGCTGTTTGCATTCTTGTTCTTAGTCAAGTCAATTCGCTTCTATTCAAGGACTATATTAACATGCAAACTCTTACATCATCACATAATGCCAGATTCCTGTTGCCAGTGATTCTGAACAAATGCCAAATGTTTATAGCATAAATCTGGTTTCCGTAACTTTAAAAACGTGCTCTTGAGTCGATGTTTACTCCTGCATGGGCAACATAAACTACTCGGTTACTATCTTAACCTCAGTTCCCCGGGGAAAGTGGGGAAACTCCCTTTCCTTGCTTTACTGAAGCTTATATGTAAAACGCATTTGCAGGTGCACAGCTAGCACATTGAGCATCTGACTTCTCATAAGCTGTGCTGCACAACTGCACACCCAATGGCGCGGGGCGTGGCCTTAGCCTATAATAGCCCCAGAAATTCACCATTGTAGCAGGTTTTAACAACTGAAGCAACAACTCTCCAGGTCACTATGGTGCGGCTGGCTACGCAATACTCGTTCCCTATTTCAGGGAACTGAGGTTACCGATAGTAATCTGGCCTGAGCACACAGAACAAGCCAGAAAATCATATATATATATATATATATATATATATATATATATATATATATATATATATATATATATATATATATATATATATATACAGGTCCTTCTCAAAAAATGTGCATATTGTGATAAAGTTCATTATTGTCCATAATGTAATGATAAAAATTAAACTTTCATATATTTTAGATTCATTGCACACCAACTGAAATATTTCTGGTCTTTTATTGTTTTAATACTGATGATTTTGGCATACAGCTCATGAAAACGTACTCGGTTACTAACGTAACCTCGGTTCTCTCTAGGAGAGGGAACGAGTACTGCGTCGAAGAACGCTACAGGAAAGATATTTCTTTGTCGAGATTGAAGCCAAAAATTAATCCTTAATTTTGTAATATTGTAAAACGCTTTTCTGAAGCATACAACCTAGGCGGAGCAATACAGCTCACCCATTGGCTGCTCTGCCAGAAAAGCACAGCCTATGCGAGGCCAGGACGCTGACCAATGAGGACGCTTCGCGCCCTTCTGCGTCACCTCCCGCCCAAACAGGCGTGGCCTAGGCCTATAAATACGAGCATAGCTGTCTAACACGCCGATTTTCGTCAATGAAGCGACGCAGCGTGGACACGCACGGCATGAGACGCAGTACTCGTTCCCTCTCCTAGAGAGAACCGAGGTTACGTTAGTAACCGAGTACGTTCTCTTACGTAGAGTTCTCTCGTACTGCGTCGAAGAACGCTACGGGAACCCTATGCAAACCGCCGTGCGTGTTCTTGGATCGACACAGACACCTAAGGGCGCGCGTGCCCTGGTATACAAGCGCCTACCCCAAGAAGTATAGGGAGAGCGGCTAAAATAGCATCATCCCTTATAGTAGTGCCTCTTAAGGCATAATAGCATATATATGTAAATATAGATATATATGAAGGGTAATAGCATGCTCATGGGACACATTGTCAGTGAGTGATGCTTAAACATTGAAGTGACCTGGGCCGCAGCGCGGGGCAGGAACACTTATACATATTAGGCATTGAAGTGACCTGGGCCGCAGCGCGGGGCAGGAGCACTTGTACATATTACCATTGAAGTGACCTGGGCCGCAGCGCGGGGCAGGAACACTTATACATAGTCTTCTAGACCGAGAGCAGTTTAGCCTGCAACGCAGGAACCTCTAGGTTATAGAACCTAATAAATGTAGACGGGGAGGCCCAGCCTGCCGCCATACAGATATCATGTAACGAGATTCCGCTATACCAAGCCCATGAAGAGGCCATGCCTCTCGTGGAATGTGCTCTGATGCCCAAAGGGCATTCCAAGCCTCTAGATGCGTAGGCTAGCGCAATGGCGTCCACTACCCATCGAGATAGACTCTGTTTCGTTGCGGCTCGTCCCTTGGAGTGCCCGCTGAACGAAACAAAGAGCTGCTCCGTCTGTCGAAAAACAGCGGAGCGGGACACGTAAGCTCTTAATGCCCTGACCGGGCAAAGGGAGCTATTTCCGTCCTCTGAGGCCGGCATGGCCGACAGGGAGATGACCTGAGCCCTGAACGGTGTGTTGAGGGACTTAGGCACGTACCCATGCTTCGGTTTCAATACGACTATAGAGTCGTTTGGCCCGAACTCCATACAAGAAGCTCTCACTGAGAGCGCTTGCAAGTCTCCCACACGCTTCACTGAAGCGAGAGCCAAAAGAAACACGGTCTTGAGAGACAGGTGTTTCATGTCAACTGAGTGAATAGGCTCGAAAGGGGCCCCTTTCATAGCGTTCAACACTGTAGAAAGGTCCCAAACGGGGACTGAAGGAGGCCTTGGAGGGTTTAACCTCCTGGCGCCTCTCAGGAAGCGGACCACCAGGTCGTTCCTGCCTAGTGAACGGCCAAGCGTTGGATTAACGAACGCTGATATGGCAGCCACATAGACTTTGAGCGTGGATGGGGTTCTTCCCTTATCCAATAGCTCTTGCAAGAAGGAGAGAATCTCCGGTTCTCCACACTGAAGTGGTGACAGACCTTGATCTGAACACCATCCAGAGAACACCGACCATTTGGAAGCGTAGAGCCGTCTAGTAGACGGAGCCCTAGCTTGTTCGATCGTGTCTAACACTCCTCTTGGGAGGTTAGCGGGTACCCGATTATGGCCCATACGTGTAGGGACCAAAGCTCGGGGTGAGGATGCAGAATCGAGCCCTTGGCCTGTGAGAGGAGGTCTCTCCTCACTGGAATCGGCCACGGGGCAGTACTTTTCAGTCGCATCAAAGCTGGGAACCAGGTCTGATTCGTCCAGAATGGAGCAACTAGCAGTACTGAGCATCCGCTCTCCTTGATACGCTCCAGCACTTGAGGCAGGAGTGAGACAGGAGGAAAAGCATAGAGCGGGCGGCGGGGCCAGACTCTGGCCAGCGCGTTCGCGCTCTTCGAAAAGAATTCTGGGCAATGAGCGTTTTCCTGGTTTGCAAACAGGTCTATTTCCGCTCTGCCGAACGTTTTCCACAGCAGACGCACTGTCTGTGTGTGTAGGGACCACTCTCCCGTAGGAACGTTGTTCCGTGAGAGTCTGTCCGGGCCTACGTTCAAGTGGCCTGGCACGTGCATTGCTCTTAACGAGCGCAGGTTGTGCTGGGCCCACACCAGTATGCGTTCCGCTAACCTGAATAGGTTCCGGGATCTCACGCCACCCTGGCGGTTTATGTAGGCTACTACCGACATGTTGTCCGAGCGGACCAGGACGTGGTGTCCTTTTATCCGGGGACAGAAGCGCCTCAGCGCAAAGTCCACTGCCATCATTTCCAGGCAGTTTATGTGCGGTAGTTCGGCTCGCTCTGACCACTGGCCAAAGAGCGGACTGCCGTCGAGCAGTGCTCCCCAGCCTGAGGTGGACGCGTCCGTGGACACCACCTTCAGGCTCGAGGAAGTCCCCAGGCTTACACCTGACCGGTACCAGTCTGACGCTCTCCATGGTGTCAGGGCTGAAATGCATTCCTGAGTGACCTTGAGGCGATAACGACCGTGTAACCATGCTCGGCGCGGTATGCGCGCTCTCAACCAGAACTGTAGTGGGCGCATGCGCAGCAGGCCCAACTGCAGCACTGTTGAGGCTGAGGCCATGAGGCCCAGCATTTTCTGAAATCTCCTGAGTGGCACTATGTGGCCGCTGAGGAAGGATTTCGCCATTTGCAGGGTATTTTGCCTGCGCTGTGATGACAGCTGTGCTGTCATAGACAGTGAGTTCAGATCCAGTCCTAAAAAGGAGATCCTTTGACTGGGAAACAGTGAACTTTTCTCCCAATTGACTCTCAGACCTAAGCACTCGAGGTGATCGAGAATTAGGGTCTTGTGGCGGATGCGTTCTGAAGGTGATTGAGCTAGAATCAGCCAATCGTCCAAATAATTCAGAATTCGAATGCCGCGGAGTCTCAGAGGTGCCAGCGCCGCGTCCATGCACACTGTAAATGTACGAGGTGCTAGAGACAGGCCGAATGGCAGGACTGTGTACTGATATGCCTGGCCCCCGAAGGCGAATCTCAAAAATCGCCTGTGACGTGACGCAATTTGTATGAAAATACGCGTCTTTCAGATCTATTGCCATAAACCAGTCTCCTCGGCGAATCTGCGCGAGGAAAGCTCTGGTCGTGAGCATTCTGAACTTTCGCTTTGTCAGCGCTTTGTTCAGATGCCTGAGATCTAAAATGGGTCTGAGACCCCCGTCTTTTTCGGTTCCAGAAAATATCTGCTGTACAGACCCCCTTCGCTCTGAGCTTGAGATAAAGGCTCTATGGCCCCTTTGCTCAATAGCTTCGCTATTTCGGCTCGAAGTAGATGTGCTACTTCTGTTTTCACCGTAGTTTCGACTTTCTCCGTGAAACGGGGAGGGCGTCGATGAAACTGTAGCGAATAGCCTCTTTTTATAGTCTCTAGCACCCATTCTGAGACCCCGGGAAGTCATTCCCATGCATCTGCACGTGTGACTAGGGGTTGAATGTAATCTGGGCCCTGGTCGCGAAATGGCGGCGACACGAGAGCAACCGTGTGCTGTGACATGGACGCCGTGGCGTGTGAGGCGGGGGGCATGTTTAACACAGTATGCATCCCGCGCGCGCTCAGCTCTCTGTGTCGAGAGAGAGCGCGCGGGACGAGTCCCGTAGGGCTCGTGATGTTTGTGAATAAACGTGGGCGCTTGGTGGCGGGCACATTTATAACACCGGGAACACTGTTTTTGTGTACTGACTGACCGTTCGTTAGTTTCGTTTTTACAGAAAACCGCGGAACGTGCAGTGTGTAGTGGTTGTGGGCACTTGGCAGTGGGTCACGCTCACTACATGTAAAACACAATCGGCATGAGCCGATTTTATGTGTGCAGACCCTGCGTTGTTCAGGGCTGTGCTTGCACGGGTTGAAAAACCGGGCTCTGGTCGCGAAATGGCGGCGACACGAGAGCAGTCGTGTGCTGTAACATGGGCGCCATTGCAGCGTGATGCGGGGGCGCGCTTAATCGAGCGGGCAGCCCGCGCGCGCTCTCAGCTCTCTCAGGTGAAAGAGAGAGCGCGCGGTGCGAGCCCCGTACGGCTCGGCATGTTTGAGAATAAATGTGGGTGCGTGAACGCGGGTACATTTATAGCACTGGGAAGTACTGTCTATTAGAACTGACTGACCGTGCATTGGTTTTGTTTCATAGAAACCGTGTGACATGTAGTTTGTAGTGATTGTGGGCGCTTGAAAACGGGCACGCTCACTACATATAATGCACAATCGAAATGAGTCGATTTATGTGTGCAAACCCTGTATGTGTAGGGCTGTGCTTGTGTGTACGAATGGGCACTAGGTCGTGGGCATTACGGATACACACATTACATCATCGGCTGTGGCCGGGACACCGTGTAGCACAGAGAGTACTGTCTATCAGAACCGACTGACCGTGCATTCGTTTCGTTTTTACAGAAACCACGGGACATGCAGTGTGTAGTGATTGTGGGCACTGAAAAGCGGGCACGTTCACTAACTTACATGTGAAGCACAACCGACACGGGTCGATTTTATGTGTGCAAGCCCTGTATTGTGTAGGGCTGTGCTTGTGTGTACGAATGGGCACTAGGTCGTGGGCATTACGGATACACACATTACACCATCGGCCGTGGCCGGGACACCAGTAAATACATTTTCAGATTTACCTGGGGCGTCGTGAAAACGGCGTCTGTGTGCAGGCAAACGGGCATTGATGCCGATTTGGTGACTGCAAAATACACTGGCACGGTCGCGAATGTTGGGACTGTGCGAGCGAGACATTTTAGTGAAATCCGGCCGCGGCGGGATTTTAACACTGTAGCTTTCCTCGAAGCAGAAATGCGCATCCTGGCTGAAAACGGGGCTTTCCGGGACTCCGCGATTTCCTCGTGAATTCAGGAAGAAAAAGGCGCGGGTCGTGAGGACGGTAACGTACGTTCCTCTGCAGAAAAGCAGCCATCCAGCCGGTAAGCGCATCGATGCTGGTCTTTCTCCGTCGACGCTCACGAGCGGCGGGGGAGGGGAGATCCTCGGAGCTCGCCCATCCCTCGCTACCCGAAGCGAGGAGAGAACAGCAGTCGTCCTTCACAGACACGGCTTCATCTTCCTCATCCATGACGGACGCGGCGGCACACAGCGGCCCTTGTCCGTCGGTCAGAGAGTCGAGCGAAGCGGGCGGAGAAGCTAGCGGCAGCAGCGGCGAGCATCTCGTGGTGGAGGGAGGTTCCGGGCTCCGCTGAGCACGGCGCTTTTCACGGCGCGGCACTACAGCGGGCGGAAAAGGGTGCAGCTTCAGTAAATGAACGCCAGGCGAGTCCGCAGAGTCACCGTAGGCATCAAATCACAGTGATGGCAGCCGCCATCGACGAGAGCTGAAGCTGCGTGATACTCACAGGCAGGAAACACAAGCACGTGGTCCCCGTCGCTGAGCGGGGCTCTACACGAGCCACAGGAGGTGCGAGACATCTTGAAAAAGACGCTCGGCTCTTTTAGTGTGGAAAAACTGTGTGACGCGACGGCGAACACACACACAAAACACACACACATAATGTAAAGGATATTCCACGCCGGAGAAGCGCAGCAGGGAACGGCGGCTGAAGGCGGCGATGACCAGCGGCTTCAGGTAAGAGGCGCGTCCTGCTGAGGTGCTTGTTCCAAACGGCTGTGGCGGCTCGAATCCAATCCAACGATGCGTGCAGCTTCGTGAATTTAAGAAAATCGGCGTGTTAGACAGCTATGCTCGTATTTATAGGCCTAGGCCACGCCTGTTTGGGCGGGAGGTGACGCAGAAGGGCGCGAAGCGTCCTCATTGGTCAGCGTCCTGGCCTCGCATAGGCTGTGCTTTTCTGGCAGAGCAGCCAATGGGTGAGCTGTATTGCTCCGCCTAGGTTGTATGCTTCAGAAAAGCGTTTTACAATATTACAAAATTAAGGATTAATTTTTGGCTTCAATCTCGACAAAGAAATATCTTTCCTGTAGCGTTCTTCGACGCAGTACGAGAGAACTCTACGTAAGAGAACCCAAAATTCCTATCTCAAAAAATTAGCATATCATGAAAAGGTTCTCTACACAAGCTATTAACCTAATCATCTTAATCAACTAATTAACTCTAAACACCTGCAAAATATTCCTGAGGCTTTTAAAAACTCCCAGCCTGGTTCATTACTCAAAACCGCAATCATGGGTAAGACTGCCGACCTGACTGCTGTCCAGAAGGCCATCATTGACACTCTCAAGCAAGAGGGTAAGGTAAGACAGAAAGAAATTTCTGAACGAATAGGCTGTTCCCAGAGTGCTGTATCAAGGCACCTCAGTGGGAAGTCTGTGGGAAGGAAAAAGTGTGGCAAAAAACGCTGCACAACGAGAAGAGGTGACCGGACCCTGAGGAAGATTGTGGAGAAGGACCGATTCCGGACCTTGGGGGACCTGCGGAAGCAGTGGACTGAGTCTGGAGTAGAAACATCCAGAGCCACCGTGCACAGGCGTGTGCAGGACATGGGCTACAGGTGCCGCATTCCCCAGGTCAAGCCACTTTTGAACCAGAAACAGCGAAAAGAAGCAGCACTGGACTGTTGCTCAGTGGTCCAAAGTACTTTTTTCGGATGAAAGCAAATTTTGCATGTCATTCGGAAATCAAGGTGCCAGAGTCTGGAGGAAGACGGGGGAGAAGGAAATGCCAAAATGCCTGAAGTCCAGTGTCAAGTACCCACAGTCAGTGATGGTCTGGGGTGCCATGTCAGCTGCTGGTGTTGGTCCACTGTGTTTTATCAAGGGCATGGTCAATGCAGCTAGCTATCAGGAGATTTTGGAGCACTTCATGCTTCCATCTGCTGAAAAGCTTTATGGAGATGATTTCATTTTTCAGCACGACCTGGTACCTGCTCACAGTACCAAAACCACTGGTAAATGGTTTACTGACCATGGTATTACTGTGCTCAATTGGCCTGCCAACTCTCCTGACCTGAACCCCATAGAGAATCTGTGGGATATTATGAAGAGAAAGTTGAGAGACGCAAGACCCAACACTCTGGATGAGCTTAAGGCTGCTATCGAAGCATCCTGGGCCTCCAGAAAACCTCAGCAGTGCCACAGGCTGATTGCCTCCATGTCACGCCGCAGTGAAGCAGTCATTTCTGCAAAAGGATTCCCGACCAAGTATTGAGTGCATAACTGAACATAATTATTTGAAGGTTGACTTTTTTTGTATGAAAAACCCTTTTCTTTTATTGGTCGGATGAAATATGCTAATTTTTTGAGATAGGAATTTTGGGTTTTCATGAGCTGTATGCCAAAATCATCAGTATTAAAACAATAAAAGACCTGAAATATTTCAGTTGGTGTGCAATGAATCTAAAATATATGAAAATTTAATTTTTATCATTACATTATGGACAATAATGAACTTTATCACAATATGCTAATTTTTGGAGAAGGACCTGTATTTATATATGTCAGACCAGACACCGTCGGGTCTAGAATAATATACATGTCAGCACTATCACCGACATAATATACCCAATAACCATGACACCGTCAGGATACAGTATGGGAATTTTTAACCAGCAAAAAGCGGGTTTTATATATGAATGTGATTATGCACAGTAGTATTTAGTAGGGCTGCAACTAATGATTATTTTAATAATCGATTAATCTGTAGATTATTTTTTCGATTAATCGGATAAAAAATCAATAAAAAAAAAACATTAATTTCCAACCCTTTATTCAAAAACAGAACTGACAGTGCAAATTCACAGTGCAAAAAAAATCTTCAGAAAGTGCACAAACAGGCTCAGCTCCTTGAACATCCCTGAGCTGTTAAAGTAATATTTTTTTTTTAATTGACTAACACAAAAAACATACACATGTATGCTTTACATCTGCCAAATATATACGTTTTTTTTTAAGCGCACAAAAAGCTGTATATTTTTGTTTAAGGGACCTGAGCTGTCAGAACAATAAATAATTGTTAAAAAATAAAGAAAAATACAAAGCAGAAAACAGGATTTGTTTAAACGTCAGAACTTGTTCTCTACACTATACTCACAGACGCACACATTTCACAAAAAAATACAATGGATTGACCACCTCGTATGGTGTGTATTTTGCAGCTCATCCTTTCCGAGCATATAGTGAAGTTTCTCTGAATCATTTAGAGCAGTGGTTCCCAACTTTTTTTTGTCTGAGACCCCCTTTTTCCCAAGAAAATATTTTAGGGCCCCCCTTCACATTTAATGATATTATTATCGCTCTTATAAGCTTGCAGCAAGGATGACAAAATATGTTGTTTTCAAACAAACGGTATGTTTACTATTAGCCTATCAGATATGTTTATGCACAAATAATAGCCTATAATATTTAAAATATAATAAAAACATCAGTAGGCCCTTTGGAATTTAAGCCTAGGAGTAGCCTATAAATTGGCCCTATTTGAAATGCAATAACAAAAATATCAGTATTCACACTGGTGTGTAGGTATAGGCCATTAAAAGAATATAGGCCATTACTAAATGACTGCTGTCTGGGACCTCAATACTTGCATGTTATTTGTGAGGTTTTATCAATGTGAGGCTTTATCAATGTGAGGCTTTATTTTTGGCGATATAGCGAGCGATAATAAACTTGCGTTTATTATCAGAATAATGCTTCTTTCGGAAGAACAATGTAGCCGGAACTACTTCTCTCTGTGTACGTGTATGACGAGTCACGCAGGCACTGGGCTACTCCGCAGCGGCAGCGATCCCAACCAGTGTAAAATAGTCCCAATGTAAACACTTACAGTGTAGTGTACCATAGCGATTCAGGATAAGACAAAAACACGGTTTGGAAAATGGATTCATGATGAACTCGCTCAATTATATACATTTTGTAAATTTTGAACAGAAAAAAGTTAAGGACTTTTATTTAGTGCTCATTGCTTAAAACTTTTCAAAATATGACGCTACCCCCACAGAGCTCGCTGAGGCCCCCTTGTGGGCCGCGACCCCCCTGTTGGGAACCGATGATTTAGAGTAAAGAATGAAAAATTCAGTGCTGCAAATTGTGGAAAAAATATTCCCCTTGTAATGGTACTTGGGACAGACAAGAAAGTGTTTGCATCTTCTGTCTGTCTGCTAATTTAATGGATTTTTTATATATATATATTGTTGTCTATTTATCAAATTTCCATGTCTCTTACTGGTCCGTAGCCAGCCTATTGAAAGGGGGGGTTCTTTTTTTCCAAAAAGTGGACCTTTTTGCAGTTTTTCTCCACCTTTTGTATTTAATTATGATGGTTCAAATACTTCATTTTGGTGACCATTTATGTACATCAAATAGCCTACAATATTTTTGTAAGTGGAGCTCGTTACCTCTAGGGGGGTCCGGGGACATGCCCCCCCGGAAGATTTTTTTTGTACATTTTAAAGATAAATTCATTAATCTGGTGCACTTTGAGTCCCCTTAATTTACTGAAGACTACAAATTATATTATAATATTAATTCTCACTATGTAGGCTACACATTCATATTAACCTGTGCCTTGAAAACGGCTTTGTTAATGTTTTTTGTCCCCTCCCCTCACAATGACAGTAACGTTAGCCTTAACTAATTATTAGCTACATTACATGAATCACATTACATAGGCCTATTTTCAGTTAAAAATGGCGAAATTAGACAAAGTTTATTAGTTTGCCTGATTATTTCTAACATGTAGCCTATGACCTAAAACAGCTGTCAAATACACGGGTTTCTGTGCAACGTCATTACGTAGATGCACGCGCATCTAAGAGGCAGAAAGCAACAGTCTTTACGGCTATATCTAGCAGAAGCAGAGATGACGCGGAGCTGTTGTGCTGTAAACTAACCTAAATGCATAGGGTATGTCATGTTTTTATGATTCGCAAACTTAGTTGGACAATTTCATACTAGTCAACTAACTAACTTTTTACATAATGTTATATTAATATGCAAATGAAACACAAGCAAACAGATTAAACTCTGAAATTGCAGTTTATTATTGAGTCAACAAGAATTTACAAACAATGCGAAATCTACGTTAATTACAATGTTCTTTTACAGAACTCGGCATAACATATAGCGGTCTTGCCTCTTGGATGCGCGCGCATCCGGTATTGTTTGTATACAAGAAACCTGTGTATATGAAATGTTTAGTTTAGCTACTGTTGTGTTTATGTACTGGTCAGGAGGTGGCGCTGGAGTCCATACTCATGTCTTATAAAAGGTGTAGAGTAAGAATGAGAAGTGACACACCTGCTAGTAATCAATGTAATGCCTGTCCACGTTGGCTTGCTTGTGGAAGCTGAATAAAAAACACTAAGAATGGAGAATTACCTTGTCCTCATGCTTACCAGGATTTAACCATAACAAATTGGTGACGAGGATTTTGCTTTTCTTCATGAAAGATGTCTGCTGTTGCTTCATTTCCAACACCATTCTTGCCATGTCCTGGTGAGCCATCCATACCTTTCAACGTCTGGCTAAAGATGTTTGAGAACTACTTACTTGTTGTAAATGCATCAGGGGATGACTGGCCAGTTGCAAGAAAGAGAGCTTTGTTTCTTCATTGCCTTGGAACAGAAGGCCAGAAACTGTTTTATACTTTTCCAAATCAAGGAGAGACAATGGAGGAGGCTATTGAAACTTTGAAACTGCACTTTATTCCTCAACGTAATGTTGTTGCTGAACGTCATGCATTCAGGAAACGAATTCAAGCATCAGGGGAAACAATCCTGCAGTATGTTGCTTCTCTACGGGGCCTTGCAGCCACATGTGAGTTTGCTTCTAATAATGATGAAATGTTGCGAGATCAATTAGTAGAAAATGTAAACAGCCATGGTATTAGAGAACGGTTGCTGTTGGAGATTGATTTGATACTATTGCTACACAAATGGAGGCTGCTGCTGAACAAGCTAAGATGATTTCAAACCAGACTTCAGTACCTGTTCAAGCAATACAAACAACGGGTGTGCCTGCTGGTGATCGGTACAAACGAAAGTCCTCAAAGGTTTTTGCTACTTCCTCGACTCGTGCATGTTATCGTTGTGGATCTATCGAGCATCTTGCAAATGATTCCAGATGTCCTGCAGTTTCTGTGAAGTGCAATAATTGTCAAAAGTTTGGACATTTTTCAAGAGTATGTCGTTCAACGCAAACACGTTCTGTACGTGAGATTGAATTGCCTGAGCTTCAGATTCTTTACATGCATGATTCAGTATCTAATAAGATAAAGTGTATTGCTACTATCATGACTAAGTCTGCCTCTGTACCTGTGGAGTTGATTGTAGATTCTGGATCTTCCGTTTCCATTCTGCCAAAAGCGGTGTATGAAAAACACTTTAAACAAGATGTCTTGCTGCCTCCTTCTGTTAAATTAGTGACTTATTCACGTGATCCAATACCAGTGCTTGGCTGTCTACCTGTTACTGTTACCAAGGATGATCTTAACTGCAATACGTCAATTTTTATTATTGAATGTGGCTCTGCTCTTCTTGGAATGGATTTGATTAATGGACTGCATCTCAAGTTTGAGGGTTCTTCCATTCTTCCAGGACCGGCTTCTTCACCAATACCAGTAATGCGCCTGTCTACTTCTGTGCCTGTTGCTAAACTGGGATTTGCAAAAGACTTTGTGCATAAGGTAAAAATTTCTCCAGATGTGAAACCTGTACGTCAGAAACTCAGACGGCTGCCATTGTCTGTTAGAAATGCTGTCAGTGATGAACTTCAACGCCTTCTTGGCTTGGGTGTCATTGAGCGAGTGGATGCATCACCGTGGATTTCTCCAATAGTCGTTGTTCAGAAGTCGTTGGGTGGCATTCGCCTGTGTGTAGACCTGCGAGAACCAAACAAAGCTGTTATTGCAGACAGTTATCCGTTGCCCCATATTGATGAATTGTTGTCTATGCTGCGTGGAGCAACAGTTTTTTCTACAATTGATTTGGAAAATGCTTACTTCCAGCTTTTGTTACACGAAGAAAGTCGTGATCTGACTTCATTTATCACCCATGAAGGTTTATTCAGATTTTGTCGAGTACCTTTTGGCCTAGCTTCAGCTCCCTCTACATTTCAGAAAATGCTAGCAACTGTACTGCAAGGATTGCCGAACGTAGCCAATTATCTGGATGATGTTATTGTCTGGGGACGCACGAAAAGTGAACATGACCACATGCTCAAGGTGGTTCTTCAGCGCATACAAGATGCAGGCTTACAGTTGAATAAAGCTAAATGTCACTTTAATAAAAGCAGTTTGCGCTTCCTTGGTCATACTGTATCTGCACTGGGTATTTACCCAGATGAAGGTCATCTCAGTGCAATGCTTCATGCTCCTGTTCCTAATGATGCACACCAGCTCCGTTCCCTTCTTGGATTGTTGTCATGGTACAATAAATTCATACCAAATTTTGCCACAGTAGTAGAACCATTGCGTGCATGCATCAGACAAGGTACTGAGTTCAGCTGGTCAGATGAAGCTCAGAAGAGTTTCAGTGCTGTAAAAGAGTTGTTACTTCAAAGCCCTGCTTTAGCATTGTTTGACCCTAACTTAGCCACTGTCGTATCAACAGATGCATCAAATTATGGGCTCGGTGCTGTACTCTCTCAAATTCATGAACGTATTGTTGCATTTGCTTCAAGAACATTGTCAACAGCTGAACGCAAATATTCAACGATTTAAAAGGAAGCGTTAGCATGTGTCTGGGCTGTTGAAAAATGGAGAACTTACCTCTGGGGTCGGAAATTTCTTCTACGTACGGATCATCAGGCCTTGACAGTGCTCCTCTCCTCTAAAGGCACAGATCGCACTTGAATGAGGATAGCGCCTTGGGCAGAGCGACTTTTGTGTTTTAATTATGAGGTGAACTACTATCCTGGCTCTCAAAACCAGGTTGCTGATTATCTGTCTCGCCTACCCTTGCCAGCTTCTGATGAGGATTTTTCAGATACTGAACCTGAGTTTGTGGCATTTTTGTCTTCTGAAATGTCTGCTGTGTCTCCAACTGAATTTGCTTCTGTCTCAGCATCATGCTCAGAAATGGCTGCATTACGTGCTCAGATTAGTCGTGGATGGCCTTCTTCGTCAGCTGCTGTGGATTCTGTTCTACGTCCATATTTTCAAGTACGTCATGAACTTGCTGTGCAAAAGGACTATGTGTTTAGAGGGTCACGTCTTCTTGTTCCTGTTTCATTGCGACGTGTCTTAGTGAATTTGGCTCACGAAGGTCATCAAGAAATAGTGCGCACGAAACAGCGCATTCGTGAACTGTACTGGTGGCCTGGTATTGACAGCTTGGTCAAGGAACAGATTAAGAATTGTGAAGTTTGTTTGTCTTCTGATAAGTCTACAACTGTTTGTGCTGCACCTTTACAACCTGTACCTTTTCCATCCATGCCATGGGGAAAAGTGGCTGTTGACATTGTTGGGCCATTTGAAACCGCTACCTGGGATTGTCGGTACATCATGACATTGATTGACTATCATAGTGAGTGGCCAGAAGTAGCATTCACTTCTTCAATCACAAGTAGAGATGTGATCAACTTCTTGACATCAGTTTTCAGCAGATTTGGAAATCCTCATTACATTGAATCTGATAATGGATGTCAATTCAAGTCATTGGAGTTTGCTGCTTTTCTGAAAGATAGAGACATTCAACACATACATACGTCAGTCTATCATCCAGCTGCAAATAGAGCTATCGAGAGATTCCATAGAGTATTGAAGGGTTCTATTCAATCTGCTATTCTTTCTGGGAAACCATGGAAAGCAACAGTAACAGAGTTTCTTCAAACTTACCGTGCTACTCCACATTCTGTTACTGGACAGTCTCCTTCTGAGTTACTCTGTGGTAGAAAAATGCGTACTCGTCTCAATGTTCTTCCTTTCCCTATCATTTGTAAAGATACTGCCGTGAGTCAGAAAGTGTCATCGTCTCAAAAGAAGATGAAAACATACACCGACCTCAGACGAAGAGCTTGTATTCCAGAGTTCAAATCTGGAGACTGGGTGCGTATAAAGATTCCAGTTTATGTGCCTAAAGGACATCCTAGATTTTCAAAGCCTTTGAAAATTACACGTCAACTTGGTTCATGCACTTAACAGTTATCGGATGGGAAAACTTGGCATGCGTCTCGTCTCTCTTCAGCTGGTGCACCTTTGGAGAATGTCATTGATGGTGAACTTGTGTCCTTGCCTCTCAAGTCAGGTTCCTCATCTACTGTGTTACCTAAAAGTGAACTTGTGAACGTACCTATTGCAATTGCCCCTCCATCGGTTCCTGAAAGGTCTTCATCACGAGTGAGACGTCCTCCACGTTGGTTGCATGATTATGTAACGGAGAACTAAAAGAGATTGGTTACCTTGAGCTAATTGAGAAATTCATTCTAGTTGAATGGGTACTGTTGCAGAATACCATGTATTGTTAAATCAAGTGAATTAGATGTAACTATTGTATTGAACTGAAATGCACAAAGAATGTATTCTTGGGTGAGATTTACAGTTAAGTAACAGGGGAATGTTGTGTTTATGTACTGGTCAGGAGGTGGCGCTGGAGTCCATACTCATGTCTTATAAAAGGTGTAGAGTAAGAATGAGAAGTGACACACCTGCTAGTAATCAATGTAATGCCTGTCCACGTTGGCTTGCTTGTGGAAGCTGAATAAAACACTAAGAATGGAGAATTACCTTGTCCTCATGCTTACCAGGATTTAACCATAACAGCTACTTACACGATTCTTATCTCGCACTTGAGCATAAACTACTGACGCGTCGAGGTGCGCCTCGCGAGTCGCGCTGCTGCTAAAATTCACGCTCAACCGCTTCTGTGAACATAAAGCCCGCCTACTTTGATTTGATTGGTCATCTAAATTATTCTGACATTGACGGGCAGTGACGGACCAATGAGGCTCGGATGAACACACACACCCTGTCGTAATCTCACTTCTGCTCGTATTGTTTGGAATATTCTATGATTCATAAATATGCGATATGCCGAGCGAATTATACGTGCACTCATAATGATTTCTGCTTTTCCTCTTGTGTTTTCAGCCAGCGAAGGGAGACTGGATTTATCCAGCATGGTTGTGTTGCCATCCAGTGGATGATGGATGTTCTGCACTATTGAGGCGGTGTAAGCATAGACAGTATATAAGATGGACACAGCGACCCCATAGATTTCAACGGAGAAAAGTGAAGCCCATTTGAAGCACTCACTTCCTGATCGCCAGGTGTACTGCGCAGGCTCAAACTGAGCTTGATGACGTAGATGTGACGTGGGTCTTCTAGTAGCTGTGCCGACAGAAATCTGAATCATTTCCTTCCGAATCTCGCAGAGACGGAGAGCGTGATTATAAGTTGTCAATGAGCTAGCAGCATGAGCAACTTTGTGAATCTCTATGGGCTTCTCCCTTGACTTTATGTCTCCACGTCCCCCCGATTGCTTGCGAGCCTGTCCGCCGGTCTATACGGTAATTTCTCTACAGTGCGACAGAGAGTCGCGTGGGTATGACGCAATCGTTAGCCTATTTTTTACAAAAACGGCTTCTACGAAGTCATAACGTAAGATACAAAGTAATGGAGCCTTTTATACATTGTCGTGTTTCTTTAGAAATAAATAATGGACAAATGGAGTCTTTGGACGCTTCAGATGTAAAGTTATTCGCTGTCAAAGTGACGCAAAAATGAATGGGAGTCAATGGAATGCTAACAGCAGGTGAAGTTCTGCTACAATGGCGGCTCCCGCGGAGGCTTCAGTTTCCGGCGGATGGATTAACCCCTTGGGTGTAAGATCATTTTCACAGGTCGATAAAGTTTTCAGATATGTGTTTTTGGGGTATTAAGTAATACCAATTTAAGTAAAACAATACAAATACAACTTAACGCTTTTGTACTTTCTCTGTTTGTGTAAACCTACTTAGGGGTTTAGAGTATTTTTCCCCCCCCCCGCATTAATTTCACACACGTCTTGTACTACAATTATGTGGTTTCTTTTGTGTAATAATATTACCCTGAAAGAATGGAAGTGGAATGTGACAACATGCCCCATATGAGGGGGTCATTGTAACATGATCATACGATAGAATATCGTAGTTCTAATAGTCAATAATCATTGTAACGCAGTGTGACAACATGCCCCGCCTACACATCAGGGATTTAAACCTGTTGAGTATCTTCTGCTGGTTAGATCAGCTTTAAATAACTATCTCAACTGTTAAATAACAGATATAAAATTAAAATAAACACAATTTTGGCTATTAAATAAATGTTCAATGATATCTTCGAAAGATTTCTAAATTTTGTTGATATGGCAATTAGTAAATACGCTAAGTTTCGTCATGCTGGTACGTGTGGAAGTATTTAAAGCAAGTGTGTTATAACTAGCCTACACACACACACACACACAGTAAAGTCTGGTACATTTCAAGTTCTCAATAATTTATTGTTCAGTCATTGAGTGTCTTGTTAACTGGTTTTGAGATCTTTAATACATTGTCTTGTCAAGTCAAGAATATTTGTATAGCGCTTTTCACAATACAGATTGTATCAAAGCAGCTTCACAGTATTAAATTAAAATAATAATAAAACGTCCATGCTTGGTTATGCTAATCAATAGTATTATTCATTGATTAATTAAATTGAATATCCCCAACTGAGCAAGCCAAAGGCAAACAGTGGCAAGGAAACGAAAAACTCCATCAGGTGACCTAATGGAGAAAAAAACCTTGGGAGAACCCAGGCTCAGTCGGGGGCCAGTTCTCCTCTGGCGGTTATGAACTAGAGGCCGGATTTAACTGTAAGATTTAAAAATGTATATGAATGCCTGGCTGAAGAGATGCGTCTTTAATCTAGTTTTGAACTGGGAGAGCGAGTGCTTTCATTGCATGCTTTCATAAAAAACATTGCATTTCTATACTTCAGCCTCTGAACCGACGAATCCCAGTTTTCCCGTTATAGAGCGATGTGAACCAGTGCTCGGTGTGGAGTTTTTGTTGCTGGCTCGGGTTCTTCTTCTTCGGTTTCCCAGCTGTCATCTTCAACCCCGCTGGACGAGGTCCCACTGACTGACCCAGAGAACTTCACCACCTTTAGAGGTTTCTGTGATGGAGGAAAAAAAAGCTTTAAAGTCACGATTAATCGGACAGATTGTTTCTTTTTCTGTACATTTGAGTGAAGCAGGTTATCTGGGAAAAAAGTAGGATGGAGACTTTACATCAGCTAATTGTTGGTTGAATGTTGAGGTGGCAGGGCTAAATGCAGGCTTTTGTTAGAGATAAGAAAGGGGCGGGCTTTAATTATCCAGCATACATCAATTCACTGGAAGATTGAGTTTTTATAGATGTTTTAATAAGTGCTGGGCAACGATTAATCACATCCAAAATAAAAGATTGTGTTTACATAATATGTGTGTGCACTGTGTATAATTATTTTGTATATAAATACACACACACATCCATGTATATATTGTAAACTTCACACACAAGGCTGAGAGGGTTAGCTCTGGAATTCAGAGTAAATCATTCACCAGGCCGAACTTCACTGGAGCAAAACTTAGTTCTTTTTTTTTTGTCATAAAGCAGGGTTAAGGGTAAAGGGGAGAAAACTTGAACTTAGGTACTTCTTTCTCAGGTGGCTCCTTTTGCATCAATTTAGTTCTGGAAAAGAGGCAGAAGAGGTGTAGGATTAGTTGAGGAGATTCACTTTACTCACGCCGTCAATTAAGCCTCTATCTTCAAGAGGGTAGTTGGGCTGGCTGGGCTTGAATGCATCCAACACTGTGTCTGTCCTCTTCCCCTGCTTCTCTCCCTACTGTTCTTCTTCTTCTTCTTCTTCTTCTTTTTAATTGGCGGTTTGCAACTATTTCTTGTGCATTACCGCCACCACTGGACTGGAGTAAGGCACGGGAATTACTAGCTATTATTTACTGTTATAAACAAACTAAATATACCAGCAATTAAACTAATATAAAAAAAAAACAATAAAAAAAAAAAAAAAAAAAAAAAAAAAAAAAAACAAACACTTATATCCTTTTTAACAGGCCTGTACTTTTCAAAAAAAATAATAACAAACCAAAATTTTCCCTTGAGCTTCTGTTCAATAGTGTTTTAGTGTCTAAATACATTTTCTTTGTTCTCAACTCATTAACAAGCCTCTGCCTTGCCTCATTGTATTTATGACACTGCATTATTACATGCTCTACTGTTTCAGGTATCTGGCAATACTCACAATTTCCATCTCCATGCTTTTTTATTAAGAACATTGTACTATTTAACTTTGTATGACCGAACCTCATCCTAGTTAGTACAATTTCTTCCTGTCTTGTTCCGGTTATGTGTGTGTCTTTTCCCACTTTCCCTTGTATCCTATAAAGATGTCTTCCTGTGTACCCATTATCCCAAATATGTTGCCACTTTTTAATAGTTTTAGCCTTTACTATACTTTTTATTTCTGCTTTACTGTACTTTACATCTACATCTATATTGATTTTTTCTGTTGCTCTCTTTGCATGCTCATCGGCCAGTTCGTTAGCCTCTACTCCTATATGGGCAGGAACCCATAAGAATGTCACCCTCCTTCCTGATGCTTGTATTCCATTTGCCAGCTGTAAAATTTCGATTAAAATATCTTCCCTTGAATCAGACCGATAGTTCTGAACACTAAACATTGCTGAACTTGAATCAGAGGCAATCACTGCCTGCAGACAATTATTAGACTCTATCCACACGAGTGCTAACCATATGGCAACCAGTTCAGCAGTGTACACTGATAAGTCATCATTTATCCTTTTTGCCTTTGCTATTCCCATCTCAGGGATTACATAAGCTACCCCTACTCTCTTTTCCATATTTTTAGACGCATCTGTAAAAACCTTTACACACTCTTTGTATTTCCCTGTTATATAATTTCTTACCCCACACTTATCCACTCCATCTTTCTTTCTTTCCTCCAACAGTCCTAAATCAACCCTCAATTCTTCCAACATCCAAGGAGGCACTACTGGATATGCCACTGTTGGGCTGATGTTCAGTGAACCAATTCCCATATTATTCACCTTATCTTTTATAACCCACCCATAACTTTTAACTTTCAAACTTTCTTTTTCCTGACATTCTCTTAATACTGTCTGAGACATGTGGTTCTCTTTATGACCCCTGATATTTGCCCAGTATACCAGTGCTAGCTGGTCCCTCCTCAAATGCAGTGGCATCTCACCCACCTCTACTTGAATTGCAGCTACTGGAGAAGTTTTTATTGCTCCACTAATTATCCTCATTGCTTGATTTTGCATACCATCAAGTTTGCTTAAGCTTGTCTTGGAGGCTGATCCATATGCTATACAGCCGTAGTCAAACACTGATCTCATTAGACCTGTATAGATGGTTTTTAATGCTGACCTTGTAGCACCCCAATCTATCCCGCATAGACACCTCATGACATTTAGTATCCTTTTACATTTTCCTACCATCTTTTGGATGTGACATGCCCATGTTAACCTCTTATCAAACCAGACTCCCAGATATTTAAAGATCTCAACCCTCTCCAGCTCTTTACCAGACACCATTATTTTTAATTCTCTGCAAATTTTTTTCCTTGTAAAGAACATAACCTTTGTCTTCTCTATTGAGATTCTAAACCCCCATTTCACTCCCCATTGCTGAACTACATTCACAGCATCTTGCATCTTACGCACAATAAACTCAATGTTCCTTCCCTTCTTCCACATTGCACCGTCATCCGCAAATAACGCTACTCCATCTAGGCCATGCAAGTCTTTAAATATCTGGTCTATCATAATTACAAATAATAAAGGACTCACAATGCTTCCTTGAGGGGTTCCATTTTCTACTCTAAAACTCTCACTTATTTCCCCATCAATTTTAACTCTCAATGTTCTTTCAGATAAGAAGTCTCTGATCCACTGATACATCCGTCCCCTAACTCCCATCTGATTTAATTTAATTAATAGTCCTTCTGTCCACATCATGTCATAGGCTTTCTCTATGTCAAAAAACACTGCCACTACAGTCTCTTTATTCACTTGAGCCTTTCTGATGGCTTCCTCCAGGCATACCACTGGATCCATAGTACCCCTTCCCCTTCTAAAGCCACTCTGGTAACACTGCAACAATCCTTTTGACTCCACCCAATACATCAGCCTATCATTTATCATTTTCTCCATTGTCTTACCCATCTGCGATGTCAATGCTATAGGTCTATAACTGCTTGGACTATGAGGGTCTTTCCCTGGCTTCTTAATTGGTACAATGATAGATTCCTTCCACTCTTTAGGGATAATTCCCTCCATCCATATCTTATTGTACAACTTCAACAGGACATCCTTACCACTATCACTCAGATTCTCTAACATTGAGTAGCATATAGTGTCTTTTCCTGGAGCTGACTTTCCTAACTTCTTCAGTGCTCTATTCAATTCTCCTTTAGTTAATTTCTTATTCAAACTATCACTTTCCCCATTCCCATTCTCAAACACCCTTTGATATTTAGACACAGTTTCTTCTCTCCCTTTTCTCTCTTCATAACTAAGGTTTTTCTGAACTGTGTACTTTAGCTAGTGTTTTTCCTATAACTTCTGCTTTCTCCTTACTAGAAGTTATACTGTCATCTCCATCAATTATCACAGGATATCCATATTCCCTACCGTTTCCTTTCATTTTCCTAATCATCCCCCAAACCTTCTCTATTGGAGTAGTTCGTCCTAAAGAATCACAAAACGTCCTCCAGTACTCCCTTTTTGCTTTCCTGACATTTTGTCTTACCATTGCTTGCGCTCTCTTGTATTCTATCAAATGTTGGAAATTGTGTGTCCTCTTAAGTAATCTAAATGCCTTATTTCTTTCTTTAACAGCTTCCTTGCACTCTCTTGACCACCATGGCACTATTTTATTCAAGCGTCTAGGTTTGGATTTTGGAATAGTGGCATCCGCTGCTGCTATAATGCTTGACCTTATTTCTCTAGTTAACACTTCAATACTTTCACTACCATCAACACATGACAGCCATTCCTCACTTAGCTCTTCAAACTTATTCCAATCAGCTTTCTCCACAAACCACTTCTCTACTTTCACTTCTTTCTCTTTCTCTATCTCCACACCTATGTGTACCTTTATAGGGTAGTGATCACTACCCACTGTATTTCCTCTTAACACCTCCCATTCACATTTGTCTGCCACATTTCTCGTGCCCAAGGTTAAGTCTATTGCTGACTCTTTTCCCCTAGATATCTATCCTTGTACAAGTTCCATCATTAAGACATACTAGTTCTTTCTCTTCTATAAATTCTTCCAACACATTCCCATTTACATCATCTTTATCACCCCATAAGGTGCTATGTGCATTAAAATCACCACACCAAATAACTCTGCCCTCCAAATCTTTCCAAATTTCCTCAATCTGGCTGCTTTTTAACTGATTACATGGATTGTAAAAATTTATAATTTTAATATTACCCTCTTTTGCCCACACTTCCACAGTGACATATTCCAATTCCTCTCCTTTCTTAATTTCCTTATACTGCAGCCCTTTCTGTATAAAAGTCATAATCCCTCCACCTTTCCCATTCTCTCTATCCCTTCTTACTGCATTATATCCTTTTATGATAAAATCTAGCCTGGGAATTAACCACGTTTCTTGGACACATATAACATTGGGCTTTTCCTTAACATCTTCCACATACTTCTTAAACTCCTGGCCATTCGCAATTAAGCTCCTGGCATTCCATTGGAGTATTATTAACACCATTAAGAGGAGCCAACCCATGACTGTGATTGTTGAGTTTCCTCAAGGGTTTCTCTAATATTTTCCCACTGTAACCCTTTTACATCCAAATACTTCTCAGCAGTTTTTACTATAATCTTAATCCTTTCAGTCCTGCTAGTCGTCTGGGCTGTGCAGTTAATGATTTCTGCCATGAAAAGCACAAAGCCTATTTTGCTCACTATCAATGTTTCTTCCTGAATCCTGTCACACTTTACACATCCGTCATTGCCTTTACTCTTGTTCACTGCATTTTGTGGTATCTTTGGTACTCTTCTGGCTGCTTCAGCATACGTGATTTCCTGATTCACTTTAACCTTCTGAACTTCTTGCATTCGCTTGTACACTTCACACCCACCATATGCCGCACTGTGCTCTCCCCCACAATTGCAACATTTTTTCCTTACCCCTTCCTCACACTCATCATATTTGTGTTCACCGCCACATTTACTGCATCTTATTTTCCCTTTACATGCTGCTGCCACATGCCCATATCGCTGGCAGTTGAAACACCTCAAAGGGGGTGGTATGTACATCCTAACATCGTAGCTCATGTACCCTATAAAAACTTTCTCTGGAAGTCTTTCTTCTTCAAAGGTAAGCAGTACTGAGAGACTATCACATACTACACCATCTCTTTTTGTTTTTAATCTTTTTGCCTCACTCACCTTTACATTTTTTATATTTGTACACATTCCTTCCATTGATTCCTTCTCAGGGATTCCTGTTATTACTCCTCTAATTCGACTTTGAACTTTCACCCCTTTTACTTTCTGTCCATTTAATGCATTTGCCCTTACTGCCTTCTTTTGTTGATCCTCATCCTTACACTTTACAAATAGTGATCCATTCCTTAATTTTTTCACACTATTTACATCCCCTATTTCCTTATGTATGGCTTTCGAAAGTTGTATTGGACTCCATACATCAAATGTCGCTTCCTCCTGCACCAGTGTGATAAACACATTAAACTCTTTTACTTTTTCCCTATCTTTTACCTCAGAATAATCATCTGATATTTCCAATGATTTCTTTTTCTTCCGCTTATTTCCACTCCCACCCGCGCCCTCTACCTCCATCATTTCCTACTCCGTCCTTCCTCCAGTCCCACGTGGTGCGTTTACTTCCGTGCCGACCGTCCTGAACCCCAGGAAGTTTCGGTTTGGCGTCACACCCTCTCCCTACTGTGGCTTCTTTGTTCACTTTTATGTGATTACTAATTGGGCCCAACAGCCTGCAGCTGAGGCTGCCTGTCAGAGGGAAATGCTGCACACCTGTGTTAGAGCTGTCCTTGGTCCTGAACACCACTGTTTCACCCAAACCTTGTGCCCTCTGACGGTGCTCTCCATGGTGCTGTAGGTGACTGTGCTGCATTGTGATGGACTGTTTCCTTCTGGCCACCACAATATTTAATAACTATTTGCATGTATACACTGTATATTTACTTTACATCATTTATATTATATATAATTTTATTTATAATTAACACATTTCTCTTAAACGTATACAAGCATTTGTGTGTATTTATATGTACAAAATAATTATACACACACATTTTATGTAAACACAAACTCGTAAAAATGAATCGTTGCCCAGCATTATTTTTAACAATCAATTATGAGAAGAAACATGCATTGATGAATCACAATAGCATGTGTGTACAAATTAGTGTGAATTTTCATTTCATGCACACTCGTGTTCACTTTGCCACTGTTGTGGCAAAAATTCATCAAACAAACATCACTGCGTAAGGGAGACTCAGAGTCAAATTATAAAATAGAAGTATTTATTCTTGCAAGAAGGAGCAGTCTAATACACAGCTGTTACCCTGTGCAGAAGAGTGACACACCCCCAGACAGACTGAACCTGCTTTTTTCTCCTGGCTCTTCCAAGGTCTTCTTGCCAGAGCCATCCTCCCAGTAGTCTTCCATTCAGTAATTTTCCATAGACAAGGAAGCCATAACACTAGTTTCGATTCGTCACTAGAGCCAACTCCTAAGCCCTCCTTCACCAAATGGCCTTCTGACATCTAGGTCAGAGGTCCTCGTTCGTCTGTTCTCTGGAGTGTCTCTCCCTTCTGCCTTCCCAGGTACATAAAAAGAATCTTCTCTCACTACAAGTGAGAGTCACACATGTGACATTCTTTGAATCATCTATATTTTACTAAAGATCAGTGAATATCATAAAATAGCCACTACACTCCTCACTTTTTATCATTATTAATCAAACATAATAATAATAATAACAATAATAATAAAATGCAAGTTCAAGTCATTACATCACACATCATAAAAGATCATTCTCCTTGAACCTGTGAAGAAAAAGTTTAGAATGAAGAAGCATAAGGCTGTTTTTGTTGGGGAAAGCCCCATTAATTATTTAGCAAGCAAGTAAACAATTTACTAATGCCGGGCTCACTACCGCAGTCACACTAGTAAGGAAAAAGATTATAGCACAGTAGGAAAACAAACAGATAATAAATAAATAAATAAATAAAAATAAAAAAATAAAATAAAATAAATAAAAAAATCCCTCAGTTTCAAACCCTGTCCTTGTACGCCATCTCGTAACACGGATGACTGCTACTTTTAACCCTCTTCACATATCAATTGTTCTCAAAAAGAAAAGAAAACACCAACACATTAAACTGTAATCTCTACTTGAATCATCTGCATAATTTTGTTCATCATCATCATCATCCAGATAGACTGTCATTTTCACCAATGAAACAGACATTCCAGTTTTCTCATATTCACCCATGAATAACAAAATGATCAGAATAACACATACAATCATAACTCATACACTACACATTCAACATTTTCCCCATATCCATTTCCCTAACCATATTTTGTTCTTTTACTTTTAATTCAATCAGGCAGTGGTTCTACTTGATAAGCTTCAATAATCCCTATAATTTACATTAATTAATAGATCTTCTCTTCCTGAAAACATTTGCCTTAAATATTCTCTAATTAATCAGTAACCAATCAAATCATTTGTCATATACCAATATCAATACTAAGCCCTATTTCGATATAATCAAATAAAATCCTCAAAATCATCACAAAACCACATTCTTAATTCGTTAGTTGGCCAACATCCTCTCGTTCGCCCCATGGACTAATGGGATGGTTGCGGCCTGTTGGTGTAGGTGAGCGGCTTGGACCCAGGTGTCACCTGTGAATGGAGACTTTAAGTATTTTGTTAGTGATTTGTCTTTCCCTCATCCCTTTTGGTGTGACCTGTGGAATTTTTTTACCATCTGTTTACAAACTGAAACATATTATCATTAGACATTTCTTGCTTAATAAAGTCAGAGTCCTTTTCCCCTGAAAAACATATCCACGTTAACAAGTCAATATTCATACATTTGGAAAACAGAATCAGTTCAGCTTGATGCAATCCATCCTGACATTCTGAAAAAGGAAAATTTTAAAGTTATGCTCTGTACACCTTTCCACAATAATAACAATCAGGCCAGGACCGTTACCAAAATTCATCCATAGCCATTATTCAACACATTTTGCCCTGTCTCCCAATCCTCCATGCTCTCTGTAAAGCAAAACAAATTTCGAGGTTATCGTTAGATAGTAAAGTACGTAGTTTCCACGGCCTTCGATGTCCTGGCGTTTCCTGTTGAAACAATCCAGACAGCAATTTTGTTAGGCAGAAGAATGGCTTCTTTCAGGGCTTTACCCAATTACCCCTAGTGTTCTTCCCAACATTTATTCCTAATAAAACATAAAGCATCCCCCTTTTGATGGTCGACACAACTCGATCATCAATTTAACATAACATTTAACATAGTGTTTTCGATAAAGTTTACCCTCAACACTAACCCAACCATTGTCCTTCAGACAAATTTTCTCCAGACATCTTTCTCTGCCTCTGAAACAAAAATATTACATTCTTCACTTAAAGCCACAATTTCATTTTCTTATCGAAGTATTTGAAGGGCAACGGCCCTCAGTCTCGCCACGTATCCTGCTTTTTCAGGTCTGTTGTTTGGTCTTGCAACCATTTTTAAAAGTCAGGTCGTGCTGTACAGACTTGGTCAATGTCAGTCAAAAAAACAAAACAAAAACATTCTCCTCTTGTTTACGATAATCATATATGGCTCTCTGCATAATTTGATATTGACTTAGCCAATGTGTCACATCTTTGTTGTTGCTGTCAAATCTATAACATCTTCTTTTATTTCAACCCAGGATCTACAACTCCACAATTCCAATTTATATAAATACCTAAACTTATCCAAAAGTAATTCAAATCCACATCATAAATGACAAAAGTAATTACTATCAGACGGAGCGTGATCTTAAAGCTCGTCCCATGTTCTCTATCATCTTCTCATCAGATTCACTCAGCATTTGCCTTCTTTACAATTTGTCACTTGCCTTAACACATCTGTAATGAAAAAACACTCTCCAGAGGTTAAAGACACAATATACTCACTATTCAGGCGGAATAGCTGCCCTAAACTAACACAAGACATAAAGTGCTGTCCCCATCACACACACTTATGCTAGACACACATACAGCATGTTAACTGCTCATTTACAATGTTCGCTTTTTTTTTATATTAACTCTAAAAGTATAATATTTAAGGTTTAAATAAGATTTAACCTTCACATCTTTCTGTAGCTTTTATATAATTTTACATGGCCTTTCAAACCGTTTCAAATGTTCTATCTGTTCATTATTCATTTTTCTTTAGAAAAATCCGCTGGGTTGTTTTGGTTCATTATCATTATTTTGTTTAAACTTGCCTTACCATGCCTGATAACAGAAAGACAAACAGAGTACCAAATCCCTTCCTCCACTCAGCAGTCTCTCTTACACAAATAATCTTTTCAAACAGCCTCCTAAGACTGAAACTTAATTAATCATAGTCTAGAACCCTTAATAGTTCACAAATGTTAATATACAAATGTTTAACTCAAATTAGAACCATTACAATAATCTAAAATACATTATGCTATGAGCATTCCTAAGATTGTCTTTAATTTGAATACTTGTATAAATTCTCAATTCCTAACCTTTGTTATCCAAACTCTACTAAAAACTGTCTTAATCTTTAGCCACCCACCATGTCTCATGATTTTCAGGAGTTAAAACCATCTTATAGACATATTAGTTCAAAATCAACACTTCTATAATTTTCCTTGCCCATAAGGCAACAACATCATGTTCCTGATATAAATTAATATTAATATTATTATTAATGTCTCCCCAACAAATAAAGACAATCAACTCATGGTCTCAGCTGGCTCTTGAAAGCACATTTCACATTAGCTCTTTATCTATAATTTCCATCAGACTTGTCACAATTGAAAACAAGCCATACAGTGAATTGCGGGGTTTTCTCTGGTGAGTGGTATAGAGGAACTTACATTATCTCGGTCAAACAATGCTCTGCTGACCCCACAATGCTCTGCTGACCCCAGTTGGCCTCTAGTAGTCAGCGCTCAACTCTCATACCTTCTCACATATAACACCTCCATCCGGAGATGCAGTGTCCGGGACCCCCTGCGTTAGAATGTCTCCTGGCCAGGAAAATCATCCCGTCTTTGAGTAGCCACGTACCCACTGGTGACCCGCTCGCATCACACAATCAGTTTCTTCAACAGAACTCAGCTGTTTTTCTGGAGCTTAGGAAAGACACATTCAGGAGTCACCTCTATCTGGACTGCATGCCTAATAAATGTTAAGGGAGACAGGTCAATAACAACAGTATTTAATCCTGTCTGAATCAACAGTGAACTTTATTCACATCCATCTATTCAGTGTACATCTATAGCATGGTCATAGGTCCTGTGTCATGGTGAAGGCTAAGATCAGACAAATACGTTACTGGTCCTAAAATAACAAAGTACAAAAATGTCACTTCTGTCATTCAGGTCTACATTATTATTTTAAAGACTTCTTTAAAGTCATTCAGTTTTACAAATCTAAAATATTTAAGTACAAATTGCCCTCTGAATGGCAATGATTTCCTTTAACATGATTTCTTTTAACATCTGTGTCTATAATTTTCAACTGAAACACTGTGCTTTACTAAATAGCTTATTGTCATGACAGGCTAGATAACAGCCTTCTGACATTGAATGAGACAGAGACTCTGAGGCCTTCAGGACTTGGTACACTTTTTTGTCATACTAAACATTCTCTACTTTATCTTTTAATTCTGGCAGCTTAAGGCATCTTTGCCAGAAATTACATACGTTTTCAATATTAAAATAATTTTATAGTTGTCTTTTGCCCATACATCAGGGAATTTAAACATTACAAATTTCCACTCATATTGAGTCAGTTTCAGCCAAGTCCCAATCTTATCTTTTGAAACCAAAACATCTTCTAGCTGCTTCATGGTCAACACTACCAAGCTGTTTGTTTAATCAGATCCCTTTCTACATTTTTTACATTTAGCAACAAATAGTTATTCTATTTCTCAATAACGTTTCATTAAAACATCTACATTTTAGTTGTCAGGTTTTCAATTACAACTTTATCTGACAATATTTTCCATATTTTCTCTTCTAGGGGTTTACCAATCTACAATTAGGATCTTCCAAAACCTTTTTTTTTTTAAGCGTTTCATTATAAGACAATCATATTTTTAGTTACCTTTACTTTTACAAATATTTTGCTTATCTGCAATTTACATCTACTGGTACTTTAGTTCTTTCCTTTTAAAAGGATTTCCTTACGACTTAAATCTTTCAACTTTCTTTTCTCTTTCAATCTACTTACGACTTCCATCTATCAACTTTCATTTCTCTTTCAATCTACTTACGACTTCCATCTATCAACTTTAATTTCTCTTTCAATCTACTTACGACTTCCATCTATCAACTTTCCTTTCTCTTCATTTACTTGCACTTTTCACTTTCCTTAGCCCTGCATTCACATTCTTAGTTCTTTCTCAGACGAAAACTTTAATATCGTCTTCAAATCCTGTTCTACTTTCAAACCCACATTAATACACGTCACTTTCACATTCCATCAACTTTCTTTTCTACCTTTCTGAGTGGGCATTTACAGTTACTGCTAAATGCAGCTGACCACAATTAAAACACTCTCTGTCCCCTTGCCTATAGTTCGATCACCTTGAGCTTTCTAGCAGCACCAACTTACTGACACCCTTGAAGCAGTGTGTTCCAATCAGTTTGTAAACAGAGCTGATAAGCAGTTCTCTGTTCCTCTTATAGTCCACCAGTGGCGGATCACACTAGCCAAATCATAATCTTCATCATTATTATTGGCAGAACATTAATTTTCATAAACTGCACGGAAATCCATAAATTGTTTCTAAGTTGTTTTCACAAAGTTTCTGTTTAACTTTAACACTTGTCCAGGGAAAATTATCCCCGACCCATAATTTCCTTTATAAAACAGACAATGTCTTTTTCCCTCAATGACTTAATATCAACCAAATATCTGACATTTTACATTATTGAATTCCAAAATATGTCTTTACATCTCTCTAATTCGGTATTATTATCACCAACACTGATTACAATAGCAAGTACACATTTAACATCCGGAAGCCGGGCTGAATAAGCACGCGCTGTTGCTGTACTCCCAGCATAGCTGGAGTCTTTAGGTTCAAAAGATAATGGTCAAACCAAAAATAAACATAATTTCACTCTTTATTTTACAACTAAAATATAGAATTGTTCCCCATTTTGCTTAATGAAACATTCATTATCTTAAATCTTTTCAATCCCTGTTAATCATACTCAATACCTTATCAGTTATATTCAATCTTACTATATGGAAATACATTCTACATCGACTCTTTTATCTTTTTTCTTCTTCAAGCCAACAACTCATTGTCTTTTCACACTTTTACACACGTTGAACGCAGACACAACAACCTTTGTTTCTCTCTGCCCTGTTCAACTGATTCCCGCACCGTCTTTAATCTTGTTTCTCAATATCATACATTTCTGCCCTTAATTTCTATCTCATTTGACAAAACACCGGTGTACCAAATTTCGCAAGCTTGCTTTTGAGACTTCGCCATATTGACCGCTTATCTGCTTTCTGTGGATTTCTCTTTTACGCGCGTTCTCTTTATTTGTCAAGCGTCCCCGACAAACCCGACCTTTCTTTTAACCCAGTCGGACGGGTTACACTATTAGTGTCCTCCTAATTACGGTTTACCAAAAAATCTGTTACGACTTTCTTGGCTCCCCCTAATTAGCCTCAGCACCCAAAAATACTTTGCTCCGTGGTGGAACAATTAATTTCCAGGTACCTATCTGTATGAAATGTCTTGGTCTGTCACAGTTCTCAATTAATTCCAGATTATTTATCTGCTTGAAATATCTTGATCTGTCCGTAGATCTCAATTAATTCCAGATTATTTATCTGCTTGAAATATCTTGTTCTGACACAGACCTCAATTAATTTCAGATTATTACCACAGAAAACAGTCCCCAGCCAATATGGTTCAATTTCACTCTTCCCCCAATTAAACTGAATTTAATTACCTTACTCAGAGATGTTGTTCTGTGCCACCTTGAGTTCTTTTGATTTCCAGTGGTCGATCCTCCCGGGGCTCTGACATCGGCCGGCCTCTCTCTCTCAAGTTTACGAGGTAGAGCTGGAACTTACTCAGTCCAGGTGGCCAAACACCGTCCGATCTCAGGTCCAGGAGGCATCGTCCAAGGAATCTCACTTCTGACACCAAATTGTTGTGGCAAAAATTCATCAAACAAACATCACTGCGTAAGGGAGACTCAGAGTCAAATTATAAAATAGAAGTATTTATTCTTGCAAGAAGGAGCAGTCTAATACACAGCTGTTACCCTGTGCAGAAGAGTGACACACCCCCAGACAGACTGAACCTGCTTTTTTCTCCTGGCTCTTCCAAGGTCTTCTTGCCAGAGCCATCCTCCCAGTAGTCTTCCATTCAGTAATTTTCCATAGACAAGGAAGCCATAACACTAGTTTCGATTCGTCACTAGAGCCAACTCCTAAGCCCTCCTTCACCAAATGGCCTTCTGACATCTAGGTCAGAGGTCCTCGTTCGTCTGTTCTCTGGAGTGTCTCTCCCTTCTGCCTTCCCAGGTACATAAAAAGAATCTTCTCTCACTACAAGTGAGAGTCACACATGTGACATTCTTTGAATCATCTATATTTTACTAAAGATCAGTGAATATCATAAAATAGCCACTACACCACCGTTTAATTATTTACATTGTGTTTCACAGAAGGGTTGGAAGCATGATGAAGGCGAGTAAATGAAGAAGAAATTAGCTCCGCCTTTAAAAATGTGAATTAGGATCAAACCTGTTTGTTAGTCTCTTCTCGAGGATAGCGTGCAATGTTTTCTCTCCTTTGCTTGACCTTTTCCCAGTCGGCTTCCCAGAGTTTCCTCCTGTAGTCAGATTTCTGCGACAGGATTCGCTGGTAGATCTCCTGGTTTTCATGAGTACTGGAATACAGGAATACTTTGAATGTAATGGCTTGAACACAGATTTCCAACATGCTTATAGACATAACCATTCAACTTGTTCCGCCCGTACAGTAGTGACAGATGACTGGCTCAAGGAAATGGATCATTTAAAGATGACTGGTGCAGTATTACTTGATTTTAGTGCGCCATTTGATGTCACAATCTACTCATTGGTAAACTAGAATGCTATGGATTTAGTCCAACTGCCATCCAATTTATGATGAGCAATCTCACATGTAGGACGCAACGTGTTTATTACACTGGCAGCTGGTCTCACTCTAAGGTCTTGGACTGCGGTGTCCCGCAAGGGAGCTGCCTGGGACCACTTTTATACGGGAACCAATAGAACAGGTAGATAAAGTAAAATTACTGGGCACAATAACAGATAGTCAGCTGTCATGGGTAGAACATATTGATATCATAGTGAAGATGGGTTGTGGTATCTCTATGGTGAGGAAACGTCTTTCTTATGTCCCTACACACATTGTGGGACCGGTGGCTAAATCTTTAATTTTATCTCATCTGGATTATTGTGCCCCTGTATGGTCATCTACATCTAAAGGTCAACTAAAGAAATTACAAACTGCCTTAAACAGAGCTGCCAGGTTAGTATTACATTGTCCCATCAGAACAAACACTATCAGTATGCACTGTCGACTCTCGTGGTTAACGGTGGAGAAAAGGCTGGTTTTCAATACAACTACGTTTTTCATCTCAACCCGTTTTCTTATACAACCAAATTGTTAGATGTGATCAGGTTCATTCTCATTTGACTAGGTCAGCTGATGATGGCCAGATGATGTTACCACGCCCAAAATCAAATGCTTTAAAGAGAGCGGTTATTTATCGTGCCATCAATCATTGGAATAACTGCCCACTGAATACACGTAAAATGAATGGCAAAGACTCTTTCAGGGACCATCTGAGAATGCACTATTTCAAATTGTAACTAGGGAATGGACATATTTACTGTATGAATGTAATACTGTTAAATGTATTCTGATTAATTTTATGATGATGTTTGTAATGATGTCTACAATGTTTTACTGCTTTTGGATTATCATTGTTATGTGATCTTTTTTCTCTCTCTCTCTTTTTTTGTTGTGGAAGACTAGCTCGTCTCACTTTGGTGACAGCTAATGGGGATCCTGTTAACAATAAACAACAATGAGTCACCTGTAGAAGTTTCTCCTCTTCTTCTTCAGTGCGTTCACTGCACCGGGAGAGACTTCCTGAAGAAGCGTCGACACACTAGCTCGTTGTAGTAAAATCCCCTATTCAGAGATATCGACACGAAGACCAATCGGCTCCGGAGCGGAAGACATCCACTTCCGTATTTATACCTGGCTCCGGGGTGGGGGGTGTGATGCAATTCACGCATGCCAATGTCCATTGGCTCGTTTGTCCAGTACTTGAAGATGACTGGCTCCCTGGCGTGATCCCAATCGGTCCACACGTCGACTACGTCGAACGTGACAGACTTAAAGGGAACTCATTTTGCAGTTCTTCATCGTATAGGCCTATATCATGTTTACTCTACTCCACAACTTCCCTGTTGCTACTTACCAGTGGGATTAATATCCTGGCATGATTCAAAACTGAAAACTCGAAAAGATGCAGCTTCAGTAATTGAACGCCAGGCGAGTCCGCAGAGTCACCGTAGGCATCAAATCACAGTGATGGCAGCCGCCATCGACGAGAGCTGAAGCTGCGTGATACTCACAGGCAGGAAACACAAGCACGTGGTCCCCGACGCTGAGTGGGGCTCAACACGAGCCACAGGAGGTGCGAGACATCTTGAAAAAGACGCTCGGCTCTTTTAGTGTGGAAAAACTGTGTGACGCGACGGCGAACACACACACAAAACACACACACATAATGTAAAGGATATTCCACGCCGGAGAAGCGCAGCAGGGAACGGCGGCTGAAGGCGGCGATGACCAGCGGCTTCAGGTAAGGGCTCGTCCTGCTGAGGTGCTGTATCAGACGGCTGTGGTGGCTCGAATCCGGTCCTACGATGCGTGTACATGTAGCTTCGTGAAGTAAAGAAAATCGGAGTGGAAGTAGCTATGCTTGGTATTTATAGACCTAGGCCACGCCTGTTTCGGCGGGAGATGACGCAGAAGGGCGCAAAGCGCCCTCATTGGTCAGCGTCACTGGCCTCGCATAGGCTGTGCTTTTCTGGCGGAGCAGCCAATGGGCGAGCGGTATTGCTCCGCCTAGGGTTGTATGCTACAGAAAAGCGTTTTACATATTACAAAATTAAGGATTAATTTTTAGGCTTCAAGCTCTTCAATTTCAAAGAAATATCTTTCCCGCAGCGTCGATTCGACGCAGTAGGAGAGAACTCTACATAAGAGAACTCAAAATCTTACAAAAAAGTTTTGCAAAAAGCTTGCAAAATGTAAAAAAAAAAAAAAAAAAAAAAAAATCTCTGCAAACATTATGTTGTTTTTGAGATTTCCTTCTTCAGAACTGCAAAAAAAAATTGGACGGTGTTGTGCAATAATTTTTTCAGAGTTTTTAATTTGTCCCTGTTCTCCCAGTGTATAGTTTGTTTTCCAGATTTGAAACCAGAGTTGTCACGCAGCTCTGCTCTGAAACTCGGACTGAGCGAAAATGAAGCTTCGCAACCTCGGCCTTCTGCTCTTGGCCAATGCTAATGCTGTCTGCTGACGTACAGTCCAATCACAAGTCGTATTTACTGGAAAGGTGGGATTGACCGACGGCTCCGCCAATGACGAAAGCGCACAGGATACGCAAACAGGATGCACGGCTCTCAGGCCACAAGGCGGTCCCGTCTAGAGCTGCAAGAACCGCGTCCATGGCTGGGAGAGTATGGCGGTCCGGAAGGTCCAAAAATAGGACTAATCCTGTGGGAAGTCACTTTACTATAGCCACTAGCTACTGACTTTCCCACTAATAGGCCAGCGGTGGATCTGTATACGTACTCTTCTCACACAGCGAGCGACCACGCAGCGAGCGACTCACTTTCCTCACGCAGCGAGCGACTAACTCTCCTCAGCGAGCGACTCATGTACATTGGCCTAATATTATAATAAAATCGTACCCTTGGCCTTTTCAAATACTGTGGTGGTGCAATAAAGTGTTACATTTTTGTGTTGTAAAAGTAATTTATTCTGAACCAATGATTCTCATTGCATTTTTTTTACCTTAATAAAGGCAATTTCCCCCTAACATCTTTCATTTCAAATTCTATACATTTTAAGTCACTATATGGCTTTTACCAATCAAATTGACAATCAACTAAAATATTTTTTCCCACTGCAGAGAAAACAGAATCGGCATCAGAGGTGGCATTTAGATATACAAATTTGAATATGCAAAACAAGCATAAAAAACATTGTTTAGCCACTTTAAAATAGACATCCGTAAAGCTTTTGTGGATTTAAATAAATTATCTTTAAAATATAATAATCTGAAAAAGTGAGATTTCCATTTTTGATGATTCACATTGGTTTAAAAATAGGTAAAACTCATTTCAAAGTTACATACACCATTATGTTTTATATCACATTCGTTAACTGTATGACTTACTTTCATGTTGTTGTTTTTCTCTATCAGCTTATAACAGATTATTATTTGATAACACCATTCAAATGAGTATTCAACATGAATGCCCCGTGAAGTTATATGACATTTTAGTTTTTTAATTCCAATTGTGTTGATACGTTTTTGGAAAGTAACTTAAAAAGTCATACATAATGTTGAGTAGTTGTGAGGAGGGGCATCGGACAGGGGGTAATAGTGGAACAGAGTAACAGGGGCCCACAAAGATATATTGATATATATTACGCTGTAGTGAGGGGCCCGCCCCTTGGTTCTGTGACCGGGGCCCAACATTTGGTGCTACGCCCCTGCTTGTGAGTTCGATCTAGCTTGTAAAAGTTCATTTAACTCGTGTCTGCAAGTTAAACTTTGGGGGAGGGTTAATACAGAGCAAATACCACAAAATACAGAGACGTTGTCTCCATTTTGAGTAAGAGCAGCGGCCAGCAGCAGTCCTTACGTGAATTCGTATTGAGAAACACAAAATATTTTTCTATTTAATTTGTAAATATCAATTAAAGTGCCCCTATTATGGATTTTTGAATAAAACATTTCATGCGGTGTGTAACATAGTATGTGAATGTACACAGTCTGCAAAGTTGTAAAGCTAAAAGTGCTTGAGGGAAGTCTTTGGTCTTATGTCATTTGGTGATTCATTGTGTCACTGGTGTAACTGTCTTTTTTCTGTCACATAAAATAAAATGTCACATGTGACATGATAATTTTACATCCATTTAATTCTGCTACACTCAAAAGTTAAGATTTAAAGGATTGCATCATTAGTTGATTTTAACTGGTTTTCAAATATTTTCATCGTTATAGCAAATACATGGTTGCGCAAATTAACTAACATCATTTATTTTTGATGTTATAACACATTTCATAAAAACCTTTAATATTGCCAAAGAAGTGCCAATGACAAAAAAATGCGGTCTTAAAATAAATGCAAAAAATAAAAAAATAAAAAAATCATTAAGCTGTCCTCTATGTGTATTCATAAAGTCAAAGTAAATTCTAATAATGTGGTCTAAGTTTAAATGTTAGAAAAATAAATACATTTTAAGACATCTTGCCATACCAAAAGTGGACGTTTCTGTAGAATGACCCATAGCCTATATATTATTATAATATCTATATATTATCTATATTAGTTCTCAGTCCTCTTCTAGGTATACTGCACAATAATCATTGTTAATTAATAATTTTGTAAGGCAAGGGAGGCACGTCTCCTAAAACAATTATAAATAACGACTTTATTATACTGGTTCAGAATAAATGTACATTTACAACACAAAATTTAAACACTTTACTGAAGTAGCTATTGCGCCACCACCACAGTATTTGAAAGGGGTATGATTTTATTATAATATTAAGCCAATGTAGGGTAGACTGTGTACAGTTGAGACACCTTAGATAACTTGTGTGCGCAGCAAACACAAGTTGTGATTTTTGCTGTGCACATGCGTATTAGTGTCGTCTTTGATCCTGGAAAATCTGAAGAACGGACTGATCCGAAGATATCTGCAAAAGTTTTTTTTCTAAGTAAGGCGTTCACTTTTCTGTGCACACTCCACAATGAATAACTTATTATCCTTAAGTGACTGTTAAACGTAAGTGGTACCATCACAAACGTCATTCTGTGCCCAAAAAAATTTACATATTTCATGGTATTGTGTCATGCAAGGTCAATGCAAAATCTAGAGAAATGTGCGAGGTGGCCAGCGGGGGAGACACAACTGTACCCCCGATAGAGTTATTACATCACACGCTGTTTAGTTGTTCAGTGTTATGATAACAGGTTAAACGTCGTAATTAGCCAGCATAGGACGCAATTGAAAATAAAATCTCATATTTATTATATTTAAACTGTGTATTATTAATGAATATATTAAATATCTTGTTAATGTTTTATACATTTTAACCAGTGCTAATTTTCATAAAATTAATGAATTTAAATGGATGAATAAACAAAAATTGTTGCCCAATTGTTATTTTCTTAATTTGTCTTTATTTATTTATTATATTTGCAATGCATGGTTAGTTACCTTTCCATTATTAAAAATGGGTGTCTCAATTGTACCTTGGTACTGTCTCAACTGCACCACATATAGGTACAGTTGAGACGGAGTTGACACAAAAAGAACCTTATTTTTATTCGCTAATTGTGGAAAATATAAACTACTTATGGGTATTATTGATTGATAATATATTAGTCTACAAGCTAATTTAACGTCATGTGGCATTTCATATGGAAATTCACTTCTTTTCAGTATCTATTTTTGTGTGAAAAATCAAAATCCAAAAAGTGTCTCAACTGTACAGTCTACCCTACATTAGTCGCTGCGTGAGGAAAGTGAGTCGCTCGCCGCGTGAGGAAAGTGAATAAGTCGCTCGCCGCGTGAGGAAAGTGAGTCGCTCGCCGCGTGAGGAAAGTGAATAAGTCGCTCGCCGTGTGAGGAAAGTGAGTCGCTCGCCGCGTGAGGAAAGTACTGATCCACTTGTCCGACACGAATGTCGTGTGGTGTCGCGACGCCTCCCCACATGTGTACGTTGATGGGCGTTCCTCTAGTTTACCGCTATGGGCGTGGTTTTGAGCCAGCGGCCAATCTAGAACAAAGGACCCGCGAGAAACTTCCCCCCCTGTCTCCATGTGCTTGCTTCTGTGGAGTACAGCGCGACGGAAGTGTCGCACGGACAAGTGGATCACCGCCGTGAGTGGCTCGCTGCGTGAGGAAAGTGAGTCGCCCGCTGCGTGGTCACTCGCTGTGTGAGAAGAGTACGTATACAGATCCACCGCTGGCCTATTAGTGGGAAAGTCAGTAGCTAGTGGCTATAGTAAAGTGACTTCCCACAGGATTAGTCCTATTTTTGGACCTTCCGGACCGCCATACTCTCCCAGCCATGGACGCGGTTCTTGCAGCTCTAGACGGGACTGCCTTGTGGCCTGAGAGCCGTGCATCCCGTTTACGTATCCTGTGCGCTTTCGTCATTGGCGGAGCCGTCGGTCAATCCCACCTTTCCAGTAAATACGACTTGTGATTGGACTGTACGTCAGCAGACAGCATTAGCATTGGCCAAGAGCAGAAGGCCGAGGTTGCGAAGCTTCATTTTCGCTCAGTCCGAGTTTCAGAGTTTCAGAGCAGAGCTGCGTGACAACGCTGAGATTTTGAGTTTTTGTACACTTAGTTTCAACCTTTCATAACCATATTTTCAGTTTTGGCAGGATATTAATCCCACATTTAACTGGAAGATTACTCTCTGTGCTTCATCTCCGATCGCCTGCTTCCTGTCTTCTGCTTTCTGCCCGCTGCATCCACGCTCATCATCTACAAACAAAGAGATCATTAAATTTTTAAAAAATATTTTATTTCGGCTATTTTTAAATAATTTCTAAATGTTGTTTAGATTTGATATATATGTATATGTAGTAGACATGAAAGTATTCATGTTTTTGATGGTCACATGATCATGGTGGGTGGTCACGGGATTACGTGGGAAAGTGAATATTAGTCCCCTTTTCACTGACTGAGAAAGGGAGAGGGGGTGAGCAAGGACAATGTATTCTCTGTTGACCACTAAACTTTGTACCATCAAGAAACATCAGTCTGTGCAATAAAGAAAAGCTAGCAAAAGTTATTTTTCTTTAACAATGTTTTATATGTGCGTCACAAGTGCATAAAAAAAATAAAAAATATGTATATATATATCAGAGGCTAAAATCAGGCTTGGAAAAATGAAATTATGAAAAAAATACTAACATTATAAGGGAACCCCAGGAAACATTATAAAATAATAAAATAATCCAGTTCACGACCCCTTTAAACGGGCAGTTATGACCCTTGTTGCTGATTGGTCAATAGCGGTGTCATATATAAAGATCTGTGTATCATCCTTCCTTAGCAACCACCCGTAACAACATGCGTTTTTGTTGGTAAAACTAAACTAACAGCCCAGAATGTTTAAAAGTAAATTTTCCTTCTGAAATACAAAAATGTGTTGGAGATTTATTATAGTGCTAGCCGTTCTATAAATAAACGATTTATAACCGTTAATCGTGTTGTTGTTGTTTTTTGCACATTTAACATGGTTTATTAAAATACACCTGAGACAATGAAGCACTACTTGCTCTAGTTTAAGTTAAAGGATTAGTTCACCTCAAAATGAAAATTTCCTGATAATTTACTCACCCCAATGCCATCCAAGATGTTCATGTCTTTCTTTCTTCAGTGGAAAAGAAATTAAGTTTTTTGAGGAAAACATTTCAGGAATTTTCTCCACAACCAAATTGTTGAAGTCCAAATCAATGCAGTTTCAAAAGGGCTCTGAAGTGCTTCACAGGGCTCTGCACGATCCCAGCTGAGGAATAGGGTCTTATCTAGTGAAACAATCGGTCATAAAAAAAATAATATATATATATACTTAACCACAAATGACCGTCTTGTACCATCTCTGGATGCGCTACGTATTACGTCGTCACGTTGGAAAGGTCACGAAAAAAATAAAAACAAAACAAAAGTTGGAGGAGAATATTAGATTAATTTTTCGCCCTCCGCTACCTTTTTGAACCGGAGTATACAGACAAATAACTTGGATGACGTGACCCGTGACCTTTCCAACGTGATTACGTAATTCCTCGCGCGTTGCAGACCAGCACAAGACGAACAATTGTGGTTAAAAAGTATATACATTTTTATTTTATTTTTAGAAAATTACCGATAGATAAGACCCTATTCCTCAGCTGGGATCGTGCAGAGACCTTTGAAACTGCATTGATTTGGACTTGGTTTTGGACGCTGGATTTGGTTGTGGTTTAAGTCCATTGTGTGGAGAAAAATCCTGAAATGTTTTCCTCAAAAAGCTTAATTTCTTTTCCACTGGAGAAAGAAAGACAAGAACATCTTGGATGGCATTGGGGCGAGTAAATTATCAGGAAATTTTCATCTTGAACTAATCCTTTAACTGCCAATATGGCTTTTTCTATGGTTTGCAGGTTCACCCATTAGTGTGTATATTACAAAAAACTTTGCCCAACTTGTCTGGGAAAAGGGGGTTACAGGGCATTTTACACTTGAAGCTAAGTGGATACAAGATCTAATTTCTACCTCAGCATTACTAGCACGAGTCGTTTGATACTTATAAGATGTATTGCATACATTGTGTTTTGTTGTGTTGATGGGTTAGAATAGAAAAACAACACACTACATCTCACCACTGAAATTGAGGCTAGCCCACCGTAATCTGCTGTACAAGAGCAAGTATCGTCCGTACAAAATCTTAATATACACTACATTTTTTATTAAAAAAGCAAAGTTTAATTCTCAAGAACGCAGCTTCCTGGTCACCGACAAAGATTACTTTGGCTACGCTTGAGAATCTTTGGTCATTATTTACTTTGGTTGTCAAGGAAACGGGAGGTTTTCTAACGTTATGATTAGTAATGTATGTCTAGTAAAGACATACATTGTAAGTATTAAATTGCTAATTTCGAGGTCCGGCCCACCGCCTAAATGTTTAAAAGTAAATTGTGATCTTTGGAGTAGTGTGACAGTCGATTTGAGTAACAATTTGGAGATCCTTCTGAAATACAAAAATGTGTTGGAGATTTAATATAGTGGTCGTCCTTTTATAAATAAATTACCGTTAATCGTGTTGTTGTTGTTTTTTGCACATTTAACATGGTTTATTAAAATACACCATCAAAACGGTTCAATGTATTATTATATCAGCAAAAATAATGGTTTATTAATTATACATTAAAGGGACAATAAGTAGGAATTACTCCCATCTAGTGGTGAATTTGTATTTTGCATTCAAACTAATTTTGCTCTCCAGCGCCTCGCTTTTTCAAATGCGCATTGCATCTACGGTAGGCGATATGTACCAAAAAGCTTTGACAGAATGTCTTCTAATAGCACTTCGTCGAGTTTTCCTTCAGGTGAACAGGTGTGTTATTTCAAACAAACTGCAACATGACAACAAACAAACGAATGTTACAGTATGAATTACTGACTGTGAAAAACATGAAATATTGTAGTTATGCCCAGGGTGCGATTTGTGAAAAAAAAACAGAGGGGAGGGGGGGGATGTTTTGAAACATTGTTATTCATAAAAATAAATCATGAGAACATGAACTTCATCACTGCATTTGCAGGAATTGTAAAATCTTTTTTCTTATTAACTGAAGTAGCCTAACGCAATATTTTTACTCTAATAGCTTATCTTTCCCCACACATATGAACTATGATCATGCAATAACGTTAACTTTACATCGCGATGCTGAGCTACAGTGAAATGATAGAAAAGACATTATCTGTGATAGCAATTCGCCTCATTCGCGCAAACTGGACGCGCGAATGAGGCTCGCGTCTGCCGCGCTAAACACCGCGCCGCAGGACCTCTAGACGCGCATAAACGCATCTTTACATTGACTTTACATTGAAATCACAAGAGTGAGTGAGTAATCATTTTAAAATAAAATTGACTTTAATCAAACCACGGATCCGTGATAAGTTTTGTGATCCGTCTCGCCACTAGTGTAGTAGCACTGATCACTTTGAGGGGAGGATAAATTTATCCCCACCGGGGATAAAAATAATTAAGCAGAGGCAGGGATACATTGACCAGAAAGGGGGAAATCCCACGCATCCCCCCCGGCAAATCGCACCCTTCTTTATTCGTTATATTTTCTATATTATGTTCATTGTTAGATATCATCATCAGATGATTCAACAATAGGGAGAGGAAGAGGTAGAGGACAGAGAGGCAGTGGATCAGTGGGATCTAGGCGAGGAGGTGGACGACGAGGAAGAGGAGGAGAGCGAGAGTCAGGCATACAGTTCTATGCACGTAGCAAAATATTCACAACTTGAGCTAATGGATTGTTTTTGAAAAAGGAGAGCTATATAAAATTAGCCACATTAGCGACATTAACTCTTGTTTTCTGTAATCTACGGTCACGTTTCCTTTTACGTTCTATTTTTGACTTTTTTGGCGACGATGTTTTCTTCTCCTGTGGCGCGGCATATGTATGGTCCATAATAACAATGCAATCCAGACTTTTAAACTTGCCGGTGCAGTTTCAAGCTCCTCTCACTGCTCTGCACCAGCATTTCTGCTGGTTTCAGTCACGCAGACTGGCTGGCTCTGAACGAAAACGCGTTGTGGAAACGCGTTGGCTTAGTACTTTTTGTCCCTCTCTGCCATTATAGTTTTGCAAGATGGCGGAACTACATGGAAGCCTCCGTGGACCTACCCGTCCCATGTATATAAAGATAATAAATTCTTAATTTATAAGGATAAGTCAGATAATTGGCTGAGGTATTTGTACACCATTGAGGACATATTTATGAATAAAAATATTAATTTTAGATAATAAAATACCTAAAAAGATACTTATTGTCCCTTTAAAGTCGCCATGGTATCGCAGTGAAGTGCAGTTTATAGTGTGCCTTGTAATCTTGAATATGAATAACTTCCTCTCGCAGGATCTCTACTCTTCTCTGATGATGAGGGGGGGGCAACCTGTCAGTCACATAAGATCAGCCAATAGCAAACCAGCCAATCAATTCCCTATGCACAAAATTAAGCCCCGCCCTACTAGTGTTGTTTTGGGCTGCCTTTTTTAATTTTATGTTTGAAATTGCGCTGCTAGAGAAAGCGAAACTAAAAATCACCCGCAGGTGTGAAACGCACTTTAGCCTACAACTAAACTTGACGCGCCTTACCATGTCTAATATCAAGCACAAACTGCGATAAAAAGAATTTGACATGCAAGTACAAATGTAAGCTATCTGTCCTACAGCGTTTTTCTACTTTACCACAGTAAAGAATATGAATATAATAGGCCTAATTAAAAGCGAACCAATGAAGAAACGTTTATAATCCCCTTAGAAAATGGGTGAGACGTGAGTGAAGATTTGGGAAAAGAAACAAGAGATTCCATGCAGGGATGAGTCATGATTTTTGAATATTCGATTAGTTTATTTCATAGGTTGTGCGATTATTCTCTAAAATAAAATCTCCATGTTTTCGGTGCTGATGCGGTGGTGACACGTTCATGTAACCGGAGGGTGACGCTGCCAATTACGCACATAACAGCTGTCACAAAGAACCGACAAAAGTAATGATTATGTGGCAAATATATCAATGAGACATTTTAATGGAATAACTAATGGAATAATATTGTTAAATTCGCTTATAATCGGGTAACCAGATCACAAACCAGAATTCAAAGCAAGCTTAAATTTATGGGCTCACGCACAACTCTCTCATTCGGCGTGACGTTACATTTCGTCTCGTCTCGTTTTGGTCAACGAAAATGAAGAGACATTTTAGTCTCGTTTTTATTCGTCAACAATATTACATTATACATTTAATTATAGTCAGCGTCACACCACCAGCATTTACGTCTCGTCTTCGTCAGTTTTCGTCAAAGGTCGACGAAGATATTTCGTCATAATTTCCGTTGACGAAAGCAACACTGCGTCCTACATTTTTTCTTGTTGGAGAAACTGTTGTGTTGACAAATCAGGTCCTCCCTTGAAATCGGGTTGATTTTTATCTCAATAACTTAAAGGGATAGTTCACTATAAAATTAAAATTCTGTCATCATTTACTCACCCTCAAGTCGTTTCAAACCTGTATTAATTTCTTTCTTCTGCTGAACACAAAGGAAGATATTTTGAAGAATGTCGGTAACCAAACAGTAGACTGTACCCATTGACTTCCATAGTAGGAAAAAAAAATACTATTGAAGTCAATGGGTACAGACTACTGTTTGGTTACCGACATTCTTCAAAATATCTTTCTTTGTGTTCAGCAGAAGAAATAAATTAATACAGATTTGAAACAACTTGAGGGTGAGTAAATGATGACAGAATTTTAATTTTAAAGTGAACTATCCCTTTAAGTCTTAAATGCTTTTTTTTGGTTGTAAACACCTCTTTCAAAAAAAAGCTGGCTCATGTACTGGGGATCTAAACCATTCAGTGCTTTGAGATAATCAATCAATTATGAGAAGAAACATGCATTGATGAATCACAATAGCATGTATGTACAAAATAGTGTGAATTTTCATTTCATGCACACTCGTGTTCACTTTGCCACCGTTTAATTATTTACATGCGATTTCAAACCCACATGCCATGCTTTTTTTCACAGGCATTAACAAGAGCAGCGTGAGCATCCAAAATGTGTGCTATTGTGTTTCACAGAAGGGTTGGAAGCATGATGAAGGCGAGAAAATGAAGAAGAAATTAGCTCCGCCTTTAAAAATGTGAATTAGGATCAAACCTGTTTGTTGGTCTCTTCTCGAGGATAGCGTGCAATGCTTTCTCTCCTTTGCTTGACCTTTTCCCAGTCGGCTTCCCAGAGTTCCTTCCTGTAGTCCGATTTCTGTGACATGATTCGCTGGTAGATCCTCTGGTTTTCTTTAGTCAACTCTACAAGTTTCTCCTTTTTCAGGGTGTTCACACTGTAAAACCAGATATATAACATTATCATAACATGTTCATTACTTAAACATAAATGTTGAATGGAAGCTTGTTTCTGCCACAGAATAAAAACGGTACTACTTTTTATCTCACAATTCAGATTTTTTTTTCTTGGAATTGCGTGATATAAAGTTGCAATTATCTTTTAAATTGTTTTATTCTGTGGCGGAAAACAAGCTTCCATTATATATATATATATATATATATATATATATATATATATATATAAACAAATATAATATATATTTAAATAATGAAATAAAACATAAATAACTTAAACTTATTTCATTTTAGATAGTTTCTGAACATTTCTCGTTTTATAAATGCTTTCTTACATTGATGTACTAAAATAACAAACTAAAATTTAAATACAAATTTATAAAAACTATATAGAGATATATTTTTTCAAAATAATAAAAATGACAAAAGCATTAAAAAAGCACTAAGGATACTTTTACACAACAACAATGTACTATACAAACGGAAAAGTTCTTCCTTTGTGTTTTTCACGTACAGACGACAACATTGTTAAAACGATCCCTGTTCACACAAAGTTCACACGAGTTAAACCGCAGTATTCTGCTGTCATGCCAGTAGATGGCGATGTCACATCGTAATGAAACACGCGTCTATAGACTGAACACACAATATGCATACGCTGTTTTCACAAATTTGTGTTCATGTAGTTTTACACAGAGACGGTGACAATATCGTTTTCAAAAACTTGCACTTTGAATCCCGTTTTCCAAAGTTTTAGTTTTCAGCGCTGCAAAAATCAGTTGCCATGTAAATGAACGGCCAAAACGCATGGAAAAATTAAATCAAGCACGATTCAAACCTTTTTTTAACCAAACTATCAATCCTGCCATGATACTGTAGGATCCCTCAGGAATGATGGAGAATACGTCTCTCAATAATATTCATAAAGCTTTTGTCAACAGCCGAGCGTTAATGATTCAGACTGTCAGTTTGAGATGACATGAGACGCAGCGGGAGATCCGACAACTAAAACCCAGCTCAAATAAACACCTCACTGAGTTACTATGTTAACCAGCTAAACACACACACACACACACACACACCTGAGCTGTGGGCAATTGTTCCTGGAGTCCACCAGTCCTTTAAAGCGAGCGATAGCAGGAAGTTTGCTGGCCAGATGATGATTGTCTTCTTTCTGCAACTGAAGACAACAACTGTTATCATGCATTTCATTACTCCACGTTACTTCATAAAACATCACTATAATGCAAAAGTACTGTTATAGAGCTCACAAAATCATTGTTGTCTACTTATAGGCTAATAATTATTGGAGTACGTTCAACTGTTTGGTTACCGACATTCCTCAAAATATCTTCTATTGTGTTCAGCAGAAGAAAGAAACTCATACAGGTTTGGAACAACATGAGGACGAGTAAATGATGACAGGAAAATACATTCTTGTGTACATATTAATAAATCAGACATGCGCAGATATGTGCCGGTGTCTCCATGCCCTTGGTGTCGATGACAGGTTTCTCTGCCCTAGGAGGCCACTCCCAAGCCACGCCTACCGGTAAGAGATCGCACTTAAACAAAACAACAAAGCTAAGCTACTAGTGAGTCTGCCCGGTATTTTGAGATCGTCCAAAATGTCCAGGATTCGGCTTTTGCGTTCTCCAGTCGCCGTTCCTCATGTTCACTGCAGCGAGCAGGACGACTGGCGGCCGCTGGAGATCCTTTGGATTGGCCACCGAAGCAGACAAAGAGCTGTTCTGACAGCCTATAGGACGCAGAGTGCTCCAAATAGACCTTCAGAGCCCTGACAGGGCCAAGTAAATTGACTTCCCCGTCCCCATCGGAAGGGGGAAGAGCTAACAGTGTAATAACTTGTGCTCTGAACAGTGTTGAGAGCACCTTAGGGACATAGACATGTTTTGGTTTGAGAGTGACTTTGGAGCTACCTATACCAAACTCCAAACAGGAGGGGTTCATAGAGAGCGCCTGCAGATCTCACCTTCGCTTGATAGACGCCAGTGCCAACAGGAGAGCAGTTTTTAGAGGAAGTGCTTTGAGATCAACCGACTGAAGCGGCTCAAATGGCGGACCCCTCAGGGCCCCAAGGACTGTGGAGAGGTCCCAGGACGGTATAGACGGGGGTCTGGAGGGTTTCAACCTCCTGGCTCCCTTTAGGAACCGTACAACCAAGTCGTTCCTTCCTAGTGATTGGCCAGCCACCGGAGCATGATGAGCTGCTATGGTTGCACGTACACTTTGAGCGTGGACGGGGAATGGCCCGCATCCAGCAGCTCCTGAGAGTATCAACGATACCTCGCATGACTGGGGTTCAAAGTGTCTATCCGAGCACCAGCCGGAGAACACTGACCACTTCAGAGCATAGAGACGCCTGGTAGACGGGGCTCTAGCCTCAGAAATGTGTTCAGGACCTTCTCAGGAAGGTACCCAGATACCCGTTGAGGGGCCACACACTTAGAGCCCATAAATCAGGACTTTTAGTTTCATTAGTTTTCAAATCAGGACTTTCAGGACCATTAATCAGGACAATTTTATAAATAAAATTGACATTGACATTGACTCAGGAGAATGACTCCCGAGGACGAGAGTCCGGTAATTCTGCTAATGGAACAGCACGTTCTTGAAAGCATCACTCAGCTCACTCTGCTACTCCGGTTATCTCTGTATGTACATTTTAGGCAACAATAAAACTATATATTTCATAAAACACCACTCTGCCTCTTTTCGTTTTCATTTTAATACATTTTAAACATTATAGGCACACAAATGTGGTTCAGGCAATGCATATTGATTGTATTCACTGCATGTATAACGTTAGCCTATTTATAACAAAACAAAATATAAAAAACGCAAATAATTGCGTACCGTACTGTACCGTACCATGCAGTGGAAAAAGCGCTAATAAAGGCTCCGCCTTTAAAAATGTGAATTAGGATCAAACCTGTTTGTTGGTCTCTTCTCGAGGATAGCGAGCAATGCTTTCTCTCCTTTGCTTGACCTTTTCCCAGTCGGCTTCCCAGAGTTCCTTCCTGTAGTCCGATTTCTGCGACATGATTCGCTGGTTGATCCTCTGGTTTTCTTTAGTCAACTCTACAATTTTCTCCTTCTTTTTCAGTGTGTTCACACTGTAAAACCAGATATATAACATTATCATATCATAACATAAATAACATTTTCATTACTTCAAAATAAATGTCAAATGAAATAAAATAAAACATTAAAAAAATATTTTATTTTGGCTATTTGTAAATAATTAGGAAACTAATTATATTTTCTAATTATAACTAATTTTAACCACAGAATAAAAACGGTATGTTTGAGATAACATGAGACGCAGCGGGAGATCCGACAACTGAAACCCAGCTCAAATAAACACCTCACTGAGTTACTATGTTAACCAGCTAAACACACACACACACACACACACACACACACACACACACACACACACACACACACACACACACACACACACACACACACACACACACACACACACACACACACACACACACACACACACACACACACACACACACACACACACACACACACACACACACACACCTGAGCTGTGGGCAATTGTTCCTGGCGTCCACCAGTCCTTTAAAGCGAGCGATAGCAGGAAGTTTACTGGCCAGATGATGATTGTCTCTCTCTATGATGGCCATCCTTTCTTTCTGCAACTGAAGACAACAACTGTTATCATGCATTTCATTACTCCACGCTACTTCATAAAACATCACTATAATGCAAAAGTACTGTTATAGAGCTCACAAAATCATTGTTGTCTACTTATAGGCTAATAATTATTGGAGTACGTTCAACTGTTTGGTTACCGACATTCCTCAAAATATCTTCTATTGTGTTCAGCAGAAGAAAGAAACTCATACAGGTTTGGAACAACATGAGGACGAGTAAATGATGACAGGAAAATACATTCTTGTTTACATATTAATAAATCAGTCACCTGTGGTCTCTTTAGACTCTGTCGAATATGCGGTGTCTCCATGCCCTTGGTGTCAATGACAGGTTAGCGTTTCTCACCTGAGACAAAGAGAAAATCAATATATATGGTCATTCCTGGTGTGCGGTGACATTTTGGCTTCGAAAAAAAGTACATGATTTTCATGTTTTTAACATTCTACCAAAATAGTGACATGTTTAACTATAAGGAATACATATTGGTCAAGATCAGGGACTCAAAAAAATAATAGTTTTAACAGTTACTAATCACTGAAACTAATAGTGGTACTTATGTTTCTTTGAAAATAATGAAATAGATTTTTTTTTTTTTTACATTATAGACATTCACATTACAGTATAGGCTAACTGCGATCAATTTTAACATTATTAGGCTTTAAAAATAACTTTTAATCTTAAGATTAACCTTTTTAATAACAGTTTATTTTTATTAATCAGAATCTTTATATTATTATTACAATTTCAAAGAAAATTTTAAGAAATAAAACATTTCTGAGCTCCAAAAAATCAAGCAAAATTAATCAATGAGGCCCTTTTTATGCATTTTATATACATTTTATATATAATATAAGATTTTTTTCTTATATTCTTTTGTTCATCTTCATTACCTAGAGGTATAATTATACATAATTAAAAAATTAGTTAAAACACAGAACATCTAACAGATCATAGGCTAAGTTGTTTATGTTTTACAATGTTGTTATTTTTTAATTAACGAAATGTTAATCTTCATAACAGAAGATAAAATACAATACAACAATCTTCAAGATAAAGTAAATCTTCAAATGTGTAAAGAATTGTCACCTTAAAAACAGTCTTTTGTGGTGGAACAAGCAATGCTATATAGAAATATATAGTTAGCATCTTTAAAAGTGGTTTTATTATTTTATTAGTTCATTAACTAATTGTTAACTCAACTAATTTAATGTAAAGAGCTAGAAACTAGAATTACTAATTAAATAAATGTAAACTAGCCTAACGTTAAATGCATTGATTAGAGTTGCCATAGACTAAAGATTTGTCTAGTCGACTAGTAGTCATTCATTTAAGCAATTAGTCGACTAATCTCACGTTTATATTCATTTCTGCTTAAATACTGAGTGCATGGAGAAAATATATATATTTCTAAATCAGTGTGGGCTGCAAACATACATCTCCACTGTAATGCGCCTCAAGAGAGAATAATGCACCTTTCATATGGATTACATAGCCGAATCAGCCGGTATTTGCCTTCAATTCTATTTTTTTTTCGTTTAAAAGTGGACATTTCGAGTTTTATATAGAAATATTCATCATGTCTGTGAGGCTATACTGTGTTTCAGTTCATTACTGAGACGCGCTCCAGTTCACGCTACGGAGACCATGAGCGAGCAATGTTTGCTTTATTTTATTTTACAAAAGCACAACGTTTTCTTGTTAGTGTGAGTTTACACAAATAAAAGTAGTTGTGACTGATCCATCTTTTCTGTATGACCAGAAAAGATTGAGTATTTCAAGTTGTTTCCACTGTTGGTAGGAAAATGCTATTGTTCGCTCCACACTCCGCACACACACTTTGGATATCCACCTAATAATAGCGAACATTTATCTAGGGGTTAATCTAGGTATCTAGGTTGAAAATCTAGGTTAATCTAGGTTGAAACTCAACAGCAGTGCAAAATATGAAAAGACAATGCAGAAAAGCAGAGCGCATGTGGCGGAAGACAAAACTTGTAGTCCACTATAACATCTACAAAGACACCATCCATGCTTTCAATATGGAACTAGGCAAAGCTAGACAAACTTTCTTCTCAAATATTATAAACAGCAACTTAAACAACACACGCACTCTTTTTGCTACTGTAGAGAGACTGACAAACCCCCCGAGCCAGATTCCCAGTGAAATGCTCTCAGACAGCAAGTGCAGTGAGTTCGCTTCTTTCTTCTCTGAGAAAATCAACAATATCAGAAAGGTGATCAGCACATCCTTGAGTTGCACTGGGGTCAGACAGATCAGACCACAACCTGAGAAAGTAGTTACTATGTCTGATTTCAAAGAAATTGATGGAAAATTTTTAGAAGAAACCGTACAGCACCTTAAAACATCGACCTGCGCCCTTGACGCTCTACCCACATCTTTCTTCAAAAGTGTGTTAAACAGCTTAGAAGCAGATCTGCTAGAAGTGGTTAATGCCTCACTTCTCTCTGGAAGTTTTCCAAACTCCCTGAAAACTGCAGTTGTTAAACCCCTCCTGAAAAAGAGTAATCTGGATAAGACTATATTAAGCAATTATAGACCGATCTCAAATCTTCCTTTCATAGGCAAGATCATTGAAAAAGTTGTTTTCAATCAGCTGAACAAATTCTTAAGCTCGAATGGATACTTTGACAATTTTCAATCTGGTTTCCGATCGCATCACAGCACAGAGACAGCGCTCATAAAGATAATTAACGACATTCGCTTAAATACTGATACAGGCAAATTATCAGTGCTGGTACTACTCGACCTCAGTGCTGCATTTGACACTGTTGATCACAACATACTTCTTGACAGGCTGGAAAACTGGGTGGGGCTTTCTGGGATAGTCCTAAAATGGTTCAGGTCATACTTAGAAGCGAGAGGTTATTATGTGAGTATAGGAGACCATAAGTCTGAGTGGACATCCATGACATGCGGAGTTCCTCAAGGCTCAATTCTTGCGCCACTCCTATTCAACCTGTACATGCTTCCAATGAGCCAAATAATGAGAAAGAACCAAATCTCTTACCACAGCTATGCAGACGACACACAGATCTACTTAGCCCTATCGCCTAACGATTACAGCCCCATTGACTCCCTGTTCCAATGCATTGATGAAGTAAACAGTTGGATGTGCCAAAACTTTCTTCAGTTAAACAAAGACAAAACTGAAGTCATTGCGTTTGGAAACAAAGATGAAGTTCTCAAGGTGAACGCATACCTTCACTCTAGAGGTCAAACAACTAAAAATCAAGTCAGGAATCTTGGTGTGTCTCTAGAGTCAGACCTTAGCTTCAGTAGTCATGTCAAAGCAATAACTAAATCGGCATACTATCATCTGAAAAATATTGCAAGAATTAGATGCTTTGTTTCCAGTCAAGACTTAGAGAAACTTGTGCATGCTTTCATCACCAGCAGGGTGGATTATTGTAATGGACTCCTTACTGGCCTTCCCAAAAAGACCATAAGACAGTTGCAGCTCGTACAGAACGCTGCCGCCAGACTTCTGAGCAGAACCAGAAAATTTGAACACATCACACCAGTCCTCAGGTCTTTACACTGGCTTCCAGTCACATTTAGGATTGATTTTAAAGTATTATTACTGGTATATAAATCATTTAATGGCCTTGGACCTCAATACATTGCAGATATGCTCACTGAATATAAACCCAACAGATCACTCAGATCATAGGTTCACATCAGCTAGAAATACCAAGGGTTCACTCAAAGCAAGGAGAGTCCGCTTTTAGCTATTATGCCAGCCGCAGCTGGAACCAGCTTCCAGAAGAGATCAGGTGTGCTCCTACAGTAGCCACATTCAAATCCAGACTCAAAACACTTCTGTTTAGCTTAGCATTTACTGAATGAGCACTGTGCCACTGTTCGTCCGACTGTTTGCACTGTATTTTATTTTCTAAACTGTTTTAATTATTCTTACTTCCTTTATTACCTATGTAATTATTTTAATTTCTTTGTAAAGCACTTTGAATTACCACTGTGTATGAAATGTGCTATATAAATAAACTTGCCTTGCCTTGCCTTGCCTAGGTACACACACACACACACACACACACACACACACGGCTCCAGACTAACTTTTTATAGTTTTTAGTTGTTAGTCACATAATAAAAACACCATACAATGTTTATAATATATATTATTATATTTATTTAGCTCCATTCAAAGTAGCTATCTGTAAACAGGTAAAAAAAAACTGATTTAATAAAAAAAGACAGGAGTTATGCTTTTTTATATTCATGCAGAACAAATCTTTTTTTTTAATACATACAGCTCAAAACGTTTCAACAATTCAATATTAAGGACACAGACCGCATTAGGTTTATTATCCACTGTCACTGGCATTTTCTAAGTAAGTTACCCTAATAGGCTAGTAATAAATGAACACACATACAAAAATGTCTTTCGTCCTGTATGGCGTCCTGGAGAATATTTCTGTACGTCCTAAACACATTGCAGCTAGTCTCGAGCCCTGACACACACACACACACACACACACACACACACACACACACACACACACACACACGCGCGCACACACATCTCGGCATACCTTGTGGATCTCGCAGGTGGACTGGTCCAATTTCTGCAGCAGGAACCGCTAACGTTAGCTGGTAGGACTTTAGTATCTTGTGACAAATTTCGTTATAAAAATACGTTATACAAAAGTTCGTTATACAAACACAAAACTCAAACCAAACCAAACGCTAGAAACCAAAGCAAACCAAACCAAACGCTAGAAACCAAAGCAAACCAAACGCTACAAACCGACAGTTGTAAACAGTAAAGGCTTGTGACGTCACAGGGCAGCTGTGTAGACCGCCTTTGCAGTAGAACATCAGCGCCTACGTCACATCACCGCGTCATGGCGCCGCCCTCTGGAGCGTACAATTATTCATATTTTTCAAGATTTCTCGGCTAGCGTGCAGAAGAAGACAGCGGAGACGGTAGAGGCCCGAAGAAGACGACGACTGCGGGAAGCAGGATTCAAATATGCCTTCATCTACCCTGCCTGTTCAACGCAGCTGGTAAAGACACACACACGTCTACGAACACCACCTTCGACTCCGCAAATGTATATCCCCTCGCTGCCTCGCAAGTACTTATGTTATGACGTACGTAACGTGAAAAGTACTATTGAATATTGTCTGCAATTAATGCATAGGAGGACTGTAATAAACTGTTTGGCTCTGAGCAAAGTTCTTCTTCTGTAGTTTTTTTGGCAGTTTGCAAACGAGGTGCATTGCCGCCATCTTCTGGACTGAGGTGTGATCTCATTAGGCTGTCAGTTTACACGATGAAGATAAAAAAAATAATAAAATGAAAAATGTCTAAATCCTATTTGCAAGCTGTGCCACACAAACTCAACAGGTTTTTTAAACTCAATCCATTCTTCGTTACCCTCTCTAGTTCTTTCCTTTTTTCAGAATACTTTCTACATATCAAGAGTACATTTTCCATTCTCCAAAATGTATACATAGTCCATTCTGGTGTTCTCCTATTATATTTAAGCAGCCGTTTAATCTTGTGTGCCCTAATCTATATGCTCTACTACATATAGGGCTTCTTTTGCTAACTTATCCACCTTTTCATTTTTCCCACATGCGCTGGAACCAACATAAACTGTATATATATTTTTATTGATTTAAACTAAAAAATTAATTGATTTATTCCATCTAAAAGATCTTGCTTACATATTGATTTCCCACTTGAAATTATGAGCGACTCTGCCTTGTGTTTTTCCCATAGACAGTATGTAAACTGGACACAGCGACCCCGTAGGTTTCAACGGAGAGAAGTGAAGTCAATTAGAAGCCAGGCGAACTACGCAGGCTCAAACTGAGCTTGACTACGTAGATGTGACGTGAGCAACCTGTAGGTCTTCTAGTAGCTGTACCGAGAGAAATCTGAATCATTCCCTTCCGAATCTCGCAGAGACGGAGAGCGTGAGTATTAGCTGTCCATGAGCTAGCAGTGGGAGCAACTTTATCACTCTCTATGGGCTTCTCCCTTGACTTTATGCCTCCACGTCCTCCCGATTGCTTGCGAGCTTCTCTGCCTGTCCATACGGTAATTTCTCGACTTGTGCGACAGAGTCGCGCGGTTATGACGCAATCGTTAGCCTATTTTTACAAAAACTGCTTCTACGGGGCCATAACGTAAGATACAAGGTAATGGAGCCTTTTATACATTTTCGTGTTTCTTTAGAAATAAACAATGGACAAACGTTGTCTTTAAACGCCTCAGATGTAAAGTTATTCGCTGTCAAAGTGACGCCAAAATGAATGGGAGTCAATGGAATGCTAACAGCAGGTGGGGGTCGGCTAGCCAATGGCGGCGCCCGGGGATGCTTCAGTGTTTTTCCAGTAGTGTGTTCCTGCACAACCGGAGGCTGCAGTTTCAGGACTTTATTTTTTTGTGACAGCGCCACCTACCGAACTGGATGATATAGCGGCGGCTGCAGTTTCAGGACCCAGGTGTTTAGTTTGTAAGATCCACCTATTATCTTCTATGATTATCTTAAGTCTTGTTATCCAGCCGGGTTCGTCACTTATTTGTTTCCCCTGGAAACTTTTCTGTTGTGGTTTGTGTTATTTGCAATGTGTTTCTGTATTTGGTATTATTTTATTAGATCAGAGATAACATTTAAATCTGTCATATAATCATGTTACAATACAACCTTCATATGGGGCATGTTGTCACACTCCACTTCCATTCTTTCGGGGTAATATTATTAGTTACACAAAACCACATAATTGTACTAGACGTATGTGAAATTAATCCGGGGGGAAATAAATACTCTAAACCCCTAAATAGGTTTACACAAACTGAGCAAGTAAAAAAGCATTAGGATTAGCATCTGTAATATTACAGAGCACTTTTATAGCTTTGTAATCTTACTGGGTGACAACTAGAGACTCAGTTGTGTTCGTTTTTATTTCTCATAAAGGATTTATAGTAGCCTACTTAAATATCCCAAAACACATATCTGAAAACTTTATCGACCTGTGAAAATGATCTTACACCGCCTCAATAGTGCAGAACATCCATCATCCACTGGATGGCAACACAACTATGCTGGATAAATCCAGTCTCCCTTCGCTGGCTGAAAACACAAGAGGAAAAGCAGAAATCATTATGAGTGCACGTATAATTCGCTCGGCATATTGCATATTTATGAATTATAGAATATTCCAAACAATACGAAGTGAGATTTCTGAAGACAGGATGAGTTCGGCCTCCTGTTCTGGTGCATGGGGTTATTTAAAGCATTTATTAAAAGTGTTTTTCATCACAGAAGTCTCTGTCACAGACAAAACATCCTGTTCTTTTTTTCATGTGTAGCAGGGTGACTGAATCCACTATATCATTCACCTGTGCTTAATTTGTTACCACCCCGCGCCTTGTCCTATATATGAGATGCGTGGTGGCCACTTTGTATGCGTCTTGGTATCGCCAACTTGACGTCATCTGTGGCTGCCGCAGGTATGTGATTGTATGGGGAAACTCGCGCTTTCTCGTCTTGTGCTGGCAGTTTATACAAATTTCTCTTGCTGTCAGGTTGCGACGGTAGGCTGTTCCTCCCGCTGCTGTGTGTTTGCTGCCCACTTCTCTCAGGTATGTGTAGCCTCTTCGTTCAATGTGAATATATTGGCTGCGTTTGACAACTTGTGATTTTAATATCTGCAGTGACAACGATAGAATGTCATCTATATTACCTGAGTGAGAAGCTGTATTATATTATGGTGTGCGACTACGAAGCAGTTCTCTTACGAGAGTTCTCTCGTACTGCGTCGAAGACGCTACGGGAAAGATTATTTCTCGAGATATTGAAGCCTAAAAATTAATCCTTAATTTTGTTATTAATGTAAAACGCTTTCAGCAGCATACAGCCTTAAGCGGAACAGCTTGCGCGCCCATTGGCTATTCTGCTGGAAAAGCAGCAGCCTATGCGAGGCCCCTAGTGACGCTTGACCCAATGAGGACGCTTCGCGCCCTCTGCGTCACGTCCCGCCGAAACGGGCGTGGCCTAGGCCTATAAATGCTCGAGCGGGGCTGCCACACACTGATTTTCTTTACTTCAGCGAAGCTCCCGCATCGTTGGAATCTGGATACAAGCCGCCACAACCATCGAGAAAGCACCTCTGCAGGACGCGCT